>NW_028270153.1:38948791-39571291 GCF_037043375.1 Chiloscyllium plagiosum | reverse complement strand
TTCCTCCAGACAAAAAATAATTACCTGAAAATGATTGGTGTATTCAGACGGTGCTCCAAGTCATGAACAAGAGTATCTTTCTTCAACAATTCAATCACTTGTTGTGCATTTCCAGTTGATTTACATTAACCTGTCTTGTAAAGAATTAAGTTCTCTGCTTTGACTCTAAAAAAAAACCCACAGGTCTAGAATCACACAATGTTTCATGCTATGTGTTATCAAATTCAAGGATTTCACATTAATATTTTTGGCTGATATGTGGTCAGAATTTTAATTAGAAAGCTGGAAAATGGGTCAGTGCATCATCTGCCTCATTTTGTAATTAGAAATGTTAACAGCTAGTATACCTCTGCATTTACAGACTGCAGTGCATAAGGAGCTTGTCACTGGTATTAATTGCCAATTGCAAATACCTCTCTGCTTTCTGTCACAAAAGTTGGTCCAAGGAGTGCAGCACTCTGATAATTTATTGTGAACAATCACAGAATTGTTATGGTGCAGGTGAAAATCATTTGGACCATCATGTCTGCACCAGTTCTCAGAGCATGCTGACTGAAATTTTGAATTTTAAATTTAAACTTTGACCAGGACATGAATTCAATCTTACGCTGATCCAGATTATCATATAGCAGATTATCGTACAGCACAGATATACCTCTGCCCACCAGCTTGAAATGCCTTAGAGATAAGAATAGGCCTGCGATTCTATTTAATATGGGGTGCAGTCTCAAAACAACATGGGCTACGACCAGCTTTGTGAGAGAATCATGCAAGAAATCCAGTGAAATTAATTTATAAAACATAGAACACAGAACATAGAACAATACAGGGCAGAACAGGCCCTTTGGCCCTCAATGTTGCGCCGAGCTATGAACTCATCTAAGCCCATCACCCTACACTATCCCATCATCATCCACATGTTTATCCAAGGACTGTTTAAATGGCCCTAATGTGGCTGAGTTAACTACATTGGCAGGTAGGGCATTCCATGCCTTTATCACTCTCTAATTGAAGAACCTGCCTCTAACATCTGTCTTAAATCTATCTCCCCTCAATTTGCAGCTACGCCCCCTTGTACAAGCAGATGTCACCATCCTAGGAAAAAGAATCTCACAGTCCACCCTATTTAATCCTCTGATCATCTTGTATGTTTCTATTAAATCGCCTCTTAGCCTTCTTCCCTCCAATGAGAACAGACCCAAGTCTCTCAGCCTTTCCTCATAAGACCTTCAGACCAGGCAACATCCTGGTAAATCTCCTCTGCACCTTTTCCAATGCTTCTACATCCTTCCTGTAATAGGCCAACCAGAACTGTACACAATACTCCAAGCGAGGCAGCACTAGCGTTTTGTACAGTTGCAGCATGACATCACGGTTCCAGAACTCAATCCCTCTACCAATAAAACCTAACACGCTATATGCCTTAATAACAGCACTAACAACTTGGGTGGCAACTTTCAGGGATCTATGTAGATGGACACCAAGACACCTCTGCACATCCATTCTCCCAAGAATCTTTCCATTGACCCTGTATTCTGCCATCCTGTTATTCTTCTCAGAGTGCATCACCTCACATTTAGCTGCATTGAACTCCATTTGCCACCTCTCAGCCCAATTCTGCAGTTTATCCAAGTCTCCCTGCAAGCTGCAACATTCTTCCACACTGTCCACCACTCCACCGACTTTAGCATCATCTGCAAATTTATGAACCCATCCACTTATGCCTGCGTCCAAGTTGTTTATAAAAGTGACAAACAGCAATGGTCCCAATTCAGATTCTTGTGGCACACCACTAGTAACCGGACTCCAGGCTGAATATTTACCATCAACCACCACTCGTTGCCTTTTTACAGAAAGCAAGTTTCTAATCCAAACTGTTAAATCACCTTCAATCCCATGCCTCCACGTTTTCTCCAGTAGCCTACCATGTGGAACCTTATCAAAAGCTTTGCTGAAGTCCATGTACACCATATCAACTGCCCTATCCTCATCCACATGCTTTGTCACCTTCTCAAAAAACTCAGTGAGGTTTGTGAGACACGACCTGCCCTTGATGAATCTATGTTGACAATTTCCAATCAAATTGTTGCTTGCTAGATGATTATAAATCCTATCTCTTATAATCCTTTCTAAAACTTTTCCTACAACAGATGTAAGGCTCACTGGTCTATAATTACCTGGGTCATCTCTACTGCCCTTCTTGAACAAAGGCACAACATCTGCAATCCTCCAGTCCTCTGGTACTAACCTGTAGACAATAACAACTCAAAGATCAAGGCATAAGGCTTGGTCATCTCCTTCCTAGTTTCCCAGAGAACTCTCTGAAAAATCCCATAAGCCCACTTATCTACTTTCACACCTTTTATAATTGAGAACACCTCCTCCTTACTAACCTCAATCCATTCAAGTCTAATAGCCAGTATCTCAGTCTTCTCCTCTACAATATTCACCTTTGAATGAGTGAAAACAGATGAGAAATATTTGTTTTGCACCTCTTCGAACTCCGTAGGGTCCACACACAACTTTCCACTTCTGTCTTTGACAGGCCCTATTCCTACACTAATCATCCTTTTATTCCTCATATATCAATAGAAAGATTTAGGGTTCTCCGTTAGTCTATCTGCTAAAGACTGCTCATGTCCCTTCCTTGTTCTTCTTAACTCTCTCTTTAAATCCTTTCTAGCTGATCTGTAACTCTCCATCGCCTCATCTGAACCATCTCACATCAACGTCACATAAGCCTCCCTCTTTCACTTAACAATTTCTTACTAATTTCTGTAGTAAACCATAGTCCCCTCACCTTATCACTTCCTTCTTGCCTGACAGGGACCTACCTATCAAAGACACGCAATATTTGTTCCTTAAACCAGCTCCACATTTTGATTGTCCCCATCCCCTGCATTTTGCTACCCCATTCTATGCCTCCTAAGTCTTGCCTAATTGCATTATAATTGCCCTTCCCCCATCTATAACTCTTGCCTTGTGGCATGTACCTATCCCTTTCCATCGCTAAACTAAACATAACTGAATTATGGTCACTCTCTCCAAAGTGCTCACTTATCACTAAATCAAACATCTGGCCTGGTTCATTACCAAGTACCAGATCCAGTGTGGCCTCCCCTCTTGTCAGCCCTTCGACATACTGTGTCAGGAAACCCTCCTGCACACATTGGATAAAAACTGATCCATCCGTCATATTAGAGTTATGACATTTCCAGTCAATGTTGGGGAAGTTAAAGACCCCCATAATTATCACCCTGTTCTTATCACTCCTGCCCAGAATTGATTTGCCAATCCTCTCCTCCACATCCCTGGATCTCTGCGGAGGCATATAAAAAAACTCCCAGCAGCGTGACCTCTCCTTTCCTGTTTCTAACCTCAGTCCATACCACCTCAGTAGACGAGTCCTTGTTAAATGTTCTTTCAGCCACCGTTATACCTGCCTTGACTAACAAAGCCACACATCCCCCTCTTTTATCACTTTCCTTGATATTAATGAAAGATCTAAACCCTGGAACCTGCAAAATCCATTCCTGACATTGCTCTATCCATGTCTCAATAATGGCCATGACATCTAAGTCCCAGGTATCTATCCATGCTGCAAGCTTACCTACCTTATTCTGGATACTCCTGGCATTGAATTAGACACACTACAAACCAGCTTGCTGTCTACCAGCACACTTGTTTGACCATGAAATCCTGTCCATGTCCTTCCTACTCTCATCCACCTGTGTACTGGAACTACACCACAGGTTCCCAGCCCCCTATTGAACTAGTTTAAACCCACCTGAATAGCACTAGCAAATTTCCCACCCAGGATATTAGTATATCTCTGGTTCAAATGAAAACCGTCCTGTTTGTACAGGTCCCACCTTCCCCAGAATGAGCCCCAATTATCGATAAACCTGAAACCCTCCCTCCTGCACCATCCCTGCAGCCACGTGTTCAGCTGATATCTCTTCCTGGTCTTCACCTCACATTACGTGGCACGGGTAACAAACCAGAGATAACGACTCTGTTTGTTCTTGCTCTCACTTCCACCATAGCTCCCTGAAATCCTGCCGTACATCCCTATCCCTCTTTCTACCTATGTTGTTGGTACCTATGTGGACCACGATTTATTATTGTCACATGTATCCAGATACAGTGAAAATTGTTGTTTTGCATGGAGTACAAACAGATCATACCATACTAAGATCATAGGGTGATAGAACAGAGTGAGGAACACAAAGTTATGGCCGCAAGAAGGTGAACATGGTTAGTCATTTTACTAAACCTAGAATTGAAGTTTAAAAGTGCATAATGATTGTAAGAATAAGATCTATTGTAGAGATCTCGCAAACAGTTACCCTGTATCAGCACCATCTTGATTGCATTTCCCATGGCTAACCCACCTAGACACCTAGTCCCTGGACACTACAGACAATTTAGCATGGTCAATCTATCTAATCTGCACATCTTTGGACCATGAGAGGAAACTGGAGCAACTGGAGGAACCTCATGCAGACATAGGGAGACGATGTAAACGACACACAGTCACCCTGACTGGAATCAAACACAGGTCCCTGGCACTGTGAGGCAACAATGCAAGCCTCTGAGCTGCTGTGCCATCCACAGTGTCTATTTGGATTCTTTTAGGAAAGTCACACAACCAGGCAGATTGATTCGAGCAGGCAAGTTAGGCAACTAATAAGATTGGAGTATTCTGACAGCAGAGTAGAAGGAGTGTGGTGCTAGAAAAAGCACAGCTTCTGAGGAGCAGGAGAGTCAACATTTCGGGCAGGACCGTTCATCTGCCTGAAAAGTCGACTCCCTTGCTTCTCAGATGCTGCCTGACCTGCTGTGCTTTTTCCAGTGCCACACTCTATCTACTCTAACTCTTCAGCATCTGTAGTCCTCATTATCTCCAGGTATTCTGACAGCAGCCAACCAGGAAGTTTAAATCACTAATTATCCTTCACTTTTAATTTACATTTTCAGCTAGCAAAAATAAATAAAGTTGATTAGATCAAGATAGAAGCTGAAATATCATAAACAAACTTAAAAACAAAATTATTGTTCTAAAATGCATGCTTTTGTCAATCTGTTTTAAGTATAATCAGAGGGAACAAACATTTAAAAGTCACCTGGAGATCTCAAGCAGAGATTTCAAGACAGCATTAAGAATTCATGCAATTACTCAGGTGCAGATTTGCACACAGATCACAATCTAATTGCCATAAAAATAAAAATTCAGCGGAAGAAAATCAAGAAGGAAAATCAATAGCCAAGTGAGCTGGAGAAAAGATGCTGGGCACGAAGGGGGTCAACTTTTCTGAAGTGGTAGAGAAAAGGTTAGAAATATACAACAGCTGAAAAAGGAATTGTTAAAGCCAATGGGATAGATTGAAAAATGCCATCTTAGAACATCTAAAGAAAATATTGGTATTATCACAGAGGGGAAGAAAAGAGAAAACCATGGGTCTCAGAGAAAATGCTAAATAAAAGAACGCTAAATGCTAAATAAATTGAAGAAAATGGAAGGACAAAAACAACTGATGAGTATAAACAATTAAATAGAGAGGGTGATCAGGGAAGGCAGAGTTGTTGGAGTAAGACGCGTATTGTAAGAGAATTATAAGAACTACAAAGAAAGAAAGAACAAATACACTGTATGATAAAATAAAGTAATTGACTGGAGGATGGAGGGACAAACAAGCACAAAGATGAATTGACAGTAGAGATGGGACCTGTTTAGAGAACCCAAATATGTAAAGGATGGATAGAAAGTGAACATTGAGGACATGTATGACAACAATGGAAGGACACCAGACCAGGGCTAGAACCCGAGAAAGGCAACATTTACCATGATGATTTCAAACACGGTTTTCAAAAATATGAAATATTTAGAGCTGTAAATGATCAGAAAGTTGTGATGGAATCCTGCAGAAATAATAAAAGCAGAAATCAAAAGAATTACTTAATTTGTGTAAGATGTACAACAAGGCAATATGGTTGGAAGACATTTGTGGAACACTGGTCTCAGTTGAGAAAGAAACAAATACCAAAAAATATTGCACCAAGGTTTTGATGACAAAAGACACCCAAGATGATGTTAAAGATTCCAATAAATAGAACGGAAGCCACATCAGCTGTGGTCAAATTTGAAGGAGATAGACATGAGTTTATGACATTACAAATCACTACTTGGAAATGCTTTCAACAAGGGAACTGGCTTAAATTTTATTATGTTGCTTCCTTTCCTCCCTTGCCCCTTTTTATAAACGTCCTCCCTCCTCTCCTGAGACCTTTGACTGCATGCTTAGGTATATCTTTACATGTGCTGATTACCCTCAGAATTTAGTCAAATGATTCAGGCAGTGAATAGTGACAAGCTATTCAGTCACAGACAGAAATGCTCTCACCTCAACCATGTCTCACCTCTTAAGCGTAAATGTGAACCGGGCTACTGATCAGATGTAATGAGCAAAGCCAGTCTGCCCCTCCCTTCTCATGAAGATAGAGAGCAAAGATAGTGCCCTACAGCCACATCATCCATGATGAAATAACACAGCATAAATCAAACATGAAGCATTTTCCTTTAGCATTACTCAATTACTAGCAACCTTAACCAGACGTTGTGCACTCTGAATGTGTAAGTTATCTTCAGATTTATGAACAAAAGTGCAAAATAATGTAAACCTGTGACATTAGATAAAATGTAACAGAATAATGATAATTTGCGTCTCATTTCTGCAAATATTTATTCTAATTTATTCTAATAATTTATTCTGAGTGGGCTCATAGTTGAATTGGTAAGGTTTTATAATTCAAAATTTGTGAGAAGATTTGTAGCTCGGGTACTCGTTGTTGTGGTTCTGTTCGCCGAGCTGGGAATTTGTGTTGCAGATGTTTCGTCCCCTGTCTAGGTGACATCCTCAGTGCTTGGGAGCCTCCTGTGAAGCGCTTCTGTGATCGTTTCTCCGGCATTTGTAGTGGTTTGAATTTGCCGCTTCCGGTTGTCAGTTCCAGCTGTCCGTTGCAGTGGTCGGTATATTGGGTCCAGGTCGATGTGCTTGTTGATTGAATCTGTGGATGAGTGCCATGCCTCTAGGAATTCCCTGGCTGTTCTCTGTTTGGCTTGTCCTATAATAGTAGTGTTGTCCCAGTTGAATTCATGTTGCTTGTCATCTGCGTGTGTGGCTACTAAGGATAGCTGGTTGTGTCGTTTCGTGGCTAGTTGGTGTTCATGGATGGGGATCGTTAGCTGTCTTCCTGTTTGTCCTATGTAATGTTTTGTGCAGTCCTTGCATGGGAATTTGTACACTACATTGGTTTTGCTCATGCTGGGTATCAGGTTTCATTAACAGATGTCTAAGGGAAAGACAACGGAACGAGGACATGCCGCAACCCAAGGGACTAGCCACACTACCATACATCAAGAGCATTTCCGAACTAACAGCCAGACTACTGCGACCACTAGGACTCATAACAGCACACAAACCAACAGCCACTCTCAGACAACAACTCACCAGAACGAAGGACCGATACCCAGCATGAGCAAAACCAATGTAGTATTCAAAATCCCATGCAAGGACTGCACAAAACACTGAGGAGAAAGTGAGGTCTGCAGATGCTGGAGATCAGAGATGGAAATGTGTTGCTGGAAAAGCGCAGCAGGTCAGGCAGCATCTAGGGAACAGGAGAATCGACGTTTCGGGCATTAGTCCTTCTTCAGTTCCTGAAGAAGGGCTAATGCCCGAAACGTCGATTCTCCTGTTCCCTAGATGCTGCCTGACCTGCTGCGCTTTTCCAGCAACACATTTCCATCTCTGCACAAAACACTACATAGGACAAACAGGAAAACAGCTGATGATCCGCATCCATGAACACCAATTAGCCACGAAACGACACGACCAGCTATCCTTAGTAGCCACACACGCAGATGACAAGCAACATGAATTCGACTGGGACAACACTACTATTATAGGACAAGCCAAACAAAGAACAGCCAGGGAATTCCTAGAGGCATGGCACTCATCCACAGATTCAATCAACAAGCACATTGACCTGGACCCAATATACCGACACTGCAACGGACAGCTGGAACTGACAACCGGAAGCGGCAGATTCATACCACTACAAATGCCGGAGGAAAGATCACAGAAGCGGTTCACAGGAGGCTCCCAAGCACTGAGGATGTCACCTAGACAGGGGACGAAACGTCTGCAACACAAATTCCCAGCTCGGCGAACAGAACCACAACAAGGTTTTATAATTTCTTAGAAAGTGGAAAAGATGTGGTGTCGATCATTAGAAAGTTGTGCCCTTCTTCCACTCGTTTATTCTGAGTCAAGTAACATCTCACCATTTCAAGGTCAGTTAGAGTTTATGTTTGCCTGTGTTGCTGACAACACACAATTACTTTGAAATATTTTGACAACCTAAAAGCATGAAAAGTTCGGTTCATAAACAGCAGAAACTTCGAAAAGTTTGGTCCTAGGATTTAGCTCCTCGATAATAAGTTAGGAGTCATTATCAAGAACGCATACATTTCTCATTTGAAGAAGCATGAGTTAGTATGATACATCCAGCCAAATTTGTTAAAAGCATCAGGCAAGAGGATTACTGTGTGCCAATCTCCACCAGTTAGCTGCAGCTATCAGTGTTATGGGCAATGCTCCTGCTAGAGACAAGGGTAAATGTCAGTGATTGAGTATAATGCCTTTGGGTGATACATTGGCCATGGCTGAATAGTTAAAGTTATGCGGAAGCAGCACAAGGTAGATATGAGACTGGCATCATCGAAACAATTGTGCAGTTGAGGTGGATATGTCATGTAGGTATGGGTGAATACGTTGAGCAATATGAGAAGCTGATAGCTCAGTGGGTATAAGCTGTCATGTGAAGATAAATTAATGGACCTTGACCATAAATGTATAGTCATTAAACTTCTTCTGACATTGTCACCTGGCCCTAGTCTACAACAGTGACACCCCTTGCTACATGCGCCTAATCCCTTTGGAGGACCTGCTTTGAGGGTTTCCTGCACCCTGCCAGTTCTTTCATTCTTTCTACCACTTTCATGATCATTTCTAGTGAAGCAATGAATCAGGGAGCATTCTCTCTGGTTTGTGTTGCATTTCCTTTGTTCAGATTTACAGAAATAGAAATTGTGATACTCTCCTGTAATCCAGGGCAACATCCCTTTAAGAGAGATGTACTGACTTTAAGAGCTGGATTCTTGTTGAAATGTGTGCTGGGCTTGCATTCTGTATGCAGTCAGGTGACAGCATGACTCATGCTAGATCACAAACTAAAATCATTCAATTAATTAAGCAGCATTAAATTTACAGGGAATAAGGACAGGCTGGTCAAGAACCCCAACCTCTGTACCATAAACAGATTTTCTCCTATTCTTAGCCCAGTGATTTTAAGAGCAGAAACAGAAACCTGGATGGAATTGAAGTTCAGATTTAAAAAAAAATGTTTTTTATCTATTATTGGTTGAATATTTAATGTTTAGAACTAATGTTCTGTTTTGGATCTTATCAAATAAAAACGTAACTTAGGAACAATGCCTGAATGTTGTTTGGTGAATCGTTAACTGATATACAATGAAACTTAATAGATTTATAGTTGTGTGAGATTTACAGGTCTCTACCTCACCCATGATAAATGTCACCATTTTAAATGATTATATAGCAAACAAAGTTAAGTGTCTGACTTGTTTACAATGTTATGGCATGATTAGCAATTGATATCAGGCTTACGGACACAACCAAAGAGTTGGATATGTATGGAATATTGTATGGGAACAGTGGTCAAGAGTAGGGTAAAGAATTTTTAAACAGTCTAATGAAATTAATTTTAAAGAGTTAATTAAATTTGTCACACAATGTTAAATGATCTACAAATCTGAGGCAGATAACATTTGTAGCCTAATTGAATGAATATGATTTATCTTGTCATTGGATCTGGCATTGACTTAACATTAATTAAGTAAAATTGGCAAACTATGTTTTTTGGTGAGCTCTTTAGAGGGAGAAGTTCATATGCTTTGAAGATTATCCATTTGGACTGTATGCAACTATGTCCTTTCCATTAACAAACTATTGAAAAGGCTCTGGATTCACAAACTCATGGAAGATGGTGCAAACATCCATTCTATTTGATTCTATGTACTTCTTAAAGAATGCTCACAGCGTGTTTACACTTTACAGAATGTTGAAATTCTGGTTTAGGACTGCATTAGAAGCAGAGTTATTATTAGATATCTACTAATACTACAAACATACATGAGAGTATATACATCAGTGTTTACTTTTACAGCAATGCAAAATTGCTGACTTGAAATTTTCTGTTTCCATGGGCATAAGCAGAGCAATCTGAGCAGACAGATATCTAAATATACAAGAGAATATCCTTCAATGAGTTTCAAGATTGTTTCAGCGGCATGGTGGCTCAGTGGTTCGCACTGCTGCCTTACAGCGCCAGGGACCTGGGTTTGATTCCTGCCTTGGACAACTGTCTGTGTGGAGCTTGCACATTCTCCCCATGTCTGTGTGGGTTTCCTCCGGGTGCTCCAGTTTCCATCCACAATCCAAAGATGTGCATGTCAGATGAATTAGCAATGCTAAATTGTCCACAGTATTAGGTGCATTAGTCAGGGGTAAATGGGTGGGTTACTCTTCAGATGGTCGGTGTAGATTTGTTGGGCTGAAGGGCCTGTTTCCATACTGTAGGGATAACCATGGCTAATCCACCTAGCCTACACATCCCATGACCCTATGGGACACTTCAGCATGGCCAATCCGCCTAACTTACACATGCTTGGACTTTGGACATATTCAGGGATGCCTGGGACATTATCTGCAAGATATGGTTCCATAAGTCTGACAATGTCAGGCTGTTGTTTGATGGGTCTGTGAGACAGCTCTCTCAATTTTAAAATTAGTCCCCAGATGTTAGTGAGGAGGAATATTTAGGGTTGACGGAACTGTTTCTGCCGTTGTCTTTTCCGGTGCCTAATTCAATGCCAGGTGATCTGTCCAGTTTCATTTTTATTGAGACTTCATAGCAGTTGACACAACTGAGTGGCTTGCTAGGCCATTTTAGAGTGCCATTGTAATTCAAACATATTGCTGTTGGTCTGGAGTCATATGTAAGCCAGACCAGGTGAGGATTGCAGATTTCTTTCCCTGAAGGGCATTAGTGAACCAAATGAGTTTCTCTGACAATCAACAATAGTTTCATGGTCATCAGCAGATTCTTAAATATGGTTTAGACATATTTTATTGAATTCAAATACCACCATCTGCAGTGATAGGATTAAAACCCAGGTCCCCAGAATATTAGCCTAGTTTCTGGATTAAGAGTCGCAATACCACTAAACCTTCATCTCCCCAATATTCTTCCAAATTAAATAAATGCAACTATAACCAACTATCCACAATTAACCAATTCAACAACATTCAACTATGCTAATTTTTCCACTGGAAAAATTTTAACTTTTCAAATCAGTTTGATAGATTAGCAAATTGTCAGATATGGAAAGCGCATGTATGAAGATTTTACATATCCTCTGGATTGTTCAACAAAACATGTGCAGAATAGATTAGCACACCTCTCTACCACACAGGAAGAACATCAGATCATGTGTTAAATATACACCAGATTCATAAGAATAAAATTATATTTGACAAGTTCCTAAACCAATTTTTCATTCAAGAATAATAAGATACTACACACTTTAATAGCAAACATCAACTCTCAAGAGAGTTGATTGCTTGTTCTTAGAAATCATTAATGAAGTTATCTGAATTATGCAGCAATAGAAGTGTGCAACAAAAGAGCTCATTTGTGGCAGAATTGTTATTGGCCTTAGAAAAATCAGTGACTGAACTTTTTCAATTAAACATGGATCTAATTCCAGAATAAGCATTCTAAATAGCAGTGGTCACAGAGTCTAAAAATAGTTCATGAGTTACACTTAATATAGAACATTCTATAGTATTGATTACTTAAAGAACAACAAACCACCTAAACGGAGGAGACAGATGTTTTGTCTGAGCAATGCACACAAATGATAGCATCAACAAAAATCCTGAGAAATCTAATAAGCAGTATCTTGTCACAATTATGGTTCCAAACTACAACATCAGCGAAAACAACCTTCTATCAACAACATATGCAATGCAGCAAAAGAGGTGATTTCTCAAAGATGTGTGATAATGTGAAGAACATCCCAAGCAAAACTCAAATTGTCTCCAACACAAAATGTCTTGGAACAGATTCTTTCAGAACAGGTTAATGCTATAAGGGAATAAGCTTGTTTACATGAAGAACAGCTACCTAGGAAAACAGCTATTGTACTCTTTTATAGGACAAAATAAAAAGTCACCTGCTAGATTTGGCAGAGGTCATCAACCTAAGTGATTATCCAACCTAATTTTAGCTGGTGCCAATGTCAGTTATCTCAAATGATATGTCATAGTTAATGGAGATGAACATTTTAGCACTTGATTTAAAGCCATGTGCCTTGAGAGGGAACGTGCCCACACTGTTTACACTGATATTCAAGATCACAAATATGATAATAAAGCATACATTGTCAATATCCAGCATCTTTCCCGATTGGATAAGAAGGCATGTATCACTCTCAATCATTGCTCTGAGTGTAGGAACTCACGCACATTACAAAGCATATTTCAGTACTGATATTCCAAATGTGTTTTCTGGACTGGAAAAGCTGACAGTAGAAGCAAAGAAACAAGTGGTCAATATAGGCATTATCTCCCTGACTGACAACTGAAAAGTGCTCACTTACTGTCCAGTTCCCAAGTCCAATGTTTTTATACAAATTTGTGTGGATCTCACATAGTTCAATACAGCAGTTGCTAGAGAAATTCATCCTGTGTCTACGGTCGATAAAAATTGGGCTAAACATCCCATAATAAATGCAATCTATTATTGTGATTTATGGGATTTAATCAGCTTTTCCCCCACTGTTATCAGATTTGTGAACAGATCTCTCATATACTAGGGTTAGATCTTTGTCTGCATCTTCTCTGTAGCTGTAACACTATATTCTGCATTCTGTTCTATTACACAAGGTATGATTTGTCTGGTTGCATACAAAACAATACTTTTTCACTGTATCTCAGCATGTGACAATAATAAATCAAATCAAATCAAATCAGTAGACCATTTACAACGCTGGATGACCAATAAAAGAATTTGGCGGACCCTCTAAGCATGATGTCTTGACTCCCCACTACCACCGCTACTTCTTTAGGTCAATACTGTTTCAATGGACTGGCCTTTGGTATCACTTCTGCCACAGAGAGTTTCCAATGCACAATGTCCAACATTTCACAACGACTACTTGGCATCCATTACCCCATGGATGATATCCTGATCCATGCTAAAATGACTCAGCTCCACAATATGAGAATAAATGATGTCCTGAAACATTTACAAGCAACATGTCTTATACTGAATGTCAAATCAAAAGATTTCAGTCATTCTTTCGGTCATATCATCAATGAAGATGGGTCACAAGTTGAGATCCATAAAACTAAGGCTTTTAACAACTTTTTGATTTGAAGCTGGTTCTGGGTTCAATCAGTCAATTAGGTACATTTGTACCACATCTTGTCTTAAGAAATTATAAGCATGGTATTGGTTTTGGAAAGCAATGGACAGCATTTCAGAAAATTGAAAACACACTGATCTCCACTGGTCTCTTAGCCATCTACCTTATACTAAGATTATTGCTGTGGATGCCTCAGCCATAGCTATTAGGGTGGTTCTTTTCAGGGACTGCCAGCACAATGTTGAAAACCCATGTATTATACTTTATGGACGTTATCGATAAAGAAAACTGGCATCTATAAAGTCATTTCAATTGTCGTATGGGGCCTGTGAAAAATTTTGTGATTACACTCTGAGCTTAAAATCACGATTGAGACCAACTATAAATATTTGATCTTTTTGCCGGATGAGAAAAAGTTAGAATAATGTCTCCTTTCATACAGTACTTCCACCTAAGACTTATGAGGTTCTCATACTGGTTGGCAGATAGGAAGTAGTGAGTTGGAATAAGTGGGTCTTCTTCAGAGTTACAGTCAGTGATGAGTGGAGTATTGCAGGGTCCAGTCCTGGGACCCCAGCTGTTCACAATATACATTATTTTGATTTGGACAAAGGAGTTGAATGCACTATCCCCAAATTTACAGACAACTGTGTGGCAGTGGGTGCCGTGAGGAGGATGTTAAGAGGCTGCAGGGTGACTTGGACAGACTGGCTGATTGAGTAAATACTGGGCAAATAAAATATAACATGGATAAATGTCAGATTATCCACTTTGCTGTCAAAAACAGAAAGGCAGATTATTATCTGAATGATGGCAGTTTAGGAAAAGGTGAGGTGCAACGACACCCTGGGTGTGATGGTGGAAAACACTGCTGTATCTGGGCTGAAGGTTGGCGTGTAGGTACAGCAGGCGATGAGGAAAGCTAAAGGCGTGTTGGTCTTCATAGTGAGAGAATTTCAGTATTGGAGTAGGGATGTCTTACTTCATGTATACAGGGCCTTGGTGAGGCCACACCTTGAGTATTGTGTGTAATTTTGGTGTCCTAATTTGAAAAAGGACATTCTTGCTATTGAGAGAGTCTCAGGACTGAGATAGGAAGAAAGACTGGATTGACTGGACTTGTACTGACTGGAATTTAGAAGAATGATGGGGGAATATAAAAACCTGATGGGACTGGACGGGCTAGATGCAGGAAAAATGTTCCCGATGTTTGGTAAGTCCAGAAAGCACCATCTAAAAAATAAGGGGTAAGCCATTTAGGACTGAGCTGAAAAAGAATTTCTTCACTCAAAGAATTGCGAACCTTTGGAATTCTCTCCCACAGGAAGCTGCTGGGACCACATTGTTAGATATATTAAAGAAGGAGCTGGACATGGCCTTTACAGCTAAAGGTATGAATGGGAATGGTGAGAAAGTAGGAGTGGGATATTGAATTTGCTTGATCAGCCATGATCATAATGAATGGTGGCTCAAAAGGCCAGATAGCCTTCTCCTGCACCTATTTTCTATGTTCCCATGTTCCATACAGAATTTAGTATATCCAAAGCAAGTATCATATGTTGACCTGTGCTTTTCCGAGCCGCAGTTGATCTACTCACATGACATTGATGTGTTTGGGACTGAAGCATACTCTTGCACTCAGGAAACCACATTATAGAACAATGAACATAGAACATAGAACAATACAGCGCAGAACAGACCCTCCGGCCCTCAATGTTGTGTCGACCTGTGAACTGTTCTCAGCTCGTCCCCCTACACTATCCCATCGTCATCCACGTGCTTATCCAAGGATTGTTTAAATCTCCCTAGTGTGTCTGAGTTAACTAAATTGGCTGATCAGGTAGGGCATTCCACGTCCTTACCACTCTCTGAGTAAAGAACCTGCCTCTGACATCTGGCTCAAATCAATCCCCCCTATTTTAGCAAGCCTAGAGAAACAAGTTTATCATCATCAAGAAGGAGCAAAAGACAGATTCTAAGTGCATTATTCTGCACAAGTACTTGATACAAAAATGGCCCAGAGCTCAGTTCATGGATTGTGCCTTAAAGATTTACTTCAACCACAGGAAAAGCTTTCCTATTGTCAAGCCTTTCCTGATTTTTGATGTTTGATTAGTAATTCCCTGTTCTTTGCAAAACAATATGCTTCTGAGGATTCACCAAAGGCATTGAGGAAGACCAAGTGCAGAGTTAGAGCTCTTGGAGTTCATTGGTGGCCGGATTGCAAAAGGAACTTAATGTCAATTATAATACATATGCTACACACAGCCATGAATGACAGGAGCCTTGCTTCCCCATAGAATTTCCTGATAGACCCTGAGCCCATTTGGGAGCAGGTACGTTATGTACAAATGTCATCCTTATTTCATTCTGGTTTATGGTTTGTGTTTGAAAAACTAATATTAGTAACTACTGAAATGGTTGTGAGAGCCTTAACGATACTCATAGTATTTTAGGTATCATTGTTTCTGACAATGATCCACAGTTTACTAATGACATGTTCAAAGTATTTGCAATGATACTGGGCATTCAACATGTCACGCATTCATCTAATTAACCACATATTAATGGAGAGGCAAAATGAACAGTTCAGACAGTGAAAAATGTGCTAAGAAAACTCCAGATTTACTTAAAGCTGTGGACCATTACTACTCCACCCTACTCTTCTCAGGGCTGCACCCATCAAAACTGCTGATGGCACACAGATAAAAATCTCAATATCCTCTTTTTCTAAGTAACTAGCTTCCAAAGGGCAATTCAGATCTCTTCCCAGAAGGAATGTGAAACTCAGAGTGGTCAGCCACAGAACCACAATAAATGTTATATCACCAAACATTGCCTGTATTGTGCATGGACAACCAGTCTAGACAAGGGACTTCACAGCAAAGATGCTGTCAGAGAGCAACTAAAATGGCAAAATCAATCATACTCTTGCATCACAACCAAAGGCTGTATCCATCGCAATTGTCAGCATCTCATCTCATTTTGCCAGCTTATCTAGTGCAGGAACTACCCGCTTGCAGGAACAAAATCAGAGAGCACCAACAGTGTGCCACAAAGTATTAGTACCTCTGATTAATCCTTTGGTTCATACTATTTATTCAAAGCCTGTGGAGGTTTCAGAATGATTGAATCTCTAATCAAATGAAATCCAGCAGAGAGCAAGCAAATAATCAACTTTACCTCAGGAGTTTCTATACCTCTCTATAGACTTGTCTTACCCAACTATTGACACAGCTGAACCAAGTCAAACACCCAGTAAGAGATAAGAGTGTTATGGAAAAAGGTGCATAGTAAAAGCTGTAAGAATAAGTATTCTGGGTGTGACGATATTTTGGCTTTAAGAGATGTATTTTATCGTGGTTTTTTTTGAAGACAAAGGTATGGCGCTGTCTCTTCCAAGACAATAAAGTAAACAGCTTTGAGGCCTTTTTTTTAAAAGTCAGAACAAGAGAAACAGCATGAATTGGTAGAGTCAGGGTCCTACAGAACTAGGGTTTTAGTTTAGTTTTCAGTTGCTGGGGTTTTGAAGCTGTTGTGGAAGCTGCCATACCTCTCTCTCACTACCAGATTTTTCTCTTGCTGTTCTTTTCTCCTGGACTGGAGAAACCTCGCATGCGAGACATTCTATTTTGCTGAATTTGCTTTTGCTGAGGATGTGTTTATGGGATGTTACTATATTGGAACAGTTGCTGATAAATAGTTAAATAATCTATTATTGTATTAAGTTTTCCAACACAGTTAAAGTTATACCAATTCTTTTTCCTTTTGTTTGTATTTTAACTGTAGTGTAAGAATAAAGTGTGTTTTGCTTAAAGCGGAGTAGTATGCCAATCGAATCACATCTGGAACACAGTGCCTTATACTTGCCTATAAATAAGATAAAAGTTAGGACCTAGGCTATCTCCTTGATATATTTTGAGGGGGTTTGATCTGATCCATAACATGGTTAACTCACTTGAGTATAAGTATAGTTGTGAATCAATGATGGGCAAGTAAAACTTGGGAAGGGGTATTGTGTTAGGGTTCCAGGACCATGAAACATCCTCACTGTGATATTAAGGAACTGCATATCACTGAGTGTAAACAGGACGTGTAGGTGGAGTTAGAATCATTCAGCCTAGAAAGTTTCAGAGAACACAAGTCAGTGCACAGTGCATCTATGATTATCATGCACAGAATTATTTAATGTTAATGTATAGATAGTATTACTTAGAAGTCTAAGCTTGAAAGTAGTTCTTAATTTTGCCTTCTCCTTGACCTGTTTCTCTTGAACCAAAACTCATGGGTGTAGCACCAAACTACACAAGCAAAGGTCCAATGAGTTACACACCAATCTGATTTGGAAATATATTACCATTACTTCACTATCACTGAGTCCAAATCCTGAACTCCCTCCTTAAAGCACTGTGGATGTATCTACATGACCGGAATTGCAGCAATTCAAAAAGTCAGCTCAACTTCACACCACACTCCAATGGGCAAGTAGAATGGCCAACAAATACTGGTCCAGCCAGTGATGCTCACATCCCATGAATGAATAAAAAACTGACTAAGCCTTTTGGTTATTTATCTAAACCCCTAAAAGAGCGATTTTTGGCAGGTAAATAAAGGCCTCTTAGACTGCCTGGAGATCTAGCTGCCCAGGCAGTAACCAATGAATTGTCTCCAGTTAACTTATGGGGCTTTAATAGTGTATTAATTTATTTAATCAGCGTCCTATAGCATGCAGTGTGGTAGACATTATACCTACTCACCTCCTCTGAGAAAGTTAGTCAGGTGTGTTATGGAGCTGGGCCACTAGCACTGTCTCACTGTTTTTGGTGCCTGTCCATCAAAACTCCAATAGGGCCTAAAAATCAGAGCCCTTAGTTTTGTTACAGAGACTACTTCAACTTTAAAGATTTGTAAGCAATATACATTTTCTTGAAAATGTTTAACATGCGTTTCCCCTCAGTGAAACTAAATGGCTGACAAACCAAATCAATAAGCACATTACCTTAGCATGCTCTGATTTATGAGGGTGTGAGCGATAGCATTGGCAAACAGCTTTTATTGTAGCTCCTGGATCATGTTGTCACGCAAAGCTTTAATTTATTGTTACCAATCCACAGTTCAGAACTGAAGGTAGGGAAATTGACCTAGAAATATAATCATCACTAAATTACAAAAGTTGTCTCATTATTTTTGCAAAAGGAAAGCCCCTCTCTCTACACCTCTCAAAAGAATGTCACTAAAGCAGCAAATATATTTGTGTCATAGTCTACCATTTATGAAAGTGTTATAATGTCACGGCAATAAAGATTTATAACATATAATGATTTGTTGAGGGGAGATTAGTCACTCTAAACACAATAGGTGAAGTGTTATTGTGTTGGTTAAAAGGAAGAAGAAAAGTCAAGAGTTTCTGTCTGGGACAAAATTGGCAATTTAGGTACAAATTGCAATTAAACTGCTGTTAGTTTTGAGAGGCAACAGTTTTCCCTCATATTTCTGCTCAAATGTTTTAGTATATTGCTGAGCACAAAACCTACTGTGAACCTGTGTAATAGGGCAATGTATTAGAATGTAATTTTATGAAAAAACAATTGTTCTTTATGTTTAAGTAACATGTTGCAACTTTATTAATAGTTAAACTGATTTTATCTCAAAATATAAGCATTTTATTGACAGTCCTTTGCCTATCAACTGTGAGCAACCTGACTTTAAACAACTGAAACAGAATTTAAAAACTGTAGCGAACTATTTACTCTTTGCATTGACAATAGACAAGTTCTTGGCTTTTTTTATATATATAGTCATGTTTAAAGGCTTTTACAACCTGTCTATTCACGTCCTTAGTCTAAAAAATATGATATAAATTGTATGGTCTGGAAGCCTTCTCAGAGACCAGCAATTAAGCTTCAGTTAAATGAAATCCAAACTCAGCTCATTCATCCTGGAAGCAGATTTCACTGAAGCTCTCTTTACCTTCTGGTACTCGACAATGCATTACTCTGTCATGCTGTCAATATCCTGATCCTCATTCTTAAAAGGTTGCTGTTGATCCCTTGATTCTTCTGCATTCAAGACATCCTTCTTTGGTTAGTACTGAAGGACACAGTATTCAACAGTGATACAGCACAGCTTTTCTAGGCTATAGTGCAAGTCCCATTGGAATGGCTTAGGAATCAAAACCTCACATTGAGGAGGTCTATGTCTGTTTCAACCTGGTGGAAGCATATGAAGCATTGTATCTTCATTCTGTATCAGTCTGAGGATTTAGTAAAGGTTACATGAACCACCTTTGAAGGGGGTAGTCCTTGACACCCATCAGCCATCCCAATATGGCCAAAGGAAATTGGAAAGAAACAAGAATCTGTGAATTCTGCAGTTTAAGTGTCAAAGCAGCTCCCTTCAAAGATGGTTCATGGCATCTTTAGTGCAGACTGGCAATATTTGACATTGATGATCACTTATAATTTCAGAATTGACACAGCGGAAGTCTTTTCTGTTGATGAATTCTGCAGTTAAGGGATTGGATGCTCTCAAACAATGTGAGTGCAGTCTATGCATCCTGCATTTGGCAGAAGCCTGCAAACATGGAGAATCCCATTGCCCAGGCTGCTCGAATATCATCATTATGGGAGGGTGATATGAAGAACTGCAAACAGGAGAAAATGGTATCAGTGCTATCCTAGGTGCATTATGGGTCAAGGATTGGGAAATACCGCACAGATTCCCAGTTGCTCCTTAAAATGAACTGTTACTATAAAAATTCAAGGCAATGGTGAGCTTGATAGGGAGCAGAATTGGATAGCTGCTCAGTCCTTTCAAGTGCCAGAACCCTTCCAGCAGATGATACAGTTCAGTAATGATAGCCTGGGACATCCCTAATTGGTTCTTACACTGTCTTTCAAAGAGTTGAAGTCTTCACAAAACAGTGAAGCCTGTAAGGAATGATGAGGGCTGTATGGTGGATATGTTCTATATGGACTTCAGTAAAGCTTTCAACAAGATTCCTCACTGTGGACTGGTTAGCAAGGCTAGATCATATGGAATACAGGGAGAACTAACCATTTGGATACAGAACTGGCTCGAAGGTAGAAGACAGAGGGTGGTGATGCACAATTGTTTTGCAGACTGGAGGCCTGTGACCAGCAGTTTACCATCAAGTTCAGTGCTGGTCCACTGCTCTTCATAATTTATATAAATGATTTGAATGTGAAGGTACGAGGTATGGTTAGTAAGTTTGCAGGTGACTCCAAAATTGTAGATGCACTGGACAGCAAAGAAGGTAATCTCAGAATACAACGGGACCTTGATAAGATGGGCCAATGGGCCAAGATGTGGCAGATGGAGTTTAATTTTGATAAATGTGAGGTTCTGCATTTTGGAAAGGCAAATCAAGGTAGGACTTATACACTTAATGGTAAGGTCCTCAGAAATGTTACTGAACAAAGAGACCTGGGAGTGCAGATTCATAGTTCCTTGCAAGTTGGGTACTAGGTGGACAGGGTAGTGAAGAAGGCATTTGGTATGCTTGAGTTAAAGGTGAGTGCATTGAGTATAAGAGTTAGGTGGTCACGTTGCTGTTGTCCAGGACATGTGGGCCACTTTTGAAATACTGCATTTAATTCTGGTCTCCCTGCTATAGGAAGAATGTTGTGAAACTTGAAAGGGTTCAGAAAAGATTTACAAGGATGTTGCCAGGGTTGGAGGATTTGTGCTTTTGGGAGAGGCTGAAGCAGCTGGGGCTTTTTCCCCTGGAACTTTGGAGGCTGAGGCCTTGTAGAGGTTTACAAAATTGTGAGGAGCATGGATAGGGTGAATAGCCAAAGTCTTTTCCTCTGGGTTGGGGTGTCTAAAACTAGAGGGCATAGGTTTAAGGTGAGAGGGGAAAGATTTAAAAGGGACCTAAGGGGTAACTTCTTCACACAGTGTATGCAACGAACTGCCAGACGACGTGGTGCAGGCTGATACAATTACAACACTTAAAAAGGCATCTGGACAGGTATATGAATAGGAAGGTTTTAGAGGGATATGAGCCAAATGCTGGCAAATGGGACTAGATTTATTTAAGATATCTGGTTGACATGGATAACTTGGACTGAACACTCTGTTTCTATGCTGTCCAGCTCTATGACTCTATTTCACAGGATATCGATACTCTACTCCTTTTCCTCTGTGGCTTCTCACTTGCTACCTCTCCCTCTGGATACTATGAGGCAGCTGCTAGAAGTTACTGTTCCTGCTTGGGCTTGCTGACCAAGTTGTAACTGCTGTCTTCAAATTTGAAGCAAGGCCACAAAGACTCCAGGCACAGCGATGTTCTTGTCAAACTCATTAGCTGAAAGCTCTGGGGCAAATCAGAAAGATAACAGAATTCTATTGCAGGAATATCTGAGCCCTTACATCCATCATAATGAAGACTCATGTTATGCCTTCACACAGTGTGGCTTGGAAGCTTCCCAAGGCTATCAGTGTCATGTCTCTATTAGGACCAACAAAGTGTGTCATTCTATCAAAAAATATGTATCGCACAATCAAAATTTAGGGAAGTAGAATTCTTCCACTAAACCAACAGGGTAACATTCTAGCCCTTTCCCCAACATCATCCTCCTGTCCCACTGTTACCCCATCCAGCACAAGAATGGCACCTTTTGCACATCACAGAACAGTACAGTGTGTAACTGTGCCAGCTCCAAACCAATGTCTTCCAGTCCTAGCCATGGAATGTATTTCTGATATAAAAGGTTTTGGTCACACATTTAAGTACATTAGTCTGACTATATTTGCTTAGCTGACATGACAAGGAGGCAATTACTGTACACAATAAGTTGTATGGAGAAAGTGAGGTGCTGGAGATCAGAGCTGAAAATGTGTTGCTGGAACAGCGCAGCAGGTCAGGCAGCATCCAGGGAACAGGAGAATCGACGTTTCGGGCATAAGCCCTTCTTCAGGGCATAAGCCCTTCTTCAATAAGTTGTGTGCACAACAACTCCTAATTGCTTAAGGCAGCAATTCTCACTCTACATTCTTGAGTAATGAATGATCTGCCAAGGAAATACAAATTGAAATCAAATGAATTATTGAATTACTGCAGTCACAATTATTGCCCCTAGAAGGATGTCATATTTCATAAGTTTCACTCCAACACCCAAAAAACTAAATAGTAAGTGAAGTGAAGCATGGGTGGGATTTGCTGATGTGCAAGGTTATGGGGTGTAAAGCAGGAGATTGGCATTACTGCACCCACTTTGGTGTATGTGGTCAGCCATTTTGTGTAGTTATTGTGCATTCTGACACGGCAATGTTCCAACTTTGTGTTTTTGACAGTAAGTCCCAGGATGATCCCCTGCCCTTCCATGCTGTCTTTTGTGTTGCTGTTCTTGTGTTTCTGGTGACCTTTCAATTTCCCCATTCTTTTGAGCCTTTTTAAATCATTGTTAATGTTCCTATTTTATTCCTAATGCCATGGCTTTGTAAATTCCCATGCCCTTGTTGGCCATACATTCTTCTCACATAAAGGCCAGAGCGACCACGACCAAGTCAATTGCCCATTCTATAGCTCTCTGTAGTCCTATGCTATACAAAATCCCACTCTTTGAACTTGGACTGCTATTTTCATTGTAATCATTTCTCAGTGATGCACTGTAATGGCCCCCATCCTGAGAAACAAATTTCTGAATTTTCCCAGGATTCCATGGACTACCAACTGATAAATCCTCTGACCATTATTACTCAAATTCCTAGGATTGAAAAGTCTAGGCAGGATAACGCCAACTGAACGTGCCTCGAACTCAAGACTAATGCCTCCACAGTACCTTGTCTAACCTAATATGATCCCTGCATTTGACATGTAGAGCTCACTGTAGCTCAAACCCTTGTAATAGATCCCTGAACTCATGTAAGACCGAGGTTCTGACTAATCATTGCTAATACCAGGACTGGAATAGGATGAACCCCTTCATTGACTGAGTGGCCATAGTCCACCCTGACCCCACTAATGATGGCTCCACTTTGACTTTCTGACATGGCCATTTCCTTGAAGAAAGTGTAGTATGTGTTTGTCGTGTATGCTGCTGGCAGATGCTACAAGTCTAACATTGACATAACCCAATGCCATACAGTGATTGTTCAATACTCCCCATTGTGACAAGCTAGATTTGTCTCTGCACTAAGAAATGTCAGCCACAGAGCGTGGCAATCTTAACTTGGCACTAAAAAGCATGGGCACTAAAAAGCTACAAAGATCGCCAGACTCTAAGTAAGCACAGGTGAGTACTAAGAAAGCAAGCTCAAAGTGCAAAATGCAACCTGTGCAGATGCATTAGATACATCAATGCATAAAGCAATCTAGAGGAAGTATGCAAGTCATTGGTGTCCTTTAGGCCCAAAGAGAAGAGTTGACAGCCTGAAGTAATGCGCGGGTTGGTCAGCAAGCTGCTGCAATGATAAGGTGAAGCTAGTAGTTTAGTGATACCCAGTTGAGTAGATGAAGGATTGACGAAGATATGACCACGGAGCATGCGGGCTGTTGCTGTGAAGAAGCAATTGGAGGATAGCCAGAACAAGCAGCTGCTGCCAGCTAACTACTCAGGTTTATATGTTGGGAATATGCACGGCGGCATGGTGGCACAGTGGTTAGAACTGTTGCCTCACAGTGCCAGAGACCTGGGTTCAATTCCCACCTCAGGTGACTGACTGCGTGGAGTTTGCACATTCTCCCCGTGTCTGCGTGGGTTTCCTCCCACAGTCCAAAAATATGCAGGTTAGGTGAATTTGCCATGCTAAATTGCCTGTAGTGTTAGGTGTAGGGGAATGGGTCTGGGTGGGTTGTGCTTCGGCATGTTGGTGTGGACTTGTTGGGCTGACGGGCCTGTTTCCACACTGTAAGTAATCTAATCATCTAGTTTCCCAGTCAGGGAGAAGCGAAGTGGAAGTGACCATAAGGTGAGATGATGCAAATGCATGGAAATACGGTAGTCACCACTCACTGGTAAGGTTCTGAATTGGCCATTTATGGCTTGAGGGATAAATCAGGAAATATTTTCTTGGGATTGAGAATTATAACTTTTCATTCACAGCTTTTTTCTTACCTTTCTCAATATTACTCATGCCACACTGAGGAGGGGAAATTCTGCACATTATGTTTTTTACTTGCGCACAGAAACCTGTTATACATTTAACATTAATTTGCACATAATGTCCCATGATCTTTATGCCTACATGGCAGATTTTGGACAAAATTGTTTTGAAAGATTATTGTGACTGAGTGGGAATTCAAGTCCTAAGTATTTAATAAAATAATTGAAGAAAATAGATACTGAACATCTTCAATTTTAATCTTTACATTACTTTTGGTTGTCTTATATTTGTCTGTTCTACTGGAATGAGCCTCTGCAACCTTTGCCTCAGGTTTTGCCAATGGGCCAAAGAGCCTCTTTCAGCACTGCATAAACTCACTAACTCTGTGAGTTAATGTGCAGTTGTGATTACTGACATATGTTGTGTCCTATTTCCTTTTCTTATCTCTGCATATTTCTCCCCAACACTTCATTATGGCAATATCTCTGCTGTTGTTTGCGAGGATAAATTTAAATGACCCAGCATTCATTGAGAAAGTTGATCTCTTCTTCATGCACCAGAAGTATATTCACATCTGAAGTGAAACAGAGGAATGAGAGTTAGCCTTTCATATAGGTGAGCAAAGCAAGGGAAATATCTGGTGCAAGCACTAGCAGTTTGCATAGTTGTCTAGTTAAGACAACATAAGAGAAAGGAAGGAGATAGTATGAAGAAATTCTTTATGACATCTTTTCCAATTTTGTTTGTTGATCTAGCCATGGCTCTTGATGGCTTGTGATAGCCAATATGTTTTCTTTGGACTTTGGACAATGTGGTTATACCAGTTGATTCAGCTTTATATACTGAGAGTTTCCTGTCCAAAGTTGTGTATAATATTTTCTTGCAAGAATGAAAGAAATGTTGTTCAGTCGTACAGAACCTGAGTATTGCTCAGAAAAGGCATGCAATCGAAGCTTTTCATTTTGTATTCACCACTAAGTGCAATATGTAAAGCTTCAATAGCATGTGTTTTTTTGTCTGCAATACTGAAATTGTGTTAGTGACAATCTTGAGAAGCATGGTTATATCAGTATATAGTGCATCAGATATGAAGTATGTTGTGTTTGTCTGTTTCTTGTACTTAAAGCAATTGTGTCATGAATCCTTTTTGAGGGTTTGTTATTTGAAGCTAATATAATATACAGGTACAGGCAATAGGAACTGGGAGGTTACATTGGCACATCTGACCTGTTGAAAATGTGTTGCTGGAAAAGCGCAGCAGGTCAGGCAGCATCCAGGGAACAGGAGAATCGACGTTTCGGGCATAAGCCCTTCTTCGGCCCGAAACGTCGATTCTCCTGTTCCCTGGATGCTGCCTGACCTGCTGCGCTTTTCCAGCAACACATTTTCAGCTCTGATCTCCAGCATCTGCAGACCTCACTTTCACATCTGACCTGTTGCATTCTGTCTGCAAGTTCACAGATTTATCCATCACATTCTGTCTCATGATGGATGGGGATAAGCAGCAGTTTAAGATATGCTCTCTTAAAAGTGCGTGTGCATCATGTAAGGTACAGGGAGGTGCGCACTGCACTAGCAATGAGTGTGAGTCTGGGGAGAAGGATGTAGAGTGAAATGTGATGCAAAGTTTGTTGGAAAGTGAAGTGAAGCTTGGGAGGAATTTGTGGTTGTGTAAGGACATGGGGGAGAAAAGCAGGAGATTGAGATTAAGATGCTTATTTCATGAGCTGGTTCAGGCAAGACATGCCAAATAGTTTCTTTCTACACTGTAATCCTTTTGTGATTTTTGTGAGTAGTGAAGGTGAACAGAGTGAAGATAAGACAATTCTTACTGTGGCAACTTTCTTGAGCTCATTGAATGATTTATGACATTGTGGCCATTGTAGCTAAGCTCTCAGTAATGACCTTCTTGGCAAACTGTTCCCATTGGCAACACAGCAGTTGCCTGAAAGGCTGCCTTTTTCATAGGGGGTTGTTCTCTCCAGGACATAGACTGAACCCTGGCATTCAAGACAGTATTCAAGAAGATGACATTTGCATCTACAATCATGCAGTCATTTATCTGCAATCAAATGAACAGAAATCCTGATACCTAGCCTCCCAAACATGAATGTAGCAATGAATTGCAAAGGTACAGATGGCTGCACGTCTAGCTTGTGAATGTTACATGCATCCTGGAACAACACTAACAAACAGCTGCAGCAGCACAACAGGACACAACTTATTTTCTACTCCAGTAAACTGCTGACCCCCCAAAAAATCAAATTGCACATTTTTTTCAACTGCTTGTTGAGTGGCATGCACGCATTTTACTGGTTAACCATGAATTACTATTTTGGAGTGTGTCTTGGGCATAGGTCTGATGGGAAAATGCTGCTGTGTTTTAACAGTTATTCCTCAATATGCAGATGGGTGAATAAAGACATTTTTTAGATTAGATTACCTACAGTGTGGAAACAGGTCATTTGGCCCCACAAGTCCACACCGACCCTCCGAAGAGTAACCCACCCAGAACCATTTCCCTCTGACTAATGCACCTAACGTTATGGGCAGTTTAGCATGGCCATGCACATCAATGGAATTTGGGAGGAAATCAGAGCACCTGGACAAAATCCATGCAGACTCAGAGAGAATGTGCAGACTCCACACAGACACTTACTCAAGGCTGGAATCGAACCCAGGTCCCTGGCACTGTGAGACAGCGGTGCTAACCACTGAGCCAACCGTGCCACCCATTTGAAAGCTCCTTTCATTCTAAGTTAAATTTATTTGGTGTTCTGCTCATTATAACTGTAAACAGGCAAGTGAGCAATGATTCCCTAATATTTTTCATGGAGTTTTTATCATATGGTACTGATCTTTGTTGGTACAGATATGAGATAAGTCAATTGAGGAAAGCCTCTAAAATCACCATTTTTATAATGATTTCATTTACCAATAGTAAGTGAACTGTTCAGCATATTGCTTAGGGTGCTTTGAGGATTTTATGTGATGGTTGCAATCTGTCTACCTGTTAGGTAGAGTCATACAGCTTAATCATATTAATTAATTAATTACATCCATCAGGAGAGTATCAAATCGGTTAGTAAGATAAATGCAGTGAAACATGCAATGAAAAAACTTTTTTTTTAGTCTACAGTATCCCTATGTTGGGATCATACAGCTATTTGTGGTATTTGTCAACACTGTGCTAACTTGCTTTGCATTTCCATTCATACTTTTTCTCAATAACATTTTTTCAGTAAACTATCTCTCACAGTTTTCCTAATTTTTTTTTGTCTTCACTAAAAGAACATAAGATCTGATAGTAGAGCGTACATGAGTAAGGAAATAACTTCTAAATGAGTCAATGTTGATATTGCTTTAGCTTCGCTCAGTTATTTGGTATCACACTCAATGAATAGAAGCAGTTAAGATCTGGATGAGTTCTTGAGAGGTGCAGATGTGTTCACCTAAGCTCCTTCTAGTCCCAAGTACTTATGCCTTGCAATTCAATGTAAAGTCTACCTATAGTTATCATGCAATAAATTCCCTGGATGTGTAAAACAAGAGTATTCATTGTTTTGAGTCACCAGTAGTCAACCTCTACCATTCATAATTATACAGACTCTGGACTGAGTATAGAGAAAGAATTGGTGACAGAAAATTACCCAAACCAAAATATGAACAGCTCTCATGGAAAATGAAATTGTCATGCCATGGAAGAAACAAAGGAATAATGACATAATTCAGATCATTCTTCACCTTTCTTAATGCCTATACCATTGAGAGATGTTTTGTGACTTTCCAAATAGGTTATCTGCTAATCCTGTGAACTGAAGATTTAATACTGGCAAGGAAATTGAGGAATCAATAAAGAAAACACAATTAATTTCAGGACATAAAAATAACACAAGCACGAATATATACTTGCAATTTATTTTTGCTTTGGTAATGAAAGCAATTACAAAAGCAAAAGTTCAAGACGTACCTTTATATTTGCTTTCCGCATAATACTGCACGTACAGTTTACCGTCACACATGCAAACAATATTGTCATTTTAGAACAAACAGCATACTCTAACTTCTACTACAGAAGTTCAGGTTCTCCTGCACTCCTCTTGGACCTTGCTGCTGAAGGAAGGACATTCCTACGATTTATTGCCTCAATTGCACCACTCATTAGATTTATTTGAAACAATCTAGGGGAAAGCAGTGACACAGAAATGTCAGAAGTCCAGGATAACACTCTGGGGACATGTTTCAATCCAATCAAAACAACTGACAGAATTGAAATACAAAAAAAAGCTAAAATTGGAAGTTATGTTGACCATGAAACCATTGTCAATTGTTGTAAAAGCCCATTTGGTTCACTGGATTTAGTCCTTTAGAAGGAAATCTGCCATCTTTACCTGTTCTGACCTACATGTGACTCCATCTCATGACAATGAGGTTTTCTCTTAAATGTCTGCTGAAATGGCCCAGCAAGCCATTCAGTTATGTCAAAACAGTACAAAATTTTTAAAAAGGAAATAAACAACACTGTGGATGTACCTCCTCCATCTGAGTTGCATGGACCACAACACTCCTTATATCTTGTCTAGAGCAGTTAGAGATGGGCAATAAACGTTAGCCTGGCCAGTAATTGCAACTGAATTAAAAAAGAGTTGCCAGGTTTGATAATGCCAGTAATATAAGGAGCTATACAGATATAAAAATAACTATGTACGATTTATAACAAACAGTTGCTAGATTGCTACACACATTTCACCAAAAAGCTGTCCACATTTCATTGAGCACATTCATATTATGAAGCAATTCACTATCTATGCAGCAATCCATGACTACAGCCTGCTAACTTGAAACCAATATCTACAGTTCTTAAGCAGAATGTTTTTAATTACACAGAACATGTAACTATACATTTATTTGTCTAAACAGGCATTGTTTTACATGATATATTATGGTCCACTGTCAACACAAATACAAATGTTGAAATTTTCGCCAGCATAAGTCCACTGAAAGATTATTGTAAAGTTATTTGATTCGCTTTTCTCACATGTAAACAGATTGAAAGTATTGAAGCTATTCATGCATAATTAAGTTTTGAATGAACTATTTTAAATTTAATTATCTGACATGGGCCAATAGTCAAAACAATTTTAGTAGTCATTTTAAATATAAAGACTAAAAGATTGCCAGTGCTGACCAATGTATAATCCAATAATGACTAATATATCTGATTTTCAATGCATAGATATTTATAGATTTCCATCTGTAAAACTGTCAAATGAACGGTGGTTACTATAAAAACTGACTAGTATAAAATTTATTTAATTAGATAGACCAAGTAATTGAATATCAGTTGATGTAACTTTGACACTACAATTCTTTATTTACAGTAATGTTAAAATCATCAATGTTGCTGCTGTATTTAATGTGCTACTTTGGCAGTGTTGATGGGAGTTGCAATTGCCCAAATCCATATTGAAATGATTACAGTCACATCAATGTACTACCTGAATATCACAATCCACAACTGTATTTATCCCTGAAACTTGTTTCCATGCAATCCCACCCAATCTAACACCTACTTCCATTCATTCCAATGGAAAATTGGACAGGCACTAATCAACACTGCTATGCTTCCGTTTGATTATTTCACTTGCCTTTGTTTTTATGATGAAAACTGGTCATGCACAATATTCAAAAGAGAGGCTGTGAACGTATCTATCTTCTTCCAAATCTAGATTAATCTTAAGCAGTGAAGAAGTATACAGTAATCCAGAGCAATTTCCACCATTATTTCTCTGGCCTTCTTGTTGGGCAGCTTCTCATCTTTATCAATATAATCCACAATTACCCACGAAGATCACTTTTTTTCTTGGTAGATTTGATTTCATTCGAGCATAAAAGATAAAAGAAGGACAAATTTTCTCTAACTTTCAGCTGTTATCACTCTCCCTTTTATTATTCTTCATGTGTGGCTAAACAGTCTATGTTTAAAGAAATAAAAAGACATACACTTATACATTAGGCAAAAGTGAGGATTGCCGACGCTGGAAATCAGAGTCTAGTTTAGAATGGTGCTGGAAAAGCACAGCAGATCAGGCAGCATCCGAGGAGCAGGAAAATCGACATTTTGGGCAAAAAGCCCTTCATCGGGAATGAAGGGCCTTTGCCCGAAACGTCGATTTTCCTGTTCCTCGGATGCTGCCTGACCTGCTCTGCTTTTCCAGCACTATTTTAATCTATGCACTCATACATTGTCTTTCACTTCTGGACATTTCAAAATGCTTTATAACCAATGAATGGCTACTTGAATATAACCACCGCTGTAATGTGAGCACATAAAGGTAATTCAACCATTTGGGAGCTTTTGACAAATACTCCTAATCTACGCATTCCCAGCAATTGTTCACAACCATTTGCCATTTGCAGCACTAAATATCATTGATCAGCAGAAGCCTAAGTCAATATTTTCCAGTCCAAGCATACTGTTGTGACTTTTGACACATGGTTGCTCCAGCTGAAATTGGCTAAATTGCTTAAAAAGCCAAGGGAGTAAAGCTTAAGTTCCCACCATTGAGTGGATTCACTTACTGAGTTATCAAGACAGTCCTGACAAATTGTCATGACCTGTTTGAATCTTATCGGTTAAGTTCTCAATTTTTAAATGTCTTTTTATATTTATTTTGAGGCGGCACGGTGGTGCAGTGGTTAGCACTGCTGCCTCACAGCGCCAAAGACCCAGGTTCAATTCCCGCCTCAGGCAACTGTCTGTGTGGAGTTTGCACATTTTCCCCGTGTCTGCATGGGTTTCCTCCAGGTGCTCCGGTTTCCTCCTACAGTCCAAAAATGTGCAGGTTAGGTAAATTGGCCATGCTAGATTGCCCGTAGTGTTAGGTGAAGGGGTAAATGTAGGGGAATGGGTCTGGGTCGGTTGCTCTTCGGAGGGTCAGTGTGGACTTGTTGGGCCGAAGGGCCTTTTTCCACACTGTAAGTAATCTAATCTACACGATTATTTTTATTGAATTCTGCTATCACTATAAGGAGATTTGTCTGATTGATACTACTGTGTACGCAGTGTGCAGACCTAAAGTAAGATGCCACTTTTGTGTAAATAAGCAAAAGCGCAAATCCTTTGCTTCCAAAAATGCCAAACATACTGTTCTAATCTGCCTGTAAGCAAGATCTATTACCACTAGGTGGCACAGAAGACGAACATTAAATAAAACTGAAATGGCTGGAATATTTGTAAAGAGTATTGTTAGGTTACTGATGGAGGTACAAACCTTACAGTAGAGCTGAAAGCAGGTAGGAAATGAACCTTATAGTAGAATTGAATAGAGCAGGGGTCAAAACGCATTGCACTTCTTCCTTCCACTGCCTCCTCAGTTTTACTTTGTTCAATTCCTTTGAGTGTTTTATTTATATCAAAAGATCCTAAGAAAACAGGAGCTAGAGTAAGTCAATCAGTCCGCTAAGCCTGTTTGAAACTCTGTAGGATTGTATCTCCCAGTCTCCATTTCTAATGAAGGGTCCACATTAGAAATATGACATTCTCGGATTTCCTTGCAGATGCTGGTAGACCTCCTTGGGGAGAATCTTATGGAAGCAATAGGCTTCTCAGCCATCTGATGAAGAGTTGGCAGATCACTCAGGTTGCCTTCTTTGGATAAGGTCTGTCACACAGGCAATCAACCAGCTAAAGGTGAACCTTCCACAGGATCATGAGCTCAGGAGATGGGAAACCCTGCCACCATAAGCTGCCAGCTAATTTGAGCCCAGCATTTCATTTTACTCAGCAGTGCTACAGATAAGTGGCATGTTGTTATGGAAAATATATCCACAGCAGAGCCAGAATCGCAAAGCAACCAAGGTAACTGGATAGGTAAGGTTTTGCTGGGTGGGATTCATAAAGAAGAGGGGTGTAGGGGATCAGTAGGAATGAGAGGGGGTAGCTTTTAACAGGCACTTCTTTCCCATGCCTGGATCCCCTCATCAGAGACTGTCTATAAATTAGGGACTCCCCTAAGAGACCTCAAGCAACTCACGTGAGTCTACTTATTGAGTTCCTCACTGGCTTAAAATTGGTGGGAGCTGGAGGAGGCCCTTCAGTGAACTGTACTTTCTCATTTACATGCCTCAGTTGCTGGTAGGGCAGGAAAAGTATCCATTAGCCCTTCCACCATGGACTTAACCTGAGTGGAGGCAGGACAGTGTCAGTGCTCTCTACCCATTGCCATCCCACTCAATTAAATGCTGTCCCCATCTCCAAAGTTGGCATGGGGTTGGGGGATGAAAACATCACCCAACGTGTGCTTCTTTTTAGCTTTTTTGTTTGTGTTTCATCTTCCAGAATTTGCAATGTCTGTTTTCTTTGTCAAGAGCTTCTCATTTACACAATAGACCTTCCTGAATAGTGGCAATTAAGGATATGATAGACTCCACAGCACAATGTACTTAAACATAAATGGGGGCAGGGTTGCTGGAGGGTTCATACAGATTCATTATATAGTAGAAACTTCTGACAAACTCTCAAGCTGACTTTAAACTCTACAGAGCATAAGTCTCTGAGGTAGAAGATATTTTTAAGGGACACCTTAATTTGCCACTGTGCCCAGTTAAAAATTACGGATAAGCAGTGGATAAAAAAATGATTCTATTGACCTAGCTACAACTAATTAATCTATCTCACCCTAAATTATTTTGTTGTGTCATTATAATGTATACATCAATGAGGAAAATAATACTCTAAGGCCTCTATTTTCCACTTTGAAACCAAGTGGTGCATAGCTGACTGAGGGAGATTCCAGCTCACTGTTTTAACATACAGTATCAAGCGAGTATACCTAGTTCCACTACTTGATCTCACGAATAATTTATAATTGTGAAGTCAAACATTCGTGGTGACAGTGAATCTTTAAATTTATTATAATTTAAGTGTGCTTTATTTGGTTGTAAAGGACAGGGTCCAATTGATACATGTAGCAGCTGTACAAAGGTCTAAGTTGCACGTCTTGAAATGCACTTAATAATCTTAGTCCAGTTGTCCAGTTACAGTACTACTGAAACTGCATGCAATAGATAGCATGTTTCCATTTCCAATGCTGATGTTTTTATTTGGAGAAATATATTTTAATTATTGGTTTTCTACTCAACTGGGAGGCTATGAATACCTTCGATAAAAAAATGGCAAGTAAAATATGAAGTTTCTTAGTCAAGGTTCAATTTCATCCTACAGTACAGCTACAATCATCTTGAGATATCATCAGTGTTGTGATTTGTCCAACAGAGGGCAATCTTGATTTTGCACATTTCACTGTGTTGTTTTTTCGAGACTTGCATTTAAGTAAGTTCACATTAAGTGTAGCTGAAGGATTAGCTTGAATTTGATATATTCTATGAAATTTAACATATTCTACTAAGTTATACGTACTGAAATTTTAAAGACTGCAATACAATATTTTATGTAGTTGGAGATTTCTCCCCACAAATCACTCTCCTGCACACTGTAACTGAACAAATTATACATTTGTATGCAGGAAAGAGTTGAGTGACTACCTCATTCATGGGGAGGCAAAAATTTCAACTCATGTTTCAACACACACATAATTGTAAATATACTTAACAGTCTTCTGTTAACTACGCCATCAAGAACTTATTGCTTACTTTGGAACTGACTGACATATAATAGTCATTGCCACTGTTGCTGGTTGCCTGGGATACGGGAACATAGAAACGATTCGGATTTACGATGTGTTTCTTTTGAAATAAACTTGTACAATCAAAACCATCTTTCCAAAAGTCTGAAAATCATTCCTGATTTGTCAGAGGTAATGATCTTGTTCATTGGAAAATACATTATCTTTGAAGAGTCACATTTCTATTTTGAATAAGCATGTCCCACTGTACTTTTTGAGGCAATAGTTCAAGGTTTTTTTCCGATTATCATTTTCATTGAATTAGTTAGTTTATATATTAGCTGTAAGTAGGAAACCAGACACTCATTAATCTCTTACCACTGTCAAAACAATGTACAGAAGATAAATTACTTGAATGGGAACAACCTATTTGACATGACTCTTGGAACACAGAGATTGTTACTACAGGAGCCTCCATAGCTGGGTGGGCAAGCTGAGCATGGTTTCCCTGTTTTATATGGAGCTTCTCCAATCCAGTTTCCCCTGTATTAGAAAAATATAACACATGAATCATGTTAATATGTTTGTTTTTTACAATGTTATAAACTTTACAGGGTTCAATGCTTACTTCCATGCACCATTCCTTCTAATAGGACGATGAATCAGTTTTGCAGTAGTAATACCAGTGAAACCATTAGCGTTCATCTGATTTATTATTCTGAAGTTGACAGCAATTTCTCAAATCTATACATGCACAGTGAAACATGGAAACATACTGTTCGTCGTTCTATGCTTGTCCATGGGGTTTTTCCAAGGATCCTGGATGTGCTAATGTAAATCTGAGCTGCTAGTGTCCATGGTGTGCAACTGTGACATGTTGACTTCTTAAGAGTCATGTAAGAAGCCATGTAACTATTAAATCATTTTTTATAAGTTCCTGAGTAGCAAAGATTCAACAGTTCATTTTCACCTTTTATACTTTACCATTTCATTTTAATGTAGCACAAATGACACCTCGCAGAAGGTCAGATAATGTAAAACAGTAAATCTCTACATCAGTATAATTTAGTTTAGTGACCTTGAGATTAGATTAGATTACTTACAGTGTGGAAACAGGCCCTTCGGCCCAACAAGTCCACACCGACCTGCTGAAGCGTAACCCCCCCATTCCCATACATTTACCCCTTTACCTAACACTACGGGCAATTTAGTATGGCCGATTCACCTGACGTGCACGTGTTTGAACTGTGGGAGGAAACCAGAGCACCTGGAGGAAACCCACGCAGACACAGGGAGAATGTGCAAACTCCACACAGTCAGTGGCCTAAGTCAGGAATTGAACCCGGGTCTCTGGCGCTGTGAGGCAGCAGTGCTAACCACTGTGCCACCGTGCCACCCACCTGGACCTGGATCAATTTTAAATGTAATATATTTTTCATTGTATGATATTAGTGTTATGTAATGGCCCTAAGAAATATTGAAATTCTGTGATGGCTATTGACATAAGCATTGGCTGCAAACTCAAAACTTTACCAATAAAGACACATATTTTGCATGATGTTACTGTTCATTTTTTAAAATTTTGATTTAAGCAGGGAAAACATGTCAAATTAACTTGTGTTAAGTTTACTTTTGCTGTAATAAGACATTCAAGCATATGCATATAATGGAGATAGTCTAAATTAAAACTTTCACGTACTTTATTGAATAGTTGCATACTAAGAAGGTGGTGTGGGGCCAAAAAGAACCCCAGACTTTCATGTTATTGCAGGTGTGGACAGCACATCCTATTCTGTTTGATGTTGCCCAGACCATCTGAAAAGTAAGGGATAATCCTTAATTAAAATAAGTTTAAAATCTCTGTACTGAGCTCAGTAACCAAGGTACATCATTAACACTTCAAGCAGGAGAGATTAAAAATACATATATTTCATTAATAAAACAAATTTAAAGATTCTGTTGCAGAAATATAAAATGCATTGCTTGTAATTATTGCCTGATCAAACATCTCATTCTTCTTTTTGAAAGGTTAGCCCAAGCTGATTAGACTGGTGACATTCCTCAATACTTACAGCACCATTTATATTTCATTAGAAGAGATAAGGTGGTAGATTTCAGATGCAAGGATCGCATATCTTACAAAAATATGAAAGGATTTTCAAGTGTCATGAAGAATGCCACTGAAAGCAATGAAACAGAATTTTACTGTAACAGTTTGATATATCCATAACAGTGAATTCTAGAAATATGCAGCAGGCATTCATAAGACTAAGATACTAAGATATAGGAGCAGAAGTTAGGCATTCAGGCCATTGAGTCTACTCTTACAATCAATCATGGCTGATAAGATTTTCAATTCCACTTTCTCACTTTCTCTCTATAACCCTTGATCCCCTTGACAATCAAGAAACTATCCACCTCCTGAAATATACACAATGACCTGGCCTCCACAGCCTTCTGTGACAATGAGTTCCACAGATTCACCACTCTCAGGCTGAAGACGTTTCTCCCTATCACTCTTCTAAAGGGCTTTCCCTTCACTTAAAGGCTGGGCATTCAGGTCCTAGTCCCTCCAATCAATGGAAATATCTTCCCAACGTCCACTCTGTCCAGGCCATTGAGTATTCTGTCAGCTCCAATTTGATTCCCACTTATCCTTCTAAACTCCATAAAGTACAGACCCAGAGTCCTCAATAATTCCTCATGTGTAAAGTCTTTCATTCCTGGGTCATTCTCATGAACCTCTTCCGGACCTGCTCCAGGGCCAATATATCCTTCCTGAGGTATGGGTCCAAACATCGCACACAATACTCTAAATGTCATCTGACAAGAGCTTTATAAAGCCTCAGAAGTATATCCCTGCCTTTATATTCTAGCTTTCTCGAAATAAATGCCAACATTTTATTTGCGTTCCTAACTACCGACTCAAACTGCAAGTTTATCTTAAGAGAATCCTGGACTAGAACTCCCAAGTCCCTTTGCACTTCAGATTTCTGAATTTTCTCCTCATTTAGAAAATAGTCCATCCCTCTATTCTTCCTACCAAAGTGCATGACCTCACTCTTTTCTGTCTTGTATTCCATCTGCCACTCTTTTGCCCACTCTCCTAACCTGTTTAAATCCTTCTGCAGCTTCCCTGCCTCAAAACTACCTGTCCATCTACCTATCTTAGTCAACGTCTGTGGAGACAAAAAAGAGGTTAATGTTTCCAATGTAGAACGTTCACCAGAGCTAGGAACAGTAAGATAAATTAGGTCCTTAATATGATTGAATGAAGCAGAGGTGAAAGATACATTTGGAATGCTGCCTCTCATCAGTTTGTGGGCTGAAAATCCAGCAAAACCTTCCTTTCAAACAGCTGGAAAGAGATGAAAACCGCTTTACCTCTTTGTCCTGCCAAACATTTCCAGTAATTGATATTTATTTTTTAACTTTTCAGCACATTGAAAACAACTGTAGCTGTTTGATACCAGAGTTAAATATCTATATTAACTTATTGACTCACTAATGGTTTCCATGATCCATTTCCCATTGTAACACTAAATGCTGTAATTCACTGCAAAATCATTAGTGTCTTTTATTTAAATAAATTATTAGTTTAGTACCTGCGTATAATGGGAGCAAACTGCTCCACTGCATTTATTGGGGCATCTTAGATTGCATTCTCTTGGATAAGGAAAGGAATAATAGCGTACTTCATCATACCAAGATCTTACAAGGTCTAAAATAGACCGATAGCTGGGAAAAAAACAAAACAATATTATTTTCTGATATGATACCTGAGCATAGCTGAAAAGAAAAAAAAAATTCTGAAACTTGTCACCTTATACTTATCAGGACAATCACAAGAATGCCAAGTTCCAAATAATCACAACAATTTGTACTATAGGAGAACATCCCTCTGGCTGGTCATCTGGTTGAGACAATGCAGTGAAGAAAGCAACAGGAATATATTGGCTTTTCAGGCTCTTGGGCAAGCTTATGCTTAAAAATTCCTTTCACATTAATTCTGCACTCAAAGTCTCTCCTGAGATGAAACAGTGCATGTGTTGGTTGAGAAAGTCACTACAGGATTCTCCACTATTATCTGCTGCAAGCATACCTTCAACGGTGAATATACACTTTGGTATTTATATAGCTTCATGTGCTATAAGGTTGGCATTATCATCAGTCTTATAAATAGATCGACATCTATTTGCTCACCTTGCTAATATGACTCAGAAATAGAGTACAACAGTTATCCTGTGGGACAAGGGGTATCCTAATCAGATCATAATTTTCACTACACAAATGTTTAAATGGGTCCAAGGCAATCACTTTTGAATCTGAAAAGTGCCCTTTCTATATGAAATTACTGTGGAAAGGTAAACTCTCTTTCAAACATTTGAACAAAGATTTTGAAAAGAACAAGTCATTTTGCTACTATTTACATCACTTACTGCGGTTTCTTTTTAAACTATTTTAAATTCAGTGAATATAATCTGTGCATATAATATTTCATATTTCTCAAGAGCCTAGTGACATTTTGGAGAAAGTGAGCACGGCAGATGCTGGAGATCAGAGTCAAGAGTGTGGTGCTGGAAAAACACAGCAGGTCAGGCAGCATCTGAGGACCTGCCTGACCTGCTATGCTTTTCCAGCCCTAGTGACATTTTACTTACTTACAACTGCTTTGAAGAAGTTGATCTGGGTAATTTCTGCCATCTGGACTCCTCTGAAATCCACACTGGGTGTAAACTGAAACAGGAGTCAATTTCTCCTTAACCCTCTTTATCCTTAATCATAACAAATAATCAGAAATAAACGCTGGAAAACTGGGAGCAAGGAATAAAATCTCAACATCAGTTAGGATTCTGTCAGACCAATGGGCATCTTGTCCACTAGTGAGGGAATTGTTGGGGAGCCTTGCTAATTCAACGGGTGAAGGTCCAACAGAGTCAAGCGCACTTTGGGCATTTAAGTGGGCATGATCAGACCTTCACAGCACTTGAGGTGCTCAGCTATAGAAGCAGTAGCAACTGGCAACAATGCAATCACAGAGGTTGCAAATCCCGAATTGCAGGATCCAGATAAAAGGCAAAGACAGGATTGGTGGGAATGGTGGGAGTGGGTAATGGAGGATTCATTTCTATCTTCCTGACTAAGAGAACACACACCTACCCCATGACACTCACCTAATCATGTTCACAGATAAAGAATGGTCATTTGAGTGAGAAGTTGGCGAAGTGTATTATGGTATAAAGAACTTTAGCTGAGTTAACTTAAAAATAATTAACTTAAAGAAGTATTTAATTGCATCTAAAAGTTTTAGTTGATCACAACATATTATGTGAGACATCTCACACTCAGAAAACTAACAACTCCAGCCATGACACATCTTAGCGTCTCTATCCATCCCAGAAAAATCAGACAGGCTGTAACACAGATGACCAGCCTGTAACTGCTAGCTTTCTGCAGACCACAAACCATTCACTTGGCCTTAATTATGGAATGGTCCTCCTTTACTCACCTGCCTGATTGAATAGACATATTTTGACCAACATATCTCATCAAGCTTGGTGGCCCATGATCCCATATACAATGTGCTGCCCATGCCTCAGCAGATTTTGCCAGTCTGTCATCCCAGAGCTGTGAAAGAAGGAAATTGAAATGATAAATTTCACTTAATATACTGAATTCAGAATATATCCTGCCTGATCTAAAGAACTCCAGATTAATGCAGTATATATGTACTTGATATTCTAAATTGTTTTAAGGAGCTCAGGATTGAGAAGAAGAATCCATGATTTAAGATTCCTAAGCTTCCCCTGTAGGGACTTGAGAAGTACTCTTCCTCCTTATGCTCCTCTCCACTGTCTTCAACAGGTGAGCAAGCTATTGCAATTTCCAACTTGGGCTGGTGAGATAAAATTGCATTGAGGTCCATCTGATATCATTGTATGATATTGTTTCTTAGGGTTTTTAAGCTGCAATGGCTGTCGTGAAACCATCCAGCGCACTGATTTGACCTATGGCCTGTGAAATGGTGATGGTTAGAGTTGACCAACCTAATACCACTGTTTCTCAATAAAAACTGAAAAAACTGCAGATGTCGGAAATCAGAATCAAAAACTGAAATTGCTGGAAAAGCTCAGCAGGTCTGGCAGCATCAGTGGAGAGAAAACAGAGTTAATGTTTCAGGTCACTTCACTCCACGGAAGCCCAAACCTGCCAAGCTTTTCCAACAATTTCTATTTTTGGTTACTACTGTTTCTCAGCTTGTCCCTCAGAATACCATAGCAATGAGAGGTGTCATGAGATTTTCCAAAGCAAACTCCAAAAATATAGCCAGCAAAGACGATAACAAAAACAAACTACCATTAGACTGTGGCAATTACCTCTCACAGTGTTAGCCTTCAGGTTGTACCTATGGAAACCATTGACTAACTGAAAGAAGTTATCAGTGGCATGAGTGATCTGACAAATGGATGAGCATACACAGGTCTGTTTGATTTTGCAACTATCATTCCTGGCTGTTAGAAATGTGCCACTTCTATAAAGATTGAATGTACTTCTTTGAACTGCTAGAAGTTCTGGCAGCCATTGCCAATTCTCACTTTCACCCAATAAACTTTAAAAGAATTTTGAAGATGTGACCTAAACCACATGTAAGAAATTGTTCAAAAAGATTGAATAATAAAAACCTGAAAAGAATTAATTCATATTGGATATGTTTAATTGCTCTTTTTGTTTTATTTATGAACTCCCAATCTTCTTTCCAGATCTCCAGATGACAATGTAATTTTAAGTGATTTTTAAAAATTCAGGCTGCTAGAAAGCAAATATTATTTTAACCATGAATGATGATATTTTGCCAAAACATTTATTCAGAACAGAAGCGATCATGATAATCATATTTATTTACTTTCTGGTAAGGTGGCGATGGAGTAGTGCATCTGAGCCCAGGGCTCATCCATTCCATCTGCTTTTCTTTTTGTTTCTTTTCTTTAGTTTCTCTCTGCTTTCATTCCCTTTTCTCTTCTTTTTTTTGTTTACCTCCTCAGTGAAGGGCATGGTGGCAGCGTTGGTCAGAGGGCCCAGAGGCACTGACTCATGGCTGCTTCTGCGGAGGTGAGTTTGGATTTCTGGTGGCATCTGAGTCTAGCACAGTTTCAAGGAGGTGACAGCGGAGATGGGTGTGGGCCCAGTATGACATCTGGTAGCATCAGCAGCAGCTGCATCATTGAGCTGGGCTTTAAGTGGACTCATGGTGGTGATGGAGTCATGTTTGGGCCAGTGCGGTACCTGGTGGTATCGGTGGAATATGCATTGGCAAAGTCTAGCAAGGACTCATCATGGCAAGAATGTCGTGGAGGCGAGGTGGCACCAATGAGTGGCAATTTTCGTTCCAGCAGCAGTGACGCAGCCAAGGGGACTTGTGCTTAGACCACAAGGTGCATGGTCCATGACTGAGCACTTAACAAGAAGGACTGTAAAGTTGGACACTTCCTTTATTTCTTAATTTTTCTGTCTAATATTCTATAGTTTAGTTTATTTTTCTGTTTTAAGATAGCGCCAATGAGTGGCGACACCATACAACACTTTTCACTGTATTTTGTAACAAGATACATGGGACAATAAATTAAATTAAATCAAATTTAGCATCGGTAAATCATGTAGAAATTCTTTTAATCTTAGTAATGTACAGAAGATGGTTCACACATTAGGATATATTGATGTTGAATTTCATAATAATTTGTACTATAATAAGATCAGTTTCTGATTGTTGCTTTATCTTGAAAGGTGGTTATGGATTGACAACTAATACTCATGTTAATTTAAATAAGCAATAATAAAGTCTGAAGTTGTTTTGAAAGCATCAGTGTGAAATTTTATTCTTTCAACCTTTCTTATCAGTGATATAAATAAAATGCAATTTTTAAACATTTTTATTGCTTTTAATCTTCACCTTTCACGGTCTGGTTTGGTCTGAGAAAAACTATTTTTCCTTACATTTCATTCTTCAGACTTAGTGCTATTCAATAACAAATCTTCAGTTTGGTTGTTAAGGAGGTGCCAAACTTATTTGTTCTGTTCATGCAGGTTCCAGGAGCGCAGTTTCCAGCCCCCACTTACTGCAACTTGCCACATAAACGCTCATGAAAAAAAGATGCATTGGAAAAAGCCAGTGTAACTTTTCGTTGGCTACAGTAAAAATTAATGGACAAGCAGGAGGCTGGGAGAACACAGCAAGCCAGGTAGCATCAGGAGTTGGGGAAGTCGACTTTGCCGGTATAACCTCTAAACATTGGGCCATGGTTGATTCCATGACTACAGTAAAAGGCGCAGGGAGTGTTCAGAGCTGCCGTGGGTTACTGCTGTATCAACATAAACTGCCTAGCAGCGCTGGAACGCATACTTCCCTCCATCCTCTGTGATATCTGCAGAGACCAAACCTACAGGCTTTGAAGCGAGTCTTCATTTCCTTATAAAGATGTCCTGAGAGTGACTCCAAATTGACAGCGAATCTGAGTCACAAATTACACTGTTCGCATCCCTCCTGGGATTGTCTCTCTCCAACATTCCATATGAAAAATATTTAGGCAATGGGAAATTCCTACTGTCTAAACATTTCTATTTAAGTTGATTGTGTGTCTGCAAACTTTCCAAAGCTGGGCACTTAAAAGTCCCATTGAAATGTTAGGGGACTGCCTTCTTTTCCCTGTTCGAGAGATCATGGTGTGAGATGACGGTGTTGGACTGGGGAGGACAAACTTAAAAACCACTCAACACAAGGTTATAGTCCATCAGGTTTATTTGGAAATTCAAGCTGTACTTGTACCTAGCTAGCGAGCTACCTGATGAAGGAGCAGCGCTCCGAAAGCTTGTACTTCCAAATAAACCCCTGTGTTGAGTGATTTTTAACTCTGAGACAGATTGAACGGTGAATCCAGATTAGGGTTTCGCAATTCCAGTTTAGAGCTGAGGTTTGGAACTACAGGTCGAGAGCGTGAATACACCTGGCTCAGTGAAGTTGTATAGGTGCAGGGTCAAAGCAGAACCTGTTTCTGCCGTGACAGCACTCTACAGACCAAACAAGTCAGGGTTACCTCAACCCCATTCAGCTCCATTTCCTTCCATGAGCAGCGATTAGTGAAACAAAATTGATTCAGAATGCCACTCACCATGTACTCCATGTTAGCGGCAGGAGGGAAGACCTGCGACCGAACCCTGTTGTGGTAATCCAGAATCACGTTGCGGTCTCTGGGGGAGATCTGCCGCTTGCGTCTGCTACGGGGAGCCCCGGGGGCCGATAGAAACGTTCTTCCTTCAGGGTTGGCCTCGGCTGTTGGGTGCACCGTCAGATCGGTGACATTAGACAGCACAAATGCGCCAGACTTCTGAATGACCCACAACAGCAAGGTGGTCAAACACAGGCGGATGTGTAAAAGGTTCATTCTGAATATCCAACCAGGGCCTCCTGTTTAATATCTGAATCAAATACAAATATTTTAAAAATCTTTGAGATTAACTTTAATATTCGTTTAAAGATGTGCTTATTTGATAAATTTGAAATTCAAGCAATTTACTTTTTTTTGCAAAATCAAGAAAGCAAGATTGATTTAGCTTTAGCAATGAAATATCTCAACTACATTTAATCGACATACCAACTCAGTGTCACATACCTAAGTCTGTTAACCAAAAACAGCAAAGATCTAAGCTGAAGCCTGGCGTTTACAAACACTCCCAGGTCCAACATGTGGTAAGGAAGTCGAATCCAGTCAGTTGCTGCAGACTTCTGCTGTGATCTGACACATGGACCTGTATAAAGTTCCCCGGGGAAACGTCAAAGTGTTTGAAGACCTGTGATAGGCTATGGGAGTATTTAGAGTTTCCTATCCATAGCACATCATCACTTTCTTACAACTCAACGTTTATGCATTGAGTACTCACAGTGCATAACATGGAAGACATCAGGAATAAAACAAAACTGCTACCCCTACTGATATATGCTATTATCCAACATGATGAGATTAGGTTTAATCTACAGTTAATTTCAATGTGACATTGGACCTGAACTCAGAACAATTGCATATTTATGTATATCAATTTTCTAAAGATAAAGTAAGCTGAGCCTAAGTAATATTTATTGTGGTTGGATTCGGCCATTAGGAGGTTATCATGTGGATTTGTGCATCTTACTTGAGTAGTTTCCTTTCTAACATATTCCTTGAAATGATCTGTTTACCTTTTACATCATCCAGTGGTAACCGTCACACAAAAAGGATAGTGTTCCTTTAGTAGTACAGTATACTGGATAAATGCTCTTGGTCATGTGCACTGGTGTAATAAAAAACAAAGAACAGAAGAGCATAGGAACAGGCCCTTTGGCCCACCAAGACTGTTCCACCACATGAAGCTTTTCTAAATTAAAAATCTTTTGATTCTACGTAGTCTGTATCCCTCTATTCTCTACATATTTATATATCTGTCAAGGTGCCTCTTAAACATTGCTAATGCATCCACCCCACCACCTCCTGTGACAGTGCTTCCAGCCTCTGTGTAAAAGTCTTGCCTCTCAAATCTCCTTTAAACGTATCCCCTTTTACCTTAAACCTACGTACCTGAGCAATTGATATTTCTCCACTGGAAAAAAAGCTCTGACTATCTATTATATCCAAGTGTCTCAAAATTTTGCAAACCTCTATCAGGTGGCCTCTAATCCTTCAATGTTCAAATGAAAACAAATCAAGCTTGTCCAATTTCTCCTCATAGATATTATCCTCTGAGCTAGGCAGCTTTTGGTAAACTAGGTAAAAACAATGACTGCAGATGCTGGAAACACCACTAATCCATCTTTTGGTAAACTGTTCCTGTGCTCTCCCCAAAACCTCCACATACTTTTGGTGATATGGTGACCAGAACAGTACACAATATTCCAAATGTGGCCTAACCAAGGTTCTGTACAGCTGTAAGTGACTTGCCAATCTTTATCATGATTGATGAAAACAAGCATACTATATGTCTTCTTGACTACCTTATCCATTTGCGTTGCTACTTTCAGGGAACTGTGGACCTGTAGGCCTAGATCCCACTGTATGTTGGTGCTACTAAGGATGCTGTCATTTACTATAAACTTCCCTCCTACATTAGATCTTCCAAAATCCATCACCTTGCATTTATCTGGATTAAACTCCACATGCCATTCCTCCAGCCTATCTATATCCTGCTGTATCCTCTGGCAATCCTCCTCACTATCCACAACACCCAGAGTCTTTATGTCATCTTCAAACTCACTAATCAGGCCACCTACATTCCCCTCCACATCATTTATACATAGGGATATCAGTAGCGACTACTGCAGAACATCATGATCACAGATCTCTAGTCAGAAAAATATCCTTCCACCACTACTCTCTGACTTCTGTAAATATGCCCGTTCTGTACACCATGGATCCCATGTGACTTCACCTTCCATATCAGCCTACCATGAGGACCTCATCAAAGGCCTTACTAAAGTCCACGCTGCCTTCATCAATCATCTTTGTCACTTCCTCAAAAAATTCAATCAGGTTTGTGAGACATGACCTTCCACGCACAAAGCTGATAAGTCCATAATTTTCCCAATGTGAGTAAAACTCATCCCTAAGGATTTTCTCCAATAATTTCTCTAGCATTGACATAGGGCCCATTGGCCTATAATTTCCCAGATTGTCATTATTGCCCTTCTGAAACAAAGAAACATTGTTGGCTGTTCCCCAGTCCTCTGGGATCTCTCCTGTAACTAAAGGGGACACAATGGTTTTGTACAAGGGCCCAGTAATTTCTTCACCTGCTTTCTTCAGCATTCTAGGTTAGATCCCGTCAGGTCCTGGGGACATGTCTACCTTAATGTTTGTGAAAACACCCAACACCTTTTTTGCATTGACCCGCACTAGAATTTCAACATACCCCTCCTCAGACTCGCCATCCACTATGTCCTTCTTCTTTGTGAATACAAATGCAAATCTTTCATTAAGAACCTCATCCATTTCCTTCAGCTCCAGGCATAAATTCCCTCCTTCGTTCTTGAGCTGACCCACCATTTATCTCGTTACTCTCTTGCTTCTTATATTCATATAAAACGCCTTGGGATTTTCCTTCATTCTATTTTCTAAAGTTATTTTATGGCCCCCTTTAGCCCCCCTAATTCCTTTATTTGAGTTCTTTTCTGCTATCTATGTACTTTTCTGTCTGTGTTCAGTTTCCTAAACCATGCAAATGCCTCCTTTATCTTTTGATTAAGCTCTCAATTTCTCTTGTCATCCAATGGTCCCAAATCTTGTCATCTTTATCCTTCGTTTTCACAGGAACATGCTGATCCTGAATGTTAATCAAGTGGCCTTTAAAAGATTCCCACAAAACAGAAGTGAACAACTGTCCCTCACTCCAATCTACATTCCCCAGTTCCTGACTACTATTGTGGTAGTTGGCCTTGCCCCAATTTAGTACCTTCACCTGAGGACTATTCTTCACCTTATCCGCAAGCAACATAAAACTTACAGAGTTATGATCGCTGTTCGTGAAATGTTCCCCCACTAAAACTTCCATCATCTGACTGGGCTCATTCCCCAATACCAGGCCTAGTATGGCCCTTTCCCAAGTTGAACTGTTTACATATTGCTTCAAAATATCATCCTGGGCACATCTAATACCTCCCTCCCACCAAAGTCCTTGGCACTAATTGAGTCCCAGTCAACATAAGGGAAGTTTAAATCACCCACCACAAAAAAACCCTATTGTTTTAAATTGTCCACATAACTGTTTCTTTATGACATGTTGCTTGTCAAAGTGATTGCACTCTTCCTAAGGCTGAGCTCCATCCAAAATGCCTTGCTGGATGAACCCTCCAAGATGTCTTCCCTCAGTATAGCTATGATATTGTGCCTTATCAGTAATGAGCTACTGTCCGGACACTACTCCCTCAGTCTGAAAGCCTGGTTCCTGAGCAGTCAAGCCAATGCCACTTTTTGAGTCATGACATCACGTCTAGAGCTCTGCTCTAGATTCACCCCCAGGTTCACTCTGACTGACTCTGCTTCTCAGTTAATTATCCTATTGCTGCTGTTTTTGCTGTTCACCCCCAGGTTCACTCATTCATTCTATCCCTGCTTCTGCTGCTGCTGGCACTAACTTGGGTCTAGGTCATGTCTGTGTGTTGTCTGATTGCAGGAAAATCAAATGCAAATTCCAAAATGTACATCCATTTCTCACCTCATGAATTTCCTGTTTTTGTTGTATTCGATAATTCAATACATATCTGTGCTTGCCAGGAAAATGAAAACTTCAGCAGCCCAAAATGGAAGTGAGCAGTTTCTGAGGTGGAAGAGACTGGTGATTTTTGAACCTAGATTTCTTTAAGACAGGTTGATTACAGGTGGAAATGATGCCTATTTCTGTTCCCATGCTGCCTCAAATTGGAAGAAGACACTGATCTAACCCACGCTAAATATTGTAAAACTTAGCAAAAGAGCAAAATTTCCTCAACAACAGCCAGGCCTTTTGTAACACTATTCTGAAATTTGTCAGGGATTTAATGCTAGCCCAGCCAATGATGCAGACATTCCATGAATGGTTAGCACAGTCTCACAAACCAAGGCCCTGAGTTTGATTCCAGCCTTGGGTGACTGTCCGTGTGCTTTCTCCAGGTGTTTTGCTTTCCTCCCACAGTCCAAAGATGTGCAGTTTAGGTAAATTGACCATTCTAAATTGTCCCGTAATGTCCAGGGATGTGCTAAATATGTCAACAAAAGTAAATGTGGGATTACAGGGATAGGGTAAGGGACTAAGTATAGGTGGGAAGTCCTTCAGAGGGTTGGTGCGGACTCAATGGGCTGAATGTCCTCTTTGTGCACTGTAATTCTACGATTCTCTTCTAATTCTATGATTTGTCCATTGTAAGGAAAGATTTTTTTTTCCATTTTGGTCTATAAACTGGAGTGGACTTCAGGCATTGCTGTATTGCAGGAGAGTTCTGCAGCTTGCAAGTTTGACTGAATCACAAATGTAGGTATACAAGACAATGTTGTTTTTGCAGAAGTAGAAGTATTACATTATTAAGTGAGAGCATCACCAGGAGTTTTTGAATTAAAAGTAAACTGCCTGACAATTGACCTTGGATTAATCCAGGTGAAGTTTGTTATAGACTGGTGGGAGCACACAGTCAAAACTATCCACGAAGCCAGCAAGCAGAATACATTATTATTTCTTCTCTCTGTGCAAATAAGAAGAGAGGGAGAAAACAAGAAACTTAAAAGTAATCATTCTAAAATGAGAAAAGACTGAGGTCCATCTGATCATGCATTGAAATAGAAACCAACCATCACTCTACAGTTGTTAGTGTGTCATTATTGCTAAAATCAGAAGAACTGTGAGAGACAACTTAACCCATACTAGTTGTGTGGCTACTTAGATCCTTGGAATTTTGTTTTTTCCTCTGTCTATACTTTTCACCCATAATGACTTGTGTCAAACCATTTGTCTTTTTTCTGTCTTATTCATGAATGAGGTGAATTGTTTTAAAGTAGTTTAGTTTAAGTCACACCACAGTAGATTAGTAATCCTTTTTGTTCTCATTTATTAAAGAATAAGTATGTTTCCAGTAAACTTTTCTGTTTACGTTGAAACATAATGCAACTGATTTTGGCTTGTCTAGCAGTCAATAGGGTGTTTAAATTGGATGTTTACATAATTTTAATAGCATTTGGAACAATGGGGCTCAACTCTTGACATTTTCTTCTCAGTTAAGTCTTAACACATGCAAAGTGGATACTGCTTTATATCACCAGTGAACATATGCCATCAGGTTTTACAAGTGTTTCAATGGAGTTTCACTGTAGACAGCAATACTTGTGCTGAATTCACAATTGTATTGCTCACAATTCTCTGGTCAATGATTTTAATATCCTAGGCATAATTTGTGGAATGTGCTTCCAGAGTGCAGGAAAACAGTAACGTTGACCTTGCAGTGCAAATGCATTGTAAGGTGTTTGATGATGTTTCTGCTTTTGGTGCAAAAATGACACATGGGCATGCTTTTTTCCCCACAATTAATTTTAACAGTATATTGGCCACCTTTGTGTGTGGCTGCATCAAGCTGTGTGTGAGATCCCCGGTACGCAAACACAAAGTGTCACTACGTACTGAGGTTCTACCTGTCCCCGCCCGGTGTTGCGAAGGATGGGCCTGGCCTCACTGCTGAGGAATGCTCCAAGTAGTTGGACTGTTCCATATCACCTGTCCTTCGTAGAGAAATTTATGAGGAGAAACACTTTTGACCACAAGTCTATCAGGAAGTGGTCAGCACACATGTCCTTGAGACCCTTCGGGAAAAGGAGAGGGTGGATCCTGTCGAGCGGTTCCCTGAGCAGACTGTCAAAGCCATTTGGCAGAATGCCTCATCGCCAAAATTTTCCAACAAGTACCAAGACATGGCTTGGCTGGTGGTGAGAAGGGCTCTGCCTGTGAGATCCTTTATGCACGCCCGGACTCTCTGCCGCACTGCACACACCTCCTTCTGGAATGTGCCTACGCAAAGGAAGTCTGGAGAGGAATGCAGTGGTGTTTGTCGGGGTTCGCCCCGCGCAGCTCCATTTCCCTGGGACGCACACCGAGACGAACATCAACTGTGCCTGGAGGATCATCAACTCGGTCAAAGACGCTCTTTGGTCTGTCTGAAACCTGTTGATCTTCCAGCTGAAGGAGCTGACCCTGACTCAGTGTTGCGGACTGGCTCATTCCAAGATCCAGGACTACATGTTGAGGGACGCGCTGAAGCTTGGGGCAGCTGCGCTAAGGCGCGGTGGGGAAAGACCACCGTGTAAGGTCTGCCTGCCAAAGAACAGGGGGCCCAGGCAGTCAATGGGCTCCGCTGACGCCTTAGCTAAATACATGGATAGTAAATGTACAGACCTATATATATATGAATGATTACTCGATCTCTGTATGCAAAGAAATGGAATGTTTACGTATGTAAGGCATGACCAATTGTACAGATCATCAAAATATTTTATGAATAAAGTATATTTTTGAAATTAAAAAAAATTAACAGCATATTTCCTTGAGTTTGCACTCAAATACACAAACATAACACTGAACCTGAAGCCTACCACAGACAAGCAGAATTGAGAAGCATTTTAAAAGGTATTTCCTTAAAAACTAGATTTTAAAAATCCATGACATACTTGAGTGGTTTCCTGATCCAGTTTGATGAATAAAAGCTGAAAATGGGCCTATCAAAAAGAAAAATCATTTTTAAATACACAGTTGGTCTACAACATGTGAGTAACTCAATCTTAAATTATTGAAAACAATTTCTAAACCAGACCATTTATTCACTATATTGTAGGTACAAACAAGGGCTGCAGATGCTGGAAACCAGATTCTAGATTAACGTGGTGCTGGAAAAGCACAGCAGTTCAGGCAGCATCCGAGGAGCAGGAAAATCGACGTTTCGGGCAAAAGCCCTTCATCAGTTATAGAGGCAGAGTGCCTGCAGTGTGGAGGGATGACAGAGTTGATAGACATTCTACAGATTATGAACAGAAAGTATTAATTTCTCTGTAGACTTCAGCATAACCTAACAATTGAAATTTGATTAAATTACAGTTCAGGAAAAGTTACGCTGTTCTAAATTCTGTATTTCTGTTGAGGTCTTTAAGTCTCTTCCAAGGAGGTTCACTGGCTGATTCCTGAAATGAATGAGTTCACTCCTCAGGAATAGCTTAACCTTCAATCATTAAAGTCACCATAGTCCCAGAGGATTGGTTTGTTATGCAGAGTGATGCCTGTAGTGCAGGTTCAATTCCCACATTAGCTGACGTTACCATGACAAACCCTCCTTCTCAGCATTTCCCTTTCCCTGAGACATGGAGACCCTCAGGTTAAACCACCACTAATAAAAGAGGAGCCCTATGATTCGCTGGGACTATGGTAACTTACCTTTCCTCATTAAAGTTTAAAAGAATGACGGGTGAACTTGTTGAAGCAATAAGATTCTGAGGAGGCTTGACAAGGTAAATGTTGAGAAGATGTTTCCATTAATGGAGGAATATCAAACTAGGGAACAGAATGAGTGGGACTTTCATTTAAAACTGAGATTGGAAGGAAATTCTTGTCCCAGAGGGTAGCAAACATCTGGGATTATGTACTCCAGACAATTGTGGAAGCTAGATCACTGAAAGTATGTGAAATATTTAAAGAGGAGGGAATCAGATTTCTGAAGCATTGATGAATTGAGGGGTATGATGAGCTGGCATGAAAGAGGGGGTAAGGATTGGGATAGATCAAGATGATCTTGTTAAAAGGCAAGGCAGGACCACAGTTCACACATTTGTTTGCTGAACCCATTCTGCTGCCTACTACTGAGAGGTTGACACAGAGGCCTATGGTTTTTCTTTGCAGTTTCTGTCTTCCTAGCTCTCGTTCTTTAACATAAGGTCAACTTTACATTGTGTTATATTACTCACAATACTGTTATTTGGTGTTATGTTTATCTTATTCTCTTTTCTTTTAATTTTTAAACATGTTTTCTTAATTCTGTCCACATCAACAGCGATGCTGGTGATTTCGGAGCCAAGGCTCATTTCTTCAAACGGATTTTGATTGGTTGGCCATCATTTCAGCTGCTTGAAACTCAAAATATTCTCACAACCATCGGTCCAACTAGATAGATCTGTCAACCCTGTTTTGGAATTAAAGCTGGAGCCACATAACAAGAGATTTCATTGCCATATCCACATAGTGGGTATTATATTGAATATATATTGTTCATACCTTCCTTGAGACTGCTTGCCAAAGATGGCAATCTGAAATCAAGTCCCATCAAAAATTAAGAAAACAGGTCAACAACCTAAAAGGACTGATTAAAATGAATTCCAAGGTTGCTCATTAAAGATCAATTTACATTGTATACTGACTGCTAACATAAATATTCTGCAATGTAATCTATTTCTAAAATTGCAGTTTGGATGCTCCTTTATATTTACTACTCAGTTGAATATGGAAGCAGTGTACATTTACTGACATAGTGTGGAGTATATTTGAATGCTTACAGCGATTCTTGATTCTTTGATGTCTTATGTTGAGTTTTAGTTTATTTAACATATGAGATGGTGAAGTAGATATTGTAATTTACATAGATTTCATTACTGAGAGTTTACCAAGAAAACCTGCTCATTTACATAAGTTCCTCAAGCCTATTCTAATTTCCAACTTTTCATCTTGCCATACATTTTATAATGTCCAACATTAGTTCAATGCTGTAAGCATATACTTATAAAAATATAATTTTAAAAATGTACTCTATCGGTTTGTATTGTGGATTGAATTATCTAGCATGCAATATATCATTGCGATTTCACAGAAAACCTTTCCTACGCTATTTGGACATAAAATCATAGCAATGCTTAAATTAATTTAAATAGATAACATAAATTGCAACAACAATATACTTTATCTAATAGCAATTATAGCAACTTTAATGCAGCATTTGATTATGTCACAAATTACATAAAACTTTGAAAATGATTTGTCCTACTTCAAGAAATCCAGTGAGTTGCAGTAATATAGACTAGACATATCTCAGGCTTGATCTTCAGGTGTGTTGATTTACTGTTGAGAAACAACACACGTGTTTTAATAAATTCTATACTCTTAGGAAATTTCTTAATCCCAGCAGCATTTAAGGGATTATTGCAATTCTGAATTAAATTTAATATCATCAAATGATCCTTGGTACATCTCATCTCTTTTACTTAACTCTTATCCTTAGTGGTATCAACAAATGAACCACATCTTTGAATCAGTTATTCGGATATTTCATATTAAAACTGATGACACTAATATGTCAAGCTGTTCAGTTTCAACGGATATTTTGGCACTTTTTAACTTAACATTGGTGTTAGCCATGCAAAAGTTTAAAGAATTTTTAAACTTAAATTACATCTAATACAAATTGAGTTTCCAGAATCTTGGTCAAGCCTTAAAAGCTATGTTGCTCTAGAAACCTGCTTTATTCAAAAGCTGGTCACAAGTCCTGAATGAATTCATCATCAGTGGGAATTTTCAGTTGCTTATGATCCTTGATTCTAGATTATAGTGGTGCTGGAAAATATATCATAATAAGGTTCATGTCAATCCTGATTATGTAACTGATCACATGACTTTGATATCACGAAGAGAGAAGACACCAGTCTAAAATAAGCATGTGAAAACAGAAGTGTTAGAAAGTACACAACTGAGCTGGATTTGACTTTTTGCTATCTACAGATGTAAATAAAAGAGCATTACAGTGCACAAGGAGCAAGCAGCCTAAGGAACAGTGTATATGCAGAATCCATAGCCAAGGAACTCCAGACATCATAAAGCAATGCATTTCATTCTTTCTGCAAAGGAATTCACATTCTTCTATTCGGGAACTGCTTTTATTTTGTAATATTTTATGGGTATAAAGACAATGGAGATTCCCAGCACATATTAAAATGTCACATCAGTAAAACCATAGAGTGACCCGTATAAGCATAGTGTAGCTATGAAAGTATGATGTTATGTCACAAATTGCATTTCATTAATTGCATTTCCAAACGCCCTTTCACTAAGCATAGAATGTTGTGCCAAGTGAAAAATACTCTACCCAGACAACAGCATATGTTAAAGTATGTTCTGTCTATTGGCAGAGAGAAGAATCAGATATGTGTCAGCCAAAACAACTACAGGAGATGTTGAAAAATCAGATGGTCTTATGCACTGCGCATTGAAGGAGTAGAATAGTGAACTTTTTTGTTGAAATGAAATTCATACCTAATCCATTTGTAAAATGGAAAGTTAACATTTCACTGCAGTATGTTTATCTTTTGATATAAAATTTCTGACTTGATCTCTTAATAGTAGCATCCCTGAAATATTCCTATATTACTCATGAATGTGGGAGGGAGTATCTATTTCTTACTTGTTTTTCAGTGTTTTAAAGGGGCGATAGCTTCATAAAATATTTTGTCCAATATTTTCTTGCTCGGTGAGGTTTTGAAATGCATTTCATAAAACTAGTGCGCTTTTACATGTGAAACAGTTTTATAATGAGTTATAACAATTTTATGATTTGGCAAGGGAGTTGTGTATTTTTTTCAGTCCTGTCAATACACATATTTTTGTTAATGATGTGTCAATACTTATGTGCAAAATACTAAGAAAGAAGACTGAACACACGCTCTCCTCACACTTCTCTCTCTCTCTTTCTCACTCTCTCCTCTCTGTCTCTCTTTCTCTCTCTCTTACTCACCCATTCACTTTTCTATCCTGGTAGATTGTTATTAGTTTGAGGTGCAAATGTAAGGGATAATAATAAAAGTATTTCATGCCAAGAGCAATAAATTACCACCAGCTTTAAAACGAACAATGTAATGGATGGATGTCCAGTTCATTAAACACGTATTTTGTCTAATGAGAACCTTTAAAACATAATGTAAATAGACAATTAAGGTGAAGTCAGCCTGTATGATCTTCATGGTTCACATGACAACCACAAAATTCCACCTTCAAACTCTTGACTGAGTAAGGTCATATGCCATATGACATGCTGCAAGGAGTTTTTGTTGGGTTTAAATGGACACTCAGAGAATTACGCCATTGATAAATAAACAATGGTCTGGTACCTTTATAGAATGTAACTTTGAAGTTCACCCAAAATGTGCATATTTTTCTAAGCAATGGAAATGAAGCAGCAACCCTTGGGTTTGAAGTTAAAGGAGTAAAAGTTGGCAGGGCAAATGTCTGACCTCACATGGAAGAGATTCAGAAAGACAAGGACCATGTTCATAGACATGATTGCATTTTGCACCAGAACAACTTGCACACAGAGTCATAGAATCATAGAGATGTACAGCACGGAAACAGACTCTTTGGTCCAACTCATCCATGTTGACCAGATATCCCAAATTAATCTAATCCCATTTGCCAGCACATGGCCCATTTCTCTCTAAACCCTGTCAGAGGGCTGAAACTCACCAGAAATTGGCTAAGTATAATTTGCGGAGATGGAAATGTGTTGCTGGAAAAGCGCAGCAGGTCAGGCAGCATCTAGGGAACAGGAGAATCGACGTTTCGGGCATTAGCCCTTCTTCAGGAATGAGGAAAGTTTCATGGAGGGTTTTTCCTCCATGAGGCTAAGCAAGTTTTCTCAAGTGATTATTGCAAAGTTGTCTCATTAATAAGTATCATGCCACCATCGCACCTGTCTCATCTGATGCTAGTCTGATTCTCCACTCACTGTAGGCAGAAGTGCTTACTACAGCCAAAATATGCCAGGATACCTGGTGAACTTGAAACATCAGGCATGCAAGTGTTTAAGTGACAGCAGTCCATGTACTTGCACGGCAGTCACTAACGGATACCTCTCACAGCTGACACTTCCTTACATATGCAACCACACATTCCTATCCTAATTGCTGGTTAAGTACAAGGCTACATAGTTCACCTGCCCTTAGCCACATCCCATCTTACATAGCTCTCTAAGTGTCTAGTACTTTATCCCCAATGCTCATTGTAGCCTTGTATCTTATCATTGTTCCTTTGTGAGAGCATCACATACAGGAGAGCTTTCAATCACTTCAAAAATTCACTTTGATTTATCAACACCAAAACTAAATGGAAATCAAACAAACTGAATTGTATGTTCTCTCAGATAGAAACAAACTGCTAGAATCTTAAGCACCAATAATTATACAGCCAATGAGAGATCACAGCACTCAGCTTCAGCTACTGAACCCAGCATCAGTTAAGTCCTATCTGTCTCATAGCACCAGACACCGTTGCAGTATGTCATGCACAAGTTCACATTCCTCCTGTGCAAACCACTCATCTTCTTCCTCAGGAAACTGCTAATGCTTTCCCAGCTCATTACCTTCCATTGCATCCCTACTTTCCCTGCTCAGGTTGCAGCACATTTTATTCAACGTATGAGTATGTTTTATTCAGACTGCAAGGACCCCACTGTCCATTCCAAGCAAAGGAATCTCATCATCAGGAGGATTCTTGTCTGCTTCACCATGTCCCTGGTCAAAGAATGGGAAGCACTGTATCTACACACAGCCGCAGTCAGAGGGATGCTTAATAAAATCATCAGCCATGGTCACAGATGGTACCTCCTATCACCCAGTAGCCATTGTTATAAGCCATTTGGACCCTAAACGTGGCAAGAACATGAGAATTCTCAAGGATATACAGACATCATGGCAACTAGCAGGATACCTGACACAAACTTCTTAGATTTGGTACTGATGATCACAAATGACTTACAAATGTGTGGGCGGCATGGTGACTCAGTGATTAGCACTGCTGCCTCACAGCACCAGGTTCAATTCCAGCCTCACGCAACTGTCCGTGTGGAGTTTGCACATTCTCCCTGTGTCTGCATGGGTTTCCTCCAGGTGCTCCAGTTTCCTCCCACAGTCCAAAGATGTGCAGGTCAGGTGAACTGGCCATGCTAAATTGCCCGCAGTGTTAGGTGAAGGGGTACATGTAGGGAAATGGTTCTGGGTGGGTTGCTCTTTGGAGGGTTGGTGTGGGCTTGTTGGGCCGAAGAGCCTGTTTCCACACTGTAAATAATCTAATCTAAAAAAAAATAATGGAATAGATCCATTTTCTGTCATTGTACTCAGCTGCATTATGAAATGTTCCTCTCAGCATGACACGCATACAGTTAAAGATTAATGGTCAATAATGTGAGGTTTACATCTTTATATTGATAGTGTTGACATTTATTAGTCATAGTCTACAGCATGGAAACAGACCTTTCAATTCAACCAGTTCATGCTGAACATAATCCCAAACTAAATTAGTCCCAGGAGATATGGGTCCTGGCCCATATCTCTACAAACATTTCCTATTCATGTGCTTATCCAAATGTCTTTAAAAAATTGTAATTGTCCTGGTCAACAAGAGTTGAAAGTTTAGTGTCAAGGCAGAGGTCAACATTATAAAGATATCACGATAGATGTAATGGGGGTTGGAGGCACATTATTTGTAGTTTTTAGTTATGCAAATTGCTCTATTAACTGTCAAAGGGAAGCTTTAAGTGTAATTTTACAAATCATATTCCTGCATAATGATGTTTTGATACAAATAAATCACTTGCATTCATACTATCCACAATCAACACCGATTTTCTGTCTTTTCATTTTAAAAAATGCAAAATCCTTGGGATCATTCACTTCTGATATGTATTCCTGGTGAATGAGATTACATGGAAGATATCACTCAAAGCACAAGATAAAAGAAACAGAAACTGTTGGAAATATGCATTACCTATGATAGCTTGGGGATATAGGGAGGAGCCATGCCAGAAAAACTCCCCACTATATTCTCACCACCAGGGGGTTTCCCTTGGATAGGTGGGGACCCAGGTCAGCAGCCTGGTCTGTGGAGGACAGTAACCAAGTTAAGCTAACTTTAAACAAAATAGGACCAACTTGGCAGGTATGCTGGTAATTCACTGCTGGCAAGATGCCACTATCATTCCCATGTACAGAGGTTACCAGCTCAATGGGGGTAACCTCCTAATGACAGGTTAGATAGCCATCACAGCCTTAGTGCTGGAGTCTCCATTCACCAAAGAGAGAGCAGTGTCAGAGTCACAGAGATATACAGCATGGAAACAGACCCTGCAGTCCAACTCATCCATGCTGAACAGACATCCTAGATAAATTTAGTCCCTTTGGCCCATATCCTTTTTAACCCTTACTATACATATACCCAACCAGATGCCTTTTAAATGTTGTAATTGTACCAGCCTCCACCACTTCTTCTGGCAGCTCATTCCATACAAGCACCACCCTTTGTGTGAAAAAGTTGCCCCTTAGGTCCCTTTTAAATCTTTTTCCTCTCACCTTAAACTGTGCCCTCTAGTATTGGACTCTCCCACCCTGGGGAAACGACCTTGTCTATTTACCCTATCCATGCCTCTCATGATTTTATAAACCTCCATAAGGTCACCACTCAGCTCTGACACTTCAGGGAGAATAACCACAGCCTATTCAGGCTGTCTCTCTAGCTCTAACGCTCCAATCCTGGCAACATCCTTGAAAATCTTTTCTGAACCCATTCAGGTTTCGCAACATCCTTCCCATAACAGGGAGAACAGAACTGCACATGATATTCCAGAACTGGCCTAACCAATGTCTTGGACAGCTGCAACATGACCTCCCCATCCTATGCACTGACCAATAAAGGAAAGCATACTAAACATCTTGTTCATTATCCTATCTACTTGAGATTCCACTTTTAACAAACTATGAAGCTGCACTCAAAGGTCTATTTGTTCAGCAACATTCCCCAGGACCTCATCCGGCCCTGTTTGCCTTTCCAAAATGCAACACCTCACATTTATTAAGTTCCATCTACCACTCCTTAGCCCTTTAGTCCATCTGATCAGATCCCAAAGTACTCTGAGGTAAACTTCTTTGATGTCCACTACAACTCCAGTTTTGGTGTCATCTGCAAGCTTACTAACCATACCTCCTATTTTCACATCCAAATCATTTATTAAAATGACAAAAAGCAGTGGACCCAGTACTGATCCTTGTGGCACACTGCTGGTCACAGGCCTCCAATCTGAAAAGCTACCCTCTACTACCACCCTCTGTCGTCTACCTTGGAGTCAGTTCTGTATCCAAATGGCTAGTTCTCCCTGTATTCCATGTGATCTAACCTTTTTAACCAGTCTACCATGAAAAAACTTCTCGAATGCCTTGCTGAAGTCCATATACATCATGTCCACTGCTCAGCCCTCATCAAAACTCTTCGTTACTTCTTCAAAAAAGTCAATCAAGTTAGTGAGACACAATTTCCCAAGCACAAAGCCAAGATGACTATCTCTAATCAGTCCTTGCCTTTCCAAATACATGTAAATCCTGTCCCTCAGGATTCCCTCCAACAACTTGCCCACTGCCAATGCCAGGCTCACTGGTCTCTGGCTTTTCCTTACCATCTTTCTTAAATAGTGGCACCACATTAGCCGACACACAATCTTCTGGCACCTTATCTGCAGCTATCGATGCTACAAATATCTCATAAGGGGGCCAGCAATCACTTTCCCAGCTTCCCACAGAGTTCTAGTGTACGCCTGATCAGATCCTAAGGATTTATCCAAATTGATGTGTTTTAAGCCATCCAGCACCCCTTCCTCGGTAATATGGACATTTTTCAATATATCACTATTTGTCTCCCCATGTTCTGTATGTTCCATATCCTTCTCCACTGTAAACACTGATGCAAAATACTCATTTAGTATCTCTCCCATCTTCTGCAGTTCCACCCATAGTCTAACTGGCTGACCTTTAAGGGGCCCTATTCTCTTCCCAGTTACACTTTTGTCCTTAATGTTTTTGTTGACTTGTGTTGTTGTACTGATCAGGTGCACACTTTGGACTTCTACCATTCAAACTTCCTTCATCCCAACTTTCCCTGTTTAGTGACCAGTTTAAATGATATCTACTTTTATCCAGTCATATGTATTCTGCAGAGCAGACCAGTTTCTTAATTTGCTAATAAGCTAATCTTCAAAAATATTCACCAGTTCTATCCATTTGAGAAATAGAGAAACACACATTTATTTATTTCCAGTTCATGCATCAAAGCTACATTGATACACCCTAGGAATCATGGAACTACATTAGTGGACAATTGTACAGAGAGATTCAACTCTTGAGTGTAAGGGATCTTGGATCCAATTATAGAAGTTAATGAACCTGAGAAGGCAGACCATTAAATGTAAAACAGTGATTCTGTTGATAGGAACAAAAGGGGCAAACATAACAGAAAAAATACATTGAATATTGTTTGAAATATTTGATAGCATTTATTCACTTTTGGAATGTCTTGCAGCCTGTCATTTTCTTTTCTCAGTACGGAATATAAAGAATCAGTTGTTCATAAATAGTTGCCCAGAAATAAATGTTAACAGATACATGTAGTTTTCTGCACCAAATATACAGATAAAGCAAATAGTGGCACTCTGATTGTAAATAGACTCAGTAGAAAGTAATCTTGCCAATTTGCAAACATAACTGAAAAAGCTGAGCCAATGATTTCACGACATACCTTTCTGTCAACTCTAGTTAGTGGACTTCTGCTAAACAGAATGTAACTCCAGAACTTGATGTTAAAATACTGAGCGTTCAGTGATGTGTAGGGTAATCAATAAAAGCAAGAAGTTCCAATACCAACTTTATTAAAAGCACACCACCATCAACAAAATTATTGATTTTTAATGTGACAATTTCTGTGGACATCAGAAATGCAGGATATGTAGTTTTATTCAGAAAGCATTTAGTCAGACACTGCACAGGAGGCGCGTTGCAAAAGCATTAGTGTACAATACAGTATATGATTAAAAAAACAGATTTGATTAAACAAAGTTGCTTGACAGAAAATAAATTAAAGATTAGTATTAATAAGCATCAAGCTTTGGGTATTTTGACAACTTCAAATCAGAAAGCGTTTAGAAAAAAATTAAATGTAAGTGCTAGGTTTTTTTTAACCAAGCTGGATTCACAGAGACCTATATTGAAAAAATAGTAGTAAGGTAAAAAAATAATAAATTCAAATGAGCTAACAGTGAAGTTCTTTCCACACAGAAACAGTAATCAAACACATCAGCCTGACCACGAAAGTAGAAACAGACAACTGTGAGTGTTGCAAATCTGAAATAAAAACAGAAAGTGATGTAGAAACCAAATGGGTCTGGCAGCATCTGTAGAGAGAAAAACAGGTTGAATGTTTTGAACCTTTGTCGGACCTGCTGAGTCTCTCCAGAATTTTCTGCTTTTGTTTGAGCCTGATTCCTTTTGTTGAATAACAAACATCTTACACCCATTGCTTGGAAATCTTGGATTCCATCAGCTGAACAGAGCTTTTGTGATTATGTGCTTCCAATTTGTTGTGAACACAGGGAGACAATGTAAGAACATAAAGACAAGTAAACTTTCATCTTCATCACCTCAACAACCATCCACCTATCATTAAAAAAACTCATCAGTTTTCATTCCTTTTTCTCTCAGTTGCAATCCAGGTAACCAGAAACTCTTAAAAAACTTCCAGTGCTAGACAACACACCCCTTGATACCTCAGTACTCCGAGCCCACCATTCACCATTTGGTATATATTAATTATGGTATACATTAATAGCTAGTACTTACATTAGTGTACAATAATGTATCCCAGTTGAGTGGAGATTCACAGTACACAATGCCCAAGAACAAAGATTTGAGAAACCATACACAATATTTGCACCCCATCAGCAATATCTATATTGAAAAATTCATTAGTACAAATTGATTAGTTGCCTTTTTGAATTTACATTTATATTACAGGCGAAGCTGTTGTCAAGGCCCAGAGAACAATGCACATAATTCGAGAAAAATAGGTACATAACTAAATTGATGTATGAATTCTAGCCATAAATAGGTTTATACGAAAATTGATATAAATTCTGTGCAACTTATCTTTACTTTTAATTCACATACTTGAACAATCATATAGTTTTATACAGCATTTTAATTGACATGTTTGATAATATTCGTTTAAAAATCACTTACAATTTATTCTTCCATTGAATTCCCGCACAAAATGGCTAATCTGACAAGTAAATGAAAATCTTCAACTGGCCCTGAAAGAGCAATTTTTTTTCTGTCTGCACAACTTAGTTTTAAGCCATGTGTGCTATATAGTTCTATTGTAACCAAATGCAAAAATAATTACAGGTTCTGCTGTCAAAAATGTATTTCTGTTATCGCCGAATGATTTATGTTTCAGAATTTAAAATTGAATAAGGTAACCTCCGAATGATGATGTGGAGATGCCGGTGTTGGGCGGAGGTGGACAAAGTTAAAAATCACGCAACACCACATTATAGTCCACCAGGCTATGGTCAGCTACCTGCTGAAGAAGCAGCGCTCCGAAAGCTTGTGCTTCCAAATTAACTTGTTGGACTATAACCTGGTTATTGTGTGATTTTTAACCTCCAAGTAAGACAGTGTATAACAATGATATTTTAAAATATAAAGTGATGTTATTTAAAATGAATAAGATTCTAGTTGTTCTTGCCCTTTTTGTGGATAGCAGTTTAGTGACTCAGTCATTCTGTGCCTCGAGGTATAGCCAGTATTACTGCACTGACTATATAAAGCTTCCGTAGACAAACTATGAAAGTGTGCAAACATGTCAGCATGCTTCTGTGCAAGTGACCTCATAGCACATTTTATCCTTTGATCTTAATAATTATGTTGTTTGGAGCTGGGCTTCATTGAAAAAAATTAAGCATCACCAAAGTACAACAATTCAGATAGTCCACACCAGTCCACACCCAATACATCACCCAAGAAAGGCAGCATTATATATACCAGCACATTGATGAACACTTACAGTTCAAGGTGAGACAAAGCTAGTTCCATGTCTTCCTGCTGCCTATGAGATCATGGAGTGCCTTTGTGATTTTGGCTTATAGGTGACACTTTTAATGTCTTAAGATTGCCTTGTTTTCACAGAGATGACTGTGATCAATTTGTAATGATTAATAACATGGTTAAGATGCTTGTGAACAGTATTTGTCCACCACAGAGTTGAAAAGCTGGAAAAGCACCGCAGGTCAGGAAGCATCTGAGGAGCAGGAGATTCAACATTTCAGAGTTGTATACTCTATGCATATCACATGTAGGGAATTGTACTTACTGAAGTTTTCAACCTGTACTGTGTCTAAGTACTGCAATTGTCTTTAGATTTTCCATTTCTATTTTGTATTTGCAATTTGGATTAGGATGAAAGGTACACAGGTTGTACTTGGCACAATGACAACATTGCTGCCCCCTTCCCCCCCAAACTTTCATATCCCCTCCACTTTTGAACTGTCTTTCGACATAAGCAGTACTAAGTTTCCACACATTCCCAATGACTCTTTCATTTGTGCCTTCATTGCCCATGTGCTCTCACTCTAACATATTGAATTTGTGTGTTTTTTACAATTATTGACCCTCTCTCCCTGTCAGCATGCTGCTTCCAATCTCCACAATTGAATGCCTCAACTCCCCTATCTCAGCAGTGACCCCTGATAATCCACTTGACCTTTGCTAAACAAACCCGACCCCTTTCACCAGCTTGGATGGATTGATCTGGCTGATGAGAGATTGGGCACCTGGCTCATCTCTGCACAGCTCCTGACTGTCTAACCACTCATCTGAATCATTCAATTGGATTTACAGGACAGATCCTGGATCACTCCTAGTACTAGGAGAAAGTGAGGACTGCAGATGCTGGAGATCAGAGCTGAAAATATGTTGCTGGAAAAGCGCAGCAGGTCAGGCGGTATCCAAGGAGCAGGAGATTCGACGTCATTTCCCCCACCTCCAAACAGACCCCACCACCAAGGATATATTTCCCTCCCCTCCCCTATCAGCTTTCCGGAAAGACCACTCCCTCCGCGATTCCCTCGTCAGGTAGACACCCCCCACTAACCCAACCTCCACTCCCAGCAAAACTTGTGCCCATACTGCCCCCCTCACCTCCCTCCAGGCCCCAAGGGATCCTCCCATATCTGTCACAAATTCACCTGCACCTCCACACACGTCATTTACTGCATCCGCTGCACCCAATGCGGCCTCTTCTACGTTGGGGAGACAGGCCGCCTACTTGTGGAACGTTTCAGAGAACACCTCTGGGACACCCGCACCAACCAACCCAACCGCCCCGTGGCGGAACACTTTAACTCCCCCTCCCATTCTGCCAAGGACATGCAAGTCCTTGGCCTCCTCCATCGGCAGACCATGGCAACACGACGCCTGGAGGAAGAGCGCCTCATCTTCCACCTAGGAACCCTCCAACCACAAGGGATGAATGTAGATTTCTCCAGCTTCCTTATTTCCCCTCCCCCCACCTTATCTCAGTCCCAACCCTCGGACTCAGCACCGTCTTCTTGACCTGCAATCTTCTTCCCGACCTCTCTGCCCCCACCCCCTCTCCAGCCTATCGCCTTCACCTTAACCTCCTTCCACATATCACATTCCCAATGCCCATCCTCCAAGTCCCTCCTCCCTACCTTTTACCTTAGCTTGCTTGGCACACCTTTCTCATTCCTGAAGAAGGGCTTATGCCTGAAACGTCGATTCTCCTACTCCTTGGATGCTGCCTGACCTGCTGCGCTTTTCCAGCAACATATTTTTCAGCTCTGATCTCCAGCATCTGCAGTCTTCACTTTCTCCTCGTTGATTTTAACCTACTGCGAATCCTCTTGCAAGGATGCCTTCCTTGAAGAAGCTCTCTTCCTCCCTCTACAAGGATCTCAGTGAGTCCCTCTCTCACTGCACCCTCCAGGTCACCTCCTCTGCCCTGAATCTCTTCAGCCACGTCCTCAAACAGACTCGCTACCACAGCCACATCTCCTTCCTCAGCACCTGTCTACGGAACCGACTGACCCCGCATGGACTCCGGACTACATTCAGACCAACAAAATTTGGACCCAACCAGGACAACCAGTACCTACAACAAATCCGAAGCCTCCAGCAACAGACCTCTCTCCGGATCCTCCGCTCCACGCTTGCAGCCATGCGCCGCTACCTACATTCCCTGCAATCAGCCCTACCCTAGCTCAGGACAGCACTCTCACAGACTTGCAAAGGACCTCTACTCTTCTTCATCCACAGAAGAATCCATACACTAAACAAACAGTTCTTCCTAGCCATATTGGAAATTAAAGACAGTAAGTACCAAAAACTTTCATGTACTTACCCCCACACTCCGGATTCCTCAACCATTCCAGTATCTTCCATCGGCCTCCGGAACCGCTCAGGCGCCATTACCCACGCGGCCGCTGCAGCAACCGCCGCCACGAACCATGACCTCACTTCCGCCCCCACCGACCATGCAGCCTCCACGATCGCTGCCTAGACAACCATCTCCATGATCGCCAGGAAGACCATCGCCAACAGATTTGCGGCCTCCGTAGGGTCCACAGTCACCGGGAACAACACCGTTTCTGCTGTCGCCGCAGCCACTTCCGCCCCCGGAGTTGCTGTTGCTGCATCTACTTCCGCCCCCAGTGACGTCACTCACCTGCACAACGACCACGCCGCATGCGTCTCCACCTCCACGCTGATCTCTGCCCCATGTCGATCTCCGCCCCCATACATAATCCCACCCCCACATCCAACTCCGCCCCCACGCCTAACTCCACCCACATGCCTAACCCCACTCCCACTCCGAGCTCCAGCCCCACACCAGGTCCTAGCTCCCAGCCCTGCCATATTTTCACCATCTCTCCAAACCTCCCCCTCTCTGAGGATGAAAGATCAGTCCTCAGCAGAGGCCTCACCTTCAGCCCCCTACGCTCCCGGATTAACGAGTTCAACACACGGCGAGACATCGAACAATTCTTCTGCTGCCTTCACCTCCGCGCCAACTTCTTCAACCAGGATTCTCGCCCAGCCTCTGACGACCCCTTCTCCTGCCTCCAACACACCCCATCCACCTGGACACTCCGTGCTGGCCTCTTACCCGCCCTCGATCTCTTCATAGCCAACTGCCGCTGCTACATTAACCGCCTCAACCTGTCCACCCCTCTCACCCACTCCAACCTCTCACCCTCGCAACGTGCAGCCCTCCACTCCCTCCGCTCCAACCCTAACCACACTATCAAATCGGCAGACAAGGGAAGTGTGGTGGTAGTTTGGCACACTGATCTTTACATTGCTGAGGCTAAACGCTAGCTCACGGACACCTCCTCCTACTGCCCCCTTGACCATGACCCCACCCCCCACTACCAAACCATCATCTCCCAGACCATCCATAACCTCATCACCTCAGGGGATCCTCCCATCCACCACCTCCAACCTCATAGTCCCACAACCCTGCACCGCCCGTTTCTACCTCCTGCCGAAAATCCACAAACCTGACTGCCCTGGCCAACCTATTGTCTCAGCCTGCTCCTGCTCCACCGAATTCATCTCTGCATACCTCGACATGGTCCTGTCCCCCTTAGTCCAAGAACTTCCCACCTACGTTACGGACACCACCCACGCCCTCCACCTCCTCAATGATTTTCGCTTCCCCGGCCCCCAACGCCTTATCTTCACCATGGACATCCAGTCCCTATACACCTCCATCCCCCATCACGAAGGCCTCAAAGCCTTCTGCTTCTTCCTTTCCCGCCGACCCAACCAGTACCCTTCCAATGACACCCTCCTTTGACTGACTGAACTGGTTCTTTGTCTGAACAACTTCTCTTTCCAATCTTCCGACTTCCTCCAAACCAAAGGAGTAGCCAAGGGCACCCTCATGGGCCCCAGCTATGCCTGTCTCTTCATCAGATATGTGGAACAGTCCATCTTCCGCAGCTACACTGGCACCACCCCCTACCTTTTCCTCCGCTACATCGATGACTGTATCGGTGCTACCTCGTGTTCCCATGAGGAGGTTGAACAGTTCATCCACTTCACTAACACCTTCCACCTCAACCTCAAATTTACCTGGACCATCTCAGACTCCTCTCATCCCTTCCTATACCTCTCCATTTCTATCTCGGGCGACCGACTCAACACGGACATTACTATAAACGGACCGACTCCCACAGCTACCTAGACTACACCTCCTCCCACCCTGCCCTCTGTAAAAACGCCAACTCATATTCCCAATTCCTTCGCCTCTGCCGCACCTGGTCCCAGGAGGACCAGTTCCAATACCAAACAACCCAGATGGCCTCCTTCTTCAAAGACCGCAATTTCCCCTCAGACGTGGTTGACGATGCCCTCCACCGCATCTCCTCCACTTCCCGCTCCTCCGGCCTTGAACCCCACCCCTCCAATTGCCACCAGGACAGGACCCCACTGGTCCTCACCTACCACCCCACCAACCTCCAGATACATCATATCATCCTTCGTCATTTCCGCCACCTCCAAACAGACCCCACCACCAAGGATATATTTCCCTCCCCTGCCCTATCAGCATTCCGGAAAGACCACTCCCTCCGCGACTCCCTTGTCAGGTCCACACCCCCCAACAACCCAACCTCCACTCCCAGCACCTTCCCCTGCAACCACAAGAAATGCAAAACTTGCGCCCACACCTCCCCCTCACTTCCCTCCAAGGCCCCAAGGGATCCTTCCATATCCGTCACAAATTCACCTGCACCTCCACACACATCATTTACTGCATCCGCTGCACCCGATGTGGCCTCCCTCTACATTGGGAGACAGGCCGCCTACTTGCGGAACGTTTCAGAGAACACCTCTGGGACACCCGCACCGACCAACCCAACCGCCCCGTGGCGGAACACTTTAACTCCCCCTCCCACTCCACCAAGGACATGCAAGTCCTTGGCCTCCTCCATCGCCAGACCATGGCAACATGACGCCTGGAGGAAGAGTGCCTCATCTTCCGCCGAGGAACCCTCCAACTACAAGGGATGAATGCAGATTTCTCCAGCTTCCTTATTTCCCCCCCCCCCACCTTATCTCAGTCCTGACCCTCAGACTCAGCACGGCCCTCTTGACCTGCAATCTTCTTCCCGACCTCTCCGCCCCCACCCCCTCTCTGGCCTATCACCCTCACCTTAACCTCCTTCCTCCTATCGCATTCCCAATGCCCCTCCCCCAAGTGCCTCCTCCCTACCTTTTATCTTAGCCTGTTTGGCACACCTTCCTCGTTCCTGAAGAAGGGCTTATGCCGGAAATGTCGATTCTCCTGCTCCTTGGATGCTGCCTGACCTGCTGCGCTTTTCCAGCAACACATTTTTCACCTCACTCCTAGTACTGCAGTGATACAGAACCTCTGACGCTGACTGCATCAAGCAGCCCACAGTAGACAGGCCGAGAAGAACACAGCAAGCTAGGCAGCATCAGGAGGTGGAGACGTCGAGGTTTCGGGTCCAATCCCTGTACTGAGGTCAGAAAATGAACTTGACTCTCTGACTGAGGACATGGTCATTTGGCTGAATCACATGCAGTGTGTTTGTGTTGTAAACTGCTGGCACATTATGTAGGTGTGACATTGATGAAACAATGTCATACAGCAATGTTACTTTGTTGCCTGATCATTGACAGCAACCGCAACAAGCTTCATTGCTTTGTGACTGCCCTAAATGAAAAGGCAACCCAGATATTGTGTGAGCCTTTAAATTCTAAACGAGGCAACAATGCACAAAAATGCAAGGCAGAGATGATGTGAGCATGCAAGGAAACACAGTGAGTGAACAATAAGAAAACATGTGAAGCGCCCAGAGGAACACTGCTCCAATCCATGAGACAGATGTTTGTCTATGATAGAACAAAGAACAAAGAAGATTTACAGCCCAGGAACAGGCCTTTTGGCCCTTCAAGCCTGAGCCGATCCAAACGTATTGTCTAAACCTGTCGGTCAATTCCTAAGCATTTGTATCCCTCTGCTCCCCACCTACTCATGCATCTGTCCAGATGCATCTTAAATGAATCTACCGTGCCTGCCTCTACCACCTCTGCTGGCAACGCGTTCCAAATGCCCACCACCCTCTGTGTGAAGTAATTATCGTGTGTATCCCCCTTAAACTTTCCACCTCTCACCTTGAAAGCATAACCTCTCGTTATTGAATCCTTCACCCTGGGAAAAGGCTTGTCTCTATCCACCCTGTCTATACCCTTATTAAAGCAAATTACCACGGATGCTGGAATTTGAAACCAAAAGAGAAAATGCTGGAAAATTTCAGCAGGTCTGGCAGTATCTGTACGGAGAGACAAGAGCTGACGTTTCGAGTCTAACTTACCCTTTGTCAAAGCTCTTTTTTTGGATCTAAGGGAGTGAAGGGCAGAAAGTTTGGATGGAGAGAGGTTGGAATGGGTAAGAGGGGCAGAGAAATTAAGGCGGCTAATGTCCCGTCGACAATTGTCAATAAAAAGATCAAGGGCAGGAAATTGTCCTGTCGGGGGTGTCCAATTAGAGGTGGAATGTTGGAGGGATGTGAAAGGACCTATGGAGCGGGGGGAGGACTCTTGCCCAAAGAAGTGAGCTCGAAGGCGAAGGCGACGGAAGAAGAGCTCAGCATCATGTCGAGCTCGGAATTCATTGAGGTGGGGACATAAGGGTACAAAGCTGAGTCCTTTGCTGAGAACAGCATGTTCATTGGGACTGTTATAAGGTGGAGGGTGGGCAGGGGTGTGGAAGCGAAGTTGAAGCTTGCGTTCCTTAACATCTGCAAGAAACGGGAAAAGTTTGGAGTTAAGGCGTTGAATAATACGAAGGATGAAATGAAACTGTGGACCGGGACAGCTTTGAGAGAGAGTAAGTCAGTGCTGCTGGAGGGAAGTGTCGAGTGCTTTCATGTGGCGGCGCATAGCCCTGAGTGTGGCTTTTAGGATGCGGCGAGAACAGCAGTTGGAAAAATGTTGTATATCGTGCAAGTACCTGTAATCCTGGAAGCTGCATGCAGGGTGGAATTTGAATTGAAATCCATGTAGAGTAAGTCGGAGGCGAAGACAGTCACTGAGAAAGGAAATATGCCTGTGGAAGCGACTCTTAGCAAATACCTTGTCTAACACTGAGAGAGAAAAGGAAAGCAGTGAAGGCGGACAGGGGGAGAGAGACAAACAAAAATCCTGTTGGAGAAAAGAGCAGTACTTCTTGAGGGGAGGCATTCCTGGATCAGAGGTGGTAGTAGGTTAAACACTAGATAAAAGCAAATTACTGCGGATGCTGGAATCTGAAACCAAAAGAGAAAATGCTGGAAAATCTCAGCAGGTCTGGCAGCATCTGTAAGGAGAAAAAGGAACTTTGACAAAGGGTCAGTTAGACTTGAAACATCAGCTCTTTTCTCTCCTTACAGATGCTGCCAGACCTGCTGAGGTTTTCCAGCATTTTCTCTTTTGCTGTCTATACCCTTTATGATTTTGTAAACCTCAATCAGGTCCCCCCTCAATCTCCTTTTTTCCAGTGAAAATAAACCTAATCTACTCAACCTCTCTTCATAGCTAGCACCTTCCATACCAGGCAACATCCTCGTAAACCTTCTCTGCAGCCTCTCCAAAGTGTCCACATCCTTTTGGTAATGTGGCAACCAGAACTGTACACAGTATTCTAAATGCGGCCAAACCAATGTCTTTTACAATTTTAACATGGCTTGCCAGCTCTTATACTCAATACCCCGTCCAATGAAGGCAAGCATACTTTATGCCTTCTTGACCACTCTATCCACCTGTGCAGCAACCTTCAGGGTACAATGGACCTGCACTGCAGATCTCTCTGCCCATCAACTTTTCCCAAGGCTCTTCCATTCATTGTATAATTCGCTCTAGAATTAGATTTGCCTAAATGCATCACCTCACATTTGTCTGGATTGAAAGCCATCTGCCACTTTTCTGCCCAACTCTCCAGTCTATCTATATCCTCCTGTATTCTCTGACAGTCCCTTATGCTCTCTGCTACTCCACCAATCTTTGTGTCATCTGCAAACTTGCTGATCATACCAACAGTGCCCTTTTCTAGATCATTTATGTATATTATAAACAACAGTGGCCCCAATACTGATCCCTGTGGGACACCACTGGTCACCTTTCTCCATTTCGAGAAACTCCCTTCAACTACAACTCTCTGTCTCCTGTTGCTCAACTAGATCTTTATCCACCTAGCTAGAACACCCTGCACACCATGTGACTTCACTTTCTCCATTAGTCTACAATGGGGAACCTTATCAAACGCCTTACTAAAGTCCATGTATATGACATCAACAGCCCTTCCTTCATCTAACAACTTGGTCACTTCCTCAAAGAACTCTATTAAGTTGGTAAGGCACAATCTCCCCCTCACAAAGCCATGTTGCCTGTCACTGATGAGCTCATTCCTTTCTGAATATAAATAGATCCTATCTCTCAGTACCCACTCCAGCAACTTCCCCACCTCTGACGTCAGGCTCACTGGTCTGTAGTTACCCGGAATATCCCTTCTACCCCTCTTGTGCAGGGGGAACAACATGAGCAACCTTCCAGTCCTCCGGCACCTCACCTGTATTTAAGAATGCCACAAAGATATCTGTCAGGGCCCCTGCTATTTCCTCTCTCACTTCCCTCAGCAACCTGGGATAGATCCCATCCAGTCCTGGGGATTTGTCCACCTTAATAACCTCTAGCATACCCAACACATCTTTCCTACGTATGCCAACGTGATCCAGACTAATCAAACTTCTATCTCTAATCTCAAGATTCATCATGTTCCTCTTCTCAGTGAACACTGATGCAAAGTAATCATTCAGAATCTCACCCATTCTCTCAGGTTCGGCACACAGCCTTCCTTCATTATCTTTAGTGGACCAATCCTTTCTCTAGTTACCCGCTTGCTTCTTATATAAGAATAAAATGCTTTGGGATTCTCCTTAATTCTGCTTGCTAAAGCTATTTCATGATCCCTTTTAGCCCGCTTGATTCCTTGTTTGAGACTTGTCCTACTCTTCCGATATTCCTCCAGGGCCCATTCTGTTCTGAGCTGCTTAGACCTTATGTACACTTCCCTTTTCCTCTTGGCTAATCTTACAATTTCTCCTGTCATCCACGGTTCATGAATTTTGCCCTTCCTATCCTTTGCCTTCAACGGGACATGCCTATCCTGCACTACTGTTAACCTATCTTTGAAAGCCTCCCACATCTCAAATGTGGGCTTCCCTTCAAATAGCTGTGTCCAATCCACATTTCCCAGCTTCTGCCTAATTTTGATATAATTGACCTTGGCCCAGTTTAGTACTCTTCCCTTAGGATCACTCTCTTCTTTATCTACGAGTATTCTAAAACTTACAGAATTGTATTCACTGTTCCCAAAGAAATCCCCCAACACATCTTCTACCACTTGTCCTGACTCGTTCCCCAGTACCAGGTCCAATATAGCACCTTCCCTCATCGGACTATTGACATACTGTTCTAGAAAACTCTCCTGGACACTTCGTACAAATTCTATTCCATCCAGACCGCTGATGCTAAGTGTATCCCAGTCAATGCTGGGAAAATTAAAATCTCCCATCACCACTACCCTATTGCCTCTACATCTATTCATAATCTGTTTGTCTATTTGTTCTTCTACCTCACGCTCACTGTTGGGAGGTCTGTAATACAGCCCCATCAATGTAACTGCACCCTTCTTATTTCTGAGCTCCACCCATAATGCCTCACTACCCAAGATCTCCATAGTGTCCTCCTTTAGCACAGCTCCACTCCCCTCTTTTACTTCCCTCCTTGTCCTGTCTGAAACGTCTATATCCTGGAACATTTAGTTGCCAATCATCATGCCCTTCCTTCAACCAAGTCTCTGTGATGGCAATAATGTCATACTCCCAGACACCAATCCAAGCCCTAAGTTCATCTGCCTTACACACTATACTCCTTGCATTAAAGTAGATGCATTTCAGGCCACTAGTTCTTTTGTGCTCACCTGCTTTCTGCCTATTCTTCCCTTAATTAATGCTATCTTCATAATTCTTACAGTCTCCAGTCTCCACCTCGCTGCCCACTTGTTTTCTCTCTGGTTCCCAGTCCCCTGCCACATTAGTTTAAAACCTCCCCAACAGCAGTAGTAAAAACTCCCCCAAGGACATTTGTTCCGGTCTGGTTCAGATGTAGACTGTCCCTTTTGTAATAGTCTCACCTTCCCCAGAACCGCTCCCAATGTCCAACAAATCTGAATCCCTCCCTCCTACACCATCTCTCAAGCCACGTGTTCATCCTGACTAGTTTTGCATTTCTACACTGGCTAGCACATGGCACTGGTAAGTAATCCCGAGGTCACTACCTTTAAGGTCCTCCCCTTTAACTTCTCTCCTAGAGAGTGGCTGGCTGCAAAGTGGCTGGCTGCAATGTTACAATACATGGCGCACTTTAGTGCATAGCTTTGAAGTGGTGAACTGTAGTGTAAATGAGTTTGAAATGTGCCATGGTGAACTGTTGAGGTATCCAATGCCAACCTCCATGGACAGACGTTGTGGGAAGTCACTCCCGATGGATCATGCCCTGGAATGTGGGGACTATGTCCAAGATGGAGACTGAAGGAGCAAGCAATGAGCTGCAGCTTTAACATACTTGCACAGGTTTTCATGTTGGGAATTGTTACTGTCTTGGATGGATAGGCCTGGCAGGGGAGAATCGGAAACTACTTATCAATGAAATGGGATTAGGTACTAATGAGATGTTAATGCATATAAAAAGCCTCTCACCGCTTTTTCATCAAACCTTCGGTGTAAAATCTCTCAAAAACAAGAATTTCATTTTTCAAATGTTACCATATTTTTCCAAGTGATTCACTATTGCACACCACCAGCCTCCCCCCCCCACCAAATCCGTCATTTAGGCCTGGGAAAATGTAGCCCGATAGTCTGAGATTTGCCAGCATGAATTGGCTGAGCACATGCAGCATGCTGTTAGATGGAGACAGTCAAAAGTTTGTGTTGTTTGATACAGTCAGCTAGTCATTCGGAATGTGGCCGACGTACCCTATAACATACTGGCTTTGAAACTCATACAGTTGTTATTTCCTTTCAAAAGCTGTTTTAAGTTCTGACAAGTGCAAGACAAAAAGCTTCAATTTCATGTCACTTTTTAGTGTTGCCAGCACAGTATCTTTACATTGTTTGATACATTTGGAGGAAAGTTAGAAAGAGAGGTGTTATTTTAGGGAGGCTTAGAATCATAGAATCCCCACAGTGTGGAAACAGGACATTTGATCCATTGAGACTGCACTGATCCTGCAAAGAGCATCCAACTTGGACCTACACTCACTTCTAACCCTATGTCTGTAACCCTGCATTTACCATGGCTAACGCAGCTAGACACTGTGGAGCATGGCCAATCCGCCTAATCTGCATATTTTTGGCCTGCGGGAGGAAACCAGAACACCCAGAGGAAATCCATGCAGACATGGGGAGAATGTGCAAACTCCACACAGACACTCACATGAGGGTGAAATCAAACCCAGGACCCTGGGGTTGTGAGGCAGCAGTGCTAATCACTATGCCATTGAACCACCCTAAGGTAAAGGCAAATTTCTTAGGACAGTAACCTCATGTTTCTCGCACTTCAGCTTGTGTGCTCCCCGGGAGTTGCCTTCTGATTTTCACAGAAACAATGATTAGTGTTGTTGGCCATAACTGTATTCATGGCAATATCAAGTTCTATGAACTTTTTTTGTACATTTTTCAGAAACAATGAACTTCTTATTAATATTTTGTAAGCTCACAGCATGGAAATCCAAATATGGAAACATCAGTTGTCCAGAATTTATTTTGAGTAGACCCATATAACTCACAACTCACAGGATCAAGTCATGAAGTAGTGAATATGATGAACTTTATGGTCGTTCTAATGGTCCTGCTTCTAATGCGTACAGGATAACATCTAAATTAGAGTCCCTGGGGAGAGGAAGGAGCAATAGCTGCTGAAGACTGCAAAAGAAAGAGATGGAGGAAGGAACGTTGAATACTTAGGTAGAAATTGTGGTTAGGTGTTCTGATGTTATTCTATAAAACATGCAATTCCAAATTCCAGAAATACCTTAATTCCAGGAATTCCAAACTGATAAGATTAATAGTATGCTCCTCCTTGCATTAGGTATTTGTGTCTGCTCACAAGACAGATTTCCAAAATATTGGGAATAATGAAGAGATTCACATGTAATCCCTGTGGATTTATGGATGCCAGGAGTGATATGTAGCATTGACCTTTGGTTCAGGGAGCATTCAGCTTGTCTGTAATGCAGACTTTAGAGCCGTTACAACACCAGATGTAGCACATGTTAAACTCCAAAGAAAGAATCCTTGTTACAGCTCCAGCAACAACGAAAGGATTACCAATCTATACCAAATTTTCAGAAGAACTAAAGAATATTTTTTATTCTTTCTGAAAATATAGTTTTCACTGCCTAGAACAGCATTGGTGGCCTACTTCTGAGAAGGCGGTGGTGAGTTACGTTCTTGAACTGCTGCAGTCCAAGTCATGTCAGTAATCAACCATGCTGTTTGGAATGAAGTTTCAGGATCTTAACTCAGCATCATTGAAAGAATGGTGACATAACTAAAGTAAGATGCTGTGTAGCTCCAAGGGGAAATTATAGGTGGAAGTCCTCCCATGCATCTGCTGCCCTTGTACTTTTAGGTTGTAGAGATACCTGTTTTGGACAGGGTTTTTGAAGGAGGTTTGGTAAATTGCTGCAGTGCATTTAAGATGGCAATGAAACATTGTTATCTCAGTAGGATTTGAGTCTTTGGAATTTTCTTTCCCAGGCAGCAATGGAAGTAGAGACATTGAATCTGTTTCAGGCAACGATAGATTTTTCATTAACAAACATTGAAACTAGGAGCAACAGTAAGATATCAGCCCATCAAGCCTGTTCCACCACTCAATATGATTATGGCTAATCTTCTATCTCAAAGTCATATTCCTGTTTTCTCCCTGATTACTTGCTGTCTTAAATATCTAAGAAAATCTTCTCTTTCCTGAATAAAGTCAGTGACCTGGCCTCCACAGTATTGAAGTATTACATTGTAAATGATAAAGTCATCTTGCAATGTGATGCCAATGAGACAGGATGTGGAGCAGCCCCAGTCCAGAAAACTTGACCAATCGTACTCATATTCAAGGAACTAACTTCAAGTCCAGTCTGACTCTTCTTCAGAACTAGAAGATGGTTGGATATGTTTTGTTTTAATACTTTTGACAGAGGCCAGTAGACCTTTGCAGAAAGACATTATGTCCAGATCAAGAATCAGTGCCGAGCCATTGTCTTTGCTTGTGAGCATTTTCATTAATACCTATCTTGAAGAGACAAATGACAACCTAGTCTGATACATAATATTTTCCTCAAGCTGCTATTATCTGCACTGAAGCATCTGCAAGCAATGTTACTCCAGTTGCAGAGATATCATCTGGATGTGACATATAGGAAAAGGAAGCAAATATTGCAAACAAGTTGTCAAGAGCACCCACCCAATGAAGAAAGTGAAGGATGCTACATCCATATGCCAAATGTTCCGGATTCAACGCGAAATAGAAGCTCATCACATCTGGAAGTCATCAGGTTAGCAAAGACACTGAGTTTAACAGACAAACACATTGCTCAACTCAGGCAAACTATCCAACAAAATGCAGATCTCCAAGTATTGTAAGAAGTGATGATAAAACAATGGCCAGAGGTCATCAAGAACATACTTATTGCCCAAACAGCATATTAATCTAATAGTAATCATTTGACAGCCCAAGATGGCATATTGTACAAAGGAAATAGAGTAATTATCTTGAAGGAGTTGAGAGGAGAGATGCTAAAGCACAACCATGCAAGCCATCAAGGACTTAAGACAAGTCTCAGGAATGCAAGAGATATGCTTTACTGGCCAAATGTGAGCAACAAAATCAAGAACCACAACAGCCAGTGCAGTGTTTACAAGAACATAAGAAATAGGCATGGAAGTAAGGCCATTCGGCCCATCGAGTCCATTCTGCCATTCAATCATGGCTGATGGGCATTTTAACACCACTTACCCATACTCTCCCCGTGTCCTTTAATTCCTTGCGAGATTAAGAATTTATCAATCTCTGCATTGAAGACATGTAACGTCCCGGCCTCCACTGCACTCTGTGGCAATGAATTCCACAGACATACCACTTGTCACTAGCTGCCATTCGAAAAAAAACTTTTCTTTGGCTGAAGGAATGTCTCCTCATTTCCATTCTAAATTGACCCTTCTAATTCTAAGGCTGTACTCACAAGTCCTAGTATCCCTGTCTGATGGAAACAATTTCTAAGCCATGCATTATCTTGTAAGTTTCTATTAGAACTCCCCTCAACCTTCTAAACTCTAATGAATACAATCCCAGGATCCTCAGACATTCATTGTATGTTAGGCCTACCATTCCAGGGATCATCTGTGTGAAACACGCTCCAGTGCCAGTATGTCCTTCCTGAGATGTGGGGCTCCAAACTGGACACAGTATTCTAAATGGGGCTTTATGAAGTCTCAGTAGCACATCACTGCTTTTACATTCCAACCGTCTTGAGATAAATGACAACATTACATTTGCTTTCTTAACCATGGACTCAACCTGCAAGTCAACCTTTAGAGAATCCTGTACTAATACTCCCAGATCCCTTTGTACTTTGGCTTTATGAATTTTCTCACCATTTAGAAAATAGTCCATGCCTGTGTTCTCTTTTCCAAAGTGTAAGACCTCGCATTTGCTCACGTTGAATTTCATCAGCCATTTCTTGGACCATTCTCCTAAACTGTCTAAGTCTTTCTGCAGTCTCCCCACCTCCTCAGAACTACCTGCCTCACCACCTAACTTCATATTATCAGCGAACTTTGCCAGAATGCCCCCAGTCTCTTCATCCAGATCATTAATATATAAAGTGAACAGCTGCGGCCCGAACAGTGAATCCTGCAGGATACCACTTGTCACTAGGTGCCATTCCGAAAAAAAACTTTTATCCTAACTCTCTGCCTTCTGTCAGACAGCCAATCCTAAATTCATGCCAGTAGCTCACCTCAAACACCATGGGCTCTCACCTTACTCAGTACCCTCCCATGAGGCACCTTATCAAAGGCCTTTTGGAAGTCTAGGTAGATAACTGAGTTTCCCTGGTCTAACCTACTTGTTACCTCCTCAAAGAATTCTAACAGGTTTGTCAGGCACGACCTCCCCTTACTAAATCCATGCTGATTTGTTCTAATTCAACCCTGCACTTCCAAGAACTTAGAAATCTCATTCTTAACGATGGATTCTAGAATTTTACCTACAACCAAGGTTCGGCTAATCGGCCTATAATTTTCCATCTTTTGTCTTGATCCTTTCTTGAACAAGGGGGTGACAACCAAAATTTTCCAATCATCTGGGACTTTTCCTGATTCCTGTGATTTTTTGAAAGATTACAACCAATGCCTCCATTATTCCTTCAGCCACCTCCCTCAGAATTCTAGACTGCAGCCCATCCAGGCCAGGAGATTTATCAATTTTTAGACCTTTTACTTTATCAAGTACTTTCTCCTTTGTAATGGCCACCATATTCAACTCTGCCCCTTGACTCTCCTTAATTGTTGGGATATTATAATGTTTTCCACTGTGAAGACTGACATAAAGTAGTTATTAAGTTCTTTAGCTATTTCCTTGTCTTCTAGCACTAGCCTTCCTGCATCAATTTGGAGTGGCCCAATCTTTACTTTTGCCCCTTGTTTGTTTTTTATGTATTGAAAAAAACTTTTACTATCATTTCTAAAATTAGTGGCTAGCTTGCCTCCATATTTGATCCTTTCCTTCCTTATTTCTCTCTTTGTTATCCTCTGTTTGTTTTTGTAGTCTTCCCAATCTTCTGATTTCCCAGTGCTATTGGCCACTTTACAGGCTCTCTCTTTTTCTGTGATACATTTCCTGAGTTCCTTCGTCAGCCATGGTTGTCTCATTCACCACCCCACCTCGGGTCATCTTTCTTTTTTTTTGGGATGTACCTCTGTACTGTGTCTTCAATTACACCCAGAAACTCCTGCCATTGTTGCTCTACTGTCTTCCCCGCTAGGCTCTGCTTCCAGTCGATTTTCTCTCTCTCTCATGCCCCTGTAATTACCTTTATTTAGCTGTACCACCATTACATCTGATTTTGCCTTCTCTCTTTTGAACTGCAGACTGAACTCTACTATATTATGATCACTGTTTCTTAAGTGTTTACTCACTTTAAGATCTTTCATAAAGTCTGGCTCATTACATAGCACTAAAGTCCAGAATAGCCTGCTCCCTTGTGGGCTCCATTACAAACTGTTCCAAAAAGCCATCCTGTAAGCACTCCATGAATTCCCTTTCTTTGGATCCACTGGCAACATAATACACCCAGTCTAGATGCATATTAACTTCCCCCATGATCACTGTGACCTTACCTTTATCACATGCCCTATCTATTTCCTGGTACATCTTGCACCCCTGGTCCTAACCACTGCTGGGAGGTCTGTACATAACTCTATTTTGTTTTTCTTTGCCTTTGTGGTTCCTCAACCTCACCAACACAGATTCCATATCATCTGACACTATATCATTTAGTGCCTTAGACTTAATTTCATTCTTAACTATCAGGGCATCCCCGCCCCTCTGCCCACCTCCCTGTCTTTTCAATAATTTGTAAATCCTTGGATGTTTAACTGCCAGTCCTGAACCCCTGCAACTAGGTCTCTGTGATGCCTACCACATCATAATTCTTCATGATGATTTGTGCTGTTAATTCATCTATTTTGTTACGAATGCTTCGAGCATTCAGGTAAAGCACCTTAATGCTAATTTTCTTATCCTCATGATTTCTGTCACCTCTACCTAAGTTATCATTCCTTTTTGCTTCATTCCTAGTCTGCCTTGAACTCAAACCCTGCACACCTGCTAACCTGCTGCTTATCTTTCTACTTGACTTCATACTCCCTGTTGCTTTCCCTTTCCCTTTCCCCAACTCACAAGTTTAAAGTCCTAGCGACCACCTTATTTATCCTTTTAGCCAGATCACTGGTTCCAGATTGGATCAGGGGGAGATATTGAGTACCAAGCTAAACAAACTGCAGTGCTGCTGATGATACATGATAGAGTTATAGAATTATAGAGCGTGGAAACAGAACCTTCAGTCCAACTTGTCCATGCCAACCAGACATCCCCATTTGGTCTAGTCCCATTTGCCACCATTTGGCCCATGTCCCTCAAAATCATTCCTATTCATATATCCATCCAATGTCAAATATATATTGTAATTGTACCAGCCTCCACCACATCCTCAGGCAGCTCATTCCATACACACACCACCCCCTATGTAAAAACATTACCCATCAGGTCCCTTTTAAATCTTTCCCCTCTCATCATATCCTCAAGTTTGGACTCCCCACCCTAGGAAAAAGACTTTGGCTGTTCACCCTATCCATGGCCCTCATGACTTGTAAACCTCCATAAGGTCACCTGTTAGTCTCTGATGCAGCAGGAAAAATATTCCAGCCTATTCACCATCTCCCCATAACCAACATTCCCCCACCTCCCAACTTACCCACAGTCTTAGCAGCATCCTTGTAAATCTTTCCTGAGAGATTTTGTAAATCTCTTAAGTTTAGAAACGTCATCCCTATAGAAGGGCAACCAGAACTATGTGCAGTATTCTAAAAGTGGCCTCGCCAATGCCTTGTATATTTGCAACATGACGTCCCAACTTCGACACTTAATGCTCTGACCAATGAAGACAAGATGCCTTGTAGCAACCTCCTGGCTGCTAAAATGCACATAGATTGCTAACTTGACCAAACAACGAGGGATGCTGGGTACATCAGCCAAATTAAACTCTGAAATCACAAAACCCACCCATCAGACACAGTGCAAACACAGCAGCCTGGTGCTAATTACATTAGCATAATGTAAAAGGCAACAGTTATCCTGAACAGACATAGCTCCAACAACTTATTCACTAAACAAAGAAACCTGGTGTCATGTGATTTTTGACTTTTGTCCACCCAATCCAACACCAGCACCTTTACATTGAAACAAAGGAGGCCTCAGATGGAAAGGCACCGTGTCCTGCTACACAAAGAAAGGAACTGAAGCATGTCATTGAGATGACTGACTTTGCTTCAAACTATTAAGGGTGCATCCCCGATTGGCCAGAACCATAGAATGTTCCAAAAAAACCATCTAAAAGGTATAAAAACAGTGTTCACCTGCAGACCTCTCTCTTGGAATCTTCTGAGGCTTTCTGAGGAGGTTAGCATGACAAGAGGCAGAGAACAACTGACCATCCAGAGAGAGGGAGGAGGAAAGCAGCTTCACAGATCCAGAGAGAGAGGAATTGCACAAATCTAGAAAAGACTCAGGACGTATTCTATCCATGAGGATTAGAAACAGTATGTTTAGTATTAAAGGTTATTGTAACTTCTTCATAATAAAGTTGAGACTGTTTTTCATTGGTATCGGATTGTGCTCGTATTGATTTGACCACTTTGGGATTGTGGAACACTGGGCAAATTCATTCATAACGTCCTGGTCAGTTTTGTCTAACTTGCTTAAAGAAGATCTAGACAACAGGCTTCTTCACTAATAAAAAAACGGAAATTAACATAAAAGCTCAGCAGGTCTGGCAGCATCTGTGAAGGGAAACCAGTTAACATTTTGGGTCCAGTGACCCTTACTCATTCTTCACAGTTGTTGCCAGATCTGCTGAGTTTTTCCAACAATTTCTGTTTTTGTTTCTGATTTACAGCAACCACAGTTCTTTCAGTTTTTATTTAGCCTTCTTCACTGCCCTGTCTATCTGTGATTCCACTTTCAAGGAACTATGGTTCTCTTTGCTTGGCAACACTCGTAAGGGCCCTATTATTAATTGTATAAGTCCTGCCCTTGCAGCACCTCACATTTCTTCAATTAAGCTCCATCTGCCACTCCTTTGTCCATTGGCCCATCTGATCAAGGTCCCCTCATACTCTCGAGATAATCATTTTCACAGTCCAGCACACCATCTATTTTGGTGTCATCTGCAAACTTACTAACCGTACCTCCGATATTCACATGCAAACCATTTAAATAAATTACAAAAAGCAATGGATCCAGCACAAATCCTTGTGGCACACTGCTGGTCACAGGTCTCCAATCTGAACAGCAACCCTCTTATGCCACCCTCTGTCTCTTACCTTCAAGCCAATTTTGTATTTAGTTGGCTAGCTTTCCCATGTATTCTAACATTACTAACTGGTCTACCATGTGGAAACTTGTTGAGCACTTTGCTGAGGTCCATATAGACCACATCTACTGTCCTGCCTTCATCAGTCTTGTCACGTCTTCAAAAAACTCATCACCTCAGAAACCATGATGAAGAAAGGAGTCAATCTCTTTATATTCACAGAAACTGATTAGCACATCAGAGTAGATGATCATTCTAACGATTGGAAGGTGGACAACTTGACTTTAATGATAACCAGCAAGATTCCCAAATGCCTAAAAGTATAGTTCAAATATTATGATATGCCCAACCTTGTCACGAGTAACATTGGCCTTTGGGTCACAAGTGAAGTATTCAGACACTTTGTTAAAGATTGGGAAATTCAAAAGCACACATCATTCCCATATGATCACCAGTCAAATGGAATGACTGAGGCTGCATAAAAATTGCCAAAGTTATCATAAATCAATCAAACAAATTCTGCACTGATGTATAGAAGGCAATCCTTGAATGGAAAAACATACTTACTCAAGACATGGAAAGTAGCCCAGTACAAATATTAAGGTCACATTGGACACTGCCCTTGCCTGAGGCATTGTGACCCTCAGGTTAAACCATTGCCAGTCGTCTCTCTCTAATGAGACAGCAAACCTAAGCTCCTCTGGGACTATAGCAGCTTTACCTTTACCTTATTTCAACAGCAAAAAAAAACTATTGAAGTCAGAATGAGTAACAGGTATGAAAATCAAGGTGAATGAACATAAAATCAAATTTCATTTTGACAAGATAACTAAACCTTTGCCAGAGTTAAATTTTGGAAACAAACATAGAGAATTCTGGTGAAACTCAACAGGACTGGCAGAATCTGAGACAGAAACAACTTAAAATTTCAAGCCCTGTATAACTCTTTTTCAGAACTGAAAGGTGCTAAAAATTACTTTTTTTAATACCTATGTCACAGGCAGAGGAGGAGCAAGATGGCAGATTGTGTAGAGGTGAAAATGTGTTGCTGGAAAAGCACTGCAGGTCAGGCAGCATCCAAGGTGCATGATAATCGACGTTTCAGGCATGAGCCCTTCTACACATGAGATTGTGTAGAGGCCCAATTCAAAAGACAAAGGGGTTGTTAATATTGAAGAACGAACGAGATGTAAAATAGGTGTAAATAAGATGTAAAAGGGAGAGAATTTGTTCTCACTATAAATGCCAAAAGAAATGAACACGATTGTGGGAGTCAGTTGAGGGAGATGACTGTAAGGGAGAGAGTGTAAGACAAATGGATAACAGACATAACGCAGTCAATTTCTGAAGCTACTGAATTCTGTATCATTCTATTTAGATATTTTACATGCTCTACATATGTAAGTATTGAAAAATGATGCACATTTACTAAGTTCTTCAGTCTCATCATATGGAAGGTTGCCTTCATAGATTTGGATAAATTGCTGATATTAATATGTCGGCGGCACGGTGGCTCAGTGGTTAGCACTGCTGCCTCACAGCGCCTGAGACCCGGGTTCAATTCCTGCCTCAGGCGACTGACTGTGTGGAGTTTGCACGTTCTCCCCATGTGTGCGTGGGTTTGCTCCGGTTTCCTCCCACATTCCAAAGATGTGCAGGTCAGGTGAATTGGCCATGCTAAATTGCCCATAGTGTTAGGTAAGGGATAAATGTAGGGGCATGGGTGGGTTGCACCCCGACCGGGTCGGTGTGGATTTGTTGGGCCGAAGGGCCTGTTTCCACGCTGTAATGTAATCTAATATGTCTTTACACTTCAGTGAAATCAAAAAATTTAAATGACTCATTTTTGCAGGAAATGATGACAAGATCTAATGTTTTAATACCCACTTTCAGTGCCTTGCCATATTCTGGGTGTGAAGGAGACAGTGCCTCTGTGTTGGAACTAATAATAAATGCAATATCATCTTTGACCACGTTGAAATAAATTCAATACATTCCATTCATGCTTCAAAATGCTGTTAGAGGATCTTTAGTGATTTTCTGCAGATAGTACATACTGCTGCTACTGAAAACTGGTGGAAACATAGGTGGCAGAATGCAAGTATAATATTCAAACCATGAAAGAAATTACTATATATGAATATCTATTTGTCACAGAACTAGTCCAAATATTTAAAAATCTGCAGCTTCAGCACTATTGAAGTGATTCATCTAGCTCTTTTGGCTACATGAAGATCTGTGCTGACAAGATATCCATATAAATCCCAATACCTTATTTTTTCAACTTCTAAAATAGTTTTACTAGGTCATGAACAGAGGAGTGCCATTCCTCAGTTCAAAGACACTAACTTTATCTATGATGACTCATTCAGCTCAGCTGACTCAAAATATACATACAATAATTTATGTCACAACAAACTTTAGTCGCTAACCCAAATTAAGTAAGCAAAGTATGTATATATTATTAGCCTTCAGTCCAGAATTAAGAGAATTGCTGCCAGTTACATAGCAGCAAACATTTCAGAATATCATTTATCACTTAACATTAATACTCCTACCATGAGGTGCCAAAAATAATTGAGCAAATATGGTGAACTTGTACCAGAGTAAAATGGTAGAATTTTTTTCTTGACACTGTTTAGGGTTAGCTTAATACCAGCTGGACAAAGAACATGTCTTGTGTGATCATAGACTCAAAAGAATGATATAGCATAGAAAGAGACCATTGTCCTTGTGCCGGTGTCAGCTGTTTGGAAGAGCTATCCAATTCTTCAAAACTCCCTGCTCTTGTTCCATAACCGACCACCTTTTTATGTTTGCATTTCAAGCATTTATCCAATTCAGTTTGAAAAGCTTTTATTGAAGTAATTTTCAACATTGTTTTAGGGAGTGCATTCCAGGTCATAATCACTCACTGACCAAAACATGTTACTGTCTATTACCTCCAGTTCTTTGGCCAATCATATTATATCTCACTTCTCTGCTTATTATGTCCTCTGATACTGGAGATAATTTCTCTTTTCTTACTTTTATGTTAAGCCACACTGGTTTAAGTTTGCTTGAAATCATGTCCTGCTATCTCTGGAGTTGTAACAAAAATTAAAGATTTTTAAAAGTATGCAAATTTCTCAAGCTACCTATCTCTTAGATGTAGATTGGCAGAAAGCATGGACCAGGTTTCTGTATTTAACAAAGATTTATTATTATAGACACTAGCTCTAGGTCCACAATTGTGAACCATTGGCATATAACTTTACTAGTTAAAACTCTAATCCCTTTATAAAATGTCCTTCACATACAGACACAGAAAAAAAGATAAAAAGAAAAATGAGAAAGCAGTTCAGTGATCTCTGATGACATGATCTGTTGAGATAGCTCTTGTGCTGGTTAGAATGTTGTTTCTCAATCTTCATTCTCCAAGTGTTTTCATTGGTTTGCAAAGGCAAGGGAGACTGGTTTGCACTTATAAAGGTCTCTGACTTATTAATTAAAAGTTATAGCTTCTGGCAACTGCTGAAGGAAACACAAACTGGTTTTCTTCAGCTTAAATTGGCTTTTATTGCAAAGGTGGGAGAAAACGTCTGAGCAGCTGAAATCTGAAAGCTTCCCAATCTCTGGTTCACAGTGCCAAGTTGCTCAGCTACCTTAGAAACAACCACATTGTTGTTGGTAGGCAAAAAGTCTTTGTCATTGACAACTGGTCACTAGACAACAGACCACTCACCTGCTGGATCAGTGGTGCTGGAAGAGCACAGCAATTCAGGCAGCATCCGACGAGCAGCAAAATCGACGTTTCGGGCAAAAGCCCTTCATCAGGAATAAAGGAAGAGAGCCTGAAGTGTGGAGAGATAAGCTAGAGGAGGGTGGGAGTGGGGAGAAAGTAGCATAGAGTACAATAGGTGAGTGGGGGAGGAAATGAAGGTGATAGGTCAGGGAGGAGAGGGTGGAGTGGATAGGTGGAAAAGGAGCTAGGCAGGTCGGACAAGTCCGGACAAGTCAAGGGGACAGTGCGGAGCTGGAAGTTTGAAACTAGGATGAGGTGGGGGGAAGGGGAAATGAGGAAGCTGTTGAAGTCAACATTGATGCCCTGGGGTTGAAGTGTTCCGAGGCGGAAGATGAGGCGTTCTTCCTCCAGGCGTCTGGTGGTGAGGGAGCGGCGGTGAAGGAGGCCCAGGACCTCCATGTCCTCGGCAGAGTGGGAGGGGGAGTTGAAATGTTGGGCCACGGGGCGGTTTGGTTGATTGGTGCGGGTGTCTCGGAGATGTTCCCTAAAGCGCTCTGCTAGGAGGCGCCCAGTCTCCCCAATGTAGAGGAGACCGCATCGGGAGCAACGGATACAATAAATGATATTAGTGGATGTGCAAGTAAAACTTTGATGGATGTGGAAGGCTCCTTTAGGGCCTTGGATAGAGGTGAGGGAGGAGGTGTGGGCACAGGTTTTACAGTTTCTGCGGTGGCAGGGGAAAGTGCCAGGATGGGAGGGTGGGTTGTAGGGGGGCGTGGACCTGACCAGGTAGTCACGGAGGGAATGGTCTTTTTTTAGAAGGCGGAAAGGGGTGGGGAGGGAAATATATCCCTGGTGGTGGGGTCTTTTTGGAGGTGGCAGAAATGTTGGCGGATGATTTGGTTTATGCGGAGGTTTGTAGGGTGGAAGGTGAGCACCGGGGGCGTTCTGTTCTTGTTATGGTTGGAGGGATGGGGTCTGAGGGCGGAGGTGCGGAATGTGGACGAGATGCTTTGGAGGCCATCTTTAACCACTCACCTGCTTGTCGCTGACTGAACCTCCAATTGTACACACCACTTGGCTCCATCTCATTCACATGCACTACTTTAACTCCTGCTTGAGCAAGCAGCGATATAAACAATGCTTGCAATGCGTGTCAGGTTACTTGATTTCCAAATATGCAGCAATCCTTGGTTTTAAATCAGTTATTTTCTCATTTCTGTCCATCATTAAGAATACAGAAAAATAAAAGGGCACAGTCTTTATATCTATCAAAATGTTTACATTAAATGCCACATTTAGATCACCCCTTAATCTTTTCTGCTCTAAAAAGTAGGCAAATAACTTGTGATGTGGGAAACTGGCCATTATATTCCAGCTGAAACCTACAGGCATTCTATAAATTAACATAACCTTTTTTTTTAACATTCCTCTGTTGATAAAGGCAACATGCATTTAAACAGCTTCTTCAACTTGTATTGCTACCTTCAAATATTTGTATACAATACTCCCATATTGCCCTCTTCCTGAGACCCTTTAAAACCATTTACTCTACATTAGTTAACCTCATTCCTCTTGAAATTAATCATTTCACACTTTCACAATGTGAAATTTCATCTCATGTGTCTAACAATTTCACTGCACTATATCATACTGAGATGTTTATTGTTTACGGGACAGATTAAACAGGGAGAAAATGCTTCTGCTTGAGAAGGATTAAAAAGTAAAGGTGACAAATTTAAAGTAACTAATAAAAGAAACAAAAGTAATGTGAGGGAAATGTGAGGGCTATGAATGACTAGGCTCTGGAATGCACTGCCTCAGTGTGTGGTGGAGGAAAGCTCAGTTAAATTGCTCAAAAGGAAATTAGGGAGTTATTTTAAAATAATCAAAGAGTAGGGTTAAGAGAAGTAGACAGTAGAATGGCATTAATTTAACTATTCTCTCAGAGAGGTAGTCATTGAGTCATAAAGTGATACAGCATAGAAACAGATCCTTCTGTTCAACTTGTACATGCTGACCAAGTTCCCCAAACTAAACTAGCCTTATTTGCTTGCATTTGGCCCATATCCCTCTAAAACTTTCGTAAACGCTTTCCTGTTCAAAGGTGTTTTAAATCTTGCAACTGTACCTGCATTTCCACTTCCTCTGGCAATTCATTCTACACATGAACCACTCTCCATATAAAAAAATTGCCAGTAGTGCAAAGACAATAGGCCAAATGGCCCTCTTCTGTATTGTAATAATTCTGAGATTCTGTGGCATCCAAGTTTTGTGTCATCTGAAACCTTTCAAATTACTCCCACCAAGGCTGGGATAGGGTTGTGTGGTGCAGTAGAACTATCTCCACCACTAGCCTAGAGAAATCTGGGTTCACGTTCCACCTGCTGCAAATGTGCAGCATGACAAGTTTGACCAATTTGCTTTAAAAATGTTGATCCATGACGAGGTTATTGACATGCATCAGGAAGAGCAATTGCCCTCAACACTGACAATTGGGGAACACCAATTCACTATTCCCTTCAGTTTCCCTTCACTCTCCACAACTGTCTGCCTTCTGCTCCTTGACCAATTTCACATCCATGTGTTTACTTTTCCATAATTCCACAGTATTCAGTTACAATAACAAATCTGTCTTTTGAAAGTTCATATACACATCACATGTATTACCTTAATCAATCCCTTCCTTTTTTTATCAATCAAGTGAGTCAAGTGTCATCTGCTTTTAACAAATCCACAATAGCTTTAATTTAATCTAATATTTTTATAATTGTCAATTATTTTAGAAGTAGATTAATATGTTTGAAAGATTCCTCATTATCAGTATAAAGCTACTTGATCTATTATTTCTAAAGGGGTGTGTGTAATTTATAATCTTCTATTTCTCGGCTGTTACTCCAATATCTAAGTCAAATTGAAAGAGCAGACTCAACAGGCTGAATGGTCTGCTCCTGCTCTTAACTCATTTGTAAAATAGTACCTGAACATTTTGCACTTTTCACCCAAACCACCTGAGTGTGGAATCCTCTGCCACACAAACTGGTTGAGGCTAAAATTGTGCATGTTTTCAAGAAGGAGATAGATATAGTTCTTGGGTTAAAGGGGGTCAAAAGGTGTGGAGAGAAAACAGGAACAGAGTACTGAGTTGGATGATCAGCCATGACCATTTTGAATGGTGGAGAAATCTCAAAGGGCAAATGGCCTACGCCTGCTCCTATTTTCTGTGTTACCACAATTTTTCTACTTTGAATAATGCCAACCTTTTAATTATCTCTTCTTTATATATTTTATTCTATCCAATTTCTGAACTGCCACCTTCTTACATGAATCCCTGCAGTATGGAAGCAAGCCATTCAGTCCATTGAGTCCACACCGACTGTTTTCATGCAGATGTGGTGCGTGTGTGGAATAGGCTGCTAGAGGAAGTGGTGGAGGCTAGTACAATTGCAACATTTAAAAGGCATCTGGATGAGTATATGAATAGGAAGGGTTTGGAGGGATATGGACCGGGTGCTGGCAGGTGGGACTAGATTGGGTTGAGATATCTGGTCTGCATATCTGGTTCGACAGAAGGGTCTGTGTCCGTGCTTTACATCTCTATGGCTCTACGACTCTCCAAAGAGCATCCAACCTCCACCTACCCTGTAACCCTGCACTCCCATAGCTAACCCACCTAGCTTACACATTATGGTCAATTTAGCATGGCCAATCGACCTAACCTGCACATCTTTGGACTGTGGGAGGAAAGGAGAAACCCATGCAGAGACTGGGAGAATGTGCAAACTCCACATAGGCATGACATTGACAACAACCACTTCAGCACAGGCAGATATGAAGCATTCATTTAGTACCTCTGCCATGCCCTTTGCTTCCATAAAACAATTCCTTTCTTGTCTTTGTTTTTAATTTGTATACACTTATGAATGACTTTGGGGTTCACTTTCATTTTTAAAAATGTATTTACTTGTAGGATGTGGGTGTTGCTGGCTGGCATTTTTTATTGCCCGTATCTAGCTGCCCATGAACTGTGTGACTCGCTAGGCCATTTCAGAGGGCAGTTGAGAGGCAATGGGTTTGGAGTCACCTGCAGGCTAGACCAGGTGAAGATGGTAGATTTTCTTCCCTGAAGGACCTTCGTGAGCCAGATGGGTTTCTCCCTACAATCAGCAATGACTTCACAGTCATCAGTACATTCTTAATTCCATTTTTATTTCTTGAATTCAAATTTCACCATCTGATGTGAAACTATTCGAACCTGGATCCAATGAGTGTCTGCGTTAGTACTCTATCGATAATACCACTAGACCATTGCCTTCCCCTCACCTTGTTATCTGCTAATCTTTACTCATATATTCCTTTTAGCTCTCCTATTTCATTTTTCTGAGTTTGCAGTGAAATTGTTGGATTCTTTCCCTCAATAGACCATTGAGACTGGGTTGTTAAGTATATTTGAAGCTGAAATAGACAGATTTTTAATCAGGAAGGGAATCAAAGGTTATTGGAACAAGGCAGGAAAGTGGAGATGAGGATGATCAAATCACCCACAATCTTATTGAATAGTGGAGAGCACTTGAGGGCTGAACCATCTGTTTCTGCTCCAATGTCTTATGGTTCAATGGCTTTATATGTTCAAGTTTCTGTATTCAGCCTCATTTTTTACTGAACCCAAATCAATCACCGATTTTGTTTTTCTATTTGATCTCTATATTAGTAGCCACTCAGAAGATTCGAGTGTTGGGTACCATTCCTTTCTCCTTTGCGATCTAATCTGGTTGTTAAACATCTCCTTTTTGAAGATCTCCCTTTGATCATTTACTACTTTATCTGCCTGGCTTTAGTTTTAATCCACATTGACCACATTCTGAATAATTTCTCCTCCAGTTAATATTTTTCAGATTTGGATTTCCTTGTTCTTTTCCATAATACTCTAAACTGAATTATATTATCACCATTCTTTTCCAAATAAACAACAAAAACATGCTAAGCTAGTCCCATTCCATTCCCCAGACCTAGATCAGGCATTACTTCTTTCCTCATTTGGCTGCGATTATACTGAGTATGATGGTTCTCTTGTATTCATTTCAGGAATTCCTTCACTTATGTGACCTTGATATTGTAATTTGTATTGTGACCTTGATATTGTATTCCATTTTGTATTTGGATAATGGAAGTCGCTCAGTTACACAACTCTAAAGTTTTCAGCAATTTGCTCTTTCACTCCCTTTCCACTGATTGGTGATCCATTTACGTTGCATTGTGGTTGCTCCATTACTGTTCCCAAATCCGAACCAAATAGCTTTTATCTTTGAATATTCAAGCATATCAATCCTATCTAGTTTTACTGTGATATCAAAACTGCCTGCCCCATTCTCTTTTAAATCCCCTCCCTCTCTTTCCTGAATACATTGTAGCCAGAAATATTAAATGACCCTTCTATTTCTTGTATAAGTTCTCCATTATGAACACTATATCAAAGCCCCATATGACCAATTGTGCCTGCAGCTCACAAACATTATTTGCCACACTCTAGAAATTTAAGCACCAGTATGGACATTTATTTGCATGTGCAATAAACTTATCTCCTTCTGCCTCGCCTTTCCCACTTCTGACATATTGTTTGTCAGCTCCCAATTCTCCACACTCTTTGTACTTCTTCTGTATTATCTCATCTTGATACCCTCCCCCTGTCAAACTAGTTCATACCAGCCCTTCCTCACAAGTTAATCTCCACCGAAAGTATATTAGTTCTAACCCTGGAGAAGTGCAATCCATTGGTCTTGAACCCTGGTGACATGGAACTCCTACCAAAGCTTAAATGTCTGAAGACATCCTTTCAGCATCATTTCTTAAACCATGTTTTTCTTACCATTCCAAACCAACTGTCTCAGAGATTTTTACCTTTGTCATCTTAATAACTAACTTCTCCTTAATTCTTGAAATCTTGTCTGTCAGATTTCAACTCTCTTCTTACCTATGTCATTCATTCTAACATTGACTATGACATCTGCTTGTTTTCATCCTCTCATCTGTGGTCTTTTATCAAATCTGCCTATCATCCTTTGTCAAACCCCCTTTTATCTTAAACATGCTGTTCATGGTAAGAAACATTTTAGAGTTCCAGTGATGTGGAATATTTTTGCACTTGTTGCTCCCAGCTGTCAGATTGCGATGTCAAAAATGGAACCTCCAAGCTTTATGCTTACTTCATGTTCAACATTTTCATGAGTGTCATCTATTTAAAGATGTGGGAAGAATTGGGATGGTTGCTTTCAGAATTAATATGTATACTTATGAAGATTTTCCACAGTCAGTAATTCTAATAAAAGCCTAAATACTGTATATAACAAATGAGATTACTTACAATTTCACAGAAGTTCTCTCCAAAGTGCTAAATGTATTTACAATGTACAAAATTGACCACACAAATACTTGCAGGATTACTTTGCAGAGAGAGTTCATTTAAAAAAAATTAATCTATTTTTCTAATGAACCCTGTCCAGAGATGTTATTATATTTGAACTCCAGTCTCTTGGTCCAGGGGTAGGGACACTATTAATGTTGTTCGTAACAACTGGCAGCTAGGAGGGTGGGGTGGGGGCGGGGGGTGGGGAGGTTAAGATGAAAATTAAGACACTGTTAAGTTTGAACAGTTGTCAAGTATGAGCTTGGACAACATTGCCAGATTGTATCTATTCAAAGTCTTGGCAAACAACATGATGCAAGCTAAAAAAAAAACAGATTTCATTTTTAGCAACAGGCATACGCATGTAAATTCTATCAGTTGGTTAATAATTCTATCACTAAATATGGAGTGCATGGGAAAATGTTAGATCCCAAAATAAAGTTATTCATCAAGGGAAAAATCTTGCAATGTGCTCAAATATCTAATGAAGTAATATTTTCTCATTTTCTGTGAATTAAAGTTTTAAAAATATCTCAAGGAGGTTCAGATCATTCAGACAATGTAGTATCAGAGCCTGTACAGACAGTAGATACTTTCTGTTTTTCAAAGAGAATCTTTCCAGAAAAATAAAAGTTCCTTGATACTTTGTATGCTGCTGTTGAAGCAATGGGAGCAACAATAAAAATGAAGTTATTTCTAAGACAAGAATAGATATCAAGCCTAGAGTCTGACTGACAGATGGTTTTAGATTCCAAGCTGTTTTTCTTAAAGCATCTGCTCTTCACATTCTCCTCTAAGTTAATTGCAATTTGCAAACAGAGATATCCAGAAAATACATTTTCCACTTTTTGGGGGTCAAACTAAAGGAACAAAATATAAGAGTGTACGTGGGTGGAGTATTCATTTTGTTAATTAAGGACTTGGGAGTGTATGTATTGGGAGTTCTGGCTTGGTATTCTTATGGTGCTATCAATTGTGGCACTCATTTAAGATTTTGAAATTATTTTATTGAAAATCTAAATAATAAGAATATACAGCCATTTCAAAAAGGACTTTTAAAAAAGCACCATGATAAACAAGAGATTTATCAAAAACTCTCACCCTGAGTTTCATTACTGGTTATTGTGCTACAGGCTGCTTTTTATTGTTCTGTTCAGGTCCATAATCCTCTCCAATATATAATGTAGAACCTGGGCTTGCTCCTTGCAAGCCCCATTGGCACTCCTCCCCTTAGGTCTGAAGTGGTGGCATACCAAGCTGCAAATGGGGAGAAAAGAGAGAAATTATAACTGACTACAAACATAATTTGAAGTCATAAAGAATATGGAACATAAGAACTAGGATGATGTTCAGAGATGCTGCAAAAGCTGATATCAAGCACATGTAAGTGAATGGATAAATCATTGGATGTGAGTGTTACTAGATCTGGACCAGGCCAGACACCCTCAAAATATTTTAAGAAGGTAGCCTAACCCAAACAGTAACTTTTTCTTATTTTAAAGGCAGCTGTGTAATGGATATTCCAGGTGTGATGCAGCTGGTCAAACCACTCGGTTTTAAGCAAAACAGAATTTATTGAAACACTACCGTTGAAACATGAACAAAAGAAAATGGAATCTAAAATAAGTGAACTGTTGGAAAACTTAACCGACCCAGTACAGCAATTTAATTAAGGAGCTGTTCCAATCTAGTAACATCCCATAAACACATCCCTTGGCAAAAAGGTAAATTGAAATAGAGATTCTTACAGGCAGGAGGGAACAACTTCCAAAGAGATTTCAGAGAGAAACGTCAGACAGGAATCATCTGTCGAAGCTTGCCTTCCTCCCCTGGACTTCAGCATCTTGTGACTGCTACAGCTTACCCAAACTAGAAAAAACCTGAACTGGGAGAACTGGCCACCCCCCTGTCATTATTAAACTAGACACTTTGGTACCTCTGCCTTTATGACATCTCTTGAAAAAACCCAAGGAAAAAATAATCTAGCTGGCTAGTATTTATTGCCAATTCCTAATTGTCCAGAGGACAGTTTGGGAGTCACCCACATTGCTGTGGGTCTGGAGTCACATGTAGGTCAGACCAAGTAAGGATGGCAATTTGCTTCCCAAAAGAAGGAAAGAACATTAGTGAACCAGGTAGGTTTTTCCAATAATTAACAATGGCTTCTGGCCATCATTAGATTCTTAGTTCCAGACTTTGTTAAAATTAAATTCAATTTCACCATCTGCCATGGTGGGATTTGAATTCAGTATATTACCTGGCTTTTTAGACTGATAGCCTTGCAATAATACCATTTAGCCATCACTTCCCTGAAATGGAAGCTATTGCAAAAAAACTTACCTTTAATTTAACAAGTAAAAGTGCAGGTATGGGTATGGCAACAGTGTCTGCATTGATGAAATGGGCACAAACTCTGCCATGAAACAATCTGTTGTGAAATTTGTCCAAGCTCCATACAGCAACATCCCAGATCTTGACAACATCAAGTCTGTTTCTGAACAGAGAACATTCTTTCATTGGCACTCTGTGATCAGAAGTCTGGAATTTATATAGAAATTATACATAATAATTATAGTATTATGAATGCCCAGGCTCTCTGTAGATGATAACCTTAGGAGTTAGAGACCCACAGAGAGAATCCTGTTTTTAAAGTCCCACCTATATCATACTAGAGGTGCAATAAGAAATGTATGAATAATTATCATTGTGCACGGTCACTGGGTTCTTCACTGGTGCCAGTTGATGGGGATGCAGGGCCCTCACACATCTATAACAATCTGGGTTTGGGTGGTGCTCATCTCACAATGTCCACAGCTTGGCTAGTCTATGAAGGAAATTATTGGAAAGATTCTCTGAGACAGGATATATACACATTTAGAAACAAATGGACTTATTAGTGATAGACAGCCTGGTTTTGTGAGCTGGAGGTCATGCCTCATTAACTAGATTCAATTTTTTGGGGAGATGGCAAAGATGACTGATGAGGCAAAAGCAGTTGATGTTGTTTACATGGACTTCAGTAAAACCTTTGACAAGCTCCCACATGGCAGATTGGTACAAAAGGTTAAGTTGCATGGCATCAATGGTGAGCTAGCAAGGTGTATACAGAACTGGCTTAGTCATAGGAGACAGAGGGGAGCGGTGGAAGGACATTTTTCAGAATGGAGGGCTGTGACTAGTGGTGTTCCACAGGGATCATTGCTGCTCCTGGTGTACACAAATGACTTGGAGGAAAATGTAAGTTTGTGGACAATACAAAGATTGGTAGAGTTGCAGAAAGTGAGGAGGATTGTCAGTGGAAACAGCAGGATTTTTATCAGTCAGAGGTATGGACAAAAATATAGCAGATGCAGTTTAATTCAGACAAGTGTGAGGTGATGCATTTTGGAAGGTTAGGTACAGGTGGAAATTATACAACAAATAACAGAACCTTTAGGAGTATTGATATGCAGAGGGATCTGGGTGTGCAGGTCCACAGATCACTGATAGTGGCAGCACGGGTAGATGAGGAAGTAAAAAGGCCTGTGGCATACTTGTCATCATTGGAAAGGCCATTGAGTGTAATGATAGACTAGTTATGCTGCAGCTTTATAGAACTTTATTTAAGCCACACTTGGAATATTACATACAATTCAAGTCACTACACTACCAGAAGGATGTTGATGCTTTGGAGAGGGTACAGAAAAGGATTACCATAATGTTGTCTGGTGTGTGGAATTTTAGCAATGAAGAAAGGTTGGATAGATTGGGTTTGTTTTCACTGGAATGCTAGGGGCTGGGGGGCAACCTGATAGAAGTTTGTAAGATTGTGAATAGCATGAATAGAGTGGAAAGTATGAAACGTTTTCCCAGGATGGAGGGGTCAATTACTAGGAGACACAGGTTCAAGGTGCAGGGGGTTGGGGAATGTTTAAAAGAGATTTGTAAGGCAAGTGTCACAAAGCTTGTCCCTTTTTCTAAAAGCTGTTCCTTTTCTCAAGGATGCTGTGTCCTTGGTTTTTTTTCAGAGGAGTCGTAAACGGGCCAGGCTCCGATTAGACTAGTTTGGTACAGAGATAAAAAGGATTTTGAGAGGCGTTTTGTTTATATGAAAACAGATGAGACTTCAGGCCAAAGTGGTCATGTTTTAGAAGTGACCTGTATAATGGAAGGGGAGTGGTCAGCTCTCTAGCTAAGCAGTTCAGTCCAGAACTAGTTGGGAGTTCAGAAGTGGACTGGGTGAATAGGCTTTCTCTCTTTCTGCCCTTCTAACTTCAACCTGTAAGCATTTGTTCCCTTTGTACTGTGTTTTAAAAGAGAGTTTGCTTATTGGGACTGTTGCGTATATTTGGAACAGCATAATTAAGTCTAGTTTGGATAGACTGAATTCTGTAGGGGTTTTGTATTCAGTTCTTTGTATTTCATTGTGTAATCTTGTGAATAAATTTCTGTCTGTTTTAAAACCTAGTAGTCAACCTAGCTAGCTTACTCCGGGTAATTCTCACTGTACACTTACGAAACAAATTGCAAAGTTACGGTCTGGGTTGCCTGCTCAAGAATGTTTTGAGTGGTCTGACCTTGTCCATAACACAAGTTTTCACACAATGGCTGGTGAGTGCCTGGATCATGTTTCCAGAGGAGTGGTGGAAACAAACACAATGCCAACATTCAAGAAACACCTGGATGAATACATGAATAGGAAGGAATAGGGGAACTTGGATGCTGCACGTGACAACAGTTTTAGTATGGATGGGCAAAATGTGTCAGCACAGGCTTGGAGGGCAGAAGGGTTGTTCATGTGTTGTACTGCTTTTTGTTCTCTGTTATAATACAGGAGCAAAAAAAAGCAAGTTCTTTATTCCCTTCCTAATTGTATGTTGTGCTTTAATCTGAAACAAGAAGTCACGTTAACATGTACTTGGCAACCATATATGCTATGCGTTTATGCAGCACAGAAATTGCATCTGAAAAAGGCAGTTGAGGTCTTGTAGCCAATACATTCCATCTAGAAGCAATGGATTATGCTTATGGCCTCCTGCATTTCACAGTTCAGGGATTACACTTTCTGCATGAAGACTCCCTTCTCTGTCTCAATTTGCACAAGCACGGGTGGCCTTTCCAGGTTTCTACCCCCACAAAGTAGAGTCTTGTTTTATTCCGTGACTCAGTCTCAGCCTCTGGAACTCAGCAGAGTGACCCTGTCATGAAATCATTGATTAAGCTCTTCAACAGTTTCTACTTGTTGCTCTTTATCTGACGTCTCTTGTCCTTCTATCAATAAAAAGAATTCACAGGTTACATGTTTGATAGTGGCATAGTGTGTAGTTCTGTACGCCATGTGCCCTTTGCACAGATTTATCTCTGCAGTCCAGCAGTAACTTAACTATACTACAACAAGAATGAATGAGGAGATTGAACAATGAACCTTATCGTATTAGTGGCCCCCATGCCCTCTTCAGCTGCATGGCTCTATTCTGACACCAACAACACTCTCTGACTTCACACAGATTTCCAAAATGAGCCACTTCAGCAGCTTGTACTTACGCCCTTCTGCTATTTTCTCTTTTGGAGATTCTGGAGATAGGATGTATAAGAACTATAATTAATAGTCTTACAATGGATATAATGTGAGCTGCTAGTTTGCCAGTCAAGTGGACTGACTCTTTTCTCTCCCAGCTGTATCAAAACCCATGAGTGGTCCACATGTGGTTATTAATTGACCACTTAGGGGGCATCATTTGGCAGTAGGTAGAAAGGTGGAGTTTGAACCTTCTCATCCAACACGTAATTTGGGTGGAGGAGGAAACATGGCAAGTTCTAGGATGCCATCACCCTGCCTAATTAAACACCCTCTCACCTCCACGCCCTGACTTTCTTGACTCCAAGCTCTTTCAAACTGCATACTTTAAGTCTTGATTTAAAGGATGAAGTTGAAACCGTGCCATGAAGATGATGACCATGTCTGCTGTCCCCAATTTGTCATGATTTCAGGGTGATCGGGTTAAAATGTTACTGGCAGAGAGCGTCACTGACCTTTGGGTTTCCCAGGAATCAGCAAACCCCCTTTCAGTATATCACAAACTTAACATCCAGCCCCCTATCTTTTCATCAACTGATCCATCATTCTGACTTTCAGTCTCTCATTTATCAGCTCTCTTCTATCTCATATATGTTTAAACTGTTATTTAACGTTGTGTTATTATCCTTACTATGACAATTCACAACAAAATAATTGTTCCCTGATGTACACATTTATTACAATAGTATTTCTCGGTCCTGATTTCTTTTTCTCTGTTAAAGTGGTAAGATTAAGCAAGGATATTTAAACATGTCATTGCTCCACATGAATAAAGGATCACTTATTACAGCTGCTGTCTCTGTTCCCCCTCACAAATAGTTGGCAGAGTGAAGTTATATGGATACACTTATTATAAACTCTGAAGGCTTTCAACTTGATAAAATTAATAGGCGAGTTGCACTTAATATGTTTGACAGCATGAAGAAGTGAAATACTATCACCATTTATAGAAACAATGACATGCTCTTCTGGATTCCAAATCGTTATTTCTGGGAACAATATAATTTTCCCATTTCGGATACTCATTCGAGCATCAAAACGTTGGGTTTAAGTTCACTATCTGTAGACCATATCCTTATCCCAACAATATATTTCTATGAATCTATGACTCTAATATAAAGATAGAAGATTGTGATAGGCTTCAACAGTATGTGGAGAGACTGGTTGAATAAGTAGATATGTGACAGATGGAATTTAATGCACAGAATTATGAGTTGATGCTCTTTGGTAGGAAAAATGTAAAAAAATATATAAAATTAAGGATTCAACTCTCAAAGGAGTACAGGAGCAGTATCTTGGGAGAATTTATGTACAAATCATTGAAAATGGCAGGACAATTGAAAAAGTGGTTTAAAAAACAGAGTATCTTGAGTTTTATAGATAGAGGTGTAGAGCCCAAAAACAGGAATGTTATCGTGAGCCTTTATAAAACATATTTTTGGTCTCAAATAGATTTTTCCGTCCAATTCTAGGTATCACAATTTAGAAAGGATGTGAAGGCATTAGAGAGAGTATAGTAAAGATTTATGAGAATGGTTTCAGGGACAAGTGACATTTCTTACATGGGTATAATAGAGAGGCTGGATCTGTTCTCCTTACAGATGATAGGTTTGAGAAAAGATTTGATATAGAAGTTCAAAATCAAAAGGTGTCTAGAAAATTGACATTAACAGAAGATTTGAAAACCAGAGCTCACTGGTATAATCTGGATGACAAAGCTAACAATGACATAAGGAAAAATATCTCTTATGTAGTCTCGTCATGGCATCCTGCTGAAAGATCAGTGTTCAGGCACTCACTAGTGAAATAAGATATTGCTTGAGAAGTTCAGCAGGGCTGACAGTGTTTGTGGAGAGAGAAAGAGTTAATATTTCAAATCTTTTATTTTTAAAGAAGTGTCATATTGGACTCAAAATGTTAGCTCTGTTCTCTCTACCCAATGGCTGCCAGACCTGCTGATTTTCTCGATGCATTTCCTCTATTTGTTTCAGGTTTCTTGCATCTGCAGTATTTTGCTTTTAAACCAGCAAGAACATATTAATTTATCATTCAACTCATTGGTGATTGTGAGGCCATGCTCCTCACAAAATAGCTACTGTATTTACTTGCATTAAATGTTCCTGTACTTCAAAGTAATTTTTCACAAAATTTTAAAGTTCATCAAAGAAACAAGTCTTCCTTTCAAAAGTACTTCTGCCATGTCAACTTGTTCTTCCATGAATACAAAATAAGCTGGTGTACAGATTTAACCATAAACCAGATTGAACCAGTGTACAGAGTAGAAAGGTATTAGCTTCAAGTGATAGCTGAGCTATCTCAGCTCAGACAGCTCAGTTTTGCTACACTGGAGATGAATGATACATAAATGTTTCAACACTGCAGAACTTGGGAGAGAAAATGTCGCAGGCCTGTTCCTGATTGATATCCAATTACTGTAAGTGGAAAGTGTATTTTGCAGCTGTTACATTGTACTTGAGCCTCAGCTATAATCCTTGTCATTGTTAATCAATGGATAACCACTGGTTATGTTCACACTTGAAGAACGGTCAAGTTATTGAGGAATTAGAGGGCCTGGATATCACAGAATATTTTTCAGTTAAGCCTTTACTTTCATAAACTAATGAAAATCAATGATAATGATATTTGTTAATGAAATAATATCTCTGTACAAAACAAGGACTCGGAATAATCGAGAAGCCAATTAGGCAGGCCTGAAACCCTCTAAATGTTAATCTTGATATTTTCTGAGTTATTGATGGTGAATATTTCTCTAATTCAAATATATCTGAGAGATAGTGATGCATTAACTACGGAATATCTTTGCCAAAAAGCAAGCTGAAAGGATGCTCCTCAGACAGTTAGTTTAGTATAAACAGGCCTTGTTTTTATTACCTTAACTCTTGATGTCTAGACACTCTCTCCAGGCAGACAGAACCCCCTTGCAATGATGCAGTGTGTAATGTGGCAGTGTTAGCAAGAAATTAAGTTAACAGTTTTGCTTCAGAGAAAATAAAACAAACATTATCTAAAAGCGTGTTTGAAGTTCTAACCACAATGGTATAAGGCCAAGTGGGCTTTGTCTCAAAAATCTGTGTATTTAGTTAGAAAATACTTCTGGCAGCCAGATTTTGTCCTTCGAGTACTCCACCCTTATTCCACATTACAGCTCATTGTATTGGATACATCTACACAGATTTTATAGTTAGTTGTAAGAAACTCTTGAACTGTCCTCTGATGGATGTATAGTAATCAAAGTTTCTCTGCAAAATAAATGGACATTAACTCGTCAAATAAAATTTTGAGGAACAAATTTTACAGGAAGCATAATTTGGATATCAGATTTTGGAAAGCAAATACTTCAGAATATCTTATAAGATTATAAGATAATATTAACATTCTTTTGCATTTTATGGCTGCAATGATACTTGGAGGTAATACAATTTGCAATATACAAGCAAATCATTTCATTCCATTTATCATTGATAACTTAGAACTTATATAGTGTGCTGTTGCAGAGGAAATTATGGAAACCTTTCAAGCTACAGTGCATAATTATGATAGCAGTATTCAGCCATTTTTAGTATCGAGTATTTCTTACTCTGGCACTACTGATGCATACTGCAATTATGATGATCTACATCATGACTCTGATAGAAGCAAAAAACTATCAAATATTTACTGTGTGAACATCCAAAACAGCTTCATAATTAATATGGTGTAGTTATTATTTCAATCTGAGCAGCACAACAGACAATGTTTGCACAGCAAGATCCCAGAAATATTACAAGACAGATGATTAGATAATGACTTCGATTTTGTGTTAATGGTAACAGTAAGGGTAATAATATTCATTTTTGTGTTGGTGCATAATGGGTAGCATGATGGCACAGTGGTTAGCACTGCTGCTTCACAGCACCAGAGACCTGGGTTCAATTCCCACCTTGGGCAACTGTCTGTGTGGGGTTTGTAAGTTGTGGGCTTGTTGGGCTGGAGGGCCTGTTTCCACACTGTAGGGAATCTAATCAAAATGAGTAGCCATTCTGGCATATGAACACTGTGATGATGCTGTTCCTTTAACACGGTTATTCTGTCCTTGTATTTTTTATTCAGGCGGTCATAAAGACACAGGTTTCTAAAATGTCTGGGGTTGATCTACTTGAGGAAGCTTTTAAACAAAAAAAACTTGTACAATGAAAGGGGAGTGGCCAGTTCTTTGAGCTCAGACTTTCTCTGGTTTTGGGTTTGGTTTGGTTTTAGCAAGCAGTCTGTTGTGAAGCTGTTGGACTGAAATAAACAGGTCCATGCTGATCCTCCCTCTCTCTGACATATCTCCTGTAAGAGCCTGTGTTTAATTTGACCTTTTTTGCCAAGGGATGTTTATGGGGATTGTTGCAAGTATTTGGAACAGTATCATTGAGTTGAGATAATTTATTGGGTTTTCAGATAAATTAAGTTATTCTACATTTTATTCTCTTTTGTTTGTGTTTCACTTGGTAATTTTGCAAATAAATTCTGTTTTGTTTAAAGGTAAGTGGTTGGGCAAGCTGCATCACTCCTGGAGTATCCACTCTACACCTGCTTAAAGCAACTAGCAAAATCAGGGCTGAGACTACTTTTTTGATATGTTTTGAGGGGGTCTGGGCTGGTCCAAAACAACACACGTAGTTAAATAGGGAGCCAATGGTCTAGTGGCATTATCACTGGACTATTAAGCAAGATACCCATGTAATGCTCTGGGACCAAATTCTGCCACAGCATTAAAAGTCTCATGATGACCATGAAACTGTTGTCAAGTGCTGGAGGAGTAACTTTGCCTGGTTCACTCATGTTCTTTTAGGAAAGAAACTGCTGTCCTTACCTGGTCTGGCCTCCATGTTTCTCCAGACCTACAACAACATGGTTAACTCTTAACTGCTCTCTGGGTGATCAGGGATGTGCAATAAATGCTGGCTTAGCCAGTAGATGTCTATGTTCTGTGAATGAATAATTCAAAAATTGCTGAAATCCAAAAGCTGCTGTCAAAGACCTTCTCATTCACATGGTGAGGTTGTGGTGAGGTTCCTTTTTAGACTATATAAAGAGGCTCAAAATCGGGATGAAAGTAATGGTGTGACCTTGGGAAATTTGCCCACTAGTTCTTCAGTGAAGATATCACAGAAGGTTAGCATTTGTGTTTTCAGTTCATTCTGAATTTTTAACAATGCTATAAGTGGCAATTACTGCCAAATTACCTCTTTTTAGCACTAAATATTTGGTTTCATAAAAGTGCAGCTACATTTCTTTCAAAGTTAATAGCTGTTGGAGATATTTTTAATAAGTTAATTCTAATTTACATTTTCACATTTGGACTCTACATGCCTCAGTGAGGATTCTTCAGTTTGATAAGTTGAACAACATTGCTATTTCTTGTTCTGTTCACACGTGTAACTTTCTTCAAAGAGAGTGTTATATTGGATCAGACACTAGATTGGTGCAAATGTCCACTCAAAAGCCCATGAAAACATTGAGTTCAGTTGTGAGTGAGGGAAACAGCAGCACAGTTCCTCTGCTGCAACATAAAATCTGGGTAATTTAGTTTTAATAATGTTGATTGAGTACAACTATTGACAGGACACCAGATGTTCCCTGTTTTTTTTTATTTTATATGTTGTTACTTTGTACATTTTATATTTACCCGAGAGACTGACAAGGTCTCAGTTTAACACCTTGTACGAAGGCCATCTGTCACAATGCAGCAATAATCCAGCCTAGACCCTATGCTGTGGACTGGGCTTTATAAAACAGAAAGGACAGCGCCAACATGAAGCCAAAGTTGACAACTGAAACAAAACCATGGGTGGTATGGCATGGCTTTGAGTGAAGTTTGAATACCTTCATCTTCTCATTATTCAAATGTATCATTAAGTCAGCCCTACAACATCTATGCTGAAAATGTATTGCTGGAAAAGCGCAGCAGGTCAGGCAGCATCCAAGGAACAGGAGAATCTCCGAACACATTTTCAGCTCTGATCTCCAGCATCTGCAGTCCTCACTTTCTCCTACAACATCTATGGTCCATTTTGGAACAGAATTGTTGCTTGCAAGAACAATCAATCTGTCTAGCTCATGAATGGAATACTCACCAGTGCTGATTATGTCAGGAAATAAAACTGAGGACTGCAGATGCTGGAAATCTGAAAGAAAACTAAAATGCTGGAGAAACTCAATAGATGTGGCAGCATCTGTGGAGAGAAAGTAGAGTCAATGTTTCAAGTTCAGTGACCCTTCTTCAGAACTGATTCTGATGAAGAATCAATGGACCCAAAACATTGACTGCTTTTTTGGCACAGTATTTAGTGCCATTTTATTTAGTGAAGAGAGCTGAACATTGTGATCATTTATGAGATTACCAAGATTTCACTTGCAGTAGGAGTTAATTCAGGTCTTATAACAAATATAGCCAGGCACATGTGATGCAAAAGGAAACTTTATGGTATTGCACATCAGCAGAGGTGAAATTGCATCAATCCTTTTTGCCCTCCCCTGGAAATGGCAGTTTGTACATACAGATGACGCATTAGTCATCATGCACATGTGAACACTGATTGCTACAGTTCTGTATTGTGAATGCTTATAACAAATGAAACAGTCTGTGTACATTTGGAGCCAAGACATCTAAACTTTGCATTATGTAAATGCCTGCACACAATTCCAACATTACAGGAACTAAATCCCAAATTCTTCTCCAAACTGATTAGATTACCTACAGTGTGGAAACAGGCCCTTCGGCCCAACAGGTCCACACCACCCTCCGAAGAGCAACCCACCCAGTCCCATTTCCCTCTGACTAATGCACCTAATATTATGGGCAATTTAGCATGGCCATTTTACCTGATCTGTACATGTTTGGACAGTGGGAGGAAACCAGAGCACCCCGTGGAAACCTATGTGCAGACACAGGGAGAATGTGCAAACTCCACACAGACAGTTGCCTGAGGCTGGAATCGAACCTGGGACACTGGTGTTGTGAGGTAGCAGTGCTAACCACTGAGCCACCGTGCTATCCAAAGCATGTCAGGAGTGGGATCCGAACCCACGCCTCCAGAGGGGACTGCGATGTCAAGCAAGTTTGCTTGGTAATGGAATCTCAATTACTTCTTTCAGAACAACCCATATGGAAGGTATTGCTTCCAAAGATGACTTTTCTGTCTAATCATTGGTCAGCATCTGTTCCTTCAGTATACAGTCAGAATTACAGAAAATATTCCTGGGTGTATATGTATTCTCAATAGTATTGTGACAATGTGCAGAACCAAACAGCACGACAAAATCCACACTCACTGAAAGTGGCAGCACAGCATGAAGGACTTCCCTTTAATAGCAAGAAGTGCTGGTAAATACAGGTCAGATCGACATTTCAGCTCAATCCATTTCGGATCCATCATAACTCAGGCAGAACTGAAGGTGTACAATTCATGCCTACTCCCTAGGACATACAGAGACGCCTCAGACTTTTTAACTTCCTAACACCGTATACAGCCAACCTTTCCAACAATGCATTGCCATTAAGAAAGCTCTTAAAGAAAGGCATCCCATAAGTATGGTTGGAGGACCATTCATGAACATTTAAATCATTTAAGCAGAGCCATTTCTCTCTTCTCTGGCAGTTTCTGAATGCCTGTCTGTCACTTAGTAAGGCTGCTTTGGAATGCCAATGTTCAACCTAGTGAATGGCAGCCTTTTAAATATGGTATGAATGCCAGGGATGATGGTGTTTTGGTAGATATTCAGTGAGTGGGGAATTCTTCTAGGAATGGCATGTGGTAAGGTGGGGCTAGAATTGTGCTAAACCTGTGCCACTGGGACAAGGAAGGTTTAATAAGACACATTTCGTAACACTTGGCAAAGGATTTTGCTAGGCCTCTTAAAGAAAATCCCTCCAAAACTTATGCTTCAGCAAAAAAAGTTAAGATTCAGCTCCTCATTCTTTTCTTACAAAGTGGTTAAGCCACTCAAACACCAGGGATTATCTAGGCTGCTCAAATCACTGCTTATTGCAGACAATATTTGCAAGATTTCCATGTTAACTGTGCACTAAGATGGAATACAAATAGCCTCAGAATTGTTTGTTCAATGATGCTGTTCTTCTTGGCACAAACATAGATGCTAGTGCTTTGAGATACCATACTTTGTAATCAATTTTGCCATAGGCAACTGGAATGGAGTTCATCATTAGTGTGCGAATGTTAATGTGAAACAAATACTCAGGAGGCTATAGTTAGACTTATGGGAAATAGAGGCTGAGCCAGGAGAAAAGGAGATTAGGAAGCGTGGCTAAAAATTTGGTTGCGAGAACTGTCCTGAGGATATATTAGAAGGAAAAAAGAACTTTGAGATCAAAATGTTTGGAAACTACAGACATCCAAGGCAGATGATTGAAGGTTCTGCTCCAATAGTGGGGCAAAGAGTGGATATTGTCCTAAGGTTAGAATCAGACAATGGAAATTTCTGAAGAGAATATAAGACAAAAGATATGAAGAGGTAAATTTATTCAAAGACAAAGATATCAGAGCAGCAAAAAATCGGTTACTGAAATTCTATATAATTTTATCATTATATCTAAAAAATATATTTCTGACAATCAAGGTCAGTCTACAGGTAATTTGAATTCTTTTTCAAAAAAGCCCACAGATTTCTCTGTGCAGAAAGTGCAGACTCATATCCTGAAGCATTAGGGATTTGAGTGACCTCTTCAGCTATGTTACTGATTTTGGCTCATAATTCTCTTTTGATTTGTCTTTGAGTGGAATGGTTGAATAACTTGGAATAGCTGAAACAAAACCATATCATTCACTCTCAGATGTTCACAATGTACTGTATATAAGACTTTTTTCTGGTTATGCAGGAAATGCATAATAATAAAATTGGGTGTTTGGTAGGTTAGAAGCTTCCTCTTGCAAAAATATATTTTATTCCTAAAAATTGTCAACAAAAACACTTCTATTACATGATTTGCAAGAAAATTCAACATGCACAATCATAAGAATCTTCATATTTAGCAAATACATTTTACAATTTGTATGCAGCCTGAGGGCAAAGCATTTCAAATTACAAAAAGTGCAATAGATGCGAAGTTTTTTCCATAAGCTGTGTCACTCTGAGATGTCTCAATGGACAATGGTCTGTTACCACTATAGGGGCTTCAAGGGTGACTTGTGGAGAAGGTCCAGCCTCCAAGCATGTGGAAAGAAACTGATGGAAAGGCCTTTCTAACCACCAGCCTTCCTATACCTTGATGCTTCATTATAACTTGTGGTGTTAGGGTATTCAACTGAATGACTTTGATAGTCTGCTCAGGAAGGAGAAAGTGAGGACTGCAGATGCTGCAGTCTGCTCAGGAAGCCATCCGACAGGATATACCATCTCCATTTCTTACACAGTCTGAAGGGTATTATGTGGTGATCATCGCCTGAGGGCCATTGTGATCAAAAGTGTTTTCTGCATAAACATTTCCATGAGGTAAAAGTGGTATTGCACAGTCCAATTACTCAGATCATTCTGTGGCAACAGACCTGAGCCACCCTTCACAAATTCAGGGACAGGTAGAGCCTCTGCATATAGTGACACTTAATACTGAAGGTCTATGCACAGCTTGATAAAACTGCACAAAGTTAGCCATCTGAATGAGGGCAATTTTGGATACATTTTCACCCATTTTATTTTGAAGTTTGTACGTGGTATCACTGCAAATTAAATTTGTTGACGTCTAGATAAAGTGGGAGATGGTCCATTGACCACCATGTCATAGGAGTGGAGGATAGGCCAGAATAGGCCAGCATGGAGAATGCCTCACACCTGATGACCAGGGCTCTTACCATAATAAAGAGAGAGAGTTGGATTCACATTCTCTATGGCTAATTGCTGCTTCCAGTTTTTAGCATAAGTCTCCACTCCTCCAAATCAAATCCATTGTAACTTTAGATGATTAGATCTGACAGTGAGGGGGAGAAAAGGCCTAGTTCCCAAAGAAAGTGGGCTTGCTTTTGCCTTGAGTTACCTTGGTTCTTGAGGCCAGTTTAAACGTGTCACGGATGCTAACTAGTCTGTGAACCAGCAGCAGATCAGAGCAGAAAATGGTGACACCATCCAGGTACAGGGAGACTTTGATCCGAGTGACTCCACTACCTGAGTTAGTCATTCTCTTATACTCAGATCCATCCTGGTAGACTCAGCAAAGTGCACAAGCTGGACTGAGGAGAGAGAGAGAGAGAGAAAAGCCCTACTGTCACTACTCCATTGGGTAATGCCCTGGAAATCAAGCCCCACTAATCCTGGAGTCATCACAAAGGTGAAAGTTTGATTAAACTACTGAATTGTTCAATTTTAACGAATTATTTAATTCAGGTTAAAAAAAATACGCAGACCACAAGTTTATTATTAACAAGAAAAATCATCATTTTTTGCTAATCAAATGTTTTTAACTAATGGCAAGAAAGTAATATGAATTGCCAAACTATGATTCTATAATTTAAACTCTACATCTTTTAAAATTCCCATACACATACAAACAGACTCATAGAGACAAGACCGAGGTATTGCAAATGGGGAAGAAAGAAAAAAGTTAGTGAATCACAGTTCTGACACCAGTCCGGATTACAGGTGTCAACAAGTTGTTTTGTTTCAATTCCCTTCCAATTCCTTTCAACTTTTTGATGAGGTCACACAGGTTTGTGGGCACAGTGATTCTCACTCTGTCATTCACTGTTTAAAGATTTACCCTTTCATGGTTTCTCAAGGTGTTTCCCCCCTTCCTTTCAAGAAGTGAATTTGCAGAGAAAGAGAGAGTCACTAGCTCCTCCATTCATCGAGGGGAGACAGCGAGAGAGATTTAGGTGCTTTAAATTTGCAGGCCAGATGTTATTTCTCTGTATTGTTCAAACACAAATCTGTGGCCACTTTCCCAGGAACTGAACAAAAAGATTGTTCCTATGCTGATCACTCCTGAACACACAACTGGTCCTAGTTGAAAGACCCATCCAAAATCTGTCATTGAGCAAAACTGCCCTGAACACATCTCAACACAGCTGAGATGTCTAGCATTGTCCCCTGCTGTCTGAATAAGGAAATGTTCTATATCCAACTCACAATAATTTGCTTGTTGAAACTACAACATCTTCTTCCACAATTCCTTGGTGTAAAGTAATATATTTTTCCATTTTTTAGGTCTCAGCACAAAAAATAAAAGTGAACTTTACACTGCCTGAGTTCAAATTTAATCAGAAACCATTCTGCTTCCCACACATTAATTGGAACTGCATTACTAATGATAGCGTAGAAAAACTGTACCCAATTGTGGATTCCTCCCATACCACATTTTGAACAGCACATCCATCATGTCGGTTTGTGATATTCTGTCAAAGGTTTTCCTCTGATCTAAGCTGAGGCAGGTGTTGACACTTTCTGTCGCTCAGACAGGCGATCAAATCCCTGAGTAGCATAAAGCTCTCAGAAATCTTTTTGTCAGGTACAGCATGTTGTTGTTGAGGGTGAATCGTCAACTCCAGAACAGACCTTACTCAATTGACAATGACATTGAACAGATTTTTTCATCGATTTTCTTCAGTGAAATGGGCTGTCAATTTCTAATTTACTTCTTTTCCCTCTTTGCTGATGGTGATAATACCTTTCCTCATTGGATTTGAACACATTGTCCACTGTAAGCATTCTCCCATACATCCCCATAAGGTCCTGGTTGGTAACTCCTACAGAGATGACTATAACTTGGCTAATAAGCCACGATTTCTGGGAGTTTTGTGTCATACAGTCCTGCATGAAAGGATTTGCTGATGGTCAAAATGTCAGACTGCATTGGCTTTACCAAGACATCTTCTTCCTTCAGAATGTTGATCACAGAGCTCGCTCTGTGTACCTTCTAGAAGAAACGCAAGCACGTCTTATCCTGTTCCATGGAGCAGACGCTGGAGCAGAAGGTAATCTTAAAATCCTTTGAGGCAAACAACAAGGCTTTTTGGCTTTTCACCACTTGGAGATCCTTCTTGGCACTGACCCCCATTGACTGCAGCTGGAGCAGCTTCTGCCATGTGTTTCTGTTGGCCTAGATGTCCCTCATCTCTGAGCACTTTGAGCCAGAAGAACCTTTTGATGTTTACCTTCATTGCTTCCCACCAGAATCTTGGAGAGTCAAACAGGACTTCATGGATCTCCAGCCTTTGGGATCCCTTTTCAATTCCTTGATGTTTCCTGAGTTCAGAAAACCCATGCTTAATTTCCTTCTCCCTCTGCCACCCTTCTGGTATTCCTGTAGGTGACAGTCAACCATAAGATGGCAATAGTCAGGGAAGAACACCAATCTGAGGTCAGTGGATTTGACCATGAATGCATGGTACACATACAGGAAGTCTATCTTGGAATGACAGATCTGTCTAGCCTTGACCATGTGTATTTACTCTGTACTCAGTCTGCAGGGTTGCTGAAGAAATCATGCAGTTTGGCATCTTTTACTGTTTCTACTAGGAATATGGACATGATGTGCAGTCTGCTGCCATCTTTGCAGGATCTCTGCCACATCAATGATGTAGTTGAAGCCACTGCCCAGAATAACTTGCCCGATTCAATAGGTTAAAAGTATCAAGTTAGACAGAATGCATAAATTCTGCAGGCTAATTTTATGTAGTTTGAACAGTTCTAATCATGTTAAAGGAATAGTTACTGCAGTTAGGTGTCTTATACTTTAAAGTGCCATCTGTTGGTCAATAGCATACACTTCACAAAGTCTAGATTAGAGTGGTGCTGGAAAAGCACAGCAGGGCAGGCAGCATCCGAGGAGTAGGAAAATCGACGTTTTGGGCAAAAGCCCTCCATCAGGAATACTTTTTTTACCTACACTCACAAAACCTTGGACAAAATTAACTCCATCTATCTATTTTGACTTATATACACTTAATGTTATAATAGTTACTTAATTTGAGTTATCCAGCAATTTGATTTGAAATAATTCAATTAAAACACTTCCACTGAAATTGTAACTGTACTCTGTTGATTATTTTAACTCTTCCAATTCAATGTATTCAAATGTCCAACTCAATGGGGGTCTTTACCAGAAGTAAGTGCTGCTTATTTCAAATTCAATCTTGTTCTAGCAAGCCAAAGTGGTTATCATTCCTGGACTATTGGACTTTGTCTCACTTGAACAGGCAAGTTCATTCACCAAAGGATTTAGAGTGATTCCAGTTCCTGTATTGTGAATCAACAATTTCAGTTATCATCAAACAAATAAATCTAACTTTTGCTGGGGAAAGTGAATTACATAGAAACATAGAAATCTGGAATAAGAATAGGCCATTCAGCCCTTTGAGCCTGCTCTGCTGTTTCGTGTAATCACAGCTGGCCTCTATCTTAATGATAATATTTCTGCTTTCACTTCATACCCCTCAATGTCCAGCCCTGATAGAATTTTATACATTTCAATCAGATTGCTCTCATTCCTCTAAACTTTATTGAATACAGGCCCAGTCAAACCAATCTCTCCTCCTATAACAGTCCTGCCATTCCTGGTTAGAGACAAAAAAAAACTGCAGATGTTGGAATCCAAAATAGATAGGCAGGAGGCTGGAAAAATATAGCAAGCCAGGCAGCATCAGGAAGTGGAGAAGTCAACATTTTGGGTATAACCCTTCTTCAGGATTGGCGGTGGGTGTGGGGACAGCTGCAGATAAAGGGGGTGGTGGGGGCAGGGTGGTGAAATGGGGATAGGTGAAGACAGGTAGAGGGTACGGCCTGGTTGGTCAGTAGGAGGAATGAATCCTTACACTGCTCTCTGCTACCAACCAAATTCATTCCTCCCATTGACCAACCAGGTCATACCCTCCCCCTGTCTTCACCTATCCCCATTTCACCACCCTGCCCGTGCCACCCCCTTTATCTGCAGCTCCCCCTACAGCCACCCACTCTCCCCCCCACCACCGAAGAAGGATTATACCAAAATGTTGACTTCTCCATCTCCTGGTCTTGCCTGGCCTGCTGTGTTCTTCCAGCCTCCTGCCTGTCTATTCTGCCATCCCTGGTAGCAACTTAATGAACCTTTACTGCACTCTCCCTATGACAAATATATCATCTCTAACTTAGGGAGATCAAAATTACACACAAGAGCCCAGGTGTGGTCTCACCAAGACACCATATAGCTTCAATGGTACAACTCTACTTCCGAACTTGAATCCTCTTGCAATGAAGGCCAGCATATATGGAATCCTAATTGCTTGCTGTACCTGCCTGTTTATTTTTAATAAATGGAGTACAAGGACACCCAGATTCCTTTGTACATCCACATTTCCCGATGTATCATCATTTAAATAATACTCTGCCTTTCTGTTTTCACTGTAAAGTGGATTACTTCAGATTTATCCACACTATACTGCTCTGCCACATGTTTTCCCACACATTCAACTTGTCTAGATCACCCTGAAGCCTCCTTACATCCTTTTCACAATTCACAATCCTACCTAGTTTTGTATTGTCAGGAAATGTGGAAATACTGCATTTGGTTCCCTCATTTATATATATCATGAACAAGTGGGGTCCCAGCACTGATCCCTGCAAGATACTACTCATCAACCCCTGCCACCCAGTAAAAAGCACATTTCTGATGTGTAACCAATTTGCTATCCATGCTAACATATTACCCCCAATGCATGTGCTTTCATTTTTCCCACTAGCCCCTTGTGTAGGACCTTATCAAAAGCCTTTCTGAAATCCAAATATACACCATCCATTAATTCTCCTGTAAATATTCTTCGAGTTACCCGTCAAAAAATTACAGTAGAGCATATTTTACCTTTCATAAGCTAATGCTCACTTTGTCTGGTTCCATTTTAACCAAAATTTAACATTTTAACCAAATTATGTTCTGACAGTAAGTGTCATAACAATAAAAGTTTAAAGGTAATTCTGATGCTCTTTGGGATTGATGGCTCTTTAAAATAAGCATCAATTTTCGAGCAACCCAACCAAAATAATCACATATCAATGTTTCACATTTTACAAGTTTGCTATAGCAAATAAATGAAAACCAACATTGATTGAACATTATATAGTAGACAAATAACATACAAAAGTGCAGAAAAAGCATTTTTCACATTGCTAATTGATACAACTGAAAGCCTCACACCATGTTTAAACATCAATCCATATGCTCAATGAATATGTAGCCTTGTATTTAAAGACCTAATGCAAGTCTCCCCAATATTCCATCAGGTTATCTTTTCCCTGTCACATCAGTATGTATCAGCCAGTGTTCTTTTCAAAGTTCCAACCTTCAAGCTCCTACTACAATTGAACTAATTTCTAGCATCAAGGCTTTCTCCAATGAATCCCTTCTTACCAACATTCTGCCTGATGATTAATAAACACAGCCATTTCCCCGGCATAGCAACCACTATTTTTAATCTTCCTCTCATGTTTCTCTGTCTAACTGAGACTGACACTTGAATTTTCACACAGTCAGTGAGATTCTGGAGAACTTCCAAAATGACAGGCTGGACCTAAATTTGGAAATCCTGCCCTTATTCCCAAACTTCCCATTTTCAGATACAGGGTAGGTGGTGGGCTGTGAACAGCCCATATAGGAACTCAGCATACTATTTGAACTCATTCCTGAATTCAAACAGACCCCATTTTACACAGGCTACTGCTCTGGATACATCAGTTAAAATTATAGCGTGAAAATTAATAATCAATTAATCAATAATTCTGGAAACAACAGCTCCTCACTTGAACCTTGGAGATAGTGCCCAGGCATTGAGGAGATAGGAGGTCAGGTAGTTGTTGAAGGATTTCCAGCCCGAATCTGTTGTTTGAGCTATAGTATTTATGTGGCTAATTCAGCTCAGTTTCTGGTCAATGGAAAACCCAGGATGTTGATTCTGGGGAAATCGATGATGGTAAAGCCATTGAACTTCAAGAGGTGGCTATGCAATCAAGACCACTGCATTTTTCCATTATCAGTTTTTGTAGGAATGATGACTGCATAGTCCTTATGGATGCAAAGTCCCATCTTTTGTATACCAGATTCCATCCAAATGTTGTGAGGCACTATTACTGTGCAAAATGGAATAAGTTCAGAGCAGATCCAACACCTCTGAACTAGTTATCCATGAAACAGAGATCTGTGTTTAAAAAAAAAGTGTAACCTCTGGCTCAGCAATCGTGTAACTCTAATATAATGATCAAAGCAAGAAATAAATACATGTTCAGTGAGATGTGTGGGATTACATGTCAGGATCCGTACTTAGCATACCTAAAAATGGGATACCAACCTGGTGAAGCTACAACATAGGACCATGTTAAATAAAGAAGCATGATACTGTAAATTGTGCCAATCAATCCCACAGACAATGAATCAGGTCAAAGTTTGACAGATTTGCCACATCAGGCCATGAATGATGGTAGGCAATCAAACAACTAATTGGAAGTGAGGGTTCCATGAATATCGCAGTTCCTAGTGATGATGAAACCCAGCACATGAATGCAAAAATCTACCTTGGCCTCTTCTTGAGATCTGCAGCATCATAGAAGCCAGTCTTTATCTGATTCAATTCACTCCATGTGATATCAAGAAACAATTAAGCATGTTGGACACAGCTAAGGCAATGGAGACTGACAACCTCTCAGTTGTTCTATTGAATATTTGTGCCCAGAAGTAGCTACTTCTACCACCAAATGGTTCCAATACAGTTACAAAACTAGCATGTATGTGACAAAGTTGAAAATTATCCAGATATGAGCTGTCTGCAAAAGAAGAATAAATCTAATGCAGGCAGTTAGCAACCCATTGCTGTTTTCCCGATCAACAGTAACATCAAATGGCACTTGCTTAGCAAAAACCTGTTCATTGATGCACAGCATGATTTTTACCACAGACGTAGCTTTGGTTCAAATATGGACTCAAAATAACTGAATTCCAGTGATAAAGTATGACATCCCCTGATAACAAGGAAGCATTTGACTAAATGTAATATCAAGGATCCCTAGGAATATTGATTAATAGGTATCAAGGAAAATCTCTCCCCTAGTGGAGTAATATCTAAAATGAATGAAGAGGATTACTGAAGGCCAGTAACCAGGATATCACTCCAGAAGTGTCTCAGTGACTTATGCCCAATAATATATTGACTTATCAATGACCTTGTCACCATGATAAGGTCAGAGTAAGATCTGCAATGATGATTCAGGAGTGTGCAGTTTTGTTTAAAATTGTTCATATATTAGAGTAATCTGTGTCCTAATACAACTACACCTGGACAATATTCAGGCTTGTTTAATTGATGGAACAGCATTAATGCTATAGAATTTCCAAGAAAGCATAATCTTCAGCAGAGGTAGCCTACATTTTATGGCATGTATCAAACCTCTGTCAAAGTGTGTCTACTACTGTCGAGGCACAAGTCAGGAGTATAATCAAATTTTTTTCACTTGATTTGGATGAACAGAATACCAATGACAGTCAAGAAACTCTGCACTAACCAAGATGAAGAAGCCCATTTGATCAGTCCAGGCAGTCCTTCCATTGCAGGTTCACAGTGGCAGTAGTATCTATAAAATGCATTGTAGCAATTCATCAAGCCTTCTTTGACACCATCTCTCAAACTTGTTATCTCTACAGTCTAGAAGGGCAGCAAATTCCTCTTTATGTCACATGCCATTCTGAATTCAAAATATATTGTCATTCCTACAGCATCGCTGAGCCAAGATCCAGAAACCTACTTTCCATTAACGCAGAGTGTATCTTAAACACATGAATGGCAGAGATTCAAGTGCAATTGGGATGGGCAGTAAAGGATGGTCTTTCAGTCACACCCACATTCTGTGAACTAATAAAAACAAAATCATGTGTGAATAAGAAAAAAAAAGCAAATTACTGTGATGACTTGTACCAACATTATTGGGAAACAAACAAAAATACTCGTGATTGGGAATTCTAATTTCATCTCCATTTTGATGTTGCAGTTACTCTATTGGCATCTTATAGAAAAAAAACAGAAATATGGGCACAGGCGTTCTTGATGCATGAATGCTGTGTCTGAACAAAGCCTTTGCAAGGTAGAAAAGCCATGTTGATAGATGACAATTTTGGGCTTGTATTAAGTTCCTATACCTAAGGGCAAAATCCATTTGTAACTTGTTTGCAGACGTATACATTCAGCTCACCACACTCAAGGATCAATAGTAGGCACTGATAGTCAGGTATAATGCTGTAAATCACTTTTAAAGTTAGCATTTTCTGTTACCGTTACCTGTAGATATAAGATTTGAATCCATTATCAGTGTTGATTTTTTTTTAATTTCAAAAATATACTTTATTCATAAAATAATTTGATGGTCTGTACAATTGGTCATGCCATACATATGTAAACATGTACATACAGAGATCAGAATTTATCATTTTTATACAGGTCTGTACATTTTTCAATCATATGCCCATATGATTAGCTGAGGCGTCAGCAGAGCCCAAATGACTGCATGGGCCCCCTGTTCTTCGTTAGGCAGGCAGATGCTACACAGTGGTCTTTCCCCACTGTGCCTTGGCGGCAGCTGCCCCAAGCTTCAGCGCGTCCCTCAACACGTAGTCCTGGACCATGGAATGTGCCAGTCTGCAGCACTCAGTCGGGGTCAACTCCTTCAGCTGGAAGATCAGCAGGTTTCGGACCACCCAGAGAGCGTCCTTCACCGAGTTGATGATCCTCCAGGCACAGTTGATGTTCGTCTCGGTGTGCGTCCCGGGGAACAGACCGTAGAGCACGGACTCCCGCGTCACGGCGCTGCTCGGGACGAACCTCGACAAACACCACTGCATTCCTCTCCAGACTTCCTCTGCATAGGCACATTCCAGAAGGAGGTGTGTGACAGTCTCGTCCCCCTCGCAGCCGCTTCGAGGGCAGCGTGCGGTGCGGCTGAGAGTCCGGGCGTGCATAAAGGATCTCACAGGCAGAGCCCTTCTCACCACCAGCCAAGCCATGTCTTGGTGCTTGTTGGAAAGTTCTGGCGATGAGGCATTCTGCCAAATGGCTTTGACAGTCTGCTCAGGGAACCGCTCGATAGGATCCGCCCTCTCCTTTTCCCGAAGGGTCTCAAGGACACTACGTGCTGACCACTTCCTAATGGACTTGTGGTCAAAGGTGTTTTTCTTCATAAATTTCTCCACAAAGGACAGGTGATACAGAACGGTCCAACTACTCGGAGCGTTCCACGGCAGCGAGCCCAGGCCCATCCTTCGCAACACCGGGCGGGGACAGGTAGAACCTCAGTACGTAGTGACACTTGGTGTTTGCGTACCGGGGATCCATGCACTGCTTGATGCAGCCACACACAAAGGTAGCCATCAGGGTGAGGGTGGCATTGGGTGTATTTTTTCCCCCGTTGCCCAGATCTTTATACAGTGAGTCCCTTCGGACCTGGTCCATCTTTGACCTCCATATAAACTGGAAGATGGCCCAGGTGACTGCAGCGGCACAGGTTCTGGGAATAGACCAGACCTGTGCCACGTATAATAGCAATGACAGTGCCTCACACCTGACGACCAGGTTTTTTCCCGCGATGGAGAGCGACCGTAGCTTCCATTTGCCCAGTTTCTGCCTCACTTTGCTGATACGCTCCTCCCAAGACTTGGCGCACGCCCCAGCCGCTCCGAACCAAATACCCAGCACCTTCAGGTGGTCGGTCCTGACGGTGAAGGGGATCGAGGATTGGTCGGCCCAGTTCCCGAAGAGCATGGCCTCGCTCTTGCCTCGGTTTACCTTGGCCCCCGAGGCCCATTCGAACTGGTCACAAATGCACATGGGTCTGCGCACGGACATCGGATCCGAGCAGAAAACGGCGACGTCATCCATGTACAGGGAGGCCTTAACCTGCAGGCCCCCGCTGCCAGGAATAGTCACCCCTCTCAGGCTCGCATCCTTCCTGATGGACTCGGCAAATGGCTCTATGCAGCACACAAACAAGGCAGGAGAGAGGGCGCAGCCCTGCCTGACTCCAGATCTGACTGGGAAGCTATCTGATTCCCACCCGTTGATTGAGACTGCACTGACAATGTTGGTGTAGAGCAGTCTGATCCAATTGCAGATTTTCTCCCCAAAGCCCATTTTGGAGAGAACTTCTCTCATATACGTGTGTGATATCCTGTCAAAGGCTTTCTCCTGGTCCAGGCTGATCAGGCAGGTGTCCAACCCTCTATCTTGCACGTAGGCGATCGTATCCCTGAGGAGTGCGAGACTCTCAGCGATCTTCCTGCCCGGCACAGCACAGGTTTGGTCAGGGTGAACCACCGACCCTAGAGCAGACCTGACCCGGTTGGCGATCACCTTTGACAGAATTTTGTAATCTGCATTCAACAGTGAGATTGGTCTCCAATTTTTGAGTTCCTCCCTCTCCCTCTTCCACTTGTAGACGAGGGTGATGATGCCTTTCCTCATGGATTCACTCATGGTACCTGCCTGAAGCATACTGACATACACCTCCAGCAGGTCCTGGCCAATCAAGTCCCACAGAGCGGAATAGAGCTCGACCGGTAAGCCGTCGCTTCCGGGAGTTTTATTCTTTTCGAAGGACTCGAGGGCCTTGGTCAGCTTGTCCAGAGATAGCGGCTGGTCCAGCCTCTCCCGTGTTCTGTCGTCTAAGACCTCCGTGATAGAGGACAGGAGCGACTGGGAGGCCGCGCTGTCGGTCGGCTTCGCGTCATACAGACTGGCGTAGAAGGATTTACTGATCCTCATGACGTCAGCCTGAGATGACATTATCAGTGTTGATAAGAAAATTCTAATGTCAAGATTGCTGACGAATATGAGCATTGTTTTTTCTATGTACTGATGATGTTGTGCAGGATATTCCTTTTGATGAGAGTGGGGAAGAGATCTGGTGACAAGACAGTGCTGAGAAACCAGGCCCATCAAAGCTATAGCATCTCGTTCTGTACAATTTTTACAGAACAAATCACAAGATGTATCAAATATCCCCCAAAAGAAATTCTGTGCAGATGAATATTTACATATATTCACTGCAAACATACCACAGTCACAGAATATTTTGAGATGACTGAACTTTGGTTTGCAATCAAGTTTCAGTCAGAAGAAGACAATATCATTGCTCTGATCTTTCGTAATTTTTCCCTAATGTTTCTATGGTGTTTTTGTACAGCATTGCTTCATCATAATTACTTCATTCCAACTGCTAAATGGTACCTTTATTAAATTTTGAATTTTATCTAACTATTGGGATTTACCCAATTTACTATTTACCCAATTGTCTCAAATCTCTCAGACTTCCCTAGAGCTTCATGGGTGCCATATTATTTATATTTTAAAAGTCCTGTAATATTTGTTGTGACCCTTCCTTTCATAGTGCTGTTCCTACATGATGAAGCAAATTGGAAATGCTACGAGTGAATTAGTGAGAAACAAATCCCCCGAAAAAGATTACTTAGTATTCATAAATAACTTCATAACCAAAATGAATAAATCATCCCTGCTTCAAGTAAGTCCCCATTTCTAAAAAGGAATTGTGTTGATGGTGAGACAGTTTGTAAGTTGCTAAGCAACAGACTTACAGCTAACTGAAGGCAGAAAACAAAGTAGCTGCAGTGGCTAGGTAACTGAAACAAAAGCAGATTGTGGTTGAAGTACACTACAAATCGGAAGAATTGACAAAGAACCAGAGATAAATAACTGACAAATTGTTATAATGGGTATAGACAAGCGGATATTACCAATAAACAGCATTGAAAAAGAAGAAAACAGAGGAGAGGGAAATGGCACGTTCATGGAAAAAAACCCCATAAAACATTCAAGAGGAATTGGAAATTCCTTGATGGCTGATAATATCTGAGACAGTTGCAGGTAATATGAGAGAAGTTCAATACACTTAAGTCTCTGAGACAATGTGAATATTTTCAATAAGACAGAAGCACCAGAAACCAAAATTGTGAATTAACCTCCATCCCCACAGCAGCCTAGCAACCCGAGAAAACAAGAAGCATTTCAAAACAAAACAGAAGGTTCTGGAGAAAGTCAGCATGTCTGGCAGCATTTGGGGAGAGAAAACAGAGTTAACATTCTGAGTCCAGTGACCCTTCTTCAGAACTGACTGTAGCAAGGAAAGAGTGGTAAATATATTGAAAACAGGGTGGGGTGGATAGAGGGTGAAAAGGAGTGAGCAGGTAAGTGGATGTATAACCTAGAGACAGAGAAAGACAGCTAGGCAGACATAAGGTTGGATAATAGTAAGCCAGGTAGAAAGAAAATCTGATATTGTATGGGAAAATGGGTTGGAAGCATGACAAGGCTTGGAGTGAAGTTGGGGGTGGTGGGGTGGGGGGGGTGGCGCGGTAAAGATATGGAAGGAGGTGTTCAGGTTCTAAAATTATTGAACTCGATATTGAGTCCAGAGGGCTTCGGGCTTCCAAAGTAGAAACTGAGGTGCTGTTCTTTCCTGGAGCAGTGCAGCAAGCCTGAGATGTTGGCTTGGGAACGCAGTGTGTTGAAGTGCCAGGCAACTGAAAGTTGGTGGCCATTTAGTAGACAGAACATAAGTGTTCTACATAGCAGATCGACACTGAAGGTAAAGGCTATCCACTAAAGAACATTCTACTGATGAATTTTGATGATGGGTCTATATTCCAAGCACCAAACCAATCCTCTCCCCAGTCATTACTTCCTTTAAAGAGATATAGTAAAAATTTACAATATTAACTGATTGGTTCCCTCCACAGAAGCTGAGTTACTGGCTGAGTTCTGAGCATAGTGAAAGCTGCTTCCACTATGATGCAGCTGATGCTGCAGAAATTGCACCTGTGACAATGGTGCTCCTTTAACAAGGTTATGTTGCCCTTTGCTTTTCTTTCAGAGAGGTCGTAAAAACAGCAATTTCAAAAAGTCTGAGTTTAACTACTTGTACAATGAAAGGGAAGTGGCCAGTTCTCCCAGCTCAGCTTTTGTCTGGTTTGGTTTGGTTTTAGTAGTCTGGCTGTTTACTGAAAACAGGCAGTCAGTTGTGAAGCTGCCAGACCCAAAGAAGCAGGCCCATGCTGATCTTTCCTCTCTCTGATATTTCTCCTATAATATCCTGTGTTTCATTTTACCTTTGTGGACAAGAGGTGTTTATGGGGATTGTTGCACATATTTGGAAAAGCATCATTAAGTTGGGGTGATCTGTTGGGCTTTCGGATAGGCTAAGTTATTCCATATTCTGTTCTTCTTTATGTTTCATTTGTTAATCTTGCAAATAAATTTTGTTTTGTTTAAACTGTGCATTGGCCAGCTGCATCACTCCTGGAATATCCACCTGCTTAAAACAACTGGCAAAGTTAGGGTCTGGGGTACTTTCTTGAAATGTTGTGAGGGGGTCTGGCCTGATCCGTAACAGTACCCATGTTTGACAAATGAATTCTATGCAAGTCCAATGACCTAGAGTGGGCATCCACAATGACTAAGAACTTAAGCTCATAAAACAGCTAGCAGAGTCAACATGTAACCAAGTCCAGGACTTACCTAGCCATTCTGACAGGAGCTGCTAGTCCCTCTTTGAGTCTCCAGCAGAGTGGTGGGAAACAAGCAAAGGGAACATCAAGAGGCACTTTATCCTCAAAGGTGTTCAGAAGGCAATAGAGAGGTGGACAAAACTGTCCAAACTCTAGAAAAGCATGCAAACCTACTCTTGCTACAGACAATGATGGTCGATGTCATGAAGGATCTCCAGGAGGTGAAGACCCGAAAAGCCTTGCACTTTGTCTCCGAGGCCTCGAAGATAATGTTTTAGTCCAGGTTCCACACTGTGGAGCAAGATGAGACATGCTTGCAGTTCATCTTCCAGAAAGTGCACAAGGAGAACTCTGTGCTCAGCAGTCTAAAGGAAGAAAATGTCATTTCAGTCTTACATGCTGAGGAACAGCAAATCGTTTTTGGCCAGACTTTATGACATGAAGCTCACAGACAGAACAACCTTCCAGTCATTCCTGTCATCTATCACAAAGGTCTTAGACAACAGCACGTGGGAGAGGCTGGACCAGCTATTATCTCTGGATGAGGTGAACAAGGCTCTCAAGTCCTCAGAAAATAATAAAACTCCTGGAGGCGATGGCTTACCAGCTGAGATGTATTCACTTCTTAGGATTTGATTGGCCAGGAAGCGTATGACAATATGTTTCTGGCAAGTACCATGTATAAATTGATGAGGAAAGGTAACATTTCCTTTACCTTCAAGTGGATGGGGGAGAGGAGGAAAGTAGAAATTGGCAGCCAGTATCATTGCTGAATAGACAGACTACAAAATTCTGTCTAAGGTCATCACCAACCGGGTCAGGTCCACTCTGGGATCGGTGATCCACCCCAACAAATCTGTGCTGTGCTCCTCAGGGATATGATTGCCTTTGAGCAGGACAGGGGCTGATGCATTGCTCATCAGCCCAGACCAGAAGAAGGCCTTAGGCAGGTTACCATCCACATACATGTGAGGAAAGTGAGGACTGCAGATACTGGAGATCAGAATCGAAAAATGTGGTGCTGGAAAAGCACAGCAGGTCAGGCAACATTCAAGGAGCAGGAGAGTTGATGGAGACTCTCCTGATGGAGAGCTTATGCTTAAAACATTAACTCTCCTGCTCCACGGATGCTGCCTGACCTACTGTGCTTTTCCAGCACCATACTTTTCAACATACATGTGGGACATGCTCTCCAAAATGGGCTTTGGGGGGAAATTCTGCCATGGATCCAACTGCTCTATGCCAAAATCGTTAGTGCAGTCTTAGTCAATGGGTGGTAATCAGAAAGCTTCCTGATCAGATCCAAAGTCAGGCAGGGCTGCCCGCTCTCTCCTGTCTTGTTTGAGTGTTGTATAAAGCTCTTTGCTGAGTCGATCAGGAAGGATGTGACCCTGAGAGGAGTGACTATTCCAAGCAGCAGAGACCAGCAGGTCAAATTGCCCCTGTACTTGAATAGCATCGCCGTTTTCTGCTCGGATCCATTGACAGTGTGCAGACTGGTGAGCATCTGCGACCGGTTCGAAGTGGCCTCGGGAGCCAACATAAATCAAGGCCATGTTCTTTCGGAACCTGGCTTACCAATCCTTCATTCCTTTCACCATCAGGACAGATTTCCTGAAGGTGCTGGGAATATGATTCGGAGGGGTCAGGGCGTGCACAAAATCTTGGGAGGACCATATTGCTAAGGTGATGCAGAAACTGGTCTTTTGGGAGCTCTGCTCCTTCTCCATTGCGGGTAAAAACCGGGTCACTGGATGTGAGACACTCTGTCTGTTGTTGTATGTGGCACAGGCCTGGCCCATTCCCCGAAACTGCGCTGTTAAAGTTACCCAAGCCATCTTCTGTTTCATCTGGAAGCCTACGATGGATTGGGTCTGCAGGAACTTCGTGCACAAAACTCTGGATGGCAGGGAAGACCATACCCAATGTTGTACTCATCCTGATGGCCACCTTTGTCTGTGGCTGCATCAAGCTGTGCATTGACCCTAGGAATGCAAACACCAAGTGTAACTACGTACTGAGTTTCTACCTGTCCCCGCTGTTGTGAAGGATGAGACTGGCCTCACTGCTGCAGAATGCTCCCAAGTAATTAGACAGTTCTGTATTACTTGTCAAGAAATTTGCAAAGAAAAACACCTTTGATCACCAGTCCATCAGAAAGTGATCAGCACACTGCATCCTCGAGACCCTGAGGGAAAGAGAGAGGGTGGATCGTGTTGCGTGGTTCCCTAAGCAGACTGTCAAAGTCATTTGGCAGAATGCCTCACTATCAGAACTTTCTAACAAGCATCAAGACATCGCTGAGCTGGTGTTGAGAAGGGCACCACCTATGAGATCCTTCATGCATGCCTGTTTGGCCTGCGCCACAGTATGCTTGCCTCAAAGTGGCTCCAGGGGGTGTTGAGAGTGTCACACGTCTCCTTCTGGAATGTGCCTTTGCAAAGGAAGCTTGGAGGAAGGTGCAGTGGTTTGTGTCGAGGTTTGTCTTGAACAGCTCCGAGATGCAGGGCTCTGTGCTCTATGGTCTAATCCCCAAGTTGTACACTCCGACAGACATCAACTGCACTTGGAGGACCATCAACTCGGTGAAAGACGCTCTTTGGTCTGGCTGAAACTTGTTGGTCTTTCGGAACAAGGAGTTGACCCCGACTGAATGTTGCAAATTGGCACATTCCAAGGTCCAGGACTATGTGCTGAGGGATGCACTAAAGCTTGGGGCAGCTGCTGCCAAGATGCAGTGGGGAAAGACCACTGTCTGAGGTCTTCTTGCTGAAAGCAAATGGGGGGTCTGTTCAGTTATCAGACCCTCCTAATGCCTCAAATATATGAAAATATTAATTTTGCATGTGCAAAGGGATGTCTTTTTTTTTGGATAGAGTCCCATTTACTTGATATGCAACTGTACAGAACCGAACTGCTTTTGTGACAATGTATACATACAAAGCGACTTTTTAAGAATAAAGTATATTTTTGAAATAAAAAAAAGAAGGGGCTGGCAGTAATTTTTGTCCTTGCTGGCATTCTGGCCAGTGCCACTGCATCCATTCCTGGCCACCAGACATAACTTCATGAGAACATCTTCATTTTGGAAGCCCCTGGAATGACCCTGGTAGAGTTCAGCCAGGATCTGGCAGCAATCTTTGCTCAGGACAATCAATCTTACTCCTTATAATACTATGCCACCCCCTACGGTGATCTAGTCTCGCTGGGTCTAAAAAGGTTTCAATTCTAGTTGTGACAGCTCTTTTACTTCCCCCGTCACCACCAACTGTTTTAGTTTTGCCAGGATGAGATCTTTTTGTGTTGACAGTTGGATATTGTCAGCGTTGACTGGAAGGGTGTCCCCAAAGTTTAAAACCAAAACAGACTGTTTCAGAAGAGGCACCAACAATGGTGTATCTGCCAATGGGAGATTGCTCGAGGAATCTGCCTTTGCCACTTGGCCTCCTGAATGCTGTTCTGACTTGTAATCATATGCACTGAGAGTAAGGGCCCACTGCTGAATTTGACCAGAAGCTTTGGGCAGCATGGCCCTGTCTTCTGTACGTAGCCCTAGCAGGGGTTTGTGGTCTGTTACTGTTACAAATTTACATCCATAAAGGTATTGATGGAACTTTCTCACACCAATTATGATCGCCAAACCTCTCTTCTCTATCTGGGCATATTTGTGTTTGGCTTAAGCCAACGTCCAGGAAGCATACACTATTGGGCATTCCTCTCCGGTGGGCCTCTGGTGAGCCAACATCACCCCGATACCATATGGGGAGGCATCACATGGCAGCATTACTGGTCACTTCTGATCATAGTGAGTGAGCACCATGGATGACGATAGCTACTTTTTCACTTTCCTGGAGGCTACCTCTTTGCTACGTGACCATTTCCAAGGCTGACCCTTTTTCAATAGCAGGTGTAAGGTTGCCAAGATGGAGGTGAGGTTACGTATGAACTTTCTGTAATAATTCATCAGCCCAAGGAAAGACCTAAGTTCCAATAAATACATGAGAGCCGGGGCACCCTTGATCGTCCTCACGTTATCTTCAAAGAGGTGTGACCCAGTCTTGTTGACTCAGGCTCAAGTAGGCCGCTTAGGTTGTCTGGAGCACACATTTTTTCCTTCTAAGGCATACGCTTCCCTGGAGAAACTTCTAAGGACTGAGTCCAAGTTCTCTAAACGCTCCTTATTGGTCTTCCCTGTTATTAATATGTCATCTGGACAAATGACAATCTGGGGTAGACCTTGTAAAATGTTCTCCATCATCCATTGGAAAAGGGCACAGGCTAATGATACCCCAAAAGGCAGTCTTGTATATTGGCACAAACCCTTACGGGTATTACTTGTGGCATACTACTTGGACTCCTCATTTAGTCACAAATCCAAGTATGCCTGGCTCATGTACAGCTTCATGAATGAAAACCCCCCAACCCCACTAAGGAAAGGATTTACCATTTATTAAAATCCCCACAAAGGCAAACCAACCTGTCAGGCTACACAATCGGTACGACCATTGTTGCCGACTCTGCAAAATGCACTGGTTTGATGATTCCTTCACTTTCCAGCCTCCTGATTTCTGCCTCCACTTTTGCATGTAAGGTAAATGGCACTGGGCAGCCCTTGAAGAACTGTGAAATTGCTTCCTGGTCAACATGTAAGGTGGCCTTGGCACCTTTGATACTCCCGAGACTAGGGATGGGGAACCTGAGTACTTTTGGGGTACCAGTTGTGATCTTCTGTCTATTTGTCTGGAAATATTAAATCCACATTTTTAAAATCTGAGTACCATTTTTAGAATTTTTACTGGTAACCCAGTCATGTCAAAAACTAAGAAAAGAACATTAAAGGAAGAGAACAGAGTATTCAATGAAGAATGGGAATTTCAGTATTAGGTGATTGCTGTGGAAGTAAAATGACATGTTTGCTCTGCAACAGCAAGGAAATACAATGCAAATCAGCATTATGCAACTCATAAGGATCACAAATATGCTAAACTGGAAGGAGAACCCTGAAAATCTGTACTTAAGAAAATAAAGATCAAAAGCAGCAGCAGCAGCCAGTATTTTAATCAAGTCTGGACAAGGGACTGACCTCACCGTAGCAACTTATAAGCTTGCATACATACTTGGAAGAAGAGGTACACCATTTACTAATGTGGAAATCATAAAAGAATGCATTGTTGAAGTTGTCGGATGTTTAGATTCAGATAAGGTTAATAAGTACAAACAACTACCTCTTTCAAGAAGGACTATTACTAATCAGCAACATGAATTAGCCCTCAGTGTAACAGAACAACACCATACAATATGCCAAAGTGAAGACATTTATTATTCGATTGCCTTGGATGAATCCACTGACATTACTGACTCAGCGCAGGTGTTATTTTTTATTTGTGCTGTAACTGCAGATTTTCATTTCCATGAGGAATTACTGGCTTTGGGTACCCTTATGGTGAGGACACATGGAATTGATATACAGAATAAAAGAATCTCTACGGAGTGGAAATAGGCCATTTGGTCAACAAGTCTATACTGACCCTCTGAAGAGAAAGTGAGGGCTGCAGATGCTGGAGATCAGAGCTGAAAATGTGTTGCTGGAAAAGCGCAGCAGGTCAGGCAGCATCCAAGGAGCAGGAGAATCGACGTTTCGGGCATAAGCCCTTCTTCATTCCTGAAGAAGGGCTTATGCCCGAAACGTCGATTCTCCTGTTCCTTGGATGCTGCCTGACCTGCTGCGCTTTTCCAGCAACACATTTTCTGACCCTCTGAAGACTAACTCACCGAGACCTATTCCCTTACCTTTAACTCTACATTTCCTCTGACTAAAGCGCCTAACCTACACATCCCTGAACACTATGGGCAATTTAGCATGGCCAATTCACCTAACCTTCACCATCTTCACTATCTTCAAAGAAAAATGCCATGAAGTGAAACTGAATTAAAGTAACTTAGTAAGTGTATGCAGGGATGGTGCACTTGAGAGGAAAACGTGGAGAATTCATTGCGTTACTGCAAAAAGAATTGCCAGATCCAGATACTTTGATTTCCTTTCATTGTTTTTTGCATCAATAGAATCTCTGTGCCAAATCTACTCTTTTAAGTAACACATTAAAGAAAGTTTTGGTACAGTAAACTACATTTGAGCAAATGTGTCATGGCATTGCCAGTTTCACAACATGCTTCAGCTTCATGGTGAAACATTAATGTGGATTTGCCATATCATTCCCAAGTGCGCTGGTTGTTACGAGGACAAATACGTGTAAAACGTTTATCTTTGCGAAAACAAATCACAAGATTTTTGAGAAATTGAATGAACCACATGAATTGTCAAAAGAGCATTTCTGCAGAAATGCTGCATTTTCATGTGATATAATGTCAAAGCAAATGATTTGTTTTTTTTGCAAGATGAAGCTAAATCTATAAATGATATGTGGCTAAAGATCCAGGCATTTCGGAAAAAGCTGACCTTTTTCTAAACTCTCCTTACTGATCGAAACTTTCGATACAAACAAATCATTAAGGAAGTGTGACATGAAGCTGTTCTAGAATCCTTGATGAATACAATGAAATGTGTGAAAAACATGATCTCACACTGAAACTAGCTTTTCAACCATACCTGGTTTATAGCTTCAAAGCACCTGATGACTTTCAGATAGAATTCATTGAGCTCTCAGAAGATAATATTCTGACGTCTCTATTTGATGCGAAGAAGGATCCCACTGAAATATGAAAAAATGTTGTTGAATACCCACACCTATACCAACATGCTCGTTGAATACTGTCTTGTTTTGGCATTACCGAATGTTGTGAATCAATATTTCATATGTGACACAAATTAAAATGCACTTGAGATCTCAGAGGGTGGATATTCACCTGAGACCAATTAAAATTAAGGTCAACGATGTTGGAACCAAATCTCTGATTCCTATTCCACAATAAGCAATCACAAAAAAGTCATCAACTGGCTTGTTGTCTAACTTTTTCACTTATTATTAGCTCTATTGTCAACTTTGCCAAACAAATAAAGGTGTCTGCTGAATTTTTATTTTGTTTAAAGTCCTCATATAATAGCAAGCTTTAATTAAAATTAGTAAATATGTTGATTTACTAATGCTAAATGTGGCCTAATAGGATCTCAGTAAACTAAAACATGGCCTTCCAATGTAAAAAGAATCCCCACTCCTGTCCTACAACTTCCTGAAAATCTTGCGGGTATTTCATTAGGACTTCACTTAGGCCACCATTTTCTAATCAAAACCTGTTGAGGTGAATCAACCAATTCCACTCCATCAAGCTTGGATCCAAGCCTTTTACTACAACCAGTGGTAAATGCACCAACTGCTTTTCATAGGAGACCAGAACCCTTAATCTGTAACGGTTACCTGGTATACGTTCTCAGTCTGGCTGAGGCCTTGCATAAATTTAAGCATTGGAGTTCAGAGAAAGTTTTGTTAAAGACTGGTTGTGCAATTATTGGTAGAGTTGCAACAGTATCGACCTCCATTAGAACCACATGACCATTTAACCAGGCACTTATTTTGATTGGCTCTGTATTGGATGTTGCTGAGCAATTTAATGTTCCAAACCACATGTAGGTGGGCTTTTCAGGCTGTGTGCTCTCCTGGAAACTGGCCCATGAGTTCTCTTACTCAAGTAAGGCCTTGTAAAACTCCTTTATTGTCTTGTGTCCACACACCAGCAGCACCTACAATGGCTTGCTAACTCAGATCCTGAAGAACCGTTTAGCTATTTGGCTGAGGTTTGGCTTTGTTTTGGGGTTTGTAGTGGGCTGACCTAGGGTCATTCTGCTCAGGAAGTGTCCTGTGTGAGGTTATACAATTGCCTACACTCAAGTGATGTTCTCCGAGCTCAGTTAGACAGGTGAGGGTTTCCACTTCCTGTGGGATAGCATGTAGCTCTCATGCTCCACTTGCTGCATCTTGTAAAGACGAAGCCAGTTGTAGCACCTGTGTAAAGTCTTGTTGGGCTTCAGCTGATAGGTGCCTTTGCATGGTTACATCATGAATCCCATATACCAAACAGTCTCTCAGCATCTCATTCATGGTTAACCCAAAATCAAATGTCTCTGCCAGTCATCTTAACCTCATCAAAAAGTCCAATACAATTCACCCGTTCTCAAACTGCCAAATTAAATTGATACCGTCTTAGAATTAGAGGAGGCTTGAAATCATAATATTTCTTAACTAAATCCATCAATTCCTGAAAGGCTTTAGCATCTGTTCCCTTAGGATCAGGTTCCTAATACCTGAAAATGCTGCAGGTCCACATGCAGTCAGGAGATTTACTCATTGCTTTTCATCTGCCCCAATATAATATGTTTGGAAAAAAATATTGCATTCTTTCCACAAACTGGACCCAGAATTTGACATCAGGATTTAATGAGTCCACCTTCGCAAATAAAGGCATTTTGCCAGAAATGCTTACCCCTACTCAAAGATGACCGTTGCAAGTAAATTTTCTTTAGGAGTGTACTGTTTTCTCTTGTCACCACTGAAATAACTCCATTGAGGCTGATATCCTATCACCAGGTCACTCTTTATTTACACGCGCACAGCATATGGACTCTGACCAGCTAGCTTAAGCCAGTCCCTCGAATGAGGAGAATCTCTGAGATTCCTCTTTATATCTGCCAGCCAGGATTTCCTGATTAACTTCCATGTTAACAGCCTCAAACAGGGAACTCATACTCAATGAGATCAACTTTTCCAATCAGGAGTCATGTTTAGGTTCAAATCATTGGAATTATCTCCCTGAGCGTTTCTGCCTTGTTACTTCACTTCCCTCCTTTAAGTCACTCTAGCATTCCTCTTTGACCTAACCTTAGGACATCTTATCTTCTTATGTAGTTCAGTGTTATACTTTGCTTCGAAATTGGGCTGTTTATGTGTTAAAAGCATCATAGAAGTATAGGTTACTGCAGTTGGTTGGGTTGTATGCCATCTTTGATGAATACATCTCTCATTCATACATGATTTGGAGGTGCCTGTGTTGGATTGGGCTGTACAAAGTTAAAAATCACACAACACCAGGTTTAGTCCAACAGGTTTAATTGGAAGCACTAACTTTCGAAGCGCTGCTCCTTCATCAGGTGGATGTCAACCTCATGGTTATCAACCACCTGATGAAGGCGGGGTGCTCCGAAAGCTAGTGCTTCCGATTAAACCTATTGGACAATAACCTCATTCATACATTAATTGATAGTCAAACACACGACTGTGAATCTGGACTGGTCTCAACAGCGAATTGTAATGTAGAAGGCAGGGCTGCTTTTGACCAATCCAGTCGGGCAGGTCGGATTCTTTTAAACCAATCCAGTGCAATGGGTGGGACTTATCCCCGGACTATTCAATTAGATGGGCGGAGCCTGAGGTCTCCAGTACCTGCAATAGGCTGGGAAACGGGCGGGGTTGGATATCACCAATCAGGGGCTGTGATGTGTGACGGGACTCACCAATCAGGTGGCAATAGGTGAGGGATGGTCATCACCAATCAGGGGCGTTGGGCGGGGAAGAAATCTACCAATCAGGGGCAGTGAGCGGAGGCTGCCTTCTCCGGGTGAAGATGTCGTTAGATGGCATCGTGCGGTCTCTGACGGCCCTTCACCGGGCCTGCCTGTACCGGTATGGGGCGCCACTCCTCGCTCTCATCACCCTGGGGGGCTCGCTGCTGAAAGCGAGCCAACCCCTGGCCGACTCCTACTTCTCTAACCGGCGGAATGCCCTGAATATGTGAGTATCGAAGGCCCCGGGCTGTGGCTGTCACCCAGTGCGAGTGCACCAGCGGCGGTTATGGTTTTACTCTTACTCCCCCGGGCAGGTAGCCGCGAGCTGAGCCCAGCCTGAGTGACAGTAGTGAGAAGGAGGTGGGCGATCCCACTGTAAATGGGAGGAATCGTCTCTGATTAGTGTTTTTATGTTATCACAAAGTGATTGTCTTAGCCTCCTGCTCCTAACTTGCTGCTAAAGTCATGGCAATGGCTGTTAGACGAGAACAGCAGTGGGCTGAGCTCTGATGTCTTCAGTGGCCGAATAGCTGGCTGACAATTACAGGGGCGAGGTCTGAACTGTTGCTGGCATTTCTCAGAATAAGATAACTATAACGAGTAGATCATTTTCGACCTGTTTAGCATGCTCCGTCGTTCGTTTCGATCATGACTCATTTTTGCGCAGAGAACGCTGGAGAAACTCAGCAGGACTAGCAGCATGTGTGGGGAAAGAGTTAGTTGTTTAGAATCTGGTATGACAGGGCAGTTTCAAAATTGATTTAGATTTCCTGCATCCTCGGTACTTTCCTTTTACTAGGTCTCGGCTGCACTTCTCTGCCTCCTCCCCATATCCTTTGTAAAATCTACAGGCCAAAAATCTATGAGCAACTTAAAAGTATTTCGTGATGCAGACTCTCAAGGTGAAAAATTCTAAAGATTTATAACCCTTTGATAATGAAACTTCTCCTTGTCTGAGGCTTAAACAATCAGTTCTTTACCCTAAAATTATGCCCCATGTTTTAGATTCCCTGACCAATGATCTCTTGGCATCTGTGCTTTCAAACCCCTTTGAAATCTTGTATGTATCAACAAAAGCATCTATCATTCTTCTAAACACCAAAGAATATGGCAAAATTTTGTTTAGTTGCATCATAGGATGCTCACCCATTCATTCCTGGGACTATTTTAGTGAACGTTTGTTGTATTGCCTTAAATACAAGGATATCTTAAATGTGGAGACCAACAGTTCTCTCAGTACTCTAAAAACCCTGTGCAATTACAACAAGACTTACTTTTTCTTGTATTCCATTTCTCCTTGAAATAAAGTATACCATTTATCTTTCTGATTGATTGCTGCATATGCATTTAATACATTGTATAATCTTGTACAAGCACATCCAAATCTCTCAGAACATAACATTTGCAAGTCTCACACTTTTTAAAGAAAAATCTGTTTTTTCTCTTGTGACCAAATTGATTAAATTCACATTTTGTTGTATTATAATCCATCTGACTTTTTTTCTGAAACATAATTTTTCTAATTTCTGTGTCCTCCCTAGCTTTGTATATCAACAAAATTAGATACATTATTCTTTGTCTCTTCCAATTCCTTAATGTAGATTATATATGTTAAAGGCCTACGGAGATTGCTAAAGAGATTGAAATTGCCCATTTATGCCCCCTTGTATAATCCTGTCAATCAATCCTTTATCCATGCTAATACATTATCCACAACGACATCAGTCTCTATGATAGTTAGTCTTTGGTGTGGCACCTTAAGGAATACAGGGTACTTTTAGGAAATCTAGGTATAAAAACTATGTTGTTTTCTCGTTACCTATCTTACTAGTTACATCCTCAAAAAGTTCCATTAAATTTGACAAACAGGATTTCCAGTTTAGCTTTAAGAAAGCTATGTTAACTTTCCCTAATCATTAAATTTTCTTGGTGAATTTTTAAGCCTTAATAGATCCCAATATTTTTGCAACTATTGGTATTAGGCTAACTTGCCAATGGTTCTTTGAATTCTCCCTCCTGTCATTCTTGAAAAGTGATATAACATTTGCCAGCTTCCAATCTGATGTGACCCTACCCAAGTGGGGGTGGCACAGTGGTTAGCACTGCTGCCCCATAACGCCAGAGACCCGGGTTCAATTCCCGCCTCAGGCGACTGACTGTGTGGAGTTTGCACATTCTCCCTGTGTCTGCGTGGGTTTCCTCCAGGTGCTCCAGTTTCCTCCCACAGTCCAAAGATGTGCAGGTCAGGTGAATTGGCCATGCTAAATTGCCCGTAGTGTTAGGTAAAGGGGTAGTGTTGGGTGGGTTGCGCTTTGGTGGGTCGGTGTGGACTTGTTGGGCCGAAGGGCCTGTTTCCGCACTGTAAGTAATCTAATCTCAAAATCTAACAAACTTTGGAACATCATTCTGAGCCCATCACAATTTTTGCATTTATCTCATATCTTATATTACAGTCTGTTTTTGGAATGAAATTGTCTTCTGAATGAAACATTTTTAAAATAGTTCTAGTGCAGGAAAGCAGGTAGCAGTGTATTTGTGTTGGTACAGACTCAATGGATCGAAGGTCCTGTCTAATGCTGTATGATTCTGATTCTAAAGACAAACAAACAATATTTGACTGATGTCTTTGCCATTTCTTTATGACCTATGATAATTTCTCATATAATAAAAAAAATTGCTGAAGATCTGATACAAAAAGCAAATTGCTGGCGAAACTCCATTCTGGTGAAGAGTCACCAGACTTTCTCCATACAGTTGCTGCCAGACCTGCTGAGTTTTGCCAGCAATACTTGTTTTTATTTCATAATTTCTCCTATCTCTGGTTCTAAGAGACAAATGCTTACTTTCGTGACTGTCTTCCTGTTAATTTACTCGTGAAAGGTTTTTGCAACTTTTTCATATTTCTGGCTAGTTCACCCACATTCTACATTTTCCCTGATCAACATGTTTGTAGTCCTGTGTTAGTTTTTAAAAGACACTCTGAAATATTATCTATAATATTTATTTCCCATCCTTCTTACCTTATAAAAATGTCTCTACATTAGCGATTAGATCTAGTTAATTTGTCTCTGGTTTTTCCACTAAACATAGGAACAGAAAAAGCCATTCCGACCTTCAAACCTGCTGGGCCAATAAATATGACCGTGGCTGATAATCCAACTGGATACCTTGTTCCTGCTTTTTCATCATGTCCTTTGATCTTTTTTGACCTAATATCTATCTACAACTTTCTTGAAAGATCATATAGCAGATGATTGTGCATTCAAACAAGGAACCTTTTGAAGTTATTTGTTTTATATCTTCCTGAGGAAGAGGTGAGTTAGAGAAGGAAATATTTTCCATTTATTCCTGCTACGTTTTGATGTGGAAAGCTCGTGCATGACTCAGAACTAGTGTGGAGGAAAGTGGTACAAGTGGTACAAGACCAACATTTGTCCCTAATTGTCTTGTAGCAGTGAGTTGCATTCTTGAACTGCTGCAGTCCATATGGTATAACTATACATGGGGTTGTTACGAAGGGACCTTGTTGCTTTCGACCTCGTAATATTGGAGGATATACTCCCAAGTCAGTGTGACGTGTCCCTTGGGAGGGGAACCTACAGAAAGTGATGATTACTTTCTAGTGGTAAGAGGTCACTGTTTGGAAGTAGTTTTGCAACAATTGGTGTTTGGCTTATCTGAGCAGTAGTTCTTTGTTTTCTCCCACCTGTCTTTCCTGAAAAGTGATATAAAATTTGGCAGCTTCCAATCTGATGTGGCGCTACCCAAACCTTAGAAATATTGGAGGGGTGTGAGCAATTTGCTGCAGTACCTCTGGTATGTCATGCATTTTACTTTCACTGGTAGTAGGTGGTGGATTGGGTACCGATCAGATTGGCTGCTTTGTCCTGGATGGCGTTGGCGCCGCATTGATGCGGGCAAGTAGAGTATTCCATCATGTTTTTTGACATGTATCTTGTATCTTGTAGATCGTGTTCAGACTTTTGCAGAGTCAGGAGATGAATTACTCACCACAGAGTTCCCAGACTCTGACTTACCTTGTAGTTCCAGTGTTTATACAGCTGGTCCAGATAATTTCTAGTCAGTGATGGATCAATGGGATGTTGATGTTAGGGGTTCGGGGTGATAATCAGGAGAATGGTTAGGCTCTCTTGTTGGTGAAAGTCATGGCAGAGTACTTGTATGGTCCATATATTATTTGCCACAGCCTAAGTCTGGTTGGTGTCCAAGTTTTGCTGCGTATATGCATAGGTTGCTTCAATATCTGAGGAGTTGCCACTGGAACTTGCTATAATCCAGTTCAGGATCGTTAATATTTTTAAAAAAAAAAACAAATCTGAATACCTAGTTAGAATGAATAGATTTTGCATCTTAAAACAAAAAAAGATTTTATAGAATTAAACAAAACCGCACTATTAGCTGAATGATATAATTTAGAATTATCTGTGTTATGCATTCAGATTTCTCCCAATAACTCTTTTTTTTTGTAAGTTATATTGATCTTAAAGCTATTTATTTCTCTAGGGATGATCCATAACTATACCACAGTCCTTTTGGAAAATCCTCCTCAAGAACAAAAGTACAAGAAATAGGAACAGGACTAGACCATATGGTCCATCTATGATATATAATTTAGTAGCACCAGACATTCTCAGGTAAAACTTTTATTACAATCTTGTGACTAGATGCCTCACTTCCTTGTTCTAGTGTCTGTTCAGTTGTTCCAGGCTACTTCAGCAGATTAGTTTATTTTGTAATAAGACACTATGGGGGCCACTGTAGATCCTCCTACTCACTTCAACCTAGGCAATCTTCCACCTCTGGTTCCTCTCAAAATTCAAACAGGGACTAAAACTCATTTGTATTCCAATTGGAGATTCAATTTCTCTGAGCTGCAAACCACATGAGATCTAAATTGCAAATTGAAACTCTCAGCGAACATAATGAGGGGCTTATAGAGTTATAGACATGTACAGCATGGAAACAGACCCTTCGGTCCAACTCGTCCATGCCGAACAGATATCCCAACCCAATCTAGTCCCACCTGTCGATTTTCCTGCTCCTTGGATGCTGCCTGACCTGCTGTGCTTTTCCAGCACCACACTCTCGACTCTCAGCAAACACCCAGATAATTCGAAACCGTCTCCTTGATGATGAAGCCTATTGTGCTGTCCTCAAGCCTTTAAATTAATATCTCTCTTTTATAATTTCCTTTTTGATCTGATTTCAGTAAATGGGTTTTGCAGTCTTTCAATGTTTACTGAATGCACTTAAACTAATTTAGTGACTATATTAAACAAACACAGGTCACTTTTTTTGTTTTCTGGCAGTCTCTAAATTCCAACATTTTAGTTATCATCTAAACCAGCTGTTGACCCCTCAAGGAAATATGGCTGTTAGCTTGCTTTAGTTGCAATTATCCCATTTATCTACATAAATTATACTTTCTAGAGCTAAAACATATATACAAAAACACATGAATCATGGAATGAGTAATGGCAACAAACTGAACATTGTGCAAGTATCAGTGAACATGTTTACTTTTAACCTTATCATGGTGGGAAAGGCATTGATGAAGCAGCATAAGATGTCTAGGCCTAGGACATTATCCTGAGGAACTCTATAATAATTGCCAGGAGTTGCAGTCTTTGGTCTGCGCCACCTTTGTGCTCGTTAGAACCCCAAGCAGTGGTGAGTTTTGCCCTGATTCCAATTAACTTCAATTTTAGCAGGGCTTCTTAAAGTAACGCTTGGTTAAATGCGGCCTTGATGTCAACAGTGTTTTCTCCATTTCACCTCTGTTATTCATTTCTTTTCTCCATATTTAGACCGAGGCTTTTACGAGATCTGGAACCATGTGGCTCTGATGGAATCCAAGCAGTATTAGTGAGCAGGTTTATTTCTGTGTTAACCTGCTTGATGGCACTGTCAATGATAGTTGCTATCACTTTAAGAGCAAGCTGATGGAGCTGAAATTGGCAGGGGTGCTTTTTGTGATCAGAACTTGTCTGGGCAATTTTTCATATTGATGCTTAGATCCCAGTGTTGAAGCTGTATTGAAACAGCTTGGTGATGGATGTGGTTAGTTCTGGAGCAGAAGTCTTCAGAATGACAACTGGGCTTTTGTCAGAGCTTAGCCTCTGCAGTATCCAAATTATTTGGCAATTTTCCAATAGTAAGATAAAGTTGCCATAGAGCTGCTATCTCAGATGCAGATGACGGTGGCAGGTTTAACCTGAGGATTACCATGCCTCCGGTGAGGGGCGAGGTTGAGAAAACGAGACATTCATGGTACCCTCGTGGTATGGAAACTGTACCTGTACTGTTGACATTACTGCGCTGTAACCAGCTGTCCAGCCAACTGAGTTAATTGACCCTAATACCATGTGAAATGAATTACTTTGGCTGTTTATAGGCTACTGTGATTCTGGGAATCTTGGGAAGAGGCTAAAGTGGGTCATTTGCTTAGTACTTCTAGCTGAAGATGAATTTTTTGCACTGATGGGCAGCCCTTCCACATTATCAGGAGAATGAGATAGTTTCAGAAACAATCTCTAGTTATTTGTTTAATTGTCCTTTAATATTCATGACTGAATGTAGCAGGGCTGAAGAATTTTGATCTGAGGAGTTGGTTGTGGGATCACACGTTCATCACATCTTGCTTCTGTTGTTTAGCATAGGTATAATCCTATGTGTAACTTTACCAGAATTGATGCCTCATTTTTAGCAATGCCTAGTTCTGTTCCTCACATGACCTCCTACATGTCTCATTGAACCATTATTGAGCCCATGGTGTGACGATAGTGGAAGAGTGAGATTGCAGACTGCTGAATTATATTCAGCTACTGCTAATGGCTGCCAGTGCCTGAAGGATTGCAATTGATTAGGTCCGTTCTGAATTTGACCCACTTAGTACAGTGAAAGTGCCGCACAGTATGACGAGCACTGCTCTCAATGTCTGGTCTGAGCTTATGTCCATGGGGACTATGTGGTACTCATTCCGCCCAGTATTGTTGCGTGACAGGCACATTGGTGAGGATGGGCCTAGTACATTTCTCCCTCCCATTGGTTCTCTCAACAGTTGCTGTGGTTCCTGTCTGGCAGATATGTGTTCAAGGCTTCTAGCAGGCCCGTCTGTCATCATGCAACTGCATTTCTCTTGCTGATGGACATTGCAGGCCCCCACCTAAAGTACATTCTGTGCCCTTGTTACCCTGAATGCCTCTTCCAATAATTATTCAGTACAGACTCTCCTTGCTGATGTTTTTCATGCCATGAAACATCAGAGGGTTGGAGTCCATGTTGAAGTTCTTGGGACAGCTTTTCCCCAGCAATTATACATCACAGTGCTACTACCTACAGTAGGTTTATCCTGCCAGTGAAACAGGACATATCCAAGGATTTTGATGGAGGAGTCTGGAACATTGTCTTCACAGTATGATTTCGTGAGTCTGATTGTCAGGCTGGACGATAGCTCTCCAATTCTGATGCAAATTCCCTGATGTTAGTAAAGAAGTTTTGCATGGTTGACTGAATATGGTTAGTGCTGAAAATGTGTTGCTGGAAAAGTGCAGCAGGTCAGGTAGCATCCAAGGAGCAGGAGAATTGACGTTTCAGGCATGAGATGGAAATGTGTTGCTGGAAAAGCGCAGCAGGTCAGGCAGCATCTAGGGAACAGGAGAATCGACATTTCGGGCATTAGCCCTTCTTCAGGAATCAATGTGTGATCTGGGCTTGTGTCCACAAGCACTATGAATATGGTTAGTAGTTGTTTCTGATGCCTTGTTTGATGCTGTTTGATTCATCCATAGTGCAAATATCACAGAAAGAACAGGTTTCAGTGCATGATGTCTTATTTTCCTCCTGGACTTAGTTGTATCGTATATGATACAACTAACAACTTTTATTTGTATAGCAACTTTAACACAGTAAAGTTCTTGAGTGTAATCAGACGTAAATTGATACTGAGCCAAAGAAAGTGATGGTAGAACAGGTGCCAAGAACTTTGACAAAATCGTAGGTGATGAGGATTCTCTGAATGAATGGAGAAAAGTTATGATGATCTAGCTTCCTTCTCTGACCTCCATGCTATTGTAAATGGTGTGCATTTCCTCGAGAACTTTAGCTCCCTCCCTTTAAAAATCTTCATACTTTCTCAAAAAATAGTTACTGTTTACCCTTCAGTTCTTGCAAACCGCTCCAAAGCCCTTTACCTTATTGCTCAACAAGTCTATTTCCAACTCTCTGAATTTCTCAATTCTAGCATTTGTCTGTATCACAATCCTAGACCTCATTTTATGAAATGACATTCAGAGTGTGAACATAATGTATTCTCCCTGTTTATCACTGACTTATGAGTCTTCAATATGAAAAGCTACAATAATCAAAATCCTCTTCTGAGGCACCTCTGGTGTTTAGCTCAGTGACACCTCTTTTTTTTCGTTTGGGTCATGCTCATCTCTTTGGGAACAGGACATCTCCAAAAATTGGTTCTTTTTCCCTTCCTGCGCTATTCTAAGGATCTGTCCTTGGCTGTCCAGTTCCTCATTTACAATTCTCTTCCATAATATCTTCAGCAGACTGGGGTCATTTTTCACACATTAAACTGAAAATATCCGGCTCTGTCTCTCTCCAAATATCTTGAAGCCTGCACTACTTTGATTCATATTGTTTAAATGACCACCTGGATTTTAGGGAAACAATTATTTATTAAGTATCAAGACGGGAGCCAACTCTTCAATCCGTCAAACTCCATTCCTAATGTCACTGATTCTATCCATGTTCCCAACCACTTGTCAGGCTGAATGAGACTGTTCACAACCTTAGGGTGGTGTGTGAGTCACAGCTGAATTTCCTAATCTCATATCCGTGACATTGTAAAGATTACTTCGTTCAAACTAGGTCATTTGGCCCAATTTTAGTCCTCCTACGTTTCTATCTGCTGCTGATACCTTAATCGTGTTGTTAGCTTCTCCAGACTACATTGACTGAGTGCTATCACAGCGTTCGGTTCCCATCCTCCTGAAAATCAGTTCATCCAAAATTCTGCATTTGTTATTTGCAAAAACCAAGTACTATTCAATTGACTCTCCTCATCACTCGTCTTTGTTAACCTGCATTGGCATCTGTCTACCAACATTTAAAATTCAAAGTTCTCTTCTCTGTTTAGATTTCTCCAGACCTTACCTTCCCCTATCTCAAATCTTCTGCTGAACTGCAGCTCTAACCTCCCCCACCAAGGAACATCCCAAGCTATTACTGCTTTATGCGTTTTACTCGACCATTAGTGGCTATTCCTTTATGTATGTAAACTGGAGTTTTCTTTGTAGACCACTGTACCTGTGACCACCTTCTCATCATTTAAGATACTTACTAAAACCAATTTTTAAAAAAATAATTTGTCCTCTTTCTGCAAGATTGCATGACATTTGCTTTTAGCTTTTTAACCACGACATGGCGGCTCAGTGTTTAGCACTGCTGCCTTACAGCACCAGGATGCCAGGTTCAGTTCTGGCCTTGGGTGACTGTCTGTGTGGAATTTGCACATTCTCTCCGTGTCTGCATGGGTTTCCTCCGGATGCTCCGGTTTCCTCCCACAGTTCAAAGATGTGCAGGTCAGGTGAATTGGCCATGCTAAATTGCCCACAGTGTTAGGTGCATTAGTCAGAGGGAAATGGGACTGGGTGGGTTACTCTTCGGAGGGTTGGTGTGGACTTGTTGGGCCGAAGGGCCTGTTTCCACACTGTAGGGAATCTAATCTAATCTTTGGCGGTGTCCATTTTTATGTTGTGCATTGTTGTCAAACTAAGTGACAGAATATTGTGCTTTAGGACAGAGGTGGACAGCAGATTCCTGTGACTTCTTATTGAACCCCTAATGTAATTTAGTTGTGCAGAATGTTATTGACAAGCTATGGCATCGAAGCAAACTAGGTTAGTCTGGAACCTGAACATTAATTGATGAATAATGATCAATGCTTTTCAGTCTATTCAGTCAGTAAAACAATAACATCTCCATAATTGATTTTATAGACTAGACTCTATAAAATCAGTACAAAAGTTATTCAACCCTTAATTCTGGGCTAGTATTTTTCTTTGATCAATGCAAGTGTATTTCCACTGCCCCACATTCTCTCTATAATTATGATTCTACCAAATAACTATTTAAAAAAATGTTGGTGTAGTGGACAGTGAAGAAGATTATCTCAGTACAGTGATCAAGATCAGATGGGTCAAGAAGTGGCAGATAGAGTTTAATTTAGATAAATGTGAGGTGTTGCATTTTGGTAAGGCAAATCAGGGCAGGACTTATACAGTTAATGAGAAGTCATAGTCATAGAGATGTACAGCACGGAAACAGACCCTTCGGTCCAACTAGTCCATGCCGACCAGATATCCCAACAATCTCTAGTCCCACCTGCCAGCACCTGGCCTATATCCCTCCCTTCCTATTCATATGCCCATCCAGATGCCTTTTAAATTTTGCAATTGTACTAGCCTCCACCACTTCCTCTGGCAGCCCATTCCATACACGTACCACCCTCTACGTGAAAAAGTTGCCCCTTAGATCTCTCATATCTTTCCCCTCTCACCCTAAACCTATGCTCTCTAGTTCTGGACCCCCCCCCCCCCCCCCCCCCCCCCCCCCCCCCCCCCCCAGGGAAAAGACTTTGTCTATTTATCCTATCCGTGCCCCTCATGATTTTATTAACCTCTATAAAGGTCACCCCTCCGTCTCCAATGCTCCAGGGAAAACAGCCTTAGCCTATTGAAGGTATCAAACCAAACTTGCAAATACTGATTGGTGACATTTAATCAGAGGCACTGATTTTCTTGTTTGTTTCTCCCTGAGTTCACCGCTGCTTTCCCTCACCCAGGTTTAATTCAATTTACATGTTGTGATGCATTGTTATATAAATGTTACACTAGAAGCAGGTCATAGTTTTATGTAAATTTCCATTTGCAATTATATTCTATGAAGTTAAAAATTATCTAATGTACAAATCTGAAGTCCTGATTAGGTACTTGCGTGAATATTTTAAATTTGCTAAAATAAGATTTTTTTTTTAAATTATGAAATATTTTAACAAAATAAAAAGAGCTTCTATTTTTGCTAGACTAGCCAATGATTGAGGAAACAATCACTAAGTAAGTGCTATATGTGTCATGGAGAACACCTCAGGACAGACTGATGGCACATTAACTGCAATGTTACACTGAACAAAAGGACCTAGGGGTGCAGGTGCATAGTTCCTTGAAAGTGGAGCCGCACGAAGATAGGGTGGTGAAAAAGCTGTTTGGTAAGCTTGCTTTCATTGGTCAGTGCATTGAGTATAGGAGTTGGGATATCATGTTGCAGCTGTACAGGACATTGGTGAGGCCACTTTTGGAATACTGCGTTCAATTCTGTTCTCTCTGCTTTGGAAGGATGTTGTGAAACTTGAGGGTGCAGAAAAGATTTACAAGGATGTTGCTGGGGCTGTAGGGTTTGAGTTGTAGGGAAAGGCTGAATAGTCTAGGGCTTTTCCCCTGGAACGTTGGAGACTGAGGGGTGACCTTATAGAGGCTTATAAAATCATGAGGGGCATGATAGATAGCCAAGGTCTTTTCTCCAGGGTAGGGAAATCCAAAACTAGAGGGCATAGTTTAAGCTGAGAGGGGAAAGATATAAAAGGAACCTAAGATGCAACTTTTTCATGCAGAGTGTGGTGCATGTATAAACTACCAGAGGAAGTGGTGAAGGCTAGTAGAATTACAACATTTAAAAGGCATCTAGATGAGTATATGAATGGGAAGAGTTTAGAGGGATATCTGCCAAATGCTGGCAAATGGGACTAGATCAGTTTGGGATATCTGGTCGGCATGGACAACTCTACAATTCTTTTATTAAAAGTGTTGCTTCAATAACTTTTGCTTCACTAGGTTTGTGATGGAGTATTTCACATTCCATTTATTTATTGAAGTTTTTTAAACTTCCTCTTTGATTCATTCATGTTTAATGTTTTAGAGATAACTATTAAAATGAGTAAGTTTTTAAAAAATCTACCGGGAAAATTTCAGTTATTCTGTAAGTAATTGGGATAATCTGGTTTATAAGAAAATCTTTGGTTCATTAATGGAAAACTTCAATAGTTACCACTGACAAAAGCCCTACATTGAAAATTGTGATTATTCAAGAACTATCTTGGAATTCAAGTTATTCATTTTTTTTTTGTTTTGGCAGGTACTTCGTCAAATTTTCATGGGGTTGGACCGTGGGCCTGCTATTTCCCTTTATTTTCACTTCAAATTACTTTCTTCAAAGGGATGTTCTGTTTGCAGTACGTCGTGTAACTTCATGTCTGGTAGGAACTGGTGTTTGGTTTCTTAGCACAAGGACTTTTCACATTATTGAAAATTTCACAGGTGAGTGCTACGAATCCCAAAATATGACTGTTCTTCATGAACTTGACAACCTATACACCTGCAAGAAAAATGGCCACATTTGGCTTGGCTTTGACATCTCTGGACACTCCTTCTTATTGTCGTACTGTGTACTAATTATGACAGAAGAAATAGCTGTCATGAATGAACTTCACAAAGTGGAGCAAAAGCCAGGAAAGGCCATAGCAACAATAATTAAATCACTGTTTATTGCTTTAAATGCCTTGCTTTTGTTGTGGATTTGGATGTTTTTTTGTACTGCAGTGTACTTTCATGATATGCCTCATAAAATAATTGGAACTGCTTTTGGAATTTCTGCCTGGTATGGAACATACAGGTTTTGGTATAAGAAATCTTTTTCTCCTGGATTGCCACCTGAAACTGGGAACAAAAAGGAGTAGTATTCTGAAATCTTCAAGTATTGATGTAATTTTTGCCATTCTTGTATACAAGTTCTAGGCATTATTGAATTTGTATTTTTGCAATGTGATGTGTATGTAAATATTTACTATTCTCACGACATGAAGCTGGCTTATTTGTTGAGCTCAGATTAGAGGAAAGGATTGATATTCAACACCAGTTGTGAAGTGCATCTAATATAATCAGTTTCAAAATGACAATGCAAATAATATAACTGAATATAACTTTAAAACGCTCAGGATTCGCTTTTCAATTGTTTCTTCACTGGGGTGGATTTTAAAGTTGTTACCTGCGGTACAGAAAATTAGCTTTCCAATTTCTGTGTCAGTCTAAACCAATGGAAGCAGCTTTATTTTAAATGAGGAACATTTATTTGCAGCTTGCACTGCTTTAGCATGTCTGCGTACATATAGTCACATAGCAGCCCAGGTGTAATTACGGAATAATATGTCATGCGGATCTTTATTATATAAGATGCTGGCCATTATTCTTTTTTTTAGTTGTTCAGCCACAAAGTGTAACAATATTAGCAATTTTTAAAACTTTATAGTCTCCTCTATTTTTGTTTAAAATCAAATAATTACGTGAATAAGTAGAGCTGGTGGCTATTCTATCCATTTGTCTAAAATTTACATTTCACCACTTTAATTTTGTTCGTCCATTCTTCATTATTTCTGTTGCATAATATTAAGTGCAATGTACATTTATCTTTATTACATCTTTTCAATCTGTTCTGTGATTTTTAAAGCAATTATGTAATCAGTAATTCTATCAATAATCTATGTCTCCATTGCTTTTTTGAATGTTGTTTAAAAACATTTGAGTATAAATGTGATTGGAAATATTCACTCGCAGTACTTAATATAATAAAAGGCATAATAGATTTAGTTATAATTGCTGTTACTTAGTATAAGTACATAGGTCTGCTAAACCTAACTTTCAACAGATGTGTAATCAATTAGCTAGTCTAACTTCATAAAAACAAAAGTAAGTCAAACAAATTGATTCAACATGCTTATCGGGTAGTTACTTTGTTACTGCACCTTTCAGTAATCTCTTTATATAAATCACTAAACTATGAAATCAAAGTTGAGTAATATTTGTTGAATGATGTCTACATTTGTTCTTGCAACTCTTATGTTTATTCCTCAAGAATAAATTAGTTATTTCTTTCCTGCACTTGGGTTGTTGCTTAAACTGTTAACTTCATTGTGCCTAAAATATTCTGCCTTCAAAGCATAGTAATTGTCAACGTCCATTGCTTATGAAAGGCATTGCTGACAAGTTTTGTATAACAATATTTATATGATCTGATAGACTTAAGAAATTATCTTCTCTCTTATGTATTGAAGTCCAGTTGTTTTGTTGTAATCAATTGAAGATTTCTTTGTTGTGGAGAGAAAATTGCTTGGATAGCATGTTTATTTCATTCTGTGTATGTGTTGTATTTTTAAGAGATAAATATGGTTTAAAAAAAATCAAACTACGTCTAAAAGTGTTATAAAGTAAAACCTATAGCACATGTTTTCCTTTTAACCAGTTTCTATTCCCATAGGAAGAATTTACATTAAAAGTGTTTATCTGATGTACATTGTATGCTTTAAATGTAATGAAATATGTTTTGAAATGTAAGCTGGTGCTGTTAACCAACATGTATGTAGAGTTAAGAGTTGCTATAGGATGCATACATGCTCTGAAATGATCCATTTGTAATTAATATGTCTATTTAAGAAAACCTTTTGTAAATTGGATGGAGCGTAGATGTAATGGTTTGGGAATTGACACTGCATACCTAATTTACTTTCTTTGCATAAGTAACTTTTTTAAAAAATGCTTTTAATGCAAGTGAGATTGATTTTTGAAATGTAATGATGCACTGTGATATTTAGATTTCTCCCAGAATCTAGAGGAATTCTTTGACCTACTTGCCTCAATTTGAAACACTATACAAAGGAATAAGGCATGTTATATGTTTAGAATTCATTAGCTATGTACTTCTCATTAAATATTTAACATTTTTAACTATTATTGAGTTTTGCCTTTTCAATTGCATCAAAGGTGATCCTTCACCTTCCTATCGCCCTCCATTAAGACCTCTGTTTCAGCTATGGCTGTTCCATTTAGTCGTCTTTGGCACCTATGTTTTCAGCTATTTCATTCTGATACCTGGCTTTCTTGCCCTAAAACTTATTCTAGGCTTATTTCAGACCCTTCCTAAGGTGTGTTTAGTTGGCCAGGCTTTAAGTCATCCTTAACAATACATCTTTTTATAATCTTGTACTTTTGTGAATCATGCATTGGAGAGGTTTTCCCTTGATAATTGTTATAAATAAGCTGACAGTATGAATGCTGAGGGTTATGTATTAAGTCAAACAAACTAGAGAAATAACTTGAAGCCAGTATCTAGAAGATTATGTTGCATATGGTTTTATATGAAAAATAGACAACTAAATAGAGTTTATTATATATCATCCAATCTCTGTGCATAATACTTGAATATTGACATGTCTGTTTTGTCTATTTTATTTATCATTATTTCTTGGTTTGGACATGAAAATACAGAAATGTAGGTGATCTCGCCTCCCCCCACCGTGACTTTTAATTGCTGTAATTGAGTTGCTTGCTTGACTAGTCCATGGGTGAGTTGACCTCTGTGTGGCTGTGGAAATTCAGGGAAAAAGGATTTGCCTATTGAGAAGCAGCTCGATAATTTAAGCATATTTTGCAGTTTGCATTTATGAAGGTCCATAATATTATTTTGAGAAGATGGGCTCAAAAGTGGAGGGTGAAATTGATGCTTGTTTTCAGTTCTGTCCAGTGCACTTTAGGAGAATTCTTATAGTTCAGAGATGGATTTGCTACAATCCCATTTCTTTATTGCTGACCTTGCACATGGTCACTAAGATCTCTACCCTACAGTGTTATGATTGAGATGGGAGGGGTTCACTGTCTTTGGCTCGTCCCACTCTTCTGTGGGAGACAACAAAAATTGTACTGTTTTTCCAGATGTGGTCAATCGTATGCTTTCTTGTTATTAGACTTGGGTTACCTGGTTGATTTAATTTTAATAAATGCAAAATTATTGATTTATTAAAACAAAACTTATTAAATGACAATGTGAAATTAGCTAATGCTTAGTTCATACTATGGAAATATAAATGTGGACCCCTCTAAATAACCCAAAATATACAAAAAAACACTTTCACATTCTAGATGAAGAGAAAACAAAATCCTTTCTGTGGCAATTTACTCTGGGAGAAGATAAAACACTTCTTGCTTAAATGTTAGATCCTGAAGACAAAATAAAAGACATAAGATGTGTAATGTTCAGACAACTGTCAGTGTAATATTCTGATGCAGAAAGATGAATCCCACTAAACACAAGCAATTGTCTCTGAGATCTTAGCATGTTTCTTAAATAAGCTGTGTTGGCATTCCGAGTTTTTAGAAAGATAGTTATGGGTTGGACTAGAGCAATATTCCAAATACCACACTGGGCCCACACAAAGGCATTTTACAAAAGCAAAAGTGCTGGGCTGAGAAGCTTTTCCCCTTTCCAAGGCTGACCAACAACTGAAAAATTCAAACAATCTCCAAACAAACTGCAACCTGAAAGTTGAAAACCCACGCAGGGGTTCTACAGGAAATAAGCAGTTACTATAAAATGTGACTTTCAGGAAATGCCTTGCTTAAATAACGACCCTTCGAACCTAATTGCTAAATATGAAGAAAGAGTATTTTTAAAATGCTTAAATATGAAGTCACAATATTGGCATTTCAATATCTAATGCCAATACAAAGTATTAGAGCAACTCAGCAGGTCTGGCAGCATTGTAGAGAGAGAATCTTCTTTGTATCTGATTTTATTGTTGTTTATTAGATGACCACATTTTGGAAAGGACAATCCAAAAATATCTTCTTTTGCCATGTGCTGTGGCCAATTTGCTCATACACAGATAATGGGTGAATGAGACTTTGCATGTAACACAAAAACATTTTGAAGCCAGTGACCTTTCTAATTATTAGATTGTTGCTAAGTTCCATGTGTTTTCTCCTTACATCATTCTAGTTAAGTTTCTGCTAACCCAGCAAAATTTAGGTTGATATCTACACACCCTAACTCTGTTATCTCCTCCCATTCTGCACTATGTACAGATCTGTGTACAGTTCCAGTTCTGGCTTTTGAGCATCTCTGATATTCAATGTCCCAATTTTGATCACTGTACTGCCATGAATGTGGGGTCCTGAGTTCTGAAATACTGTATTCAAACCTCTACCTCTACCTCTCTTTTTTGTCTAAAGTAGCATCTTAAAGAAGGAAATACTCTTTATGACTAAGCTTTCAATTATCTGCCTTTTTTTTTGTAGCTTGACAGTGGAATATATTTGATTACACTCATTGTAGCACTGTGGCACATTTTACCATGTAAAGGTGCAACACCATTGAGCACAACAAACATTAATTCCACAAACCTCATTTTATGAATTTGAGCAAAATCATACTGCCCTGAGACACTGAAGATCCATTATGGCCAACATATTGCACCAACGCATATATCATTAGCAGTCCCAATTTTTTACAATTATTCTGTCTAATTTAAAAGATTAGTAATTGCTTGAATTTCCACCAGCAGCTATTGGCGGAGTCAGTAGGGATTGAGAAGCTAGCTCAAGATTCCCTCAGTTTGCATTTGACCAGCATAGCAATGGCAATTGAGTCACACAGTACAGAAACAGACCTTTCAGCTCAACTTGTCCATGCTGACCAGGTTTCCTGAACTGAACTAGTACCATTTGCCTGCATTTGGCCCATATTCCTCCAGATCCATTATTACTTTGCTTCAAGGGAGCTCTCACATCCCTGAAGCACAACTGAAGTTCCCAACTGGAAAGCTCCAGTTTGATCCCTGCCAAGTCAAACAGGTAACAAAGTCAACCATACCCTTCCCACCAACTAGCTTTCTCTCTTTTCCTCCCATCAGCCCCACCTGCTTTCTGAATAACCAAAACTAGCTCTCCTACTGTTAGCATCTCGCTCTTGCAAGAATCAAACTCAAGTTATGGTACACATCCATATTCATGTTAAACAATTAACTTGTGGTCTTTTCCAGCAACCGTGTTTCTTGGATGAACGTTTCAAGTAATCCACTCCTAATTTCAAATGCATATAATGGTACTGAAACTGCTGCTGTAGTGATAGATGAAGTTCAAATCCAAACTTTTTGTTTTTTAATTTTATAGTGTGTCATTCATCAGGGATCATTTGGCAGCTCATTTAGAGGATTGGGATGTTGGAAACATTGAAAGATGAGGTGATGATTGATGGATGAAAGATAGCTGCTTGATGATATCTGCAGTGACCAGAGAGTAGCTGTTATGTAGGAAGTTAGCATAATGGAATGTAAAAAGGCAGTTACAGAGTGTTGTCAATTCTGGTCAAAAGCAAGAAATCATTAAATGGCATTGATTTTGTTCATACATATCTACTCTGTTCAAACAATGCTTGTTATTGTCTCATTAGTTTTGCAATTGCATTACAATTTCATAAATTTGTAACAGTATTCAGATACATTTTTGTGTTTGTTTAAAAATTGTAGCATGTGCATAGCTGGAGAATGTATAAGGGATAACTTCATTAACTAGCTTTGAAAACTTTCAAAATAATTGTACTTAACCTAGAAATTATCTGGTATCACTGAGAATTTGGTACATCTTGTTGGTCTTCCTCCATCTCTTTCCATGTTGAAATGAACTGTAAACTTGACCTGACTTTTTATATTTATATTATGGTTTGATCTTCTAAACATTAATATGCAGCAGCTGGCTACATATGTTTTTTTTTTAAAACCTAGAATAGTGTGTTATTATTATTCTGGGGCAGCCACATTTAAAGTAGGCAAGGTTCAGATCAACGTTTAGCTCTGAGGGCATGGGATATGCCCCTCTGTAAAATCCTTCCCACTTTTTAAGATCTCTGCGAAGACCTGTAGCTCAGGCCTTAGATGAGGTAGTTGGTTAACTCGCCAAGCTGCTGGGTTATTGTGTAGACATTTCTTTACCGTGCTAGGTAACATCAGTGTGACTTCCGTGAATTGCTGTTGTTCTGTCCCACTTAGTTTTTTATGTGGTCCGATCTGTTGGGGTGAGTGTCACTTCCAGGTCTGTCTGCAGCGGTTTGTAAGGCCTTCAACAAACACAGAAGTAGATCCAGTGTACAAACTGCTGCAGAGAAGACCCAGGAGTGGACACTCGCCCCAACAGACCGGACCACATAAAAAACCCATTGGGACAGACAATAGCACTTCACAGAACTCATGCTGATGATGTTACCCAGCATGGTAACGAAACATCTGCATGATAACCCAGCAGCTGGGTGAACTAACAAAGTGCCTCACCCACTGTGGGAGCAAAGCACCTGCTTACACATACCAAAACACTTCTCTGCATTATTGCACACTTGGTATTAGTGATCCTCAGACACCACTTCCATTTTACCTACCACTCATACACAATTACTCCATTTACCAGCACTCACTTCCTTTCCCATTCTAACGGCTCTTTAGTCCAAACTGAAGGTAGCAAGTCAACAAGACAGATCACGTCCTTTGTTTGCCCATTGGCAGCAGTGCATCACAGAATTTGTCAATTGTCAAAAGGCTCTTTAGATGTGTCTGCGTCCCTGAGTGGTGGCATTTATGCAAACCACAATTAGGTTGAATAGTATTTAGCATTAATAGAGTTGGTGAACTGGGAGTCCAGCTAGAACATTGCTTGCCCACAACCACAAAAACTCATTAGGGTCTATTCACACACACAACTAGTTAATTTTAACATTTTAGACATCCACAGTAACAACATACACATTTTTAAACAGTGATTTTTTTTTTATGTAATATTTTGCTTCTCAACTCATTTCCTTTACCAAATTAGTCTGCACAAGAAGGTACATTTTATATGGAAAGGAACTGAGAACTGAGTAGAACATTAATTTATGGTCTTACTGCTAATTAAGTAATTTTATCTTAAGTGAACAGTACAAAATAAGGCAGCAGTGTTGCTGGAAGACGTAAATAAAAATGACAACGCCTGTATCATCACTTGACCATCTGCAAGACTCTAAAAGGTTTATACGAAGCTAATAACTGCTGTTGCCTAGAAGTTACCAAAATATGGTGACCATTCATTTATTTAACCTGTCATCACAAAAAAAAGTAAAACAGTAATATTGATATGTCATACATTGTATATTATAAATCATTTTCGATTCAGTATCTGAACAGAAATGAAGTATGTTTGCAAGGTGAATATCATCAGTAGTACAGTACATTCAGTGAAATTTTCAGTACTTAGTCATATTTGACTTCGATTGCTAAATCGTTTATTAAGACCTATGTCAAGTCCTGATGTCATAGTCAGGCAATTAGACATGAGCACAATCCTGAATTATTTGTGAATGACTTTTTTTTTGCACTGGAAACTTGGTGGGAAACTGACATTGCAGTATGTTGTTTTCTGTTTCATCGCCACTGACCTGCATTCAGAAACTGAGAATGGACAATGGCTTCAAAATACAAACATAAAGAAAATGTACTATTTTGTTGTTTCGCAGTTTCTTTTTGATAATTAGAAGAAGAAAGTCCTTCAATCAGTGGCCACAAGCTAGACTTCTTTTGTATAAATTCTGTTATGAATGCAGATGCAATTTCTATAAATGTTGTAAATTCTGGTCTGTTGGTCCAATAAAATTATCTCTCTTATAAATGAGCAGTTTTCATTGTTTTTCTCATTTATTTGCACTGGCCATCAATTGCAGAGTTTGAGTGTGTTTTTTACATCACACATTAATGGTAGATTGAACATTTAATGCTGTTATTTTGGGTATTTGAAGCTAAGAACGACTTTAAAATGATTTTGTATTCTATTACCTTTGTAACATTAAGGATAATTTTGGCAAATGCAACTGAAATCAGAGAATTTGCCCAATCTATTGTAAACTCCAGTGGCTCCACATAGCCAAACATTAGCATGCTTATATTTTGCCATGTTATTATGTGATATTTTGCCCTGTAAGCACTGCATTTAGAGTTTACAGCAAGTTTAAAATGCACTTATGAAATTTTAAAATGTGATACACACGTAATATTCTTTCCTGTGACATGAGTCTTTACTCTTCAAGGCATTACTTATTTTCCTTTCTCTGCAAAAAGACACCTTCTTTCAGGGCAAAACAAAATACTAAGAATTCATGGTATATCAATTAACTAGCTAGCTGGTTTTAAAACCATTTTTTGTACACAATTGCTACTTCATCATTTGGAAAGAGAATTTGGAACTAATCAGTCTATTCACATTACTAGTAAACTGAAATATTGCCACATTGCATTTTGATTTCTTCAAAATAAATTTACAATCAAATAGAGAATGTATTATTTAAGAAATGTTCAAGATGGTATTATTGTGATGGTGTATATTTTAAGGCTGCTGTATTCTCAGGAAGGCTAGATTCTTGATGTAAACATTGAAGATGAGGTCCTTCCTCCTACATCAGGTTAATATGATATCCATGTTAAAGTCAAATTTTAAAGATACAGTGGCTTGTTTAGCAAAGCATCTTGTTTGAAATCTTCAGTAGAGGCAAACTTAAATTACACTATTAAGACTGTTAAGTTATTCATTTTTTTAAAAACCTCTACAGAATTTTGTAGAAGGCAAGGCCGTTGCTTTGACCAATATTTATTATTTCATTTTCTGACTAAAAGGAAACCAAAACACAATTTTTTTTTTTTTGAGTGACCATTTTAAATTGCCAACATTGATCAGTGTTGAGGGTGCATTGATTCTAATCATGGCCATCCAGTCACAAAAGCTCTTCCTTTTTTAAAACCATCTCAGTGGAGTAATTGGGGAAACAGGAATTGACATCTTCACAACATCTAATGGCAGTCCAACTTTTGATGACTTTGTAGTTTCTGTGATGTAACTAGTCGTGGTCGAAATAAAAATTTAAGTCCGTTATTAGAATGGGAATGTGAGAACTTATGTCCACAACTGTTATGCATGAAAGGAACATCTTAAAATACTGCTGAGGTTATTTGAAATTTACAGTTTTATGTCATGAACCACTGATTTGTTTTCTCATAGAGAGAAAATGGCACATGTTTGAAATTTCTCAAAGAGAAAACTGAGTTGTATTCATTGTGGAATATTTTCATAGGATAATAATAATAATTCAGATCACACAAAGAAATATCAGGCAAAGGTGGAATAGATTACGGTTCTTATCCAGGGACCCCCCCCATTAAAGACACTAACATAAAGTATGAACAAATACTGAAAACATTCTCTTGTTCTGGTTTCATTGCTGCCTTCTGAATTTTCACATTCAACAATTGATCAGATGGGCCAAAGGAGTGGCAGATGGAATTTAATTTAGATACGTGTGACATGTTCATTTTGGTAAGGCAAATCAGGACAGGACTTATACAGTTAACTGGGAGTGTTGCCAAACAAAGAGACTTGGGTGCAGGTGTGTAGTTCCTTGAAAGTGTCGCAGGTAGATAAGATGGTGAAGAAGGCTTTTGGCAGACTTGCCTTCATTGGTAAGTGCATAGAGTATAGGAATTGTGAGGTCATGTTGCGGCTGTATAGGACATTGGTGAGGCCACTCCTAGAATACTGTGTTCAGTTCTGCTCTCCCTGCTTTAGGAAAGATATGAAGTTTGAAAGATTTTGGAAAATGTTTACAAGGAGGTTGCCAGGATTGGAGACTTTAAACTATAGGGAGAGGCTGAATTGGCTGGGACTTTCTTTCCCGGAACATCGGAGGCTGAGGGATGACCTTAAATATGTTTATAAAATCATGGGGGACATGGATAGGATGAATAGCCAAATGTGTTTATTTTTGGTATGGGAATTCAAAACTAGAGGGCATAGGTTTAAGGTGAGAGGGGTAAGATTTAAAAGGGACATGAGGGGTAATCTTTTCACGCAGAGGGTGATGCATGTATGGAATGAACTGCCAGAGGAAGTGATGGAGGCTGGGACAATTACAGCATTTAAAAGGCATCTGGTTGGGTACATGAATAGAAAAGGTTATGATGGATATGGGCCAAATGCTGGCAAATGGGACAAAATGAGTTTAGGACATCTGGTTGGCATGGATGAGTTGGACTGAAGGGTTTGTTTATGTGCTATAAAACTGACTGTATAGCAGTTTCTGTACACCAATCTGGGTGTATATATGGTTTGAGTTATGACACAAAGATTATTGAAATTTGTTATCATTAACAAGCTTTTTGTCGGTTTTTTAGGGTTTGTTTCAACTCCATTGCCATACTAGCAAGTAATTTTCCACATAGGTCATTTTTGTATGTACTTTAAATTCCAACTTCATTCCAGTGTATTTAGATGCTTGTTTTGTGTGTTCAATAGATATGTTTTGACAAATATTGAGTTAATTAGACTTTGATATTATGACAGGTCTTATCAAGAGTAACCATCTCATTACATGCAATATGCCAAGTGGGCAGGGATTGGCCACTACCATTCGAGTTTTTGTTTACTTTTTAACTTAAGTCGAATGTCCCTTTCTGCCAATTTTCTCAAGTGCCCCTAGTAGCAGATTAATTAAGTACATTGTAATGTATAACTGAACAATGGAGACCCAAAATCTACCAGGTTGAAATTATTATCTCTGACAGCTAATTCTGTTTTGGGCACTGGGCAGATATCATGTTGGCCTTTGCATCCCTGGATTATTCAGTAAGGCTTCTGTTCCAAATAGTTTAATGTTTGGACATGAAGTGAATCTGAGCTCATATTTGGCTGTGGTGGATTGTACCAATATTCTGGTTAGCAGGCTAATTCGTTTGCCTAACTGAGATGGCTATTTGTGATCTGCAGTGAAGGATCAAAGATAATAGTGGAACAATGTCTCAGCATGAATTTGCTGTCTTTGGAAAGAGGAGAGTGATGTAGATATAATATAGGCAAAGGCCAGAAAAGAGAAAAATGTATGTCTGAATAAACAGCACATGATGGTATTGAGAAGTGAGTAATGAAGAATAAGCTATTGCATGTAAATCACAATATGGTTAACTCATGAATTCAGCTGGGATGTAGGGTAGAACTGCTAGCTGCATTAACAGTATACCCCGTGGAAAAGAAAAGCTGAAAAAATCACATGGATGATTATTGCTCTTCAGTCACTGAATGCAGACTCAGAAAGGCTCAGATGCAAATTGTATAGCATCCCCTGAACTGCAGAATGATCTAAAGAAACCTTAAATGGGGAGTATTGACATGTTTTCAAAATAAAATTGCAGTTGTAAGTCAAGTAAGTGCACTTCATTTTTTTAACTCAATTATGAATGTTAACTTCATCCTTTTCAAGTATGAAATACATTCATAATTCATTCAAAAGTAATAAATGTATGTTTGAAAATTATCCATTAACACCTCTCAAAGCAGAGTTCAAACTTAAAATCAGCAAAAGAAAATATGGTTGGACCAAAGTGGCTTTGTATAAACCTGATCATAAAATAATTTGAGCAGATTGACTTAGTAGAAGTCAGTGACATGTCTCATGAAAATGTGCTTTAGTCCAACTCCCTAGAGCCTGTTTATTTCTAAATATTATCAACAGGGCAGAGTTTTGCTGGATTGCTAGCTTTTCAAGTGTAATATACAATGCAATTTCCTAACTGTCAATTGATTCACTTCTAACTTGACTATCTGGTGGTATTTATGCTGCTTGATGAAGTTCAGGTCTGAAGTTACATGGGAAATCTAAATCTATGCATTTAAAAAAAAACAGCAGTGAAAGAATATGTGCTGTGTAATATACCATTCTATGGCATGGAATGTTAACAGTACTACAGAGTTCACCTACTGAAATTAGTCACATTTTTTAAACATTCCATAATATCACACATTACATGGACTGCAGAATTACACTTACTCCTTTACATATATTTTTTCTTGAGATACCAGTAAGCAAAATATCCCATTCCACCAAGGGTTCCCATTAAAAATGAGGCGCCAAAGAAAGAAGGTGGTTTTCTTTTCACAAGGCGGAATGCGTTAGGCAAAACAGCTGACAGCAATGTGGTATGTATGTCTCCCAAAACCTTTCGAAATGCAGTACGTTTCTGCACTCTTTCAAAATATGCTTTTAAATTGGGTCGATCTGCATTTCCCCAGTACTTTTTAGCGAGCCCCAAGAATTTTAAGCGATGTAACGTTGCTCCAAGGGAGATATCCGCTAAGGTAAAAATTGATCCACAAAGCCACGTTTCACACTTCTGTCCTGGAAAAACAAAGGATGTAAAGTCTTGCATGAGATGTTGCACTGAAACTTTCAATATTCCAGTGTTGTAAAATGCTTATCATTTTAAGAAATAATATGAAAGTTACTAAGTTGTATTTCAGTCAGCAATGCTCTTTGATGACTTTGAAGTAAGCTCCAACAAACGTGACGATTTCTGAGATGTGGATTTCCCCTTTCCCAATATTAGGTTGTATCTGGTACCAGGTCAGTGGATTTCCAGGCATCTGGCAACAGTGATGTCATCAAACAGGTAGATAGCCTACATGCAGCATTCTTACAGGCAACAAGTGGGAAATAAAATTCTTCAAATTCCAGCACTTTGATTTTATTGACAGTGAAATTAACAGTTGGGATAGTCACATGGTTTAATATAGAAGTTAAGTCATAAACTATTATTTTAAAATGAAGCTTTTTTTTTATCACAGACTTTTGTTATTCAACAAATAGAAGTTCTTGCTGAGTCAATGATGGTCTTTACAAGTAATTATGAATACAGCATGTTATTAAAAACATGGCTTCACCTTATTTAACAAGATAAAACTTTTCAAAGGGTTTTACTGCCAGTCTAATACTGTATTAGTGAACATTATTGTGAGTTAAATGATTTTTAATTTGTTTTCTTTTGAGTGGGCTTCAACAGTGTACCCTCCAATGAAACACATTATCACAAAAGCAACATTTGAATCTTTGGGTTTGATATGTGAACTCCAGAAGTTGCTGTCAGATTCAAAGGACTAGCGATGGTAAAAGCTGACAGTTTTGCTATGAACTAGGCAAAAGTGAGGACTGCAGATGCTGGAAATCCGAATCTATGATGAACGGCTTTTGTCCAATACGTCAATTTTCCTGCTCCTCAGATGCTGCCTGACCTGTGCTTTTCCAGCGCCACTCTAATCTAGTTTTGCTATCACTAGTTTTGCTGTAATAACACAATGATAATATGACAAAACATAAAATAGATAATTTACTGATACATTCAGTTCTCAGCAAATTTGGTGTCAATCCTATCTACACTTCAAACTAAAAAATGACACCTCGTGGCTAAATCAAAATATAAGCCAGCTGAATGTAAAGAGTCTCAAAGCACCCATATTAGTTACTAGAAGCAATGATTAAGGAGGAAATAGAAACAGAAAATGGTGGAGAAATTGAGCAGGTCTGACAGCATCCGTGAAGAGAGGAGAGGTAATGTTTTCAGTCTGGTTGCACTTCTTGAGAAGAATAGGGTTTAGTCATTTGTCAAGATGAGGATATGCTATACCCTATTCAATGTAAAGTCTATTTATAAATAATAGTCGACTGCATTTCAGTATGTTTACTAAATCAAAACACAGTTTACAATTTACTTAACCAACATTCCTAATCAGGAAGTGTGAGGAAGGGGTTACTTTTCTATTGTTGTGCTCAGTTATCCAAATGTGTAAAGTTAGCTATCTGACTTAGATCAGATTTAATATGAAGGTGACTTCTATCTCTTGTGGATTCTTTTCTAATGCCAAAGGAAACGAACAGCAGAATTAGTTTAATTCTCAGTGATTGTTGTGCATTATCCTTTCTTGTCCTTGTTAATCCACTGCATCTTTCAGTATAATTAAACTTATACCGTCCTTCAATGCCAGTTTTCCATTATGCAGTTTGCTGAGCCTGTCTTTGCTTGGTTCAACTCATATATCCACTTATAAATTATGTATCTTTGGTAATGGCCTCTTTTAAATAGACCTGAAACTGTACTCTTGGGGACTGGTAGTATCCATCCCTGCCTTCTCCACTTTATCTTATGTATGTTTATAACTTGATGTCATGGTCTGTAGATATGGTGTCAATTTCCAAATGAAAGCTAGGACTACCGCTATATAACCACATTCAGCACTCTGTTACATCAAACCTCTTACACTGACTGAATGTTGGACAAGCAGTCTAATTTTCACAAGCTAAACTTTCAGAACTCAAAAGCCATTGTTTCTGGGCTGAACACAACTTCTCACTCTTTTCTCAGTGGCTCAACTTGAATTAGATCATTCATAAACTTGATTGCCCCTAATCTAAGAGTTTGATTCACCCTAACCTGAGTTGGCTTCCAGTTCAAAAAGGCCCCTGAATTTGTTTTTAGGATGATTAGACATTTTTGAATTCTCTGCATGTCTACAACTTCTTCTGGTCAAAACGTTAGCTCTTCCCACCCAAACACCAAGCAAATTCACAACTGATCTTGGAGAAACCTATTTGGGAGAGATCTCAGCACAGAGACAGCCTTGCTTTAAATCTTCAGTCGTGAATAGAATGGATTCTTTCTTAATTATATGTTTTACTGAGATCTGTCTCTTGATGAAATGTAAAAATATAAGCCACAAGTATTAAGTTAGCTTGGAGTAGTGTTTTATAGAGGAATATAAGGGGTTATTTTCTGGGTCTGCAGATTGGAAGCAAAAATGGCCCTTGGTAGAGTGCCATGGTCGTCTTGTCAGATGTGGGGGTTTAGGAAGAGTTTACGTGTTAGTGAGGATTATAGCTGCAATAAATGCTGTAGGTTGTGAATCCTATCAGATCAAATGAAATGGTTGGAGCAACAGTTAGAGTTACAAAAGCAAGGGGGTGTGATGGATGGCAGTTATAGGAAGAGAGAAAAGTCGCAAATGTAGTCACATAGATGGGTTAACTCCAAGAAAGGTAAGAGAGTTAGGCAGGTAGTGCAGGAGTCTTCTGTGGAAATCTCCATTTCAAACAAGTATGCTGTTTGGAAAAATGTAGGGAGTGATGGATTCTCAGGGGAATGTAGCACGAACAGCCAAGTTTCTGGTATCGCGACTGCTCAAATGCAATGAGATTACAAGAGATCAATTATGTTAGGAGACTCTAGTCCAAGGTTTCTGTGGCCAGTAGCAAAAAAATCAGGATAGTGTGTTGCTTCCCTGGTGCCAGGATCAAGAATGTCTCAGAGAGGGTGCAGAGTGTTCTCAAGGGGGAGAGGGCTTATCAGGAGGTCATTGTATACATTGGAACCAACAATAAAGGAAGGGAGAAGGTTGACATTCTGAAAGGAGAACACAGAGGGTTAGGCAGAAATTTAAAAAGGAGGTCCTTGAGTAGTAATATCTGGATTGTTCCCGGTACTACGAGCTAGTGAGGGTAGGAATAGGATAGAGCAGATGAATGCACGGCCGAGGAGCTGATGTATGGGAGAAGGATTCACATTTTTGAATCGTTGGAAGCTCTTCTGGGATGAAGTGACCTGTACAAGAAGGATGGACTGCATCTAAATTGGAATGTGACTAATATACTGGCATGGAGATTTGCTAGAGCTGCTCGGGAGGATTTAAACTAGTAATGTGGGGGGGGGGGGGCAGTGGAAATGCAGCAAGTTGGTGAGGAAACCAATCAATCTGAGATTGGTACAGTTGGAAAAGAAGCAAGATAAACAGTCAGGGCAGGCAGGGACAAAGCAGAGAACAAGGTCAGACTGAAAAATTAAACGGCATTTATTTCCATGCAAGGGGCCTAACAGGGAGGGCAGATGAACACAGGGCATGGTTAGGAACATGGGACTGGGATATCATAGCAATTACAGAAACATGGCTCAGGGATGGGCACGACTGGCAGCTTAATGATCCAGGATACAGATGCTACAGGAAGTACAGAAAGGGAAGCAAAATAGGAGGCAGAGTGGCCTTTATGATAAGGGATAGCATTACAGGATATTCCTGAAAATACATCCAGGGAAGTTATTTGGGTGGAACTGAGAAATAAGGGAGGGATGAACACCTTATTGGGAATGTATTATAGACTGCTCCCCCCCACCCTTCCCCGTCCCCCACCAATAGTCAGAGGGAAATTGAGAAACAAATTTATAAGGAGATGTTATCTGATAATAGGGTGGTTATGGAACGGGATTTTAACTTTCCAAACATAGACTAGGACTGCCATAGTGTTAAGGGTTTAGATGGAGAGGAATTTGTTAAGTGTGTACAAGACAATTTTCTGATTCAGTATGTGGATGTACCTACAAGAGAAGGTGCAAAACTTGACCTACTCTTGGGGAATAAGGCAGGGCAGGTGACCAAGGTGTCAGTGGGGGAGCACTTTGGGGCTAGCGACCATAATTCTGTTAGTTTTAAAATAGTGATAGAAAATATAGACCAGATCTAAAAGTTGAAGTTCTGAATTGGAGAAGTGCCAATTTTGACGGTATTGGGCAAGAACTTTCAAAAGCTGATTGGGGGCAGATGTTCACAGGTAAAGGGACAGCTGGAAAATGGGAAGCCTTCTGAAATGAGATAACGAGACAGTATATTCCTGTTAGGGTGAAAGGAAAGGCTGGTAGTTATAGGGAATGTTGGATGACTAAAGAAATTGAGGTTTTGGTTAAGAGAAAGAAGGAATCGTATGTCAGGTATAGACAGGATAGGTCGAGTGAATCCTGAGAAGAGTATAAAGGCAGTAGGAGTATACTTAAGAGGGAAATCAGGAGAACAAAAAGGGGACATGAGATAGTTTTGGCAAATAGATTTAAGGAGAATCCAAAATATTTTTACAAATACATTAAGGACGTTAGAGTAACAAGGGAGAGAATAGGGCCCCTCAAAGATCAGCAAGGCGGCCTTTGTGTGGAGCCACAGGAAATGCGGGAGATACTAAGTGAGTATTTGAACTGTGGAAAAGGACATTGAAGGTATAGAATGTAGGAAAATAGACAATGACATCTTGAAAAATGCCCGTATTACAGAGGAGGAAGTGTTGGATGTCTTGAAATGCATAAAGATGGATAAATCCCCAGGACCAGATCAGGTGTACCCTAGAACTCTGTGGGAAGCCAGGGAGTGATTGCTGGGCCTCTTGCTGAGATATTTGTATCATTGATTAGTCACAGGTGAAGTGCCAGAACACTGGAGGTTAGCTAATGTGGTGCCACTGTTTAAGAAGGATGGTAAGGACAAGCCAGGGCACTACAGGTCGGTGAGCCTGACATCAGTGGTGGGCAAGTTGTTGGAGGGAATCCTGACGGACAGGATGTTTATATATTTGGAAACTTGCTTAAAAATGCGTTGCTGGAAAAGTGCAGCAGGTCAGGCAGCATCAAAGGAGCAGGAGAATCAATGTTTCGGGCATAAGCCCTTCTTCAGGAATCCTGAAGAAGGGCTTATGCCCGAAACGTCGATTCTCCTGTCTCACAAACTTGATTGAGTTTTTTGAAGAAGTAACAAAGAGGATTGATGAGGGCAGAACGGTAGACATGATCTATATGGACTTTAGTAAGGTGTTTGACAAGTTTCCGAATGGAAGACTGGTTAGCAAGGTTAGATCTCATGGAATACAGGGAGAACTAGCCATTTGGATACAGAACTGGCTCAAAGATCGAAGACAAGAGGGTGGTAGTAGAGGGTTATTTTTCAGACTGGAGGCCTGTGACTAATGGAGTGCCATAAGTAGTTGGGCCCACTACTTTTCATCATTTATATAAATGGTTTGGATGAGAGCATAAGACGTACAGTTAGTAAGTTTGCAGATGACACCAGAATTAGAGGTGTAATAGTAAGCAAAGAAGGTTACATCAGATTACAATGGGATCTTGATCAGGTGAGGCAATGGGCTGAGGATTGACAGATGGAGTTTAATTTAGATGAGTTGCTGCATTTTGGGAAAGCAAATCTTAGCAGGACTTATACACTTAATAGTAAGGTCCTGGGGAGTGTTATTGAATAAAGAGACCTTGGAGTGCAGGTTCATAGCTCCTTGAAAGTGGAGTCGCAGGTTGATAGGATAGTAAAGAAGGCGTTTGGTTTGCTTTCCTTCTTTGGTCAGAGTATTGAGCACAGGAGTTGGGAGGTCATGTCGTGACTGTATCAGACATTGGTTAGGCCATTTTTGGAATGTTGCATGCAATTCTGATCTTCCTATCAGAAGGAAGTTGTGAAATTTGAAAAGATTCAAAAAAGATTTACAAAGATGTTGCCAGGATTGGACGATTTGAGCTATAGGGAGAGGTTGAATAGACTAGGGCTGTTTTCCTTGGAGCGTCGGAGGCTGATGGGTGACCTTATCGAGGTTTATAAAATCATGAAGGGCATGGAGAGGGTAAATAGACAAGGTCTTTTCTCTGGGGTGGGGGAGTCCTGAACTAGAAGGCATAGATTTAGAGTGAGAGGGGAAAGGTATAAAAGAGACCTAAGAGGCAACTTTTTCACCAGAGGGTGGTACGTGTGTGGAGTAGGCTGCCAAAGGAAGTGGGGGAGGCTGGTGCAATTGCAATATTTAAAAGGTGTCTGGATGGGTGTATGAATAGGAAGGGTTTGGAGGAATATGGGCTGGTTGCTGGCAGGTGGGACTAGTTTGGTTGGGATATCTGGTTGGCATGGATGAGTTGGACTGAAGGGTCTGTTTCTGTGCTGTACATCTCTATGACTCTATGACTATCCCATTGGATTTAGCATCTTGTACATTCCATTAACCCCTCTCTATTATTGATTTCAGTGCTTTAAATCCTAGACTCCTTCCCTTACCCCACTTCCTCAATTATGTTGCTTCACCATCTTCATTTCTCTATAGAGTAAAGGGAATTATAGTTGGCTGATAGTTATAGTTGAGCATTTGCTGTAAGGAAGTTGATCGTCACTGGAGTGTATATTTTCTGATGCCTGTAACCTACCTACATTTATTTTGTTTTGTAAATAAGGTGATACACCCAAGCCACTCTTGGTGATGGACACTGAAGTCAACCACCCACAGTACATTTTGAGTTCTTGCCATCCTTAATGCTATATCCAGGTTGTGTGCCACACTCCCTCCACAATCAATGCTCAGTAGCAGCTGTGAATGCTCCTTTAGACAGTACTTTAGATTAGATTACCTACAGTGTGGAAACAGGCCCTTCAGCCCAACAAGTCCACAGTGACCCTCCGAAGAGCAACTCAGCCAGACCCATTCCTCTACATTCATCCCTGACTAATGCACCTAACACCACAGGCAATTTAGCATAGCCAATTCACCTAACCTACACATCTTTGGACTATGGGAGGAAACCGGAGCATACGCACGCAGACACAGGGAGAATGTGCAAACTCCACACAGACAGCTGCCCGAGGCGGGAATTGAACCTGGGTCTCTGGTGCTGTGAGGCAGCAGTGCTAACCACTGAGCCACCGTGCCGTCCTTTAGCAGTGGGAGTCAAACCCACGACTCTGCGGAGGTTGCAAACCTGAACCCAGTGGCTTAGACCGCTTGACCATCGCCCGGACACCTTCCAAATCCATGACCACTACTATCTAGATGGACAAGGGCATCTACAAATCCCCCTCCAAGTCACTCACCATCCTGACATGGAAATATGTCACTATTCCTTCAGAGTCACTGGGTCAAAGTCCTGGAACTCCCTCTCTAATGGCATTGTGGGAATACCTACAACACATGGATTACAGTGGATCAAGAAGGCAGCTCACCATGACCTTCTCAAGTACAACTACAAATGGGCTTAAATGTTTGCCCAGCCAGCAATGCCTGCATTCTTTAAATAAATAAAAATAGAAGGCTGTCTTGATCATATGAGGGGATGAGATATTTTGAAACTATATCTTGGTCTGAATGTGCTCATTGAGATCAAGCATAAACTATTGTTCTCTCTGTTAGATGAGAAAGACTTGAGAAGTATGCTTCTCTGGAGATAGATTCAGATTATCTGTCTTATAAGATTTATCTATGTAATGAAATATGGACAGAGGAAGCTACAGACATCCATAAGTGTGCTCTCTAGAGTGACAGTAGAATAGAATGAGTGCAGTGAAAAGTTTCCAATCTTAGCCTTACTATCTATAATGAATCATTTTTTGAAAATTTGCTTGAGTCGTACACTTGGGCCACAATGGCCAAAAAGCCAGAACACTTTCAATCAAATACAGTCAGAAGTAAAGGTTGTCTGAGAGTGTGTTAATCGCAATATTGCGATGTAGGTTGGCCAGACAAGAAGGCCTATTAGCTTTGCCTGAAGACGTATTTCACATATTGACAGCATTTTGTGATTATAGATGACTTACTGGTGTTTGACAGATTGGTTGTTCTAGCTTTACTGATGACTAAATCCAGGACAGAATACACCAGGTTCACTTAAGGATAATCAAGTGCAGAGCCAGGGTTCAAGTGCTGATGCAGTCAGAGATGTCAAAGGAGTTTACAGATCCCATAGCTGACTGAGAGACTTGTGTTGTCATGGGACTGAGCAACATGAGTCACTGATACCCACTACTTTCTCCAACAGATTGTGGGAACCAATGCAAATAGAGCTACTTATGTTTAATGGACAATCTTTCTTCAATTGCTGTCAGCTAATCTTTATGATGGATAGAGTTACATACCACCAACACATGGAATTCCTGAGGTAGTTGTGTCAAATAATGGACTACAGTTTACTCATTGTCTTTCAGCCAATTTGCAGCTAGTTCTGGATTTAAACATGTAACATGTTTGTCGGCATGCCCACAGAGGAATGGGAATCTGAATGTTTCCTGCTTGTTGAATGCTGCTTGACCTGCTGTGCTTTTCCAGCACTACTCTAATCTTGACTCTAATCTCCAGCATCTGCAGTACCCACTTTTGCCCAAATTGAATATGTGGTCTAGACAGTCATTCTCCTTTTGAAGCAAGATGCTGACTTTCCTACAGCATTACTAAATTACCACTCCACCCTGCTTCAATATGGCTCATCATCAGAATTGCTGCTGCGCAGAAAATTGAGGAACAGCCTTGATGGGCTGAATGGACTACTTATGCTCCTAATTCACATGTTTGTATCTTGTGTGCACATGTTTTGTGTGAGTGCAATTACATTTTAGGTGTCATGAAAATAAATGTCATTCATTTCTATTTATTCAAAGTTACAAGAAAGCTTGTTTGTCTCTCCTTAAAAGTCATAGCACTGAAAAGGTTAAAGTTCTCCTCCAAAACACATCTTGTCAGTAAAGATGTGTGAAAAGGAGAAAGAAATCCCATAAGTCTCCCTTACTACTGCCCTATTATGTATGTTGATTGGAAGGATGGATTTAAAATGGCAGCAAACGATGTCTTTTACTAGTCAGACCAGCACGGTAAATTTCAGTGAAGCACCTGATGTTGGCAGCTTTATGGCAACTGTCCATTTGTGATGTACTTTAGACATTGGATGGCACAAGCACATATGATGGACTCATTGCCAATATCTTCTTTTAATAACTCCATACCTGCTAGTTCATGCTTTCGCTGTTCAAGCTCTGCTTCCACTTGATCTAAAACTTTTCCTAACTCACTAAGAATTTTCTTCAGATTGTTCACATCGTCATGGTCAAGTATCTTAGTCTAGGAAGAATAGAGAAAAGGATATTACTGTGTTTTAATCTTACTTGGTAATAGCAGAACAGTCCTCAATGTGGCCAGTGGTGTGAACATACAGCGTAGAATTGGCTTGTTATTGATAAGCTTATTGAATTGGGAAAAGTGCCAGTCTGCTCATCCATACAAACAAGAAACCCTGCTTGCTGGCCTCGAGTTTCCTGTGATAGTTTTAATATTTGAGATTACTGATGTAAAGTCAGTTATACACTGACTTAAACTGAACATACACTCTTTTGACTTCGTAACACTTACAATGACACTGCAACTAAAATACAACACAAATATTATCTCTACTGGTTGACCTTACTAAATTGAAGTAAAAACTCTGTTACTGTAAAGTCACCTATAAATTCCATTAGGCACAAAAGAGACATTTGTTTCAATTAACATCCAGACAAGCTCAAATATTAAGTAATTTTTTTTCATGTTGATGTTAAAATAAATTGAATCTTACTTCTGAAAGCAACATTTTCAAACTGCCTACATGTAGATGGAGAATGTGATACTTGAATTAAACAATGAAGATTTGTTTGGCATGCCATGCAGCACAATGCACATTCCTAAATATATTAAACAAACAATGGAAAATTCTTGGGAAATGACTTGACAAAATGAGACCAGGCCATAAACATTTGCAATCTGAGCAGACTACTTTTCAAAGTATTTCAAACAAAGTGTATAGTTTTTGCTTTTTTTCTGTTTCCATGGTAGCAGGGCTACATTTACTGCTGTCCCCAGTTGTCCTGAACTGGTGGTGGTAAACCTTCACCTTTACCTGTTGGAGTCTTTGTGATGATTGTGCTCCTACAAAGCTGGTATCTACATATTCCACAATATTGATCAGGTAACAATGAAAACATTGATATATGTTTGTGTTTGTCATGAGGATGAAATGTAGAAGATGGCATGAAAGATGTGGTATTTTTGCCTGCATTATCAGTCATAGAGATTGCATCTCCTTCAATGACAATGAAAACAATCTTGATGAGTTATTGCAAATAAAGCTACACAATAACTAGAGTATGCCAGTAACTGAGGAGGTGATTGTCTGGATGCTGATCTGGCAAATGTTCAGTTTATTGAGTAATTTGTAGACTATCTCATCTTGGCAACTGACGGGTATTGCATTACATTCTTGACTTGAATATTGTAGAGGATGGAGAGGAATTGAGGGTTCAGGAGCTAGACCAACTAGTGTAGTGTTTCCAGCATCTTGTAGCTATGGGTTTGATAGAGCTAACCTAGTTATGTTTCTCCTTTGAGAAATTCAATTGGCCAATGGGCCAGGTAGTGTTAAATTTGAATGGATGCGAGATATTGCCCTTTAGTGAGGCAAGATTTGTACAGTTGATGGTGGGGCCCCGAGTAATGTTGAGTGGAGAGGCTGGGGTTGCGGGGGTGGAGGGGTTCAGATGTGTAATTCTTTGAGATTGTGGACTGGGTGGTTGGGAGGATGCTTGGTGCAATTGCTTTCATTTCTGAGCTGTGTTGAGGGGGTGTTTGGGGACGGGTGTCGGGGGTAGGTGAGCCGTGTTGGGGAGGGGAGCAGGTGTCGGGGAGAGGGGCAGGTGTCAGGGGAGGGTGAGCCTTATTGCGGAGGGGGCAGGTGTCGGGGAGTGGGGCAGGTGTCAGGGGAGGGTGAGCTTTATCGGGCGGGGGGGCAGGTGTCGGGGGAGGGGTGTCGAGGGAGGGTCAGCCATGTCGGGCGGGGGGGTGAGGGGTGTGGGGGCTGGTGTCGGTGGGGTGTGATCTGTGTCGGTGGAGGATGAGCCCTCTCGGGGGAGGGCGATCTGTGTCGGATGAGTGTGGGTCTTGAGGGAGGGGGTATCGTGGGATGGTGAGCCGTGTTGGTGGGTCTCGGGGAGGATGAACTCGTTGGGGTAGGTGTCAGGTGAGGGCGAGCTGTGTCAGGTGACTGGGAGTTGGAATGTTGTGTTGAGGTTGTGTGGGGCATTGATGGGGCCTCTTCTGGAGTGCTGTTCTTTTCCCCTTGCTATGGAAAGGATGTTGTTGGATTGGAGGGGATCAAGGCGATTTTCAGGAATGATGCCAGGAGTGGAGAGTCTGAGTAGAATTGTGGGGATAGGCTGGGACATGTTTCACTGGAGTGAGGGAGGTTGAGGGATGGGCTTGTGGGATCATTTAGGGTATGGATAGGGTGAATAGCTAGGGTCTTTTCCCTAGGGTGGCAGAGTTCAAAACCAGGGGGCATATTTTTAAGGTGAGAGGAGAAAGTTTTAAAAAGAATATGAGGGACAACGTTTTTACACAGAAAGTGGTTCATGTGTGGAATGAACTGCCACAGAAAGTGTAGGTACAATTACAACTTTTATAATACATTTGGATAAATATATGAATAGAAAAGGTTTGGAGCGATATTCGCCAAATGCAAGCAAGTAGGACTAGTTTAGTTTGGGAACATGATCAGCGTGAACTGGTTGGACTGTAGAGTCTGTTTCCATGCTGAATGACTCGAAGATTTTCACAGTAGGAGGCTTGATGATTGTTCCATTGCTCTTGCTACATTAACAGTGTTATGCAAAACGCATGTTGTTACTGCTGTTGTTGTGTATGGCAATGGTTGCATCTTCTCTCGTTCATGATGGTGATAATCTGGTGCTAATGTATTGTGAATGCACCTGTCACTTTCAGCCAAAGTCGAGGTATTGCTTAGTCTCTGCTGTAAGTTGACATGACCCGCTTCATTACGAGGATATATTAATAGATCTGAAAACTGAGGTATTGTGGATGAAATAAGGGAAGTATTCTGAGTCTGTATCAAATTTTGCTTTGGTCACAACTAGAGTATTGCTGTGAAAAAGAACTTGTTGCCGAAGGTTTTTGTCTTTCCTCATCAGAACAAATGCATGAATGTTAAATTGAAAATAATCATGCCAATTTACACCAGAGGAGAAATGATGCAGCAAGATTCTAATTTGTTTGGAGACAAAGGCAAGATAGGGAACACTTAATTTTTACTAGAATAAAGTTTGTCTTCACATAGCTTATAGCTCAAGTAGTTCAATATTCCATATCAGGTCTAATGGCAACTTGTTTGCAAGAATGCTTAGCCTGAAGCGAAAATTGACACCTTCATTTTAGAATCAAGTTGAAAGTAAACTGTATTTATATTACCATAAGTTTTTTTTGTTTGGAAAGGTATGGCTCTGTGAGTTGAGGTTGTTCTTGGTCAAGCTTCAAGAGTTCTGCAGCGGTGTTTACTAAATGTCCTGTCAGAAGAAAAGTCAAAGATATATGATTTCATATCTATTATGCCTTGTACAACATGAAAAAAAAAATGGTACACTGAAGCAAAACTCATTGCCACTGGTACAGCTTTTGGTCTAGAAAAACATATTTCTAATTACTATTTTGATTAAGAAGATTCCACTAATGTTCAAAGTCCTAGCTATACATGGGATGACAACCAAACTTAAATGTTTGAATTAGTGTCATTTCTTTTCATATCAAGTTCTGTACAGTTATAAAATATATTCTAGCAATTATTCCAAAACCAAAATGGGCTACAGTAGAGATCACTCAAGCTGAGTTTACCTGACAATACAATGTTCAAATGAAACACCTATTATTTTGTGGGAATTTAATTTGCAATTACCTTTGGACACACATCCATATCACACAATGTGAATGACTGATATCAACTTATGTTATATTTGATCTGAGCAGAATCATATATGCTGCAAAATGAGGTACTATTTCAACTTGTTAAACAAAAGTTGCTTTCACATTTGTTCTGAGAAAGGGCCACTGGATTTCTCTCCACAAATACTGTCAGACCTGCTGAGCTTTCCCAGCAATTTCTGTTTTTGTTACTTTCACATACCCATTCTCCCTTCATTAGATCATTGTGTTTAATGAAAAGCATTATACATAGCCCAAAGCTCCTATGTCCAGTGGTTATGATGGGGTTCCATTAAGTAGTTGGCAAAAGAATTCAACATGCCACTATCTGTTTCATTACTTGCATTCATGTCCAATCATGTAACATCCTTGTGGTCACTGACTAACTCTCGCTCTCAGTTCATCAACTCCTCTGTTTTAAAATTCTAATCTTTACTTTCAAATCTCTTCCAGGTCTCACCTCTTCTGCCCCTGCCCATATCCCAATCCCTGCAACAGCATCCTGACAGCACTGAAAGTATTTTGCATTCTGCCAACTTGGCCCCTTGCACATCCCCAATTCTTTTATCTGAATATTGATGGCCTTTAGCTGTCCAGGCTCAAACTCTAGAATTCCCTCCTAAACCTATATATACCTCTTCACCTCACTTCTCCTCTCCTGATGCTGTTCAAAACTTTCACTTTCACTGAATATTTATTTGGTCATCTGTTCTAATGTCTCCTTCATAGAGCACTCCATAGTATGGGTTGTGATAATTGATTTGCAAATTTTGTCTTGTTTTGTTGCTTTGAACAAATGACATTATATGCGATAAAACAACTATTATTAAGCAATTACAAAGGTGGCAGAAAAATGCCTAATATTCTATTTCAACATGCGTAAGATGCACAGCAATTGTAAGATAGAAGAAAACTAAATTCTTTGGCAATTGTTATGATCCCAGAACAGACTGCCAGATGTATGATGGCTAATGATTAGTAGCTTTCATCTTTAAAGTAAAAAAAGATGAGACCCATGGAATTTACTAACAGACTGAAGTCACAAAATTCAACTGTTATATTGATATTTGAACAAACAACAATAAACTTCAGCAGACATCATTAGAACAGGAGTAATATCTACAATACATGCACAACATACTTCTAACACCTGGAATTAACTTGTAGTAAATATGGGAAACAGATTGTGATCAAACCCCTCAAAGCACACATCAGATAACTGCGATCAAGACAAAGCCCATAGATCTTTCAGCAACTCCCCCAAACTTTGATAACACAGTGGGTCATCAACTTTCATTAAACTTCACAAGGGACATAATTCTTAACTGGGCTTAAAAACTCTCTCTCCACAGCTGCATCATCATGGTCTTCCTCAATGGCTGTTCTTATATTGGTCAATTCCCCTCTTTTCCTGGACCCGTGTTACCTATGGACTATGAAAACTGTACTCCAGTACTAATTCACATGCAAAACTCCAGCTTTTCACTGAAAATTAGTTTCACCAAGATGAAACAACCTCTGGGGTTGTCCTTGAGATTTTACCTTGTTCAGACACAATCATAGAGTCATAGGAGTCATAGAGATGTACAGCATGGAAACAGACCCTTCAGTCCAACCTGTACATGCTGACCAGATATCCCAACCCAATCTAGTCCCACCTGCCAGCACCCGGCCCAAATCCCTCCAAACCCTTCCTATTCTTATATCCTTCCAAATGCCTCTTAAATGTTGCAGTTTTACCAGCCTCCACCACATTCTCTGGCAGCTCATTCCATACACGTACCACCCTCTGTGTGAAAAAGTTGCCCCTTATGTCTCTTTTATATCTTTCCCCTCTCACCGTAAACCTATGCCCTCTAGTTCTGGACTCCCTGACTCCAGGGAAAAGACTTTGTCTATTTATCCTATCCATGCCTCTCATACTTTCGACCCTCAATCAACTGTACATAGCTATTGGAGGCACGTGGCTTCTTCTGAACTTTCATAACTTTCAGGACTTTTCCTAAGCTCTGATTCCAATGGCTGCCTACTAACACCTAGAACTTGTGATCTAACAGCATAGAAATATGCAACTGCTTATGACTTCTCATTGGAGTCTCCTACACAGAAACAATGTAGTTCTGTTGCCTTCCAAGTTGTAAAGATAAAAAGCTACCTTTCCAGCTCTTGTCTCCTTCTTCAACTCTTTGTCCTTTAAACTCCTCTTCATTGACCCCCAGACTATCTAAGGTGACCCACCGAAAAATATTGCAATTGTACTGCTGGGCAGTATTGAATATAGCTATGTAGAAACTCATACAATTATCAGTTCCATAAATGATACTAGTCATAGATTTTATACTGGTTCAGTACAAAACAATTATATGAATAGAGGATTTCATCACAAATAAACCAATAATGGCGGCACGGTGGCACAGTGGTTAGCACTGTTGCCTCACGGCGCCAGAGACCTGGGTTCAATTCCCGCCTCAGGCGACTGACTGTGTGGAGTTTGCACGTTCTCCCCGTGTCTGCATGGGTTTCCTCCGGGTGCTCCGGTTTCCTCCCACAGTCCAAAGATGTGCAGGTCAGGTGAATTGGCCATGCTAAATTGCCCGTAGTGTTAGGTATAGGGGTAAATGTAGGGGTAGGGGTATGGGTGGGTTGCGCTTTAGCGGGTCGGTGTGGACTTGTTGGGCCGAAGGGCCTGTTTCCATACTGTAATGTAATCTAATCTAAAAAATGTTTCTTTTAAAGATGGACTTGGTTACTGAAGTAATCAGAAAAAAATTAACCAGTAGTGTCAATGGATAATATTCTTGTCATTCAATTTGGGTTAGCTTGGTTGCTAACGTGTAACATTTGCATCTACATAAATATTGTTGATTTATCATAAGCACAAATTTCAGATTGCTGACCTTTGTTCATAAATCTTAAATTAACTAGAATGCTGACGCAAATTATTTTTTTGAATATCATATAATTTCACCAAATTATGTAACAGAACTAGACTTTTGGGCCCTGTTGGTGTGAGTGAGGCTTGAAAGTACTGAATGCATGCCCACTAACCTGAGTGGTCATAAAAAAGTGGGCAGTAAATGAAGAAGGAAACAATGCTGGTGCAAGCCTATTTGGAACAATAAAAATTGCATAATCAGGTTTTGAACAGATTCTTATGTTTTCAGGCAAGTTCAGTCCAGTTCATGTGTTTATTCTATTCAGAATAGGTAATTCACAATAGGAATTAATAGGATTCAATGTGGGTAACAACAGCTCAGACATGGCTCACAAGGCAAAGGTTTGTAGAGATGAGATGGCAATTTTAAGGTCAGGTTTTCAATACAGGATTACTGAGTTACTGTTTTCCGTACAGAAGATAACATTTCATAATACCAATTTTCCAACATTCTGTTGGCAATCCCATACGTGTTGCTTAAATTGATTTTTTTTTCACAGTTCTGCATTGTACATCCTATCTCTTTTTTATCTTGTTCCTTTGGTGCACTCATAAATCACTTGGTTGAGAGATTCCAGTTTACTGATCCCATAGTCAAAGAGTTATAAAGGTCGACAGCACAGAAAAAGGCCTTTTAGCCCATCACTTCTGCACCAATCAAAAACAAGCACCTAACCATTCTAGCCCCATCAAGTCCAAGGACTACCAACCAATCATATTTGACAACACAGTTTGCAGTTTGTATAATGTATCCTATACTGTAACATAACCAGATAATCAGATAAACGAGCACTTAGCAACGGATTGATCAAAGAGCTTGGTAGACACAGGGTTGGGATTTGAATATAAATTTTAGAGCTATGGTCTAGATCCCTGGAGCTAAACCTTGTTTTGACATTGGGATCCCAATGTTGGGTACATTTTCACATTTGAACTCCATCACACATTTGACAAGCACACCAATTAGAGTAACTCAGGGTGCCCACTTGATATCGGATAAGGATGTTAGGTATATTTCTAAGGCTGGATGGCTAATAGGACACTCTTTAATACTCACACATTGACCAGTCTCACCATCAGAGGTCAACACAGCCAAGTGTAGAGGAATGGAAGAAGGGGAGGGTGCCTCAAGATGGAGGTGCCCTATAAAGATTTTTTTTTAAAGTTAAACTTTAGAAATATTGCACTTTCCATTGCAATTGTGACTACAGTTAAGAGAATTTAATTTGCATTCAAGTGCTTCAGGACATTCTGAGGTCATTAAGGCATGATGGTTGAGAGGGGATTTGTTTAGATGGTGGGGGCTTGGAATGTTGTAATTTATAAGGTTATGGACTAAGAGCTAGAATGTGGGATCAGGTTAGATGGCTACCCACCACAGGCTTAGATATATTGGCCAACTGTCCTCCTTCCATGCTCTAAATGTCTAATTTTATTGAAAGACTGTTCATAATCATGTAGGGAAAGCACCTACATTGAATGGTCATTGGCTGCAAGTGTAGCCTAATGGCTGTGAGGGGTGAGAGAGTGAAGGAATTGTGGAGTTCCTTAGCTGGATATATGGGACAAGAACAGTCTGCTTTTATTGGTCTATCAGACTGCTTGCAATAGTCGGAAGGTAACCATTACTATCACACCTCCTCCCCCAACCACCACCAACTTCACTGAACAAAAATGGCTCAGGACCAGAGCAGGAGGCTGGCATTGCGATGGAAAAGAAGGGTTTTTCTGCCTCCACATCCATCTCAAGGGACAACTGAAAATTCAGCCCTGATAGCACAACTTCAAATGGTGGATCTAAAAGCGAGAAAATGCATAGATTCTACTGATGTAAGTGTTGAGCATTATGACTGTACTCACTGTCTCAGACAGTACTGTAGATTTCGAACTCACTGCCTGAAAGGACAATAACGATTAAAACTTGCAAAACATTTAAAATTTGTTTGAATATGTCTTTGGATTTCTGTAAGAGTCAAAAGTGGGTCTAATTTGGATGTCTCTTTGTCAGCCGAGTGACCTCCTTCAGTGCAATGAACCAAGTATGTGCTTGAATTATAACAGAGCCTTTCACAGCCTCTGGTAATCTCCCAAATACTCGCAGCCAATTCATTGCTTTTGATGAGTTAACATTGTCATTTTGTAAGGCAATGCAGCAAATCTTCATGTAAGCGAAGATTCAGAGACAGCAATCAGCTAGTTCCAATAACAAATTAATGGTGATATTAATTCAGGGAAGAACTTTGGCTAAGACAGGGAAAATCACTCCTTCTTAGCTCCTCTTATATTGCCACCTAAGCATGCACAAGGGGACTTGGCTTGATAAGGGTCAGGGTCAAGTTTAATGTGCTAGATTAATGGTGCATGAGCACTTTAGTGACAGAAGGTCACAGCCAAGTACATTCAGCTACAGGTGAGGGATTATCATGGTCTGGCAGTGGAAATCCCAGGATAGTGAAGTCGCCTTGTAGGACCTAAACATTCACTTCTCCAGTGAATGTTTGAGTAAACTCAAAAACAGTTAAGATGTAGTAAAACAATTAAAATAAATTCAGTGAGGACTGCCTATAATTTAATGTTTAATCTTTAATACAGAGTGATAAATATACATGCCAGGAATTTCAAAATTATCACCCTGTAGCAAACTGGAACTGTGATCAAGTAATAGTGGAGAAAAAGAAGACAGCAAGTAAATTAAAAGGAACAGGATCACTCCAGGATAGCATTTTCTTCAGAGATATGAAACAATATCCTCATTTTGTTTTCCAAATGAAATGGGTTAAATAAAAAGAATGCCCACTTCACTAAGAAGTAGCTTGTAATAGAATAGTAACATTAGCCGTTTCACTATTTCTTTCCTACCTGACATATTTATACTTTACAACAAATACAGAGCATTGCACCAGAACTACAGTTCACAGACTGACCATGTGTAATGCAAAATAAGTGCTACTTTACGACATCATTTTGTTTTTATCAAAATGCTTTGTGCTCAGGTTATGAAAAACATGCAGGAAGCTGACAACTTCTCCTCAATTATGAAGAACATGTGCATGTAAGTGCACATATATTTATATACAGTACCACCATTGTGATTTGTGAGTTATGCTTGTCTGGTTTGTTTTGAAAGTTAACTTCAGGACATTTTGATCTACTCTCTCTAATCATCAGTTCATTCAGCAAGAATACTATTCATACATGATTAATAACCTAAGATGATGAATCAATATCTCTTGAAATTCATCCTTAACATCCATTAAGACTGATATAATTTCACAATTTGTACCTATTCATGTACAACAAAAAAATTACAATGTAAATGATTTATTTATTCATTTATTCCAGATATATTTCAATGTTCTCCAATGTAAGCAAGTACAGACAAATAAGATATGTTCAACTGTGTCTTCTCAATCACACATTATCCAAGAAATATTTTAATGCTATTTACTGCTGCAAATGTTCTTAGAAGCTCTATTTGTACATATTTCTGTAATATTCTGGGAAAGTTACTGGGTTGAATTGAATCAGGTCTGAGGAAACTGCAAATTTGTGCTGAACAGATTATTAAATAATAGCAAGAACACTTGCTTTCTTTCCCTATATTCACTCTGGAAGACACTGTCAAGACAGCATTTCTGTCTCATTTTTATTGACCTCATGATGTTAACAGTGTGGAACTGGAAACATATAGTATCATAATATAGTTCAGCATGAGAAACCCGCTGAGTCTGTGCCAACGTTTGAACAACAATCCAGTTAGTTCCACTCCCCCATTCTCTCCGCATATCTTAAGCATTTTTTTCTCCTTCAAGTATTCATTCCATTCCCTTTTGAAGGCAAATATTGAATCTCTCCCCTCCACTCTCTCAGGCAGTCGATTCCAAATTCTAATCATTCATCCAAATAAATGTTTTTCTTCACATTATCTTCAGTTACTTTGCGAAGCACCCTTAGATCTGTGTCTAGTTATTAAGCTCTTAGCTATTGAAACCATCTCCTTATTTATTCTATCTAAACATTCATGATGATAAATCTCCTCCTGGCCTCCTCTGATCTAAGGAAAACAAACCCAACTTCTGAGGTCCACTCATATAATTGCAATCTCTCATCCCGAGTAATTTTTTTCTGGATCTGATCCAAAGCTTTCATGTCCTACTTAAAGTTTTGGATCTAGAGTTTGACACAATACACAAGGTGGAGCCAGGATACTGTTTTATACAGGATTAGCATTATCTTTCCAGCTTTTGTATATCAAATCTTTTTTATTAATTTGGAGATCCCATATGTTTTATTCACTGCTTTGTTAACCTGTCCTACCAGATTCAAAGAATTGTGAACAAACATTCCCAGGATTCGCCTGCCTTGCTCTCCTTTAAAATTATTCCATTTACAATGTGTTATTTCTCCTCATTATTTCTATAAAGCTTTAGCACTTCACACCTTCGCTGCATTAAAATTAATCAATAATGAGTGCACCAATTCACCAGTCTGTCTGTATATTCATAAAGTCTGTTACTATCTCCCTCACTTTATATTTCTTATTTTGTGTGGTCTGTAAATTTCAAAATCGAACCCTGAACCCCCAAATTTAAATAATTAATGTGTGTTGGAAACAATAGCGTTTCTAGTACTGAATCATGGGGATCCCTCCAGAATTCATAAAACAGCCATTCATAAAGCTCCCTGTTTTCTATCCCTCTATCAATTTTGTATCTATCTAGCTAGTGCCACTTTTATCTCATTGGATTCAATTTTTCAAACAAATATATAATGTGGTACTTCATCAAATTTCTTTTGTAAGTTCATATACACAACATCAACTGCACTATCCTCATCCTCCTCTTCTGTAACTTCATTAAAATACTCATTCCAAGTTAGTCAACACAATGTGTCCTTGAAAAATCCATTTTAGCTCTCTCTCAATAGTCAGAACTTGTCCAATATCTGTTAAATTTCTCCCAGACCCTTGGTCTGAATCTTCTGAGAGCCACAATTACTGTCAGACTGCTGCTTTAGTTTCTATTGTTTAACCTGTGCCCAAGTCCACAAAGCCTTGCGTGTTTTTAAAGCATTGACTGTTGTATTTTGGTAAGTGAAGAGTTTAGTTACTTGATTGAAAAGTTACAGGGAGAAGTGGAATGAGAGGATAGGTGACAGATGGGTGAGGTGCAAGGTAAAAAGGTGAGAGGAGAGGGAGGCAAATAAGTAGGTGAGTGGACAGAGTGGAAGCTGGGTGAGGAGATAGGGTGGTAAATTTATGAGGGGATAGGGTGAAGAAGTAAGGGGGTAGGGTGGATTGAGGACGGTAGTCAAGTTGAATCAGGGCAAGTTGGGTGGCAAATTTCGTTGTTGAATAAAGAGGAGTGAGTTGGGGGATTTTGGTGGTACACAGGTGCGGGTCAGGTCAGGGAGAGGTTTAGTGAGGTTGAGTGTCGAAAGTGTCAAGGCTGCTCAAGTTAGGAGAGTGGGAAGGAGATATCATTTGGGAGATGTTGCTTGGTGGGGGTGCTCAGTTTTATAGTTTCCCTTGAGTTATATTAGGTTTTAATCCCTTTAACATTTTAGATTTAGATGTAGATTTCATTGTCACATGTACTTGAGTACATGTGAAATTGAATACATGAAAATTGGAGAAAGTCACCATTCTCCAGCACTATCTTATGATACAAAAGACAGGATTAAAAACAGAAGCAGAAATAAAAGAAAGAGTCAAAAGAAAAGGAAATGTCCAGATCACTCCCCTACCCCTGCAATGAGGCCTTGCCACCAGAAAAACAAAGCCACAAAGTCCATCCTCAGTCTGTGAGTACTCAGGTGCCCCGGGTCCCCACACGCTGCTGCAGCTACAATACCACAGTCATCAGCTTCCTGGACCTGGAGCTGCACCACCGTTGCTGGAACCGTGTCACCATTCTTCGAAGCCATTTTACCATCACCAACATTGTCACCACCATAAGTCTTCTGAACTGATTCAAACCTGACGCTGGACCCATTACACTAAAGCAGCCTGTGCCTCGTTCTGGCTTACAGTGCTGCCACCTCCTGGGGCCACCATTTTGTGGATAACTATTCAGTTAGGTGAATCAGAAGTCTTGAACCGTAACTCAGGATTGAGACTTTGTGGAGGGACCCAGCTGCCGGCTAATTGACCATCAAAAATTTTAACGTCTCTGGCAATTCCTGGGTTGTTGGTATTGGGATCTCTGCAGGATCTTTCAGAATATGTGACTACAATAATTTCCTTCCAATTAGAAGATCTGGGCTGTTGTTTCTAAATGCCTCTCCACCATTTATTTTAAATTGACCAGGCTGTAATTGTTAGATTTATCTTTACCAAAATGTTTTTGTGAACAAAGGTGTAACATTTGCAATCCTGTAGTATCACACTTGTATTAAAAAGGATGGGAAAACTGGGGGCAATACTTCAACAATTTCCAACATTACTTCCCTTAGCACGCTACTTTCTCCACTTCAGTACTAGTAGTCTTTCTAGTATCTCCTCTTGCTTTTATTGCATCCAGTGTCTCAGTAACCACTTAGCTTACAATAAATTAGTCAAAAATCGCTTGTTGGTAGATACCAATGCAAAGTAATCATTTGGTAGCATACATTTCTGCTTTCACCAATTGATCTACATTTTGGTCCCGATCTAGTCCACTGCTTTTCTGGCAGTTCTTTAACACACTTTTTAATGTGCCTTTGGAAAACGTGTAGGCTAGCACAGTAGAGGTGGTCGGTTCCCTATCCTACAGGATACTAATGTTTCTGTTGGGTTTTTGCAACAATATCAGTAGTTTTCATAACTTTTTGGTGTTAGTCTATTAATTAGCAAAATGTTTTGGATACTGTTTCATTTTTTTTCTGTTGACATTTAAGCTAATATTTGTTGGACTGGCAAACTAACACTGTAATTACCCTACCATACTCTGGAGTAACAAAGCTAACCCCATTCTAAAGTGCATTATTCATTATCCATACGTATTAACTTACTGCGGATTTCAGCTGTAGCATACTTCGGGATCATGGATTCTGTGGTCAATTCTGGATGTAGAATGCAGCCATGAGTGTAGGCATCCATGGGCAGTGAGTCCAGCAAGTCTTTAAAATGCTGCATTCTGGAATAAGTAAGGCTCCCTGCTTCTGGAATTAATCTTGAGAAGTTTTCTGGAGATAAAATAATAATTTGTCAAACATTGCCATATAAAATCTGGGTTCTTCCATTTATTCAAGATTATATAATTCTAAATCAAAAATAAAAATCACACAACACCAGGTTATAGTCTAACAAGTTTATTTGGAAGCTCTAGCTTTCAGAGTGCCGCTCCTTCAAGCAAACAACTTCTCTAATATAAAGCAATTTATTAATAATTTGACAATGCACCATTGCATAACAACAATATTTTGACCACACTCAGCCTAGCCTAAGAAAAGTTTGCTCAGTGAATTATATCTATAAAGATTTCATGTAACTACATCGACTCAGAAAGAGATAAAAGTTAATGTCCCACTTTTCCCAAATTTTAATATTTAATACATTCTCATGTTCTAACCTTCAACACACCCTGTCCTGAAGGCACAAAGTTAATTTCACCCAATTAATTTTACAAATAAAGTGCTACAATGTAATACTGTTTCATTCTTTTGCATTCAGAGTTCTTGAGAAGATTTGCTCAGGTTGTGGATGAGATTGTTGACTTGCTTGCTGAGCTGGTAAGTTTATTTGCAGACGTTTCGTCACCACTCTAGGTAACATCTTCAGTGTGCCTCTGGTAAAGTGTTGGTGTTCTCTCCTTCTTGCTATTTATGTGTCTGGGTTTCCTGGGGTGGGTGTTGGCATTTCCATTTTGTTGCTGGTTCTGTGTCTTAGTGGTTGGTATATGGAATCCAACTCTGTATGTTTATTAATGAAGTTCTGGGTTGAGTGCCAGGCCTCTAGGAATTCCAGTGCGTGTCTCTGTTTGGCTTGTTCGAGGGTGGATACGTTGTCCCAGTCGAACAGGTGTCCTTCATTGTCCGTGTGTATGGATACAAGTGATAGCTGGTCATGTCTCTTGTGGCTAGTTGGTGTTCGTGTATCCTGATGGCTAATTTCCTTCTGGTTTGCCCTATGTAGTGCTTTTGACAGTCTTTACATGGTATTTTGTATATAATGTTGGTTCTGCTGGTTGTGGGTATGGGATCCTTTATACTTGTTAGTAACTGTGGTAATGTGGTATTTGGCTTGTTGGCTACCATGATACCCAGATGTAAGAGTAGTCTGATGGTCATTCCAGATATGTCCTTAATGTATGCAGTGTGCTGCAGTATGTTATGGCTCGCTTGAACAATGTTCTGAAATGACACTGTCAACCCCAGCAGACTCAGGCACACAAATAGCAAGCCGGACAGAAAACCAACGCTTCGCCGGAGGTGCACTGATATGTTCCCAGGTATGGTGACGAAATGTCTGCGAACGAACTTACCAGCTCAGGGATCAAGTCATTCTTTTGCATTTTATGGTTAAGTATGTAAGGCAAATAGCAATGTTTATTTTTCCCTATAGTTTCCGGCTGGGACAGTAATAAAGAGCAGAAAGAGTCTAGAGTTGGTAGGGTGTGTTTGGAAAAGTTTTCTGTATGAGTATGTTTTCAGTGCCATTGAAAAAGAAGGCAGTGCTGTCCCTCACTCTTAGCAATGAGATAGATCAAATGGATCAAGTGTCAGTAGGAAGACATTTAGTGGACAATGATCATTTTATAGTAAGGTTAGTATACTGATGAAGGCTACTCCTTCACCAGGTAGCTGTGACAATAGCAAACTGGATATGAACTTGACAGAGTGACTGGAACCAAAATGTACTGGTGAATGGTTGTTCGTAGGTTGAAAAATGGTTTATAATGAAATTGTCCAGTGATTGGTGTTAAGACCCTTGATCTGTCTGATATAATTTAATAAGTTAGACATTGATATACCGGGAATTATTTCAGAATTTGCAGACAATACAACATGTATGAGTGAAATTAGAAAAGAAGTGACAGTGAAATTAAATGAAGAGAAGCTTGAAGTGATTCTCTTTGTTAGGAGGACAGAGTGAAAATGTAATATATAAGATGAAAGATACAATTCTATTGGGCGCAGGTGGTGGGTTATGTAGGAGCAGATGGACCTGGATGTATAATGTTCCTAAATCATTAAAGGTGGTATACAGATTGAGAAAGTGTTTTAAAAAAGCATATGCCATTCAGGGCTTTATCAACATGGGCATAAAGTACAAAAATAAGTAGACAGTGTTAATAAAACATTAGCTTAGCCTCCATTGGAATATTACTTCCAGTTCTGAGGGTAAAATACTTTAGGAAAGAAATGAAGGTAATAGTGTGCAGAAAAGAATCATGAGAATGGTTCCAGGGACAAGCAACCTCAATTTAGAATCAGAGAATCCCTAAAGTGTGGAAACAGGCCCTTCAGCCCAACAAGTCTACACCGAGCCTCTGCAGAACAACCCACCCAGACCCATTGCCCCTATCCTGTATTTACCCCTGACTAATACATCTAACATACACATCCCTGAACACTATGGGCAATTTAGCACAGCCAATTTGCCTAACCTGCGCATCTTTGTTCTGTGGGAGCAAATCCATGCAGACACAGGGAGAATGTGGAAACTCCACAGAGACAGTCGCCCAAGGCTGGAATCAAACTCTGGTCCCTGGTGCTGTGAGGCAGCAGTGCTAAACACTGAGCCACCATGTCACCCAATTTAAAAGGGAGATTGGAGAAGTTGGGACTATTTCTTTGGAAAAGGCAAGGCTCAGAGGAGATTGATAGAGTTATTCAAAATCTTATGGTATCACAATGGAGTAGATAGGGAGAAATTGTTCCTCTTGGTGGAAAGATCACAAACTAGAGGATGCAGACTTAAGTAGTTGGTAAAGGAATCAATGGCAATACAAAAAAAAGCTTTCCCATAGAGTGAATGTATAGGATCTGGAATGCAACGTCTGAGACTATGATATCAGGAGGAAAACGTCAATCGAGCCTTTCAAAAGTGTTATGGATCATTATCTTAAAAGAAAACCGCAGTTACAGTGAAAGAGCAGAGGAGTGGCATCCTTCGAGAATCAACATGGACGTGACAACCTGTAACCATTCTATGATTCCATATATTGACTACTTACTATGACTACTGAATAAATTGATGTAATCTTGGTAATTGAATAAGAATTTTCTTCAGCACTCATACATAAATATAAGTGTTTATATTTAATATATAATATTATATATTATATATATAAGTCCACAAATCTATAAATCTCAGCCTCAATAATTGGGCTTTCCAGGGTTGAGAATTTCAGAGATTCACAGTGAAAAATAATTTTTCTCATCGCAATCTTAAATGGCCAACCCCTCCTGACTATATCTCTATTTCTAGACTTTTTGACAAAGAAAAACAGGCTGTCAGCACCAAACCCATGAAGTCCTGTAGGAAACTTATGTTTCAAGGAGATCACTTCTCATTCTTCTAAACTCCAGACAGCTTAAATACATTCTATGCACCCTCACCTTACCTGAACTCCTCATATCAGGAATCAATCTAATGGACCTTAACTGCATTCCAAAGCATGTATATATTTCCTCGGTACAGAGATCAAAACTGCACACATTATTTGTCACCTTACCAAACTCTGTACAAGTGAAACAAGATTACCTTTCTGTTGCATTCTAATTCTCTTACAATAAAGGCTAACATTTCTGGTTTGTCATGTTCCCAGCTCAAGGTTTGTTTTAAATTATTTCTGTGGCCCATGGTTTCCCTCCAGTCAATCACTTTTTTCTCTTCTGTGGGATTCTTGAAAGTTTAGCTCTTTTAGCTGCTGATTGTAAATACAAGCAGTGTTCTTAAAACTGTGTTAGAAGATTCTTCAGACCTCCACCACTTGTTTTGCAGTAGTGAGACAAAACCTTAACAATACTGAAACAATTTGTACAATGGATCCTCACCACTGCTCATCATGGTGTAAGATTCAACTGGTAGATTTGGTTTCACAATTCTCTTACAGAAATAATTTCCATAACAATGATCCTAATGATCTCCAGTTTGCCAAAGGCAGTGCTCTCTGCAGACCCATGACCCATTTTGCATTGCAACTGTCACTTCAGGTCAATGGAGAAGCTTATGTCCAAAACAGTTCTCGACTTTGTAGGCTGTGGAATTACTTACTCATCATCTAATACACCTTAGAAACCACTCTAACCTTGGGCTAGAACTGTGCAAGTATCAATATCAGAATAATCCATTCCCACCTCATTCTAACCTGCAGTTATAGAGTCATAGAGATGTACAGCATGGAAACAGACCCTTCGGTCCAACCCATCCAGGCCTACCAGATATCCCAACCCAATCTAGTCCCACCTGCCAGCACCCAGCCCGTATCTCTCCAAACCCTTCCTATTCATACACCCATCCAAATGCCTCTTAAATGTTGCAATTGTACCAGCCTCCACCACTTCCTCTGGCAGCTCATTCCATACATGTACCACCCTCTGTGTGAAAAAGTTGCCCCGTATGTCTCTTTTATATCTTTCCCCTCTCACCCTAAACCTATGCCCTCTAGTTCTGGACTCCCCGACTCCAGGGAAAAGACTTTGCCTATTTACCCTATCCCATGCCTCTCATAATTTTGTAAACCTCTATAAGGTCACCCCTCAGCCTCCGGTGCTCCAGGGAAAACAGCCCCAGCCTCTCCCTATAGCTCAAATTCTCCAACCCTGGCAACATCCTTTTAAATCTTTTCTGAACCCTTTCAGTTTTCACAACATCTTTCCGATAGGAAGGAGACCAGAATTGCACGCAATATTCCAACAGTGGCCTAACCAATGTCCTGTACAGCCACAACATGACCTCCCAACTCCTGTACTCAATATGCTGTCCCAGCTTCTCTGGGTTGGAACTTGATATTTATTTATTATATTCTGTTGTTTAAATGACATCTTTCTTGATACTTTGTAATCAGCTGCCTACAAATTGAACAAATAAGAAACAGTGTTTCTCAGAGAACCTGAAGCATGAAAATGAAGTTCACAAATCAGTGTTTTGCTGTTTTGGCACCAGACAGCATTCATGATTACAACTCTTTAATGTACCTGTAATGTTGAAGAAATATCCTAATTTTAATATCACTGACTGCAGTCAGCATAGTTCTGATCTAACTAATATGATAGATTTTTTGATGGTCTTCACCTCTTTGTTTCTATTCTCTAATGAAGGGGATACAGATATAGACATTTTTTATTCATTCGTGGGACGTAGGCATCACTAGCTGGGCCAGTATTTATTGCCCATCCCTTGTTACCCTTTGAAGGTGTTAGTGAGCTACCTTCTTGAACCATGGTAGTTAATGTGCTATGGGTATACCCACAATGGAGAGAATTCCAGGATTTTGACCCAACAACATTGAAGGAATGACACTATGTTTCCAAGTCTGGATGGTGAGTAGTTTACTGAGGAACTTGCAAGTGGTGGTGTTCCCATGTATCAGCTGTCCTTGTTCTTCTAGATGGAAGTAGTTGTGGAATTGAAAGAGGTTGTCAAGAGATTAGATGACTAACAGTGTGGAAACAGGCCCTTCGGCCCAACCAACCCTCCGAAGAGCAAACCACCCAGACCCATTCCGCTACATTTACCCCTTCACCTGACACCACGGGCAATTTAGCATGGCCAATTCACCTAACCTGCACATGTTTGGACTGTGGGAGGAAACTGGAGCACCCGGAGGAAACCCACGCAGACATGGGGAGAATGTGCAAACTCCATACAGACAGTTGCCTGAGATGAGAATTGAACCTGGGTCTCTGGGGCTGTGAGGTAGCAGTGCTAACTGCTGCGCCACCGTGCCACCCTTCTTTGGCAAATTTCTGCAATGCATCTTGTGGACAGTATACACTGCTGCTACTGATCATTGTGTGGTAAAGTGATTGAATGTGGATGTGATGCTAATCAAGCAGGCTGTTTTGTCCTAGCCGGTTTCAAGCTTCTGAAATGTTGTTGGAGCAGCACTCATCCGGACATGTGGAGAGTATTCCATCACATTCTGACTGAAAGCGATTGTGAATGCTTAAGCCTTATCTTTTGTACTGATATGTTGGGCTCTTCTATCATTGAGGATGGGATGTATGTGGAGCATTCTTCTCAAAACAGTTTTTGATTGTCCACCACCAGTCACAACTGAATGTGGCAGTAAAACAGAGCTTAGATTGATCCACGTTATGGGATTGCTCAGCTCTGACTCTCACTTGCTGCTTTTGCTGTTTAGTTGGCAAGTAGTCTTGTTTGGTAACTTCACCACATTGACATGTTTTTTTCAGGTATGACTGATGCTGCTCTTGGCATGCCTTCCTACATTCTCCATTGAATCAGGATTGATCTCTAGCCTGATTGCAATGACATAATGGGGGAATATACTGGTCTGTGAGATTGCAGATTATGTTGGAGTATAATTCTGCTGCTTCTGATGCCCAGCAGAGCTTCATGGATGCCCAATACCGAGTCGCTAACTCTGTTCAAACTCGGTCCCATTTAGCAGTGATAGTGCCAGACAACATTTTGAGGTTGTTTCAGCTTGTCGGATGTGATAGAGGGCTACGGGGGGGATAAGTCAACACATCATAGTACCATAGTATGGGGAGTAATTCAAGACGGGTGAGCATGAAAGAATGTAGCAATAGTAGGGAACAGTACAGTGATGGGGATTGACACTGTTATCTGAAGCAAAGAGCATGAGTCCAGATGGCTGCGTTACCTGCCCACTGCCAAGATTTGCTCAGGTTGGAAAGGAACTTACAGTGGGATGGGGAGGATCCAGTCATCCTTATCAATGTAGGTACCAGCAGCAAAGGAAGAACAAAGGAGAAGGCTTGGCAGAGATTTTTTTTTTCATTCATATGATGGCTAGGCCGTCATTTAATTGTCCATCCCAGAGGGAAGTTAAGAGTCAATCACATTGCTGTGGATCTGGAGTCGCATGTAGGCCAGACCAGGTGAGGATTGAATTTCCTTTCTAAAGGACATTAGCAAACCAGATGTATTTTTTCCTGCCAATCAACAACTCATTCATGGTCATCATTAGACTTTTAATTCCAGATTTTTATTGAATTTAAATTCCACCATCTGTCATGGCTGGCTTCAAATCTAGGTCCCCACAACACGACTTGGGTCTCTGGATTAATGATATAACAATAATACCACTAGGCCATCACTTTCTATATAAGAAGCTCAGCACCAAATTAAGAACTTCAAAAGTCATAATCTCTGCATTATTACTGAGTGCTAATTGGCATAGAGCAAATCAAATTAGAGACATGAATGGGTGGCTCAAAGACTGCAGGAGAAGTGAATTCTGCTTCATGGGGCACTGGCATCAGTTCTGGGGAAACTGGGATCTATACCGATAGGACAATCTCCACCTGAGCCATGCATAGAGCACAACTAGGGAAGAAAATACTATTTTAAACTGCATAGTGGAGGCAAGTGATTAAATTTGGCAAGTAGCAGTAAATCAAAGAGCATAGTCAAGGCTAATGGGATTAATATGGCAAAATGATAAATGGACTGTGATAGTAAGGGATAGAGAATATGAATCAAGAGCCAACCAACAGATAAGACTTGAACTTACAAAAAGAATAAAAGAATAAAAATAAAGGGTCTGTATTTGAATGTATCTAACATCCATGACAAAACAGATCCGCTGCAAGTACAAATAAAAATGAATAAGTACAATCTGTTAGAGACAAAGCTGTGGGGTGATATGGATTTGGACCTGAATCTTGAAGGGTATTGGAGACATAGGTATGACAAGAAGTTAGGAAAAGGTGGATTGGTAGCTCTGTTTGCTAACTATGGCAGTAGTACAATCGACAGCAATGCCTGAAGTTTAATGAATCAAGATGTGCAAACAGTTTGTAGAAATGAGAAATGATAAGGCATAAAGTACTTGTAAAAATGGCATACAGGTCCTCTAACAATGACCTCGTGGTAGGGAGGAATTTAAAGGAAGGCATAATGATAGCTTGTCAGCAAGGCATAGCAATAATCATGTAATTTTAGTTAGCAGATAGAATGGGAAAGATCAGAGTGGTGCTGGAAAAGCACAGCACGTCAGGCAGCATCCGAGGAGCAGGGAAATCGACATTTTGGGCAGAAGCCCTTTTGCCCGAAACGTCAATTTTCCTGCTCTTCGGATGCTGCCTGACCTGCTGTGCTTTTCCAGCACCACTCTGATCTAAACTCTGGTTTCCAGCATCTGCAGTCCTCACTTTTGCCTAGATAGAATGGAAACGTCTAATGGGTGAAGGCAGCCTAGATGAACAGTTCAGATAATATTTTCAGAATTGTTTCATGGAACAGCATTTTCTAAAATGACCAGAGAGAAGGCTATACCAGAGCAAGTATTGTGCAATGAGATTGGGGCATCTTCACGATGACATCATTCATTAATCCTAAGTAGCAAGAACCATAACATGGTTGAATTCTTCATTCAGGTTGAGGGAGAGAAGTGTAGGTCTAAGACTATTTAAAACAAAAATTAAGAAGGTGAATTATGAGGGCATGAAATCAGAGATGGCTAAAGTGAATCAGCAATTATGTTAAAGGAAAGGCCAGTAGAGATGTAATGGCAAACATTAAAGGGGATATTTCAGAATACACAATAGACACATTCCAATGAGCAAGAAAAATTCCAAGGGAATAAACCTACAATCTGTGGTTAACTTGAAATGTTATAGACGGTTTGAAACTAAAGCAAAAAGCATATAGTTGTGCAAAGTCATGTGGCAGGGAATCAGTCATGTGGCTGTAGAGTTCCCAAAATGAAAATACACTGAGCTGCACTGGAGCACTGCAGTGAGCCAGAGTTGCCTTCCAAGCCTTCTGGACTCAACATCAAGTTCAACAATTTTATTGCTTGAGGCAACATCCCCTATATCTTTATGCCAACCTCCACACATCAGGTCTTATTATCACATGGTCTGCTATAACACACGATTCATTGTTAGTCCCCAGTTGTCCCCATTAATAGCAATTCATTCTCTCAAGCTGATCGTTATCAACTCCTTTGTCTGTTCAATTGTTCTTCTCTCTCTGGGCTCTATCACCATCTATTGTTTAATCCGTCCCCCACTGCCACCCTATCTTCTACACAAAAAAAATATTTTCCTAGCTACCATCAGTTCTGAGGAAGGGTCACTGAACCTGAAACATTTACTCTGATTTCTCTCTACAGATGCTGCCAGACCTGATGAGCTTTTCCAGCAATTTGTTTTAGTTTAAGATATATGTGAGCTGTGTTCGCAGGTTGTTTAAGGATTTCATGAGGAGACATTAACTAAAGAAGCTAGCACCAAGTGAATACAAAAATTTATCAGAAAGAAACAAATACAACCATCTCAACAACGAATTTAAAAGTAGAAATCAGGTGACCCTTTACTAAAGTTTGCATATCTGTAAGGTTGTTTTTGAAAATAAAACAGTTAAGTCTTTGTTTCTGACATGTATAATCAAATTATTCCAAATAGTTCCTACATAACGTAAAAGGATCTTTTTTTTTGCTGTTGTAATAATAAACTTTCATGTTCTTTTGTCAACAGTACATCGACAATCACTGATTAATATGTTTAATGACTCACCATCTTGCAAATAAAATTGCAAAAATAAAACCCATGGTCAAATAAGCCAGGTTTCACTCTGGAATCTGAGTTGTTTATTCATTAACAGCAACTGAAATCTTAATATACATTCACTTTCAGAAGGTTGTCTGGAATATGAATAGAGGGTCTTATGTCGTATATCATTTCCAATTTCAAAAGGTCATTTGTTCTACTGTTATCTCCAAAACCACTTTGCAACTGTCAAAAAGGAAATATACAAAACTAAAGAAAAAGATTGATTTGTCTTTAAATGTGTGTTTTTTTTGCGTGTGTGTGTGTCAGGGAAATGACTCAATCTCTGATGGTTCTCACAGGCTAGCTCAGATCAAGACCTTGTATTTCAGGGGACTATGGGCAAGGTAATGAAATAAAATTCAGACCAGGTAAAGTACGCCTAAGTGTAGATTCAGTTCCTTCAACTCTTCCCCAATGCATGTCTTAATCTCAAATTCAGAAATCCAACTCTATCAATGTAATTTTCCTCATATTTGAGATTATTAAACCATGTGGCCTCACTGAGTATTTGTGATTTTCATACTCATTTAAGCTTATTTAGATTGTTTGCATAATGAAACTATGCCCTTATTTAAAATCACCTGAGGATTTTTTGAAAAATTGTACATGGTAGATCATCCCTTCAGACGAAAATCAGTAACATATTTCAATAGAGAATAGCTATTAATTTACTGCAGCATTCACTACCTAAAATCGGAAATTAACATGGATGTTGTCCGAATGAAGGCAAATGCTTTGAAAATTAAATATCAACACAACATTTTTCTTTCAACAAATTTCAAACAGGAACCAAATTATACAAGGAAAACTGTCCTGGGAAGTATATTTTGCTCAAAGTACTGTCCTGAATGTACAGCAACATATTATATTGGAAAAAGGTTTGTCAGATGCACTAATAAAAACAACTGGAGGAATCATAAGGGGCTTGAACAATGTGGAAACAAAAACAGAAATTACTGGAAAAATTCAGCAGGTCTGGCAGCATCTGTGGTTAGAAAGCAGAGTTAATGTTTTGGGTCCAGATTATCAGAACTGATGATAACTAGAAAAAAGTTTGGTATATATGATACAGAATGGGTGGGGGAGTGTTAAGAAGTAAACAATAAGTACAGATGGAGCCCAGAGAGAGAGGAAAAACAGTTGGGCAGACAAAGAAGTGGGTAAAGATCAGCCTGGGAGCATGAATTGCTGCTAATGGGGACCACTGGTAACTGACAATGGGTTGTTTGTGGTAGCAGCCCATGTGATGATGAGGTCTGTGTGTGGAGTTGGCATACAGACTTAGGAGAAAGTGCTCAAGCCCTGAAGTGATTGAACTCGATATTGAGTCCAAAAGGTTGCAGGGTTTCCAAGCAGAAAATGAGATGTTGTTCTTCCAGCTTGTGCTGAGCTTTGCTGAAGCACCGTAGCAAGCTCCAAATGCAGATGTTGTTCAGGGAACATAGTGTGTGTTGAAATGCAAGGTGATAGCAAGTTCAGGATCATTTTGCAGTCAGAACGTAGGTATTCTGCAAAGTGGTCACCCAGTCTCTGCTTCATCTACCCAATGTAAAGTGGTCCACATTGGGAGCAGTGTGTACAGTAGGCTATGTTTAGTGAAGTGCATGTAAATCACGAGCAGTTTGGGCCCTGTATCATGAAGGATGTGCTGGCATTAGACAAGATCCAGAGGAGGTTTACAGAAATGGTCCCAGGGAAAAACAGCTTGCCATGTGAGGAGCAGTTGAGGACTCTGAGTCATGCTCCTTCCCCACCTCACCACATTTCTGATGAAGGGCTTATGCCTGAAACACGTTGATTCTCCTGCTCCTCAGATGCTGCCTGACATGCTGTGCTTTTCCAGCGCCAGACCTTTCGACTGAGAAACATATCAGCCATGACTGAATGGCAGATCAGTATCGATAGCACAAGTTGCCCAATTTTACTCCTATGTCTTATGGTCTTACAGATGTTTCCCCTCATGGGACATTCTAGGACCAGACAGTATAACTTCAAAATAAAGAGGTACCTGTGACGGGGAATTTCTTTTCTTCGAGGGTTGTGAGCAGGCTTGAGTGGCTGAATGGCCTAATCCTAATCCTGTTTCTATTCCTTATGGAATTCATGTTCACATGCTCACAAAACTCTCTCACATTCTCGGGATGATAGGACAATGTGGATGGGCTAATTGGATTGGCTGAACAGTGGCAAATAGAATTTAATCCTAAAAAGTTTGAGGTCATACATTTTGGGAGAAATAACAAGGAAAAGGAATATACATTGAATGTAGGACTCTTGAAAGTCGAGAAGACCAGAGTGTCTTTGATGTGTATGTCCATAGATTCTTGAAGGCAGCAGGACAGGTAGATAAGGTTGTTAAGGAAGTATGAGATACTTGCCTTCATTAGTCATGGCATTAAATACAAGAGCAAATAAGTTACAAAGAAGCTGTGTAAGACATCAGTTAGGCCACAGCTGGAATACTGTGTGCAGTTCTGATTGCCGCATTACGGGAAAGTTGTAATTGTACTAGAGAGGGTGCAGAGGAGATTCGGCACGATCTTGCTTGGGATGGACTGTTTCAGCAAGAAAAAACAGACTAGATAGAGTGGATTGTTTTTCTTAGAGCAGAGAAGGAGAGGGACCCTGTTTGGAGTTACAGGGTAAATAAATTACTTTTTGCCTTTAGTACAGGGGTCAATAACCAGAAGATACTATTTTCAGGTAAGAAACAGGTGGTTTAGAAGGCGTGTGAGGAAAGATTCTTTCACCCAAAGGATGTTATGGTATCTGAAACTCACTGCCTAAAAGGGAGTAGAGGCAGGAACACTCAAGATATTTGAGTATTTAGATTAGCAATTGAAATACCATAGCATGCAAAGCTGTTGGCTAAGTGCTGGAAAATATGATTAAAATAGCTAGATTCTGGATGAGTGTATGGACACAATGGGATGAATGGCCATCTCTCACTCTGTGCAAACTCTATGATTTTACAAGTTCTGGAGTGTTTGACTCAGGTTTGTTTTTAGAGTCCGGCACTGGGATAAGTGAGACAGATTTCATTGTATAAATTCCAACAGGCTGCTATTAGATATTTCTCTTCATATTAAAACAATGCCAGTCAGCATGCTGGCAGTCAGCAGCACTTTGACGATGCGCAGTTCCATATTTTAAAATGTTTATTAACACTTGGACAAGACTTTGGATTTAATCACAGTATAGACTGATGTTAATGCATGGCTGGAAGGGTTCTACATAAACATTTTGTCCAATTTTGAGTTATTACCTTGTAGGTACACCCTCAGCTTGAATTCAATTTGTAGAAGGCAGTTTTACATTTATGAACTGTCGTGCTGGCAGATGTATAGTTTTGTTGCTATCAACTATAGCTGGTAACATACGTTTGATGACTTATCCTTTTGTAATCATAGCAAAGGTTTACTTTTTTGTTTTTCAAGATTCAATAGATTTAAGTATTCTGCTTTTCCCCTCATACCTCATGCAGAATGATATCTGTTAGAAGGATAAATGAGGGGGCGGGGGGAGAGTACTGGGGAGGATGGTTGTCCTGTCATTTTCCTGAAATCAGCACAGAAATATTTCTGTAGCTACATGAGACATGATGAGAGCTGGCGCAGCAAGTGACAAAACATACACTGCACAGAACACTTTTCAGAATTTGTTGTTAAGCCATGTTATAAAGAAATGTACTAACAATGTTATATTGGCTATCAGAGTGTTCTGTACTGTAATTACTCACCTTCGTAAACACTATTTTTTGAACAAAAACAGAAGAAGCTGGAAAAGCTCAGCAGTCTGGCAGCATCTGTGAAGAGAAATCATTGTTAACATTTTGGGCCCAGTGACTCTTCCTCAGAACAGTTAACAATGATTTCTCTCCACAGATGCTACATCAGAGTTAACTGTTCTGAGGAAGAGTCACTGGGCCCAAAATGTTAACAATGATTTCTCTTCACAGATGCTGCCAGACTGCTGAGCTTTTCCAGCTTCTTCTGTTTTTGTTCAAAAAATAGTATTTACGAAGGTGAGTAATTATAGTACAGAACACTCTGATAGCCAATATAACATTGTTAGTACATATCTTTATAACATGGCTTAACAACAAATTCTGAAAAGTGTTCTGTGCAGTGTATGTTTTGTCACTTGCTGCGCCAGCTCTCATCATGTCTCATGTAGCGACAGAAATATTTCTGTGCTGATTTCAGGAAAATGACAGGACAACCATCCTCCCCAGTACTCCCCCCCTCCCCCATTTATCCTTCTAACAGATATCATTCTGCATGAGGTATGAGGGAAAAAGCAGAATACTTAAATCTATTGAATCTTGAAAAACAAAAAAGTGAACCTTTGCTATGGTTACAAGAGGATAAGTCATCAAACTTATGTTACCAGCTATAGTTGATAGCAACGAAACTATACATCTGCTGGCTGAGGGGTGACCTCATGGAGGTTTATAAAATTATGAGGGGCATGGATAGGATAAATAGGCAAAGTCTTTTCCCTGGGGTTGGGGAGTCCAGAACTAGAGGGCATAGGTTTAGGGTGAGAGGAGAAAGATATAAAAGAGACCTAAGGGGCAACTTTTTCACGCAGAGGGTGGTATGTGTATGGAATGAGCTGCCAGAGGATGTGGTGGAGGCTGGTACAATTGCAACATTTAAGAGGCATTTGGATGGGTACATGAATAGGAAGGGTTTGGAGAGATATGGGCCAGGTGCTGGCAGGTGGGACTAGATTGGGTTGGGATATCTGGTCGGCATGGACGGGTTGGACCGAAGGGTCTGTTTCCATGCTGTAACATCTCTATGACTCTATGACCTGCTGAGTTTTTCCAGCAACTTCTATTTTTGTTTCTGATTTACAGCACCTTCAGTTCTTTTCATTATAACTTTTTAAAGAATTGCTTTTCCAGGACCAGAATGTTTAAAATCAAAGTGTTGCACCAAGTGACACATCAAACATTTAACTAGGCCAAGGGTGGGGAACCTGCGGCCTTAAGGCCTTCTAGGCCATGGTGTGTGGCCTTTTGAATGAATCCAAATTTTGCAGAACAAATCCTTTATTTTTTATTAATATGGTATTTCTTGTCCTTTATTATTTTTATTTTAATCTTAAAATGAATGTATTTAAAATACCAGAGAGTAAAAGAAAATTCAACGAAATAATCCTCACAGACTGACTGCCACAATTAAAAAATTGGTAAGTCATAAGGGCTATTTCAACACCTGCTATGCTCATGCTTTAGTTATAATGCAACTCTAGTTAGATTTTTACAAAATAATGTGAATTTTGAAGAATATATAATTGAAGTTTCTTGAATGCGGCCTTATTAGATTACAACTAACATAATGCGGCCTTCCAACATGAAAAGGTTCCCCACCTCTGAACTAGAAGAATGCAAGGAAAAGTTTGCAACAAAGTGTGAATTTCTAATCTGTACCAATAATATTTGTATAATATTATTGGTACAGATTACAATTAGCACGTTCATGCTAAGGGTAAAAGTTTGTGTATTTTTATTGTTTAAGGCACTTTTGTTGACAATTCAGTTTTTGATTTTCAGGGAGAGAATTAATTTAAAATGAAGACAATAGGGTAATTTTGAATGTGCCATCTCCCTGATTGGTGAGATTTGAGCTTTCTATGTGAGAATCAATAAATGATCAAAAAGGTCCTCAAGTAAGTAGTAGATAGAGCCAGGTCCATAATCAGGATGATCAGCAGCATTCCCTGAAATGTTCTTACCAGCTACAAGGCAAGACAGTTGCTTGTCAATGCCACGATCAGTGTACCAACGCTGACTGTTATGCATGGAACATTGGGGCAGCTACACAGAACGTTGATAATGAGTCTGAGATAATGAATGCTGCTGTGGAATTACAGTTGTAATTAGGTCCAGGTATCCCTCTGGTTCAAGGATCAAGGTGGATGGATCTGGGTCTAGGGGTCATGAGTTGGGGAAGGACCAGGAGAAGATGTAAGATAGTGGGAGAGGGTGAGGCCAGAAATTGAAAGAGAAAACTGAGGGTTTGGAGTTATCTGTTTTGTCACAAGCAAAGCCCTTCCAGATCCCTTTTAGGCCTTCTTTTAGTTTTCCAGTCTCTAGTGTAAACTAAAATCTTCTTCTGCCTTATCCTTGGCAATATTCTAATTTGCAGTATCCATTATTGTGAAACAACGATGTCAACAGATGATAGGAAGTAAAGGTTTGTTTGAATAATTTACCGAAAGGTAGTTAATCCTTGATATATTCCAGATGCTTATTTTGAAAGTATTCACTTTATTATGTTGGGCAAATGTATCTTGAACTCTGTAGCCATTCAATGAATAATTGTGTATCGATTACTTTAAAAAAAACTGAGACATCAAAGAGTAACTATTTTCAATGAAGGAATTATGCTCATTTTAAAACAGTTTTCAATTTATTCTGCAAAACCATCCATGTATTGTATGGTCTTTCATGTTTATATTAGAGTTGTCTTCCCCAAATACTGATTTCTATTTTCCAAGGATGCAAATATAACAGTGAAAAATCCTTCAGGAGGTCAAGCCAGCCGGTGATCTCGGTTTACATTTTACAACTGATGAGAAACTGAACCATGAAGTGGTACAGTGTCTAAGCTGGTTCAGTTCTTTTTAGTCCTTTCGTATATCTGAACTTCCCAAAATAAGGTGTAAACCATTCAGGGGTGTCAGAGTTGCATTCTGCAATCCACTTAAAGGTGGTAAGGTTGCACTTTGTTTAATAATGCATTATAAATGGCAGATCCCCTAATGATCATCACAATTAAATCCCAAAGCTTTAACAGCTTTCAAATTTGAAAATGATTCATGAAACTGTACTGGTAATTTAATAAACTATTAAATTCCACTTTAACCTTTAGCATTCTTTGTACATTTTCTGCCCACATACCATAAGGAGCCTCATAAGGAAGAATAAATATCAAAAATTTGTGTTTCACATGACATTGTCATGTTTATTTATTTCATATCTTCTTTTTCCATTTGGAAATAGTGGACAAGTTTTGGTAAGATTAACAAACTGACAAACTAACTAATTTGAGCACATCATGATTGCCCCTTCTGCGGCTAACAAATTCTAGAGACTTGAACTGAGAGCTTCTGGTTCAGACTGAAGGGTGCCACCTATTGAGCTGGCCAGTTGGCATTCCCATGCTGGCCATCAATTCAAATGGTTAAAAAATCATGCCCAAATCATCAACTCCTAAGTGAAACGCACTATTAGCTATGTAAATTTTGAAAAATTAATCCTCATATTTTCCATTAACAAATAAATATGTAGGTCTGAATGAATGAATAACCGTTAATATTGCAAGAATATATACTTATGACTTTTTTTTATTAAGCAAATGCATTTGAGTTTGGTTTTCCATTTCTAAAAGTTGGTGAAAGCCACTGAACTAAAGTATTCAAATCAAGTGGCTAAACATTGGCCCGTGGGAAAGGAACAGGCAGCGGACAGAATGAGTATTCTGGGTTCAGAGGTTGCTGGGTGGACCCTAATGGAAAAAATTAACAAGTATCTCTTGAGATGCTGGAAAGAAGCCAAGATGTTCACCAGCTGACATGTGGGAACTTCCAGTGTGGCTATAATGTTTCTACATTAATAACCTTGTTTAGAGTAGGGCAGATATTTTAATCTCTAATCAGCATACAAAAACATCTGTGAAGACAATGATTATTGGGGAAAGGTCCTTGCCTATTTTTATGGGCATGTTTTAATCCATCTGTCATTATTAAGCAAAGGCTACAAAATTTGGCTCCTTGATGTTTAAAAGTAGTCTGTATGTCTGGAAAAAAATATATACTGAACAGAAGGATACCACTGTTTACTTAAATGCATAATAGTTAGAATGATTATGACTGTTTTTCAGGATTCATGGGAATAGCAAACTAAACTGTGCCCCTAAGGAAACCCTTTTCAACTACATTATGGTGTGACATATCAAGTATAACAGTTATTTAGCCCTATGCTCTGGAATTTCTTTCCTCAACCCCTCCAATGCTCTACCTTTCTCTTTCCTTTTTACCATTTTGAGGGCTTGCCAGGAGCAGCATCAGACATACCTAAAAATGTGATGCCAACCTGGTAAATGTAAACTATTGGACCACTTGCACACTAAACAAGAGAAGTAGCATAAAATAGGGCTGAACAATCTCACAGCCAACAGATCAGATCTAAACTCTGTAGTCTTGCCACATCAAGTGGTGACTAATGGTGAACAATTAAACAATTAACAGGAGGTGGAGCTCAAAGGTGGAAAGTCCAAAACATCAATGCCAAATCATCTGCATCCATCTTTAGCCAGAAGTGCCAAGTCATCCCTCTTGGCCTCCTCTTGAGGACACCAGCATCATAGATGCCAGGTTTCAATTTAGTGCACATGATATTGTTAAAAAGCTGAAGGCATGAACTGTACTTTTAAGAGAAAGAATATGCTGTCCTGAACTGAGAGATTACAAGTGTCTGTGTATACGATTGGCTAGCAGTCCCAGAGTGTACTTGAAAATTTAAAATAAGTAACATTTGGCTGTAAAATTGATACCTGAGTTTTGGGTGCTGTTTTGACAACAATTTGAATTTAACCAATTAGTTTAACTTATGCCCCAGGATACTAAAACCTCAGTGAGTTTGAATCTATTGTTTTGCCAATATTGAACCAATGAGACAATCTGATGTTGGGGGTATAAGAATGCAGACATTTGAAAATTGGTCAGAGAGCAACTTCCATAAAGAGAGAATCTCCTGGAGAGCTAATTGCCAATCAAACATCTCATTCTCAAAGAAATTAGAAAAGACTCTCCATCAATGGTACCTTTTCATGTGAAACATATTTTCAGTAAGAAGAATGAAGACGACCCAGTGGAGATCAGCAGCCACAAGAGTGAAAACAGAAGAATTCAGACTGTGTGATTTTGAAATAAAGTTGTTGCAATTTTAATAAATGTCTTATTGGAACAGCATATTGTTATACAGCTGGAGGCAGATAGTAAGCAGTTAAGAGAAAGGGGGCTTAGATTTATGAATAGTTTTTGTTTAAAGTTCACTTTTAGAGTTAGAAAATAAATGTTATTATCTTTAAGTAGTGGAATTTGGGAGTTCTCTGTTACTCATATTTTAACAGATTATGAGGTGAGATGAGCTTTTCTGGGTGTTTGGTTTAATTAACAGAAGGGTTCACCTCCATGTCGTAACAATATCAAGAAACAACTGAAGACACTGGATACCACGGTGTCTATGGACCCTTCCTATTCCAGGTCACTCTCAGCCAAGTTCCAGGGCAGTTACAACATTGCTCTCTAACTGACAATGCAGAAAATTGCTTGTGCACAGAAAGCATGACAAACCCAGCCAATTACCACTCCATTAGTCTGTTCTCGATTATCAGTAAAGCAATGGAAGGAGTTATTGATAGTGCTTTCAAGTAGCACTGACGAAGTAGTAACTTGCTCACTGATGTTACATTTGCATTCCAGCTGGGCCATTTGACTCTTGACCTCCTTCCACTTTGGTCAAAACATGGACAATCTTCAGAAGTGGAGGTAACAGTGACTGCCCATGACATCAAAGTAGCATTTAACCAAGCATGACTTCAAGAAGCCTGAGCATAACTGCTGCCAATGGGAATCGGGGCAAGATTCTCCACTGGCTGGAATCATATTAGTACAAAGAAAGTTTGTTGTGGTTTTTGGAGTCAAATACCCCAGACCCATGTCATCAGTGCAGGAGTTACTTAAGGTAATTTCTAGGCATAATCATCTTCAGCCGCTTCATCGATGATCTTCCTCCATCATGTGCTTGGAGTATAGACGTTTATCACCATTTATGGTTCTTCAGATACTGAAGCAGTCTGTGTCCATATACAGCAAGACATGGACATCTCAGCTTTGATTGATAAACAGCAAGTAACATTTGCACCACACAAATGACTAGCAATGACCAGCTCCAACATAAGATCACCTAGATGTCATGGTTCGATATCCAAACTGAATTAGTTACCATTGACCAGACTAACTGGACTGTTCACAGAAATACAATGGCTGTAAGGGCAGGTCATTGGGTAGAAATTCTGCAGCAAGTAACTCACTCCCTGACTCCCAAAGCCTGTACATCATCTACAACACACAAGTCAGGAGTGTAATGGAATGTTCTCCACTTGCCTGACTAAGTGCAGCTTCAGGACTGAGCAATCCACTTCACTAACACGCCATCCATCTCACCTTTGACATTCACTCTCCTCACCCTGATGCACAATGACAGCAATGTGAACCAGCTAAAAGATGCAACTTAGCAAGGCTCCTTCGACAGCATCTTCTAAACCCATGACCACTACCACCTAGAGGGACAAGAGTAGCAGCTGTACGGGAACACTGTAACTTGCAAATTCCTCTCAAACTCACACACCATCTTGACATGGAACTATATTGCCATTCTTTTATTGTTGCTGGTTCAAAATCCAGAAATTCCCTTTATAACAGTATAATGAGTATCTCTACATTCTAAGAACTGAAGTGGTTCAAGAAATTAGGCCACCACTTCCTTCTCAATGGCAATTAAGGTTAATGCTGGGCTAGCCAGTAACGCCCACAGCACATGAATGAATAACAAAAAATACCAAGCTCTTCAATCAAGTTTTTTGTTCATTTCTTTTGCCACTGCATTCATGTATTTCTTACTCCTTGGGAAGTAACTTTGGACCTTTTTTAGATGAAAGGCTCTATGTAATTGTATGTGGTTGTTTTCGCTGTCATTGATTAAAACACAGTGGGTAACAGTTTTGATTTTAGACAAATACAAGTGGTAGCTGCAGAATTAGTTGCGCTCATTTGTAAAATCCTTATCACCAAATTGTAATCAACAAATTTTGTCAAAAGAAGCATGTTTTGTACAAAGGCTCAAGTTACTAGTAACAATAACCTGCTTTCCCTTTACACTGGCTTTTCGAATTTTTGTAGAATACAGACATCAAATAGAATTTGTTTTTATTTAGTTTACATAAATTTACAAATTCCTGTTGACTTATGGTCATATATGAATTAAAAAGAGTATTGTTTTATATTTGGACAACTAATTAACTCATCCAGACTCAAAACGTTAGCTTGCTCTCTCTCCATGAATTCTGCCTGACCTACTGTGATTTCCAGCATTTGTTGGTTTCAGTTCTATTCAAGCATCACTGGTGTTAATATTTAGATTGAGAGATAAAAAAAATCCTGTGAACAAAAAATGAACTCTCTCATTGCTTTCAATGGGAAAGTTCAACAATAATTTCTCACACATATTTCATATTAACAATATGCTGAAGACAAACATTATACTTTGTTCGATAAATACTTGATACTGTAAAACTTTACCTCCCACAAAGACCTTCTCTAGGTAATCAATAATTTGGCTGTAATCACTGATGATATTGTCCCCATGGATCAGTACTGGCACTTCTTCACTTAGGTTCAGGCGCATAAACCAGGGTTCCTTGTGTTCAGTTAATGGTAAACTAACATCCCGTTCATCACATTGCACACCTTTCTCTGCAATCAGTAGACGAACCTGAAACAAAGGGACACTTCTCACATTACATGACCGTGACATCAAATCTGTATATCAGCACTGAACTAATGATTTTGGGGAGGAAGCATATTTGCTTTCAAAAAAAAGACTGCCTAGACTGAGGATTTTTAAAGACATGTTTGTGCTATAATCCCTGTTGGGAAAGATAAATCAAAATAACCAAATTTTTCAAATGACCTCGAAATTTAAAAAAAAAACATCTCTTGCAACTTTTACTTCAAATGAATCAGAGCCAATGCAAGTTAAACGTGAATTAAAAAGTAAATGATGCTTCAAATAAAAAGGCAAATTTCACAAAGCAAAGACACACCTTACACAAATCAAAGCACTCACAACACTGCATAAATGTGATACCATGTACAAATCCAAAGTTCTCTAACTTGGCTTATTATAAGTTAGGTTTCTCACTTTCCCATTCAATCAGTTTAGCCCTCGTGTCATGTTCACTTGCAGCTGTATTGTATCCAAGTTTCTGGAGATGGTGGTCACCCAAATGGTACACACCTGCTGAATGTTCGTAGCAAGTTTCAGAACAATCTTGATTGCCCAGATGTCCCAGAGACCCCTTTAATAAATCTCATTACATGGTTTGGGCACCTCTGGAAAAACTGAACGACATCGGTAAAAAATTCCAAATCACAATCCCTGCAGTAACACAATGTTCAGCTTTCTGTTTCTTTTAACTCCACACATAGTTTCTTGTAAAATGCCTTCTCTGTTCGTCACTGTTGCATTCAAGACACTGTGACACTGTCTTTCAGCTGAAATGTTAAACTGAGACTCTGCATGATCTTGTAGCTAGTCAGAAAGTCCTTAGGACACTATTTTGAAGTGAGGAAGTTACCCCAGTGTCCTTCCTGGTCAATATTCATCTCTCAATCAATATCACAGAAATATTACAATAAAACAAATAACTACCAGATTGGGAGATCTGAAACAAAAACAGAAATTGCTGGCCAAACTCTGCAGGTCTGGCAGCATCTGTTGGGAGAAAACAGAGTTAACATTTTGAATCCAGTGACTCTTCAACAAGACTGATGAAAAATTCTGAAAGAAGAGTCACCAGACTTGAAAAGTTTAACTCACTGCCACATCTCTTCTTGGAATGGCCAACTTGAAGAAATTCTCTTCCTCTCTGATGGGCTTTCCGTTCTGACCTTTGTTCTTGCTCTCCATCATTATTTTCGTTTTCTCTTCTAGTATTTGATGAAGTCTTTGCTTCCACAGCCACATCTCAATCTTCAGTGAATGTCTCCAGTTCAGACTCACTCCAGATGGATTCAACTGAAATTTCATCCTTCGTGTTTCAAATTCAGCCAGGATCACAGATATCTCTTGATGGACAACAATCCTCAGACAGTTGTTCTGTCACATCCTGAGATCAACACACACTGTTATGTAACACTCTATGCACACTCTCAACCTCTCTCTCTCCATCAGTTGGCTCAAAGCTGTTCTGCCTCACAGTTCCACTTCATTGTCTGGCTTGTTCAATGTTCTAACAAGAAACTTTATCCCTTCCTTTCAGGAATTAAGGAACACAGGAATAAAGAGACACTAGACTCAAAACATTAACTCTGCTTTCTTCCCACAGAGACAAGGAGAAAGTGAGGACTACAGATGCTGGAGAGTCAGAGTTGAAACGTATGCTGCTGGAAAAGCACAGCAGGTCAGGCAGCATCCAAGGAGCAGGAGAGTTGATGTTTCGGGCATAAGACCTTCATCAGGAATGTTGGGGGGTGGGGGGGAAGGGTATGAGACATAGAGGAGGGTGGGGTCGTGCTGAGGGCGAAGGTAGCTGGGAAGGCGGGGGGTGATGATAAGTCAGTGGGTACGTTGGAGTGGATAGGTGGGAAGGAAGATGGATAAGTAGGTCAGGTTCAGAGGGTGGTGTCGAGTTGAAGGGTTGGATCTGAGTTGAAGTGGGGGGAGGGGAAGTCAATGCTGATGCCGTGTGGTTGTAGCTTCCCAAGGTGGAAAATTAGGCGATCTTCCTCCAGTCGTCGGATGGACCTAACAAGGGAGTCATGGAGTGAATAGTTTCTGCAGAATGCATATAGGGGTGGGGAGAGAAATATATATCTGGTGGTGAGGTCTGATTCTAGGTGGTAGAAATGGCAGAGGATAATGCGCTGTATCGGAGATTAGTAGGGTGGAAGGTGAGAACCAGGGGGTTGGAGGGGTGGAGTTCTGGGGCAGAGTGCGGAAAGTGGAGGAGATGCGCTGGAGGGCATTGTTGATCATGTGGGAGGAGAAATTGTGGTCCTTGAAATAGGAGGCCATCTGGGATGTCCTGGTGCGGAATTCCTCTTCCTGAGAGCAGATATGGTTGAGGCGGAGCAATTAAGAGCAAGGGATAGTATTTTTACAGGAGGGTGGGGTGGAGGAGGTATAGTTCAGGTAGCTGTGTGAGTTGGTCGGTTTGAAATAGATGTCCGTGTTGAGTTAGTCGCCAGAGATAGAGGTAGAGAGGTCCAGGAAGGGAGGGAGGTGTCGGAGATGGTCCAGATGAACTTAAGGTCAGGGTAGAATGTGTTTGTGAAGTTGATTAAATATTCAACGTCCTTGTGGGAGCATGAGTTGGCACTTGAGTCATCAATGTCATGGAGGAAAAGGTGGGGAATGGTGCCGATGTAACTGCGGAAGATGGACTGTTCCACATATCCTATGAAGAAACAAGCATAGCTGGGGCCCATGTGGGTACCCACGGCTACCCCTTTGGTCTCAAGTAAGTGGGAGGGTTTGAAGGAGAAGTTGTTGAGGGTGAGGACCAGTTCCACCAAACAATTGTGTGTGTCAGTGGAAGGTTACTGATTGGGTCGGCGGGAGAGAAAGAAATGGAGGGCTTGGAGGCCTTCGCCATGCGGGACGGACATGTACAGGAACTGGATGTCCATGGTGAAGATGAGGCATTGAGGGTCAGGAAAACAAAAGTCATGGAGGAGGTAGAGGATGTGGATGGTGTCCCGAACATATGTGAAGAGTTCCTGGACCGGGGCGGGGGGGGGGGGGGGGGGGGGGGGAACAGAGTCAGGATATGAGGAGATAAGTTTGGTGGGGCAGGAGCAGGCAGAGACAATAGGTCAACTGAGGCAGTCAGGTTTGTGGAATTTGACTAAGAAGTAGAACCAGGCGGTGCAGGGTTCAGGGACTATGGAGCTGTGGATGGAAGATTCTCTGAGGTGATGAGGTTGTAGATGGTCTGGAGAATGATCGTTGAGGCTGTGCTCAAAGGTTCTTTTCACATCTTGCAGAGATTTTCCTGCACATACACCCACCTCATCTATCTTGTCTGTTGCTCTCGATGTGACCTCCTGTACATCGGGGAGACCGGACACCAACTCCGCAGAACATTTCAGGGAACATCTCTGGGACACATGCATCAAACTACCCCACTATCCTGTGGCCGACCACTTCAACTCCCCTCCCACTCCACCAAGGAAATGCAAGTCCTGGGCGTCCTTCACCGCCAAATTCAAGCCACCCGATGACTGGAAAAAGAATGCCTCATATTTCACCTTGGAACCCTTCAACCTCACGGCATCAACATCGACTTCACTAGTTTCCAAATCTCCCTTTCCTCACCTCATCCCAGACCCAACCCTCCAACTCAGCACCACCTTCTTGACCTGTCCATCTTCCTTTCAACCTATCCGCTCCACCCTCTCCACCGACCAATCACAATCATCCCCCACCTGCACCTAACTATTGCTTTCCCATATACCTCCCCCCATCCCCATCCTCACCCTCCTATTTATTTCTCAGTTCCCCCTCCCCCCTTCACATTCTGATGAAGATCTTACGGCTGAAATGTCAACTCTCCTGCTCCTCGGATGCTGCCTGACCTGCTGTGTTTTGACAGCACCACACTTGTCAACTCCTTCTTCCCACAGATTCTGCTGAGTTTCATCAGCAATTTCTGTTTTTGTTTCACAAAAATATTTTCTAATCATTTTCACGATGCAGTTTCTAATAATGTGCTAAATGGAAATTTTCTGCCGCGTGTCCTACACTTCAATAATGATTACACTTCCAAAGAACCTTTCCTGGCTGTATAGCGTTTTGAAACATCTGCTGGTCATGAAAATTTTATTTTATTTCTTGAATTCCATGGATATAGCTTCTATTCTTATATCCTTCTCATGTCGGTGATTACAATAAAAATTACAGTTTTCAGAAATAAATAGTGCAAGCTGAGAAATATACATAGGTCTAAATTTTACAGGTGACAGCTGAGAAACAGTTTTACACATTTTAATTTGTCTTCATCATTACCAACATTCATTAATGTGAGACAATTATCTCGGAGACGATAAAAAGTGATAGATGCACCTAAATCATTAAACTGAGAGGTTCTGGTTAGTTATTTTTAAATTAGGCTCTTACTCACATTGGTGTGTGCTTCACAGGCAAATGTTTACTGACATAACTTACATTAACGTTATTTTTGCAATACTCTTAAGTTTTTTAATTAAATCCTAAGAATAAAAATGGTGGCTTATTCTACACTGTAAATAGAGATTTCTTATCATACATTATTACTAGTGGCCACATTGCTACATTCTATAACTTTTGAGGTCATTTGAGATTCATAGTATTACATTGGTTACTCCAGCTCCTCATGACACTACATTCAGGAAAGATTACTTAACGTTTTTGGGTTGAAGGCCTCCCTAGTTGCTTTAATGGTAATTTCATTGGATTCTTCAAGAATTGCTAAGACTAATTGTACCATGAACAATGCATGCTTTGGTCAATTTCAAGCTAAGTTTGCAAAGGAGCCTAAAATAGGAGCTGCATCAAAATTTGTGTTGGCCCATAGCCTTCGCATCCTGGACATAGCTAGGCAGAGGGAACAGGGTGGCAGAATAAGCTCATAACCTCACACCTGATTGAATGCTCCTCCACCCCTCACAACTAGTCACCAAGGAGGCATTAAATTCTGCCCATATTGTCAAAGATACTTAATTAGCTATTAAGGCCTTTAAGACATCCAGTTGTCATGAAATATGTTATTTAAGTATGTTCTTATGCTGCCATTTTTGAGAGAATCTGAATTCAAAACCACCTGAATTAAGACAAAATATATAATATAATTGTAACTTCACTGTATTTCTTCTGAGTTCTGGTTGCTGCATTGCCGACAAATATGCAAGCATTGGAATAAAATGCAGAGAAAAGCAAGAAATTTAACTCCATGTGTAAAAATCAAAACCTAAAATTGAGTTGATGAAGAAACAGAACTCACAGCATTATATACACCATTAAATTGTATAGGAAAACCCAGATCATTGCTTCAGAGTAAACAAAAAGAATGTTTCCAACTGGCATTAGATTTAAATTAATGATGAGTGAATTTAACGGGCAGTGGGAACAATCTTTTACTCAAGGGTGTCACAAAATTAGAATTATTTGTCAGGCAGGGTCCTAAAGATAATAAAGTTAGATATGTTTAAAATGTGTTGGATTCTGTGATTGGAACAATAGTGGATTGAAGGAATTTGCTTGAATGGGAACAAATGGTATTTTCTTATCTTTCGTTTCTCTGTTAAACTGATTAACTGGACTTGCCAATACATACTTCAGGCTTGAATACATTTCATTTATATCCAAAAGTACTTATTTAAAATTTAGGGAGTAAACTGATCATTTGAACAAGATAAAGCTTATTTATGAATCGCAAAAAAAGGGGGATAAAATTATTTGGTCCATCAAATCTGCCATATAGAATAATCACATTATGTATGTGATTCATTGAAGGAAAATGGTTCAAAATTTAAATTTGGAATTTCTATCTCTCCAATTATCCAATATTGTTTGGCTGCCCTGTGAAGAGATCATATTCTACACTCTCTCATCCTCTAGATCTGGAGTACAGTAAGTGTTGTGCCATTTGGAATACTAGAATTCAAATTCCCCGATTCCAGATAGTTATCCAGAACATTGGGCCAGAGCTGAGAAATTTGCTGAAAACCTTCCAAAGCGTAATGGCCTAGTGTTTTGTGGCCAGTAGCAAACCTCGACTCACTGAAAGATTGAGAAATCTCTCGAAGTAAGAATTTCACCTCTACCACATGGTAGTGATACTGCATCTGACTGCAATGTTCTTTACTGGGCACAGAATAAGAGTGATGTAATCAGGCTTTCTAAGCAGTCAACCACTTTAGAGGATTTTCACAGACACTCAAGAAGGAAAACATTTGCAATAAAAAAGATCAGTTTTTACTTTTCTAAATTAAAACAAAAAAAAAAATTAGGACATAAAAATCATTTGAAGGTAAAAGATAAAAGAGTGACCTTTCTTCACACACTTCTTTGGAACAAATACTAGAGTGCCACAAGACACAGTGCAAACTCATGCTAATCTAAACTAAAAAATGAAAATGTAAAATCGTCCATTTTAGAAGGAAAAAAGAAAGAGAATCATATTATCAAAATGTGAGACATCAGAGGGCCAAGTTACAACAGCATCCATAATCATAAAAGGTTAGGATGTGCGTACAGTGAGTAATTAGGAAGGCAAATAGAATGTTATTGTTTATTGTGGGGGAATTGAATACAAAAGTAAGCAGATTGCGCTTCAGTTATTCAGGGCATTAGTGAGACCACATCTAAAATATTGACTGCAGTACTGGTCACCTTACTACAGAGTCATAGAGTCATACAGCATAGATACAGTCCATGCCAACCACAATCCCAAACTAAACTAGTCCCATTTACCTGCGCTTGGCCCATATCCCTTCAAGCATTTCAAATTCGTGTACTTGGCTAAATTTGAAACATTGTAACTGAACACACATTCACTACTTCCTCTGGAAGTTCATTCCACACATGAACCATTCTCTGTTTAAAAAAAAATTACTCATCATGCCTTTTTAAAATTTATCTCCTTAAAAATATGCCCTCTAGTCTTGAAATCCCCCACCTTTCATTCACCTTATCCATAACTCTCATGATTTTAGAAATCTCTATATGCTCTCCAATGCTCCAGTGAAAGAGGTTCCAGTATCTCCAACCCTTCCTTATGACTCAAATCCTCCATTCCCAGCAACATCCTGATAAATCTCTTCTGAACCCTTTCCAGCTTAATAATTTCCTTCCTACAACCAGGTGACCAAAACTGGACATATACTGCAGAAGAGGCCTCATCAATGTCTTCTACAACCTCAACATAATGTCCCAACTCCTGTACTCAAATGTCTGGGCAATGAAGACAAGTGTGCTAAATGCCTTTTTAACTACATGTGACGCAAACTTCAAATAATTATATAGCTAAACCCCTAGGTCTCTCTGTTCTACAATACTATACAAGGCTCTACTTTTAATTGTATAAGCCCTGTCCTTGTTTGTTTTACCAAAATGCAATACCTTACATGTATCCAAATTAAACTCCATCTGCCACTCTATTGCCCATTGACCCAATTGATCAAGATCTATTTGTAATCTCAAATAACCTTTACTGTACTATATCATTAATTTTGGTGCCATCTGTGAACTTACTAACCATGCCTTCTGTATTCTTATCTAAGTCATTTCTATAAATGACAAACAAATGTGAATCCAGCACTAATCCCTGTGGAACACCACTGGTCACAGGCCTCCAGTCTGAAAAATAAACTTCCATCATCATTCTTTGTCTCCTGCCATTAAGCCAATTTTGTATCCAATTGGCAAGTTCACCCTGAATCCCATGTGATCTAACTTTACTAATTAGTCTCCCATGTGAAGCCTTGTCAAAGGCTTTACTAAAATCCAAGTAAATAATGTCTACCACTCTGCCCTAATCAATTGTTTTGGTTACATCCTCAAAAAACACTTGATTGAGTTTTTTGAGGAAGTAACAAAGAGGATTGATGAGGGCATATGATCGATATGGATTTCAGTAGGGAGTTCGACAAGGTTTCCCATGGGAGACTGATTAGCAAGGTTAGACCTCACGGAATACAGGGAGAACTAGCCATTTGGATAGAGAACTGGCTCAAAAGTAGAAGACAGAGAGTGGTGGTGGAGAGTTGTTTTTCAGACTGGAGGCCTGAGACTAGTGGAGTACCACAAGACTGGTGCTGGGTCCTCTACTTTTTGTCATTTGCATAAATGATTTGGATGCGAGCATAAGAGGTACAGTTAGTAAGTTTGCAGATGACACCAAAATTGGAGGTGTAGTGGACAGCGAAGAGGGCTACCTCAGATTACAACAGGATCTTGAACCAGATGGGCCAACGGGCTGAGAAGTGGCAGATAGAGTTTAATTCAGACAAATGCGAGGTAGGAAATGCATTTTAGGAAAGCAAATCTTAGCAAGACTTATACACTTAATGGTAAGGTCCTAGGGAGTGTTGCTGTACGAAGAGACCTTGGAGTGCAGGTTCATAGCTCCTTGAAAGTGGAGTCATAGGTAGATAGGATAATGAAGAAGGTGTTTGGTATGCTTTCCTTTATTGATCAGAGTATTGAGTACAGGAGTTGGGAGGTCATGTTGCAGCTGTACAGGAAATTGGTTAGGCCATTTTTTTAGAATATTGTATGCAATTCTGGTCTCCTTCCTATCGGAAAGATGTTGTTAAACGTGAAAGGGATCAGAAAAGATTTACAAGGATGTTGCCAGGGTTGGAGGATTTGAGCTATAGGGAGAGGCTGAACAGGCTGGGGCTGTTTTCCCTGGAGCGTCGGAGGCTGAGGGGTGACCTTAAAGAGGTTTACAAAATTATGATGGGCATGGAAAGGGTAAATAGACAAAGTCTTTTCCCTGGGGTCAAGGAGTCCAGAACTAGAGGGCATAGGTTTAGGGTGAGAGGGGAAAGATATAAAAGAGACCTATGGGGCAACGTTTTCACACAGAGGGTGGTATGTGTATGGAATGAGCTGCCAGAGGAAGTGGTGGAGGTTGGTACAATTACAACATTTAAGAGGCATTTGGATGGGTATATGAATAGGAAGGGTTTGGAGTGATTTGGGCTGGGTGCTGGCAGATGGGACTAGATTGGGTTGAGATATCTGGTCGGCATGGACGGGTTGGGCCGGGTTTGTTTCCATGCTGTACATCTCTATGACTCTAAGTTTGTGAGACACGTTTTCCCTTGCATAAAACCATGCTGACTATCCCTAATCATTCCTTGCCTCTACAAATGCATATAAATCCTATCTTTCAGAATCACCTTCAACAACCTACTGATGACCAAAGTCTATAGTCCCCACACTTCTTATAGCCTTTTTTAAAAATATTAGCCACTCTCCAGTCATATACAGAACAACCTCGATTATCTGAACGTCAATTATCTGAATTTTGGGTTATTCAAACAAGATCTCAAGGTCCGGTAAAAATGTTATCCATTATCTGAACAATCGGTTATCCAAACAAAATACTCCCCACCCATCTCGTTCGGAAATCGAGATTGTTCTATAAATGTGTTGGCGACAGTTCAGAGAAAGGTTACTAGAATAATGCCTGGAATGGGTGGAGTTATTTGATGGTTCACTCATAGGATAAAGGTGTTGCTCTGGGCAGAGTAGGTGTGGAAGGGATTTTCATCTCTTGGGAAAATCTAGAAGTAGAGATTTCAATTTAAAAATGAGAGGTTGCCCAATTAAAACAAAGGAGACTCTTTTTCTCATACTTCTCTTTCTTAAAAGGTAGTGGAGGCAGAATCTTTCAGTATTTTTAAGGTAGAGGTAAATAGATGCTTGATTAGCAAGGGGTAAAAGCTTATTGGAGGACAATGGTTGTGGAGTTGAGGTTAAAATCAAGTCAGCTCTGCTTTACAAGACTATCAGAACAAACTTTCAGTATTTTTAAGGTAGAGGTAAATAGATGCTTGATTAGCAAGGGGTGAAAGCTTATTGGAGGACAATGGTTGTGGAGTTGAGGTTAAAATCAAGTCAGCTATGCTTTACAAGACTATCAGAGCAAACTTTAAGGGACTGAGTGGCATCCTTCTGCTCCTAATTCATTAAGATGAGAAACTTATCCCAATCCCTGGAAGACCACACTTTTTTTTCATTGTTTTATGCATCAATGGTAGAATTTTAACAAGAACTGGATTATTGCCTGCGTAAAATGTAATATTAATATAGTCAGGAAGAAAGAAACAGTGAACAGTCACTTATGTACAGCATAAAACATAATTTAAAATGTACAGGGCTGTGGATGTAGTTGCATAGAAGAAACTTGACTTTTTAAAAAAGAACACAAGTACAATTGATGTACCTTCTAAAGCCAATACATTATTTTTTTACCTTTTTAACCTTTTGCAGTGAGCACAGAAATATTGGAAATTTAATGTTTTTATGTTAAATTTGATATATTTCCAAAACTATTTGTGAACCTATTTTGCTATGACCTAAAATCCAAAAATGCGCAGGTTAGGTGAATTGGCCATGCTAAATTGCCCGTAGTGTTAGGTGAAGGGGTAAATGTAGGGGAATGGGTCTGGGTGCACTTCGGCGGGTCGGTGTGGACTTGTTGGGCCGAAGGGCCTGTTTCCACACTGTAAGTAATCTAAATCTAACCTAAATCTAAGTAAAATACCAAGTGCCGTTACTTAAAGTAATACTGTACGAAAGAGAAGGAGGTAAGAAACGTGAAGAAGTAGCTGGGGTTGATATGTGAAAAGGCACACATTTTAGGGCCTACTGACATTTTCCATTCCTGATGGATCATAAAATGTGGCTCCATAACATTGGTGTTTTCGGCACTACAATACCAGCTTAGCAGTGATGGGCCTCAGACAAAGTCCAGGTTCTTCTGGAAACAGTCCTCCAACCTTTGTGAAAGTCAAGAGTAGTACATTCAGTATCAGTGATTCACAAAGGAAGTGGCCAGAGAACTCTGCCATCACTTTGAACCCGTCTTGTGATCTCAGAACAAGAGGAAGATGGTCCTACAGGTGCATGTGAAGATGACTGTGGCCCTAAATTTGTGATCAGAACCTTCCAGGCTGGAATAGGTCACATAATTAACATCTCCCAATATAACTTTTATTGTTGCACCAGAGATATGATAGAAGCTCTGTAGGTTGAGAAGTTCTCATTGTCTTCTGTCTGAAGAGCAAAGCAGTGTGCATGTGGCTTTTCCAGGAAAGTAGACTTTCCAGTGGTGCAGGGTTGCCATCATGCAAAACACACATGATGTAAAAAATACCAGATCTCAATGCTGAGATGTTCTAAAATATACCCCTCATTCAATGTGCAGTTACTGTGTGGCCAAATCCAGTACATTGTTGATGAATACCTGCTTTCCTGGTAGCAATAATGCATTAGTGCACTGTTCTAACAATGTTTAAAAATTGCACCAGAGCATTGATAGTTACTATTTGACAAATGTTAAACGATTCCTTTCCTGATTTCACTACACATTGTCAATATTCCGATAAGAAACTGTGCTGCCACAAAGAATGTAATTGAGCAGACTACTGGGATACTGGAGCAATGTTTCCATTGCCTTGGTTACACATGAGGCATCCTCCAATACATGCCACAGTGGATGTCCCAATACATGATGGTCTGTTGCATCCTCTCCAATCTGGCTATCATGGCAACATAACTCTGGGCACTGGAGTTTATGGTGGCACTTTAGGAACAGGAAGGGAGGAAATCACAATCCTGAAATAAAAGCTTGCACAAAACAACTAATATATAGAAGCCTTTTCCAACAAAACATTCTATATTCCATATAAAATTCAACTAATCACCCTACATAATTCCTTATTTCCCATTGTATGTAAACCTTTTTCAGTCATAGGGTCATCCCTGTGCATTCAAAGTTGAGAGAAGGCTGATGACATTCACTGGGCAAAACTTCAGATGGTCTTGCTGGACAACCTCATATAGCCCTGGTCATAGAAGGCCTGGTTTACGATTGTACCACCTCAGCAAGGAGTCAGCAGTCTGCAATGGGTTGCTGGCAGGATAGGCAACAGAAAAGGTTATGAGTAGTGGAGTAGCAGTGGTGGGGCACAAATGTCCTCTTGACAGAGGACAGAATGTTCACAGTTTACTGTATCACTGCTACTCCATTAGAGTGGTATTACAATTATTTTAGTACTCTGTTGGAGGATTGATTGCTAGACTGCTGTGACACTCTGAAAACCTCTGTGAAAGTGAGCATCCACAGTTATGATGGCATCAGTCTGAGTTGGCATGGCACCAAGCTGGGCTTGTATGGTGAAGATCTCAATCTGAACTTTCACTGCAGCAGTCGGGCAGTGGGCAGCTCTGATTATGCTACAATAGAGTTTGTGGTATCAGTCATCAGACGTGGGTTCATTACTTGATTAGCAAGTGTTTCCATGGAGTTGCCCATACTTGCATACTAAATATTTGGAGTTATATATTGCCTACCTGAGAAGCAAGTTCTGTGCTAAGTCTTGTGCCAAGGTGGAGCCAGACTACTCTGTGCTCCTTGGCAGTGGTGATTTTGCAATTCAATCTGACTGTCCAAGTTGCTGTGGCAACATGTGTTTTTACATGCATGTTTTGGTCTGGAGCTAGGAATAGTGATAGTAGCAGCTCCAATCTTCTTTCCATCAGACTATTGACCAGGAATCTCTCCTGTTCTTATTGTATGTCTATGGCATGTGTTGGAAGAAATCACAGATTAATAAGCAACCTGTTTGGCCAAAATATGAATGTGGGCTGAAAATGTGTTGCTGGAAAAGCGCAGCAGGTCAGGCAGCATCCAAGGAACAGGAGAATCGACGTTTCGGGCATAAGCCCTTCTTCAGGAATCGGGCTTATGCCCGAAACGTCGATTCTCCTGTTCCTTGGATGCTGCCTGACCTGCTGTGCTTTTCCAGCAACACATTTTCAGCTCTGATCTCCAGCATCTGCAGTCCTCACTTTCTCCCCAAAATATGAATGTATCATCCTTATGATCAAGCCTTGGGATGGCACTCAAAATTAAAGCTTCTGAGTCAGAGGTTGAGCTGGGGATGTTGTATCAATACGCCATAAGATGTCCTCCCCTTGACTGTGGCATGTGTCTTCACACATATGCCAATGCATCAAGAATTTCATTGTACATGCCATCTTATAGGATTTTGACATCAGGGGAGCTAGTACCCACACTATCATTTCCTGGCTCTAGCTCACTCATTCCCAGTGACACATTGTGTGCAGGTTTCACGTCTAACCTATCCTCCAAAGTGTGAGCAGTGCCTGTATCAATATATGATGGCTGTTAGCGTGAATTTAAATGAATTAGTACCTCGGTCCTCAAGAACTTCAGTCTCCTGCACTAGTACCTCAGCAGTTTGCAGTTCTTGTTTATGTGGAAACAGAAAAGCATTTGGATGGTTGGAGAATCTAACCAGCAGACAAGCATCTGTGAAAATAACCTGGTAATTTAAGTATTTCTGCATTTTTAGTTGCAATAAAAGACAGGGAAGGGGTGATGGAAAGTGATAGAAGAGGCATGGTGGTGGTACAAATTAAAAGATTCATATTTACATCATCTGCTGATCATAAATTACAATAGACTGTGGGTTGAAGATAAAGCAGAATTTGAAAAGGCGGATTAGACATCTTTGTCCATTCTCAGTGGTAGCAACTTGGTCGCTTGCAAATGCCTCAGCAGTAGCTTTTCCTCTGATGGCCTGCACCAATTCCTTTATGGAAATAAGCTGTGTCTGTACATTCCAGTTAGCTACTGCTGCTGTTGATTGGGGTCCACATTGTCCTGAAAACAGGCAACAGTGTTTGTCAGTGAGTGTGGTGCACTGTTTTTGTTGTGCCTGCTAATGTTGAATAGCTGGCAGTATTTGCTATCTCTGAGATGTCAGTGTATGGGTTGTAACAGTGTTACGTATGTGGAGTAGGTTAAGGTCATGATTCTGAGGTATGAAAGATGGATGATAGATATTAGACAAGTTAAGAGCCTGCAATGCATTAATATGGCAGGGTATGGTATGCAAAGATGCATTCTACAACCTTTGACCATTCACGTAAGGTTATTAAACTTTTTTCAATAATTGAATGCAGTCTAGACTTCTGGCATTGGCCGCATTGGTTACTTGCTTCAATTGCCTTCTCGATATTTGTGTGAATGGTTTCCTAGCTCTCGCTATGAGATCTATCGTCTATGAAGCTCCTGAATCAAGGACTCCAAGGTGGCATCTCAGAACCTTAGGGCATAAATTTTGTCCTCTTGCCCCACTTGTTTCAGTTCTTTCTGGTCTTCAATTCTTCTTTAACCATTTCCAGCCCCTGCTTCAACAAGAATGCATCCTTCCTTCAAGAGGCACGATTTTGGCTTTTAGTAGTACAGGCTAGCTTTAAATGGTGTTAGCTTTGCACAAACTTGGACTTCACTGTTGAGCCATACAGTCACTCAACAATTCATGTAGCACTGGACTGGATGCTCCAGTCTTCATAATGGAGGAGTGCACATGGTAACATGGTACCAAGAAAGGATATATCAACTTTGAAAATTAGTAACATGCACATACACATATGTAAAATCAACTTGCACAATATTTATTGGTAGGTATTTGATGATTCAAACTAAAGAACAATTAGAAGTTGTAAATATTTATGTATATGTTGTAGTTTTATTAATATATCCAAGGTATGAAGTTTTAAAATATCTTATGTTGAACAAACAATTTATTCTACAGTTTTGAGCAATGACTTTAGTCTAACGTTTGTAAGGTTTTTGCTACATGTTGATTACGGTACTCTACATTGAGGAATACAAGTTTATAATTTTAAGTTGGCTTTGTGACAAGTGTTTAATGCTTTTATTTATTAAAAATCAGGTCAAGAATGAGGATTAAGTAATTTTTAAAGAAAATTTTGGTGAATATGTAGATGTGATATAAGAAAATGAAATTGTTTCACATTAGTACATTACAGGAACTTAATCTGTATCAACTGACATAACAATATAGTTTTAAGCACTTTTAGGGGCAGAGGATACGTTCATTTATTATGTCAGAGGTTCTTACCGGTTAAGAACTTCAACACAATTGGTCAAAAGTCATCATAACCTGAGGACAAGATTTTTCTTTTACATATTTGGCCAGATTTGTCAGCACATGATGGGTCAAAGGGCCTGCTCCAGTACTATACTGTTCTATGTCCTATCTTGCAGAACACAACTTCAATGCAATAAATAACGCGATAAAACGTTGTACCCAGAAATGCTTTGCAGTGAATTTCAAAATAGAAGTCCAATCAAAGAGATCAGGTGACCTCATAAAGCTTAACATTTCTGTTCCACATCTAAATAGAAGATTTTACTAACTCATTATTTTAATCTTATGCAAAAGCAAGACGGCTAATTCCTATTGTTATTTTAATAAAGAAAATGGTATACAGACTAATTGTTTGCACCATCACGCTCTCGGAAATATCACAGAGGACAAAACGAGTTAATCAATGTTATAGTTGGAACCTAAAGATATTATTAGATTGGCGATACTGAACCAAAGTTTGTTTTGGTTCGCTCTGCACATTCTCCTTTACTCATATTTGTTATTGCATTCAAAAGGAGATGCGAGTTCTCTTAAATCTTCCATGAGACAATTACTGATCAGAAACTACTTTTGATTTGAAAGTCTTAAACAGATCATTATAGTTCTGATGTGTATGAGCTCATGTTGTTTCCTGCATCTTATACCAGTGTCAAGGGTACCAAGCCATTTCCTGTACATTATACCACGTCAAAATACTACAGAAGACGTATTCGAATATACTCGTGTTAACCAATAAACACCAAGAGGAAGTAGAAACCCGTCACCCGCTTCATAAACAACAGATGTGAACACGGCAGGAGCTTGCCATTTCTGCACTTTATGTCAAATAACACAATGACATTCAGAATCAACCTGCTCGTGAAGGTATCACTCATCCAAACCAAGAGAGAGGCATAAAACGAGAGATCCCTCCTGCCTTTTATTGCGAGAAAAGTCTTTCTACTATCTGGTCATTTTCACAGATACTTTCACCCGTATGTTGGTTACACTTGCACAACAGATGCCACAAACAAATCATTTTAGTAATTCATAAACATATGTCTGATTATGCAACACCACGGCAGTACACAATGTCTCCCGTGTGTTCTCCCCATTATCCCATGTTTTTGAGACACTGTGGGCGTAGCTGCGGTATTTCCTTCCACAATGAAATGGCATTCCTCAGGTAAAATTCATTCCGGATCTCATTGTCTTGAACAAAAAAAATTCCCCTTCATGCAACAAATCGAGACAAAGTACCTGACAAAATCTAGAGATCGTAAGAAGGGCACACTGCTGGGAACATTCAGTACAGAAATCTAGCAAATTCCCGGTGTCTCTAATACAAAAAAAGTTTATATTGCAAATAATAAAACGTTACAAATCGCCTTACAGGGAGTGAGAGTTATTTGAATTCCCCACAGTTGTGTAATTTTATGCACTCTGTTCACCTCGAGCGAATTGCAGTGTTTACCTTCTGAGAGCTGAATGACTGAGTCCAATGATACAAGACGATGCTGTCGCTGCTGTCTTTTTCGTTTTTATCCGAGAACAATCCCGCCTGTTCTGTGGCTGGGGTGCTGCTCTGGTCGCCCTCGTTGATCTTTCCATCGTTTTCTGGGGTTGAGATCGGCCACCAGCTGCAGTTTGAAGCTGGAGAATTCTGAGCCGCCATGACAGAGAGAAAAAAGGGCGAGAATCGAAGGGGGAAAGCATCAACCTCAGCATCAGCACCAGAACCAGAAACAGGAAGAGACCCGGCAACCTCCAACCTGTCACATCATTTTAATATGTATTCGATATGGATATACGCGCGTGTGTTATCTTTGTATGTATATATATATATTAGATGTGGTGGCAAGGTATTCTTCGTTTGAGAGTGATGACTTATAACAATTTACTGTATAGAGTACACCTATCATAATGGACTGGTCGAATTGAACATTATAGATTAGGGCATTCAATTGTTTTGTTGAGTTTAGCAGGATTTAACTAAATTGCATGCACACTTGTGGTTATATCTTAGAAATGTGAGGTTGTCTCAGGTGAAAACATCCTACACTTCTGAAATACATGCAGGTTGCTGGGGTTCAACCTATAGCAACGCCTTGTTAGATAACATCTATTGTAAGAATACTTACAAATAATACATATAGTTTTATTATGAGTTTGTATATTCTGGGATGATAAGTTATTGTGTTATTTAACATAGTCATTTATCAATAAAGACCAGCAGTTGGTCCAAGGTGACTTAGATGATAGAATTTTTCAGCATCTGTATTTTTGACCTGATGACTACAGTATACAAGCATCCAAATTTTAGAAATTGTTATTGATCTGAAAATATTCTGACATTAAGAGAAGGTCAAAGACCATACATCAAATGACTTAGTATGTAAACATATTGTCTGGATTTGTATTGAGCAATACCACTCAGGCTCTCTGATATAATCCTTGGTCTTTGCTACTTTAGCTGATAGTTATTTGACCAGTGATATAGCATTAAAATTGATTACAGTACTGATAAGTCACAGAAGCAAAAAAGAAGCCAATGTTCTCTGATTTTGAAGCATTGACTCCTACTGTAAACTTCAGCAAAGGGTAAGATTGGATTCAACTATATAAGGATTCAAGTTTAAAACAAGTGTCTTCATTTAAAACTAGAGCTTAATTCAGCATATTTCTGAGCTTGTAGATAAAATAATATTATTCCTTGATTGTTGACAACTTTAAATTTCGACTTTGGACCTTCGGGTGACCATCCTCCAAGGCGGACTTTGGGACAAGCAGCAGCGAAAAGTGTTTGAGCAGAGGCTGAAAGCTAAGTTCCATACCCATAGGGAGGGCCTCAACCGAGACCTTGGGTTCATGTCACACTACAGGTGACCACCATTGCACTCCTATATACACATGGACACACATATACACAAACACAAACACACAGACACACACACACCCACGCTCACACATAGAACATAGAACATAGAAGAATACAGCGCAGTACAGGCCCTTCGGCCCTCGATGTTGCGCCGATCCAAGCCCACCTAACCTACACTAGCCCACTATCCTCCATATGCCTATCCAATGCCCGCTTAAATGCCCATAATGAGGGAGAGTCCACCACTGCTACTGGCAGGGCATTCCATGAACTAACGACTCGCTGAGTAAAGAACCTACCCCTAACATCTGTCCTATACCTACCCCCCCCCCCCTTAATTTAAAGCTATGCCCCCTTGTAATAGCTGACTCCATACGTGGAAAAAGATTCTCACTGCCGACCCTATCTAAACCCCTAATCATCTTGTACACCTCTATCAAGTCACCCCTAAACCTTCTTTTCTCCAATGAAAACAACCCCAAGTGCCTCAGCCTTTCCTCATACGATCTTCCTACCATACCAGGCAACATCCTGGTAAACCTGCTCTGCACCCGTTCCAGTGCCTCCACATCCTTCCTATAGTATGGCGACCAAAACTGCACACAATGCTCCAGATGTGGCCGCACCAGAGTCCTATACAACTGCAACATGACCTCAGGACTCCGGAACTCAATTCCTCTACCAATAAAAGCCAGTACACCATATGCCTTCTTCACCGCACGATTTACCTGGGTGGCAACTTTCAAAGATCTGTGTACATGGACACCAAGATCCCTCTGCTCATCCACAGGACCAAGTATCCGACCATTAGCCCAGTACCCCATCTTTTTGTTACTCTTACCAAAGTGAATCACCTCACACTTAGCTACATTGAACTCCATTTGCCACCTTTCTGCCCAGTTCTGCAGCTTATCTATATCCCACTGTAACCTGCCACATCCTTCCTCACTGTCTACAACTCCTCCGACTTTCGTATCATCCGCAAACTTGATCACCCAACCTTCTAACCCCTCCTCCAGGTCATTTATAAAAATGACAAACAGCAATGGTCCCAAAACAGATCCTTGCGGAACACCGCTAGTGACGGCACTCCAAGATGAACCTTTGCCATCAACTACTACCCTCTGTCTTCTTCCAGCCAGCCAACTCCTAATCCAACCCTCCAACTCACCCTCAATGCCATACCTCCGTATTTTTTGCAGTAGTCTACCATGCATCCTCTCAGAGCCTTAGACCACTCTACACTCACGCACACACATATACACTCTCTCACAGACACTCACAACCTCCCACCCCAGACACACACACACTCCCACACTCACCCATGCACCCCCTCACAAACTTAAAGACACTCTACACTCACATACACACACATATACACTCTCTCTCACACTCACAACCCCTCAACCCAGACAGACACACACACACAGACACAAAGACTCACATACACACATATACATATGTTTTGTGGGGTGAATTTGTAATTGCAGACTTACATTGTACTTTGCTCAGAAACTGCATGAATTCATATAAAACTCTGTTATCTCATTTTTTTAGATTAGAATCAATCTAAACATCATGGCATAGACAGAGAACATAGGGGGCCAACACCTTCAACGTATTGTCGAGCTAACACCAATTGTTACAGTTAATCTGAGAATGCAACTTTTAAAAAAGATTTTTGTCATTTACACATGAAAGAAGTGAAACTATCATGGTATTCAAACAGATGAAAGACTCAACAGACAATCAAGGTATTTTTCGATGTATAGTTTCAGTTACATCGCATTGTAAATTTTTGCTATAAATTCTGTGCCTTACAATTGTGTCCTCCACAACCACCTGATGAAGGAGTGGTGCTCCGAAAGCTAGTGTGCTTCCAATTAAACCTGTTGGACTACAACCTGGTGTTGTGATTTTTAACTTTGTACACCCAAGTCCAACACCGGCATCTCCAAATCGTTAAATTTCTGAGTCTGCTGTGCTAAAGTTGCCTATCTTGTCTTCCTCTGGAAAGCTTAAGTTACTGTTAGATAAAAACATTCCCTATTTACAGTTTTGGAGTGAAACTTTCAACTTTGGCTTTGTAAAATGATTGACAGTGATCTCACTGCAAAATCTAAGGGTGACCAATTTGGTGGCGTTCATTTTACAAAGTTGAAAATTACTAGCACAGTTTCCTGTTTCCACTTAAAAAGTCAAATGCCTCTCTTTCTGATGATATAACCTTGCATATTTCATCTTATTTTTGGAATTTTGGATAATTCCAATTTTTGTTTCTCTGTGCCCAGATAAATAGATCTATTTTATAACAAACAATACATTTTAAATGTTCATCTCAGTCCAAACTTTCTTGGACACCCAAGTTATACTTAAACACATCTTGCAGTACTTACAGAAGTCATATTGTGAGCACTTAAATTTTTAACCTTCCGAACAATCCTTCAGATTTATTAAAGGTTATCTGAATCTCTGAATATGTCTTCCTATTTATCTGCCTGGGGCGTCAAAACCAATTTATGTATTTAATTTTGTAAACTAAAAGCCCCTTTCCTACCAACTTCAGTATCAGACCAATCAAGATGACTCATTGGTCTCAAATCTTTTGGACATATCTCAATAACAACTAAGTGCATTTTAAATATTTGAATGTAAATATATTAACTAACGAATTGGTAAACTTTTTAAATTATCTCTAACCTCAAGTAATGGAAAAAACAGAATATGAGATAGGATGGCCCTCTTTGTAAGTTATCTCAGGTTTCTTTTGACTCAAAAATACCATTTCCAATCAACCTTGTTAAACTCTGGGCAACAAGTAGAATAGAATACTAAAATTCCAGTCTGAGGTAGCTATGGTTATAATAGAGGCTGTGGGTCCCAACCCACTGCAGAACTTAACAGTTAGAATGTAGAACAGATCAGCACAGCACAGAACCAGGCCTTCTAGCCCACCATGTCTGTATCGATCATGATGCAATTCTAAATCAATCCCATATAGCTGCACATGGTCCATATCCCCTCTATTCTCTGCCTGCTCTTGTGTGTCTCTAAATGGTTCAAACCCAGATATCTAGGTGGTAGAAATATGCTTCTTTCTACCAGCTTCCCTGGCAGTGTGTTCCATGCTCCCTTTAACTGTAAAAAAACTTGCCTCTTTACACCATCCCCCTCTCATTTTAAGCCTATGCCCCCTAATATTTGACATTTCCACCCTGGGAAAAATACTCCAACTGTTCACTGTATCCATGTCTCTCATAATTTGACATACTTCTGTCAGGTCATCCCTCAGCTTCTGAAGCTCTAGGAAAAACAGTCCAAGTTTGTCTAAACGCTCCTTATAATCAAAAAGTGTGGCGCTGGAAAAACACAGCCAGTCAAGCAGCATCCAAGGAGGAGGCGAGTCGACGTTTCAAGTGTAAGCTCTTCATCAGGATTCCTGTGCTTTTACAGCGCCACACTTTCTGACTCTGATCTCCAGCATCTGCAGTCCTCACTGTCTCCTAACCTCTCCTTATAGTTAATTTGCTCCAATCCAGGTAACATCCTGATGAACCTCTTTTACACTCTCTCCAAAGCCTCCATATTTCTTTCTATAGTGTGGCAACCAGAACTACACACAATACTCCAAATGTGGCTTAACTAAAGTTTTATACAGCTACACAGTGACTATCCTCCAAAAGTACTTCATTGGTTGTTGAGAACTTTGGGGATGTCCTAAGTTTGTTAAGCATTGTATATAAATACAAGTCTTTTTAATTCTGTCTGTTTTGCTGAAGCTCAGCGCTAATGTTAAGAATATCATGTTAGATGTTTTCCTTCAGCCGTGATATCCTCTCATTGTCAGATATTTTCTTTTTATTATATAGGCATCAAGATGAAGAATCAGGTCTTGGAGGAGGGACCAGAAGGCGAATATCTTTTCAAAGTTTGTGAGAAGATTTGTAGCTCGGGTGCTCATTGTTGTGGTTCTATTCGCCAAGCTGGGAATTTGTGTTGCAGATGTTTCGTCCCCTGTCTAGGTGACATCCTCAGTGCTTGGGACCCTCCTGTGAAGCGCTTCTGTGATCTTTCCTCCGGCATTTGTAGTGGTTTGAATCTGCCGCTTCCGGTTGTCAGTTCCAGCTGTCTGCTGCAATGGCCAGTATATTGGGTCCAGGTCAATGTGCTTATTGATTGAATCTGTGGATGAGTACCATGCCTCTAGGAAATCCCTGGCTGTTCTTTGTTTGGCTTGTCCTACAATAGTAGTGTTGTCCCAGTTGAATTCATGTTGCTTGTCATCTGCGTGTGTGGCTACTAAGGATAGCTGGTCGTGTCGTTTCGTGTCTAGTTGGTGTTCATGGATGCGGATCGTTAGCCGTCTTCCTGTTTGTCCTATGTAGTGTTTTCTGCAGTTCTTGCATGGGATTTTGTACACTACATTGGTTTTGCTCATGCTGGGTACTGAGTCCTTCGTTCTGGCTCACCCATCTCTGGACTCATAGCAGAAGCGGTAATGCAAACATTAGAACAAACAGTCTTACCGCAAATTCAACCCAAACTCTGGGTCTGATATCTTTGTAATAATTAAAAACACAGAAATAGAGAACACACCGGATCATCAATGCCACACTCACAGGAATCCGATTCACTAGAGAGGAAGAAAAGGACAACCAACTCCCATTCCTAGACGTGATGGTACAGAGAACACTGAATGGAGAATTCACCACAAAGGTATACAGGAAAGCCACACACACAGACCAAGTCCTAAACTACGAAAGCAACCACCCCAACACACACAAAAGAAGTTGCATCAAGACACTATTCAAAAGGGCCACAACATACTGCAGTACACCAGAACTGCAAAAAGAGGAAGAAGAACACCTTTACAATGTATTGGCCAAAAACGGATACCCGCGCAATTTCATCAACAGATGCCTAAGGGAAAGACAACGGAATGAGGACATGCCGCAACCCAAAGGACTAGCCACACTACCATAAATCAAGAGCATTTCTGAACTGACAGCCAGACTACTGCGACCACTAGGACTCATAACAGCACACAAACCAACAGCCACTCTTAGACAACAACTCACCAGAACGAAGGACCCGATACCCAGCAGGAGCAAAACCAATGTAGTGTACAAAATCCCATGCAAGGACTGCACAAAACACTACATAGGACAAACAGGAAGACAGCTAACGATCCGCTAACGACCTTGACCCAATATACCGACCACTGCAGCGGACAGCTGGAACTGACAACTTGAAGCGGCAGATTCAAACCACTACAAATGCCAGAAGAAAGATCACAGTAGCGTTTCACAGGAGGCTCTCAAGCACTGAGGATGTCACCTAGACAGGGGATGAAACATCTGCAACACAAATTCTCAGCTCGGCGAACAGAACCACAATAGCGAATATCTTTGGCACCATAGCTCAGTATGTGTCCAAATCTTCAACAGAATATAGAAAGTAAAAGAGACAAAAAGCTGAAAAGGTATGTTAGAGTGCAAAGTCTTGTTAGAATGCAGTCAATTTAAAAGTCATTAATAGAAATCTCTTGTGGGTTTAAACAAGGAGGATTATTTGTTCACAGACGCCCTTAAAGATCTAACATTACATCAGTTACACATCATACACTCAAGAAAGATACAAATGAAAGAAGGCACTTTATTAGTAATAACACCCAAGGAGTAGTTAAGACTTCATGTGTCTTTGAGAATTCAGTGAAGAAGGGAACTTTTCTCACTCTGGAATTGTAGTTAGCTATGTTCAGATGGTTGGAATCAGATCTGGTTTAACTATAAAGTTCCTTCACAGTAAAGTCTGTTCAGAAGGACATGTAGATAGTCAATGGTGGCTGATTCAATAGGAGGTTCAATTACTTTACAGGTGAAATTGGCGTTTTTGTAGTAAGGCTGGAGGCATTGTTAAAAGATATATAGGCCTCAAAGTTATAGAGTCATAGAGACATTCAATACGGAAACAGACGCTTTGGTCCAACTTATCTGCACTGACCAGACACCCCAATCTCACCTAGTTCCACTTGCCAGCATTTAGCCCACATCCCTTTAAACCCTTCCATTCAAAGGCCTTTTAAATGTTGTAATTGTACCGATCTCAACCACTTCCTTTGACAGCTCATTCATTACGCACTCTGCTTGGAAAAATCCTTTCAAATCTTTCCCCTCTCACCTTAAACCTATGTCCTCTAGTCTTGGACTCCCCCACCCTAGGATAAAGACCGTGGCTATTCACCCTCGTGATTTTATAATCCTCTATAAGGTCACCCCTCAGCCTCCAAAGCTCCAGGGAAAAAAGCCCCAGCCTATTCAGCCTCTCCCTATAACTCAAATTCATTAGTTTAAGCAACATCCTTGTCAATCTTTTCTCCGTCCTCTCAAGTTTAACAACATCCTTCCTATAGAAGGGTGACCAGAATTGTATATAGTATTTTCACCATTGTAGTGGCCTCACCAATGTCCTGCAACATGACATCCCAACTCCTTTACTCAATGTTCTGACCAATGAAGGAAAGCATGCCAATTGCCTTCTTCATCACCCTGTCTACCTGTGGCTTCACTTTCAAGAAATTATTCACCTGCAACCCTAGGTCTGTTTGTTCAGCACAGGGCCCTACCAAGTCCAATCTTGATTTGCTTTACCAAATTGCAACATCACCTTTATCTAAATCTGCCACTTCTTGGCCCATTGGCCCATCTGATCAAGGTCCCTATGATAGTCTTCTTCACTGTCCACTGTATTACCTATTTTGGTGTCATCTGCAAACTTACTAATCATATTCCTAAATTCACAGCCAAATCATTTATATAAATAACAGCGGACCCTTCATTTCTCCCTATAATCAGTGTAGTTTGTTTTAGAAAAGACTGATGTGCATGTTACCAAAGCCTAGACAGGCTTCCTTCGTTACATTATAAATATGAAGACATGTCAGGGTCAAACTAATTTTTGAGGGCTCCTCTTGTGGGGTACCTTTTGATTTGGTGAAGGTACATTTTGATTTTCAGGAGCTACCTTTTTCATTCTCACTAATTTCTTTATTAGTGGGATCAGTCACATAGAAACATGATCAGCTGTTGTTTGTGTTAATGTATAGAGTATGTGTACTCACCTAGCAACAGATTTCAAAGAATTCATCACTATCCTCAATAATTATCAAACCAACTAAATTTAAATTCACAAGACATAAAGAAAGCAATAATTTCCAAGAAAGGACTAAACTTACATTGCCAAAAGGCAACAAGCATTAGTTAACAATTTCTTTTTCAAAATAATTGTTGTGCACTTCTACACACAAAATAACATCACTCAAAACACAGTTTGCAGTCTGGTTAATTCACAGTTAATGCATTTCATCATATATTTACAAAGTTGTAATGTATTATCTAAGCAGTTACAACGATAACTACATTCTTGCCTTGAATAGCTCCTGAATGTATGCAACTTTATAGAAAAACAATATTCATTTGCATCCACAGTTCTTTGTTTTATATCAATTCACTATCTCAGTGATTTCAAATTTTAAGAGTTGCTTATTAGGTGAATGTTCCCTTATTGATAACTTTGAAACTATTTTCTCTTTGCAGCCTCCCCTTTCTTGATCCTTTGCAATCGCCCTCTCTTTTCCACACTCTTACTATCTCCATCTCTTGCAATACCTCTTGCAGACTCCAATCTTCCCACCTCCAACATCTCTTTGCAATTGCCCTGACTACCCCAAAATCCTATGCTGCCTCCTCATCATCAATAGCCCACTTGAGGCTTTTCCATCTCCCCTAACCACCTAGCAGCCTTCTCATCACGCCTTAACCCCCTTATGAACCCTTCCCCCCAAATCTCACAATCTTTGTTACAGCCTTGCCATCCCACCAACCCTTTTGTGGTCTCCTTCCAACCCTTCTGAGCCAACCCTCTTGTCTTACTTCCTACCCATTGAAGTCCTCATCTCCCCCAACTCTCTTGCAGAAATTATTTCTGCTGAGGTAATTGGTTTCCTGAACTAAAAACTTCCTTCTTCTGAACTGATACCTTGAACCTTGGGTGCTGAAGTCAAAACTAAACTAATAACCTTGATATGTTTACTCTGTCCTAAACTCAACAGTATAAACATGTATTCATTAACACTAAAGAAGTTCCCATAGGATTTGACTGTCTGTACATGCTTTCCTAAACTTGATGCATTTAGATCACTGTCCAAGTGACATTCTAGCTTGTTTAAAAAACAAAATTCATAGGAATGATCCATATCTTTCTGCCTCTATTTTTAAATACAAATCCAAAATGTGTATTATGCATCTTTGACTACAGTAGTAACATTTGAAGGTATGAAACTGTTTTCCAGAATGTTCCTGACTCTCCAATAGATACTTCATTTGTTTCAGAAGATTTTACATTTCTTCACAGCTCTCAAACCTGGTGGAATTTTAATGTGCTTCCAAGAGCTTGCACCACCAGATGAAAATGGTGTATGGAGGGGATATCTGATTTTGCCTCCCATTTAAAATATAGAACCTGACCTTAGCAGGGATGTTTTGAAGACTAGGCATTTCTCGCCCACTATAAAAGCTGAAGGATGATGATGTGGTTCAGGAATCCAGTGGGAAAGAAAGTGTGGTCATTCATGCACCAAAATGCAGCTCCATGCCTGGATAGATATTCAATACCTGAAGAGAAAAAAAATCTCAGTTAGGTACATAGAGTCATAGAGATGTACAGCATGGAGACAGACCCTTCGGTCCAACTTGTCCATGCCCAACCTAATCTAGTTCCACTTGCCAGCACCCATCCCATATCCCTCCAAACCCTTCCTATTTATATGCCCATCCTGATGCCTTTTAAATGTTGCAATTGTTCCAGCCTCCACCACTTCCTCTAGCAGCTCATTCCATACATGCATCAAACTGCGTGAAAACGCTGCCCCTGAGGTCTCTTTTATATCTTTCCCCTCTCACCCTAAACCCATGCCCTCTAGTTCTGCACTCCCCCACCCCAGGGAAAAGACTTTGTCTATTTATCCTATTCATGCCCCTCATGATTTGATAAACCTCTATAAGGTCACCTCTCAGCCTCTGACACTCCAGGGAAAACAGCCCCTGTCTATGCAAACCCTCCCTATAGGTTAAATCCTCCAACCCTGGCAATATCCTTGTAAATCTTTTCTGATCCCTTTCAAGTTTCCCAACATCCTTCCAATAGGAAGGGAACCAGAATTGCATGCAATATTCCAAAAATGGCCTAACCAATATCCTGTACAGCTGCAACATGACCTCACAACTCCTGTACTCAATACTCTTACCAATAAAGGAAAGCATACCAAAAGTTTTTTTCACTATCCCATCTACCTTTTAAGGAGCTATGAACCTGATCTCCAAGGTCTCTTTGTACAGCAACATTCCCTAGGACCTTACCATTAAGTTATACGTCCTGCTAAGATTTGCTTTCCCAAAATGCAACATCTCGCATTTATCTAAATTAAACTCCACCTGCCACTCCTCAGCCCATTGGCCAACCTGATCAAGATCCCATTGTAATTGGAGGTTACACCTCCAATTTTAGTGTCATCTGCAAACTTACTAACTATACCTTCTATGTTCATATCCAAATCATTTATATAAATGATGAAAAGCAGTGGACCCAGCACCAATCCTTGTGGTACTTCACTGGTCACAGGCCTCCAGTCTGAAAACCAACCCTCCATCACCACCCTCTGTCTTCTATATGGAAAGGATTAGAAGTTAGAAAAGCGAAATGACACCACAGAGAATGATCACAGGCTTGATGAGCTGAATGGCCTCCTTCTATGCTACAGCTGACCTACTGTTCTATTATTCTGGATAATTAAGCCTATTCTTCCATTTTTTTCTGACAAGAAGCTTCTTCCCTACTGTTATCAGACTTTTGAATGGATCCGTTTAATGTTAAAAATCACACAACACCAAGTTATCATCTAACAGGTTTATTTGGAAGCACCAGTTTTCGCAGCACTGCTCCTTCATCAACCACCTGATGAAGGCGCAGCACTCTGAAAGCTAGTGCTTCCAAATAAACCTGCTGGACTATAGCCTGGTGCTGTGTGATTTTTTAACTTTATCCACTCCAGTCCAACACCGGCACCTCCACATCCTGTTTAATGTTAATATTGAACCCTCTCTGCACCTTCTCGGCAGCTGTAACATTGTATCCTGCACTTTGTTCTGTTATCCTGATGCACTTGTATAATAGCTGATAGCTAAGTTCGGTACTCATAGGGAGGGCCTCAACCGGGACCTTGCGTTCATGTCACATTACAGGTGATTACCATTGCACTACACACACACACACACACACACTCTCACATACACACAGACACAGGTACACACAGACGCGCACACAGACAACCACACACACCCTTATAGACACACATACTCCCACACATGCACCCCCTCACAGACTTAAGACACTCTGCACTCACTACACACACACACACACACACACTTTCTCACACTCACAACCCCCAACCCAGACAGACACACACACACAGACAGACAAAGACCCACATGCACACATATATTTTGGGTGGTGAATTTGTACTTGCAGAGTTACATTGCACTTTGCTCAAAAACTGCATACATTCATGTAGAACTCTGAGCTCAAAAACTGCATGAATTTATGTAAAACTCGGTTATCTCACTTTTTAGATTAGAATCAATCTAAACATCAGGTCATAGACAGGGAACAAAGGGGGGTAACACCTTCAACATATTGTCTAGCTATCACCATTGTTAACAGCTAACCCGAGAATGCAACTTAAAAAAAAAGGGTTTTGTGATTTACACATGAAAGAAGTGAAACTATCACTGTATTCTAACAGATGAAAGGCTTAACAGACAATCAATTTTTCAATGTATAATTTCAGTTACATCACACTGCAAATTTTTGCTATAAATTCTGTGTTACAATCGAGCCCTCCACAATCACCTGATGAAGGAGCGTCGTTCTGAAAGCTAGTGTGCTTCCAATTAAACCTGTTGGACTATAACCTGGTATTGTGTGATTTTTAACTTTGTACACCCCAGTCTAACACCGGCATCTCCAAATCTTGTATAATACGATCTGCCTGTAAAGAACATAAAACAATACTTTTCACTGTACCTCAGTACTTGACAGTAATAAGTCAAATCAAATCAAATCTTTCCAAAATACGATATAGAATTTGCTTTCAATTAATTTAGTCTTACATAAAACGAACAACCACAGGTTAAATTTTCAAGAAGAAGAAAAAATGAAATATTTTCTTTGCCCATAGTTGAACGTAAATTGAAGCATATCAATAACATCAACAGGGACAACAATTAAAAATAAGAATCTGTGAATGTTGGAAATTTGAAGTAAAATCAGAAACAGCTGGAAATATACTATAAATGTTAAGAACTGCAGATTTGTTATTTGAAATTTAATCTGCAACTAATGGGAATTTGGACTGCTTTGTTGCAGAGGATTAATCAGTTGTTTTTATAAATCTTGAAGGAAAGTGGAACTGTGTCGTTATTTTGTATTTCAATAGTTTTGCGAGACAAGTGACAAAAACCAGGTGTTTTGGAAAATACAACATAATAGCCCAGCAACAGGGTTATCACAGACTTGAGGAGCAGTTGAGACACAAACTTCCAAAACGTCTGCAGCAGGTGAAGTCGCTCTCCTTCACTCTCTCTCTCACTTTGAAAATGGAAAAGAAATAACACTCAAAGACTCTGCCAAAAAACAAAACTTCTAATTAAAGCCAAGATATAGGTCCAGATGACCAGCAACCAAATTGATGATTGCTACATTCAACAACAAAGTGACATCATCATAAAAGCCCAAAAAAAATTTATGAGAAAGCTTCCTCATTCCCTTTTTGGTTTGGATTTTGATGCAGAGACTCTGTTCCTTTTTGCCTATGGCTTCCACCCATGATAGTCTGAAAAAGACTGTTTTGTCCATGTGTCTATTCTACTTGTGATTGAAAGTCTGTACTTGGATTTAAAGGTGATATATTTTAACTTCACTTATTAGTAAATAACAATCTGTGTTTTTAACATATTACTGATTAAGTTTGTTATAAGCCGAGAATGAGTTTCTTTTATCTGACATAGTAATTAATTATTAAGTCGGTCACATTTCACACTTGATAACTGGTGGAACAATGGAACTTGCACTATTTTCACCAATTTGTGGCAACATCTGTTCATATCAGTTTGTTTTCATTTTAATTCCATTTTCATTTTAGGTGTAGACCCTTCCTCAGAAACTGACAGAACCTTTCCACTCTGTAAATTCTGATTAACAGATGATACAAAATCTAGATTCCAGAACATGCCCATATTGAGACATGATATCATCCCAGTATGCTCACTTAATGATGTCAACAATGGGACCACACAAACGGCTCTGTGGCCTGATTAGACAGAGACTAGGGAGTTACAGCAATCTGGTAAAAACAATGACTGCAGATGCTGGAAACCAGATTCTGGATTAGTGGTGCTGGCCTTGGATGCTGCCTGAACTGCTGTGCTCTTCCAGCACCACTAATCCAGTTACAGAAATCTATTGCAGATCTAGAGGCAACTCATCACTTATGGGAGTGGGTCACAAAATTAACTTCGATGTTGTTTGAGTGCTTCTTGTGAGTTCAGGATGGGGGTGGGTAGGACACAGAGAGCAGGAAGTCGGGGGGAGGGCAAGCAGTGACCAGTATCAGCCCACAATTTGAGGTGGTGTTAGCTCAACAATAAAGTAATAACAAAGATTACCATTTTATAGAATCATAGAATTTTAAAGTATGGAAGAAGGCCATAGGGCCCATTGTGTTGGTTCTGGCTTCAAAAGAGCTATCCAGCTAGACCCATTCTCCAACTCTATCTCTGTAAATTCATCACATTCCCTATACGGGGAAATATTTCAATTTCCAATTTAGTCAAACATAGTAGTATTGAAGAGTCTTAAACAAATCAGTATTTTGCATCCTAACTAATTCAGGAAGAACAGTTACCGGTTAAGCACAGTCTACCGATTCCTGCACAACAGAACTAAACAGGAAGACACAACATGCCCAGAGACTTTAGCCATCTTATCGTACATCAAAGACATTTCAAAAATGACAACCAGATTATTTTGGCCCCTGGACATCGTAGCAGCCCACAAACCAATGACCAAACAGCTCCTGATGATTCGAAAGGACCCAATACCCACAGCCAGCAGAATGAATGTCATATACAAAATACTTTGCAAGGAATGCAACAAACATTACATCGGACAGATGGGCAGGAAACTAGCTACCAGGATACATTAGCACCAAATAGCTGCCAAAAGACATGACCAACTATCACGGGAATCCATACACACAGATGAGGAGGGACACCAGGTCAACTGGGAAAATGCATCCATCCTGGGACAGGCCAAACAATGACATGCACGGGAATTCCTAGAGGCTTGGCATTCAAACTGGAACTCCATCAGCAAACACGTAGATTTATACCCCATTTACCAACCTCTGAGAAACAGAGCTGGAAATGATATCACACACCACAACAAACCAAGACACAAATAGCCAGTGGGACAGAACACCAGCACTTCACCAGAGGATCAATGATTATATTATCTAGCATGGTGACGAAAGGTTTGAGAACAAACTCACCAGTTCAGCAAGCAAACTTACAACCGGATCCATAACCTGAGCTACAAATCTTCTCCAAAATCTCATACAATCACCATCTTAAAAGCTCATGGTCATAGTCTCCAATTGTTGCTTTACCACTGATTTAGTCAGACAGCATGATTGCATAACTAATTTCACAAATGAAACTTACATATGACTTAGGCCTAAAACCAATTTGAAATATTTATCCTAGATTTCTTGTGATCAGCCAAATGCAATATTGCCATAGCAATTTCAGAGCAAAATTAACATGTGCATGATAGCCTGCACACTTTATTCTCATTTTACATGTAGAAATTGATGGAGCATGTTCCAATTTCTAGGTCACTGACCTTTGTAAACCTACACAAACTGCAAGCTTTCTGAAACTCCAACTAAGTTAATATTTTTAATGTCTGGTAGATTTTAACTCTGTAAATGAATGGGTTTTCAGAGTTAAAACTGGCCCCTCATAAGTCTCGACGTAACTTGAATATCAATATATTTGCATGATGACATTAAATATATGATGATTATGTCAAATGGCACTCCAAAGTCTGCCAAATTATGTGCAAAGTACATTTATTGCCAGTTTAAATTACATTCTGTATTGAAATATACAACTGCTTCTGAATGGTTTTGGAATAAGAAACAGTCAAGATATCACAGTCTTATTTGGACATTGATTTTTAATGCTTGTCTTATATTTGTGCATAGAACATTTAAGGTTCGGGTAGAGAATTAAAATATATTCTTTGGCACAGTTATAAATGTTATAAGCACAAACGTAGAAGACTCATCACACAACTAGTTCCTTTGGAAGTACTTTTAGCATTACTAAGCTATTACCCATTTTGGTACACCATGTTTTATTTGTTGAGTAGGCTATATTGAAATTGCATTAGAATGTAAGGAGACAAGAGTGTTCCTTACATTTAAGAGGAGTTGGTTGTCTTTCGGTGGCATCAGAGATAGCTGATGTCTGGCTTTCCTCTTTCTCACATAGACATGAAGTTAATTATTAGCTTGGCTAGCACCAGCTTTCTCCTGCATAAATATGATGATCAATCAGCATAAACGTTATGTGTTGCATATGTCTGTCCAATCAGGTGTGCGTATCAGAGGCTGTGGATGTAAGCAGAGACTATGAAACTTGTAACTTTAATGGTCGCTTTATTTTTGCTTTTGATAACCAGCTCGCCTATTCTCGATGGCCCAATTACAGGAACAGAGACAATCCCATCTCTATTCTGCCATTCAGTTAGGTTCTGGCTAACTTGCATTGTACTCCAATAATCTGCCTTAGTTTCACATCCCTTCAGACCCTTGCTTAACAAAAGCCAATGAATCTTCATGTCAAATTTTTTGATTAACTTGGGCACAACAGTGTTTTAAGGAGTGTGTCAGATTGCCACTACTTTCCATGTGAAGAAATGCTTTCTGACATCACTTGTTAACTTCTTCAGTCCAATTTTAAAGGTATACCCCTTTACTTTGGACCCATTCTATCTATCTTATCAACATATTTAATTAAATTACACACTTCAAACAGATTTAGCCCTTAATCCTCTACTGAATAAATGCAACCTTTCATAATTTCATCCTTTTTTAGAACAGATACCAATGTCCTACATTGCCTGTGCAACCTCCCTGAGATGTGATGCCCAGAACCCAATACTCCTCTAAGTATTCATGGTATGATAGAATGGTTACAGGACAAGGAGCTATTTGGTCTAGCCAATGCTGGTTCTCTGTAACAACAACTCAGCTTGTCTCACGGTTTCATTCTTTCCCTGTAGTCTTGGATTTTTTTTTCTCTTCTGGATCAGTTACATTTATACTGTGGTCACGATAGCAGGTCAGATACCCTGAACTGAACACAATACTCTACATGTGGTCTGATCAATGATTTGTAGAGATGCAGCATCACTTCCTTGTTTTTATACTTTATGCCTTTGTTTATAAACCCAAGGAGCCTATAAGTCTTCTTAACAACTCTTTTAACTTTCCAGGCTATGTTCCTAGAATTACGCATGTGAACCTCAAAATTCCTCTGCTTGTCTCAAAGTTGTATCTTTGAGCCTGTATTGTCTGCATTTCTTCTACCAAAGTGCATAGCTCATATTTTCCTGCATTGAATTTCATCTGCAAGGTGTTTGTCCATTTGGCCAACTTGTCAATGTCCCTCTGAAGTCGCTCAGCATCATCCTCACAATTCATTATCCTCCGTAGCTTAGTATCATATGCAAACAGAGATTTTGCCCTCAACACCCATTTCCAAATCATTTATATATGTCAGAAAAAGACGGGGTCACAACACCAACCCATGAGGAACACCATTTTCAATTTGTTTCTAATCTGAGAAATGCCCATCTGTACATTGCCTCTGTCTTTTAGACAGTTTATAATCCAGGCTGCCGAGGACACATTAATCCCAAGCATTTCTAATTTTCTAACCAACCTGCCATGTGGCACTGTATCAAATGCTTTCTTGAAGTCCGAGTATACAACATCCACAGCTTTACCCTCACCCACTGTCTGTATCACCTTATCAAAAACACAATCAAGTCTTTGTCAGAATGACCTGCCCTTGACAAAGCCAAGTTGACTGTTTAGTATTAACTTATTTTTCTCTAAGTGTATATTTACCCTATCCTGCATTGTGGCCTTGATCAATTTTCCCACTATTGACCTCAAGCTGACAGGTCTGTATTTCCCTGGGTTATCTTTTGGTCCTTTCTTAAACAATGAAATCACATTTTCAAACCTCCAGTTCCCAGGGACTAATCCTGTGATCAGACAGGCCCAGAAAATTTCTATCAACAGCTCCACAATTGCTTCCTTACCTCTCTCAGCAATCTAGAATGCATCACATTTGGGCCTGGTGACTTCTCTACCTGGAATGCTGCAAATCTATTTAGAACCTCTTTTTTATGTATCACTACACCGCTCAGTTGCTCAACACTAGGCCATTGTCATCATCTTCTAATTTGGTAAAGACAGAAGCGAAGTATTCAGTTAATATCTCTGTCATACACTTTGCTTCAGTGAACAGCTTATCTTGCTAGTTCCTTATGGGCGCCATTCTAAACTTCACTAATCCTTTACTATTAATAAATTTGAAGAACATTTTATTATTTGTTTTAGCACAGCTTGCCATTCTTTCCTTAGGCTTCCTTATTCCACCCTTAGTTTCCTACATAGACATACTGTATATGATCTATATTGCTATTATTATTCTGGTAAACATCACATGCCTCATTTTTCTTCTTTATTTTCTCACCAATATCTTTAGTCATCCAGGGTACTCTAGCTTTGAGTATCCCATATTTATTTTTCAATGGTACGTACCCAGTTTGTACCCTATTCATCTCTCTCTTGCAATTCTCCCATTTTTCATCCACTGTTTTATTTACCAAAATGCATTTCCAAACAATCTGCTCCAGTTCAATTTTTAGACCTTTTGCCCTTTTCCAATCTGGGTTCTTCACCATTGACAGATTTTTATTCTTTTCCAACTTAATGTTGAAGCTTATTATATTATGATTGCTATTTCCCAAATGCTTCCCTACTCTGATATTCCCCACTTGGCCTGCGTCATTTCATAGGTCCAGATGCAGCACAGCTCCCTTCCTGGTAGGATTGGAAATGTACTACTCCAGAAAGTTCTCCTGCACACGTTGAAGGAATTTTTCCCCTTCCATACCCCACATTATTTTTCCCAGTTTACCCTATGGTAGATGACATCATCAAGTATAACAACCTTATTTGTCCTCCACCTCTGCCCATAAATCCTCTCTTCTACTTAGTCCCAATATTTGGAGGTCTATAATAAATACCCAACAAAGTCACCACGCTCTTCCTATTTCTCACCTTCAACTTTATAGATGTGGTTATTTATCTCTCGAGGTTTGAAAAATAAAAGCAGCAATGTGCTTCTGAGACTTTATAAAGCTCTACTTTGGCCCAATTCAGAATACTGTGTCCAATTTTGGGCTCCACACCTCAGGAAGGATATACTGGCACTGGAGCGTGTCCAGCAGAGATTCATATGGATGATCCCTGGAATGGTAGGCCTAACATATGATGAATGGCTGAGGATCCTGGGATTGTATCCATTAGAGTTTAGAAGGTTGAAGGGAGATCAAATAGAAACTTACAAGTTAATGCACAGCTTAGAAAGGGTGAACGCTGGGAAGTTTTTTCCATTAGGCGGGAAGACAAGGACCCATGGGCATAGCCTTAGAATAGAGGTGGTCAATTTAGAATGGAAATGAGGAGACATTTCTTCAGCCAGACAGTAGCGAGCCTGTGGAATTCATTGCCATGGAGTACAGTGGAAGCCAGGACGTTAAATGTCTTCACGGCAGAGTCATAGAGTCATAGAGATGTATAGCATGGAAACAAACCCTTCGGTCCAATCCGTCCATGCCGACCAGATATCCCAACCCAATCTAGTCCCACCTGCCAGCACCTGGCCCATATCCCTCCAAACCCTTCCTATTCATATACCCATCCAAATGCCTCTTAAATGTTGCAATTGTACCAGCCTCCACCGCATCCTATGGCAGCTCATTCCATACACGTACTACCCTCTGCGTGAAAACGTTGCCCCGTAGGTCTCTTTTATATCTTTCCCCTCTCACCATAAACCTATGCCCTCTAGTTCTGGACTCCCCGACCCCAGGGAAAAGACTTTGCCTATTTATCCTATCCATGCACCTCATAATTTTGTAAACCTCTATAAGGTCGCTCCTCAGCCTCCGATGCTCCAGGGAAAACAGCCCCAGCCTGTTCAGCCACACCCTGAAGCTCAAATCCTCCAACCGTGGCAACATCCTTATAAATCTTTTCTGAACCCTTTCAAGTTTCACAACATCTTTCCGATAGGGAAGGAAACCAGAATTGCACACAATATTCAAACAATGGCCGAACCAATTTCCTGTACAGCCGCAACATGACCTCCCAACTCCTGTACTCAATACTCTGACAAATAAAGGAAAGCATACCAAACGCCTTCTTCACTATCCTATCTACCTGCGACTCCACTTTCAAGGAGCTATGAACCTGCACTCCAAGGTCTCTTTGTTCAGCAACACTCCCTAGGACCTTACCATTAAGTGTATAAGTCTTGCTAAGATTTGCTTTCCCAAAATGCAGCACCTTGCATTTATCTAAATTAAACTCCATCTGCCATTTCTCAGCCCATTGGCCCATCTGGTCCAGTTCCTGTTGTAATCTGAGATAACCCTCTTCACTGTCCACTACACCTCCAATTTTGGTGTCATCTGCAAACTTACTAACTGTACCTCTTATGCTCGCATCCAAATCATTTATGTAAATGACAAAAAGTAGAGGGCCCAGCACTGATCCTTGCGGCACTCCACTGGTCACAGGCTTCCAGTCAAAAACAACCCTTCACCACCACCCTTTGGCTTCTACCTTTGAGCCAGAGATTGATAGATTCTTGATTTTGCAAGGAATTAAGGGAAACGGGGAGAGTGCAGGTGAGTGGAGTTGAAATGTCCATCGGCCATGATTAAATGGTGGAGAGGACTTGATGGGCCAAATGGTCTTACTTCCACTCCTATGTCTTGTGCTCTTACGCTTATGCTCTTATGCTATGAAGTCACATCTTCCTCAAGTAATTTCTGCTTCCAGTTCCCCAGTTTTCTTCATAATTGCATTGCTTACTAATTAGGTATCTAATATGATTTTCCTGGACCTGCTGTCTCCTTCATTTTCAGTGAATAGACACCTAATTACCTGCCATCTCTGCAGTCCTCCCTGCCTGCCTGGTACGACTGTTTCCAGAAACCACTCTTGTTCCTGCATGGTTTGCAGTTAGGAGAATCACTGTTCAAAATCAGCCACAAGTTGTTCAAGGACTGCTGCCCTCTGGCACTTCATGCAGATGTGACTGTCCTGTTTAGTTAAAGCCAATAAACAATTAGCTGTGTTTGATGTGGGGTGTGACTAGAAGTTTGGTTTGTTTTTTCATAAGAGATTAACCACTTAAGAATTAAAAACATTGAATGGATTTTATGATAGGGAGCGTTTTTTTTTAAAAATCACATTTGTATGAGTGAGAACTCTATTAGATCATGAGAAGTTTTTAAAAAAATATTTTCATGGTTCCTGAGGCCTGTCCATAGTGTTGCTGGGTTTGTGGCTATGGGAACAACATGGGGTTACATGGGGCCATAGTTGTTTGGAGCATAACAACATTAGCTTGGGGCTAAGGAGTCATGGAGGAGTGGATAAGTTAGCACTGAATTAGGTTTGAATTGCCTTGGAGAGTATGAGGAGCAATAAAATTGGGTGAGAGGATGTTAGGGTGAGGGCTGTTGTTTGCGTGAATTTCAAGAAGAGGTCACTTTCAAGAACTCCATGGGGTCTGTTGCAGTTGGTCTGAGAATCTGAAAACTGCACACTCAAAAATTAATTGGTTTGCTGTATTGTCTGCATCATAACTTATAATGTGCTTTATTGTTTTAAATAAACTAAATAGAGTTATTAATCTCTGATAAGCAATTAAGTATTAGACCTTTATCATTAACATGATATGGTGAACAGTGGTGGTGCTCTAAACAAAACAGATAGCTGATGAACACTTAACAAACAAGTTAATCGATGAGCAACACATATGGTTCACTGTCTGAAATCATGCTAAGGTAATATTAGACAATCCCAATGTCTTTTCCAGGATAGCAGCCAGTGACTAGTGGGGTTCTACAGGAGTCATTGTTGGGACCCCAACTATTCATGGTATACGTTAACGATCTGGACAAAGAAACTGAGGGCTTTGTTTGCAGAAAGACTCAAAGATGTGGTCGCACGGTGGCTCAGTAGTTAGCACTGCTGCTTCACAGCACAGGGGTCCAGGTTCAATTACAGCATCGGGCGACTGTCTGTTTGGAGTTTGCACGTTCTCCCTGTGTCTGCGTGGGTTTCTTCTGGATGCTCTGGTTTCCTCTCAAAATCCAAAGATGTGCAGGTTTGGTGAATTGACCATGCTAAATTGCCAGTAGTGTTCAGGGATGTGCAGGTTAGGTGCAGGGGTAAATATAGGGTAGGGGAATAGGCTTCGGAAGGTTGGGCCAAAGGACCTGTTTCCATACTGTAGGGATTCTAATTCTAATAGGTGAACGGATTGGTGGTGTCGAGGAAGCATGGAGGCTGCAGAATGACTTTGTATGAACTAGGAGATGGGGCAAAGAAGTGGTAGATGGAATACAATGTTGAAAACTGTGAGGTTATGCACTTTGGTGGGAAGAATAGAGGTGTAGACTTTTTTCTAAATGGGGAAAGACTTTGGAAATCTGAAGCAAAAAGGTACTTGGGAGTCCTAGTTCAAGATTCTAGTAACATGCAGATTCAGTTGGTAGGTAAGAAGATGGATGCACTGTTGGCATTCATTTTAAAAGGGCTAGAAGACAAAAGCAGCAATGTACTGCTAAGGCTGTATAAGTCTCTGATTAGACTGCATTGAAATAATGTGAGCAGTTTTGGGTCCCATATCTAAGGAAGGATGTATTAGCCTTAGGGGGTCCAGAGGAGCTTTACAAGGATGATCAAGATTGATCTTGGGGGTGAGGGACTTGTCATATGAGGAGTGGTTGAGGGCTCTGTTTCTGCATACAGTGAAGTTTAGAAATATAAAGTCAGATCTCACTGAAACTTTCAGAATACTGAGAGACTTGGATACAGTGGACGTGAAGAAGATGTTTCCACTAGTAGGACAGACTACGACCTGAGGATACAGTCTGAGAGTGAAGGGATGACCCTTTAGAACTGACATGAGGAGATATTTCTTCAGCCAGAGGATGGTGAATATGTGGAACTCATTGTCACAGAAAGCTGTGGAGACCAAGTCATTGAGTGTATATAAGACAGAAATAGATAGGTTTTTGATTAGTAAGGAGATCAAAGATATGGGGAGAAGCAGGAAAATAGGATTAAGAAATATATTAGCTGTGTTCAAATGGCAGCGCTAACCCGATGGCATAATGGCCTAATTCCGATCCTATATAGAACATAGAACATTACAGCGCAGTACAGGTCCTTCGGCCCTCGATGTTGCGCCGACCTGTCATACCAATCTGAAGCCCATCTAACTATTCCATGTACGTCCATATGCTTGTCCAATGACGACTTAAATGTACTTAAAGTTGACAAATCTACTACTGTTGCAGGCAAAGCATTCCGTACACTTTACTACTCTCTGGGTAAAGAAACTACCTCTGACATCTGTCCTATATCTATCACCCCTCAATTTAAAGCTATGCCCCCTCGTGCTCGCCGTCACCATTCTTGGAAAAAGACTCTCCCTGTTCACCCTATCTAACCCTCTGATCATCTAATATGTCTCTATTAAGTCACCTCTCAACCTTCTTCTCTCTAATGAAAACAACCTCAAGTCCCTCAGCCTTTCCTGTAAGAACTTCCCTCCTTACCAGGTAACATCCTAGTAAATCTCCTCTGCACCCTTTCCAAAGCTTCCACATCCTTCTTATAATGTGGTGACCAGAACTGTACACAATACTCCAAGTGCGGCCGCACTACAGTTTTGTACAGCTGTAGCATAACCTCATGGTTCCGGAACTCGATCCCTCTATTAATAAAAGCTAAAACACTGTATGCCTTCTTAACCACCCTGTCAACCTGGGTGGCAACTTTCAAGGATCTGTGTACCTGAACACCGAGATCTCTCTGCTCATCTACACCAAAAATATTACCATTAGCCCAGTACTTTGCAATCCGGTTACTATATCTCTTAGTCTTTTCCACTAAGGTCCGAAATATGAATGAAGAGGTGGAAGAGAAAGAAAATAAGCAGCATGAACTACAAACTCTGCGCTATCAATCCAATGAAAAGACTGCTGGTTTACAGGAAGATCTGGAGCAACTCACTAAAAACTGATCAGGCTCAGCAGAAGCAGCTAAACAAACATCTGTTTAAGTTCAAAGCAAAACTAGAAAAAATAGCTGACCTTTAAAACAAGTAGGGATGCACAATTCACACAACAAAGATCTATAAATCACTCATGAGGCTGTTCTTTTAGGAATAGATAGCAACAATAATTGCTCTAGTAAAATAAATCAAGTTGGTCATGGAAGAATCCAAAGAACGGCCAAAGCAACTAACCAATGGAAGAAATCTAGCTTCAAAGAAAACAAAAAAAAAAGAAAATGTTAATGAGGTCTGACAGCTTTTACAGCAGGTTACAGAGGAGAAAATATACCAGAGGGTTTAAAATGATCTGAATGTTATTATGGAAAATGACAGGAACCATAAAAATCACTCAAAACAGCTTGAGGAAAGAGAACAGTCAGTGGTCAATCTGGAAGAAATATTGGCTGAAATGTGTCAGGATAAGCAAATTCTAGAAAAAAAACTGCAGTCCATGAAAATAAAATGACAATATAAGCTGGAGCAACAGACCATATCACTGATGACTGTGGAAATTAAGGATGCCTCTTGAAAAAGTCACCTTTATCGGTTCTGTATATATCAGTAAATTACCTATATGTTAGAGAGATTCATAGGCTAATCTGTTATTATGACTAGTTAAATATTCTTTTGAAAAGGAGGGGTATGTTGCATGTGTGTGCAAAACCTTGCACCTTCAGTCTAGTTCACCTTTAAGGACTCTATGTGCTGTATACATACAATGTTGCAGTTTTGCCTGGCAGTATTGTGGGTTTGCAAACTGCATGCATACAGAAAGCAATTGGTTTGCTGTGATGGTTGTTTCATAACTTATAAGAATTTCTGCTACCAAGGTTGGCAGGCATGACTCTATCCCACTCTATCCTTTATTCCAGGCGCAAAACAAAAACAATACATGGTACCTTCTATGGAACTTGAGTTGAGAAATTTTCCACTGGTTGGTAGTGAAAGTCCAATCCATAATGCCTGGTTTCCACTTGTTTCATGTATTCTGCATTTTTCTGGTAAACTAGGGACAGGTAAAGGAAAGTTGTTTGAAACAACTAGGAGTTTTTTTTATCATTTATAACAGCACCATTCTAACATCTCACATCTTACAAATATGTTATGTTGTTTTACACCAATAGCCATTGTAGATGGTTATTCAACATAATCATGTGCTGATCAAAGCTGCCAAATGGATCTGAATGGAAAAGGGTGGCACTGGAAAAAGCACAGCAGGTCAGGCAGCATCCGAGAAGCAGGAGAATCGATGTTTCAGGCATAAGCCCTTCATCAGGAATAGGCTATGCTTTATTCCTGATGAAGGGCTTTTGCCCGAAACGTCGATTTCGAAGCTCCTTGGATGCTGCCTGAACTGCTGTGCTCTTCCAGCACCACTAATCCAGAATCTGGTTTCCAGCATCTGCAGTCATTGTTTTTACCTGTATGCTTTTTCCAATGCTACACTTTTCAACTCTGACTCTCCAGCATCTGCAATATCACTTTCTCCAAATGGATCCTAATGGCCAAAGAAAAGATTCCTTTATCGGTTTTGAGAGCACTTTGGGTTTTTTTAAATTGTTGTTTCCCCCCCCCCCCCCCCACTTGATTCTCATGAACCTTGGAATGTTTTGTTAGTTTGCAGTACAACTAGACATTAGTGTGAATTCTACTATTACCATTACTAGAAAGAAACAATTATCAGACAATCGGCAAAATGATCAGACAATGCGGACAAGTGATACCCATTCGTTCGTCTTCATTCTGCTAGATCTGCAGATACAGGTGACCACTTTAACAAATGAACAATGTGTGTGAAGACTCCAATTCAAAATGACTTGATGACAGATGTGTAAGTAGGCCTGACTAACTGTTATGCTGTAAGGTTCTCTAGAAGCACTAATTATATTTTGTTATGTTTCACTGCACAATAGAAGAGATGCCAGGATGAGCATCTACCAACAAAACCTGATTGGTCATAGTGAGCAAAATATCACCAATCATATTTGTCAATAGTATCTGACGGAAGCTGTGGAAAAGTACTTTCACAGACTCTGGGTCGGCAGAGTGCTAACTGCAAAGTTGTAACATCTGTCATAAGGACATCTTTTGCTAACATGTATCATTGATCAGCTGCAGCCAGAAGCCTGCAAAAAGATTCCTTTCCTTTCAGTTCTGGTCTCACTTATTAATTGTGTGTCTGACTTAGTAACCATCTTCATGAATTCCAATGTCTTTTGAGCTACTCCATTGGAATTCATAATTAACAATGCCCAGCCAAGTCCATTCCCTGAATCATTACCCAAACCACCTATTCTAACATCCTCATTAATTTGCTAATGCCATTTTACTTTTTTATAAAAATGCAATACGCACTTCCATCAATAATGTGTTCCTACTGACCTGAGCCAGATTATGGAACAGTCCCTACATGTTGTAAAGTAGCATTATTTAAGAAAAGCAGATAGAAAGGAACTACAGACCTGTTAGCCTGACATCAGTTGTACAAAAAATGCTTGAACCTAACTGAAAGGATATGATACCTGAACAATAGGAAATTCCTTGGTCCCCTATGCCTTATCTTCACCATGAACATCCAGTTCCCCTACACATCCATCTGCCATGACAAAGGCCTCCAAGCCCTCCATTTTCTCCTCTCAGGCTGTCCCAACCAATACCCTCATCTGCCTGGCTGAATGGTCCTCACCCTTAACACTTTCTCCTTCCAATCCTCCCACATCCTTTAAACCAAAGGGGTAGCCATGGGCACCAGCATAGGTCCCAGCTATGCCTGTCTCTGTTGGCTCCAACTTCCGCAGCTACACTGGCACCATCCCCCACCTTTTCCTCCGCTACAATGATGACCTTGTGCTCCCACAAGGAGGTTGAACAGTACATCAACTTTGCTAACACCTTTCACCCAAACTTCAAATTCACCTGGACCATCTCAGACACCTCCCCACCCCCACCACCCCACCCCCTTCCTGGATCTCTCAATCTCCATTTCCAACGACCGACTAACCATGGACATTTACTACAAACCTACGGACTCCCACAGCTACCTGGACTACACTTCCCTTCACTCTGCCTCCTGTAAAAGTGCCATCCTTTATTCCCAAGTCCTCCTCCTTCACTACATCTGTTCCCAGGATGACCAATTCCACCATAGAAAATCCCAGATGGCAACAATTTCCCTTCCCACGTAGTCAACGATGCCCTCCAGAGCATCTCCTCCACCCCGCACTTTTGCCTTTGAACCCCACCTCTCCCAGCACAACAAAGGCAGAATCCCCCTGGTCCTCACATTCCACCCCTCCAATCTCCATATACATCACATCATCCTCCACCACTTCCACCATCTACAAACAGACCCCACCACTAGGGATCTATTTCCCTCCCCAGCACTATCAGTGTTCTGGAGAAACCATTCCCTCTGCAGCTCCATTGTCAGATCCACGCCCCCCCCCCCCCACCCCACCAGCCCTCACCCCACTCCTGGAACCTTCCCCTTCCACTGCAGGACGTCCAAAATCTGTGCCCACATCTACCCCCTCATTTCTGTCCATGGCTCCAAAGGATCCTTCCACATCTGACAGAAATTTACCTGTACCTCCACAAATATCATCTACTCTATCCATTGCACCCAATGTGGTCTCCTGTACATCAGGGAAACAGGACACCAAACGGATCATTTCAGGGAACATCTCTGGGATACCCGCGTCAACCAATCCCACCGCCCCATGGCTGAACACTTCAACTCCCCCTCCTACTTCACCAAGGACATGAAGGTCCTGGGCCTCCTCCATCACCAAATCCTAACCACTTGACACCTGGAAGATCCCCATATCTTTCACCTTGGGACTCTGCAACCACATGGGATTAATGTGGATTTCACCAGTTTCCTCATTTCCCCTTCTCCCACCTTATCCCAGTCCAAAGCCTCCAACTCAGCACCACCCTCTTGACCTGTCCATCTATCCACTCCACCCTCTCTTCGACCTATCACCTTCTCCCCCACCTTCATCTAGTTATTGCATTCCCAGCTACCTTACCCCTAGCCCCACCCTCCTCCTAATTATCGCTCAGCCCCCGGCCCTTATTCCTCATTCCTGATGAAGGGCTTATGTCCGAAACATCGATTTTCCTGCTCCTTGGATGCTGCCTGACCTGCTGTGCATTTCGAGCACCTCACCCTTGACTAGGAAATTATGGTAGAATTGGGCAGAATTGGTGTGATATTTTACAGGGTTAGAGAGGATAGATGCAGAAAGCTATGTTTTCTCTCCCTGGGTCATCTAGAGATACAGTCTCAGAATAAGAGGTAGGTCAATTAAAACTGAGAGGAGGAGGAATTTCTTCAGAGAGAGAGAGAGGTGAATATTTTAAAATCTCTATCCCAGAGGACTGTAGAGGCTCAGGTATTAAGTATGTTTAAGACAAGAGATCAAAAATTTCTAGGTATCAAGCGATACAGGCTAGCATGGGAAAATTGTGTTGAGGTGTAACAGGATGATGTTGTTGAATAGTGGAGCAGGCTCAATTCACCAGTTGGCCTATTCCTCCTATTTCCTATGTTACTTTTCATACAGGGTCCCATAAATAATGAGAAAAAATTAGTAGATTAGCGAGGTTCAAATACTGTTGAAATATTAAAATTCACATGGGATTGACACTTTTACATATATTTTTCAAAACTAGATGAAAATTGGCCACAATTAATTTTCCAACCTGTTTTTAGATATGTAAATTGTGCTTTGAGTTTTAACTTTCTATCTGTGTACACCCTTTGCTACAGTATAGTTATTCAAAACTACTGCAGCTTTTACTGAAGCACGAGTTTACCAGAATATTATAAGTCACTGTATTTGATATTTTAAAATTAATTTGTTTTTCAGAGTCACATTGCTGATTTGTAATACTCAATTTTGCTTAAAATTCCTTGACTGAGAAAGAAGAAAATGTTATGATAAAACTTAATGGTCAAACTCTTAGAGAGTGGAAGGGTTAGCAATGTTGAACGATATTTTTCTAGGTGAAGGATAGGAAAGGAAATGGAAAGTACACTAAAAGGTTAGCTCATAAGTTTTCTTTGTTACCCAAACTGGCAGCCTGATATTGCAATGATGCCTTGCAAAATATCTTTTGCATCATAGAAATCATACCGCTTCACTTGCACGTCATTGTGTGTCATACTTGTCATAGCTATATACAAAACCTCAATTTGCAAATTGGTAACTTCACCCTTTTCACTACAAGATATTTTACCTTCAATTTGCTAGTAGACTGATTTGATTGCAAAACACGTTTTCCACCATAAAGCTCTGACAGGTGAGATATATTATTACTGACATTTTACTGTTCTAATAGTAGGCTTTTCTGGCACAGTGGTAGTGTCGCTACCTCTGGGCCAAGAGATCCATGTTCAAGTCCCAATTGCTCTGGAGGTGTGTAGTAACATCTCTGAACAAGTAAATTCAAAACTATTTACTGGTCTAGTAGTAAGGGGCTCTTGTGATACTGTCCCTGCCATGGGACTTGGTTTTGAGTGTCGCACCTACTCCAGAGGTCTGTTATAAGATAGCTGAACATATTGTTTAGAAAATACCTCTAATGGTCTAGTCATTAGGGACTCTTGTGGTGCAATGGTAATGTCCCTACCACTGGACCAGAAAGACTAGAATCAAGATCCATGTGCTCTGTGTCAATTTATATCTGAACAGGTTGATTAAGAAATATCTTATGATGAAGTATTAGAGTTCCTACCTCTGGGTGAGGTCCACATACTCCAGAGGTGTGAATGGAACAGATTGATTAAAAAAAACTCTACTGGTATGGTACTACTTTCCCATACTTCATTTTGAAAATATTGGATTTTGGAACGAGTAACAGGAATGCAGACTACTGGGCGAATGGTAAGATTCTTGGTAGTGTAGATGAGCAGAGAGATCTCAGTGTTCATATACATAGATCCCTCAAAGTTGCCACCCAGGTTGATAGGACTGTTAAGAAGGCATACGGTGTATTAGCTTTTATTAATAAAGGGATCGAGTTTCAGAACCATGACGTCATGCTGCAGTTGTACAAAACTCTGGTGCGGCTGCACTTGGAGTATTGTGTACAGTTCTGGTCACTACATTATAGGAAGGATGTGTGAATTTTGGAAAGGGTTCACGGGAGATTTACTAGGATGTTGCCTGGTATGGAGGGAAGGTCTTATGAGGAAATGCTGAAGGACTTGAGGCTGTTTTCATAAGAGAGAAGGTTGAGAGATGACTTAATTGAGACACATAAGATAATCAGAGGGTTAGATCGGGTGGACAATAAGAGCCTTTTTCCAAGGATGGTGATGGCTAGCACAAGGGGGCATAGCTTCAAATTGAAAGGTGATAGATACAGGACAGACGTAAGAGGTATGGAAATGTGTCGCTGGAAAAGCGCAGCAGGTCAGGCAGCATCTAGGGAACAGGAGAATCGACGTTTCGGGCATTCGCCCTTCTTCAGGAATGGAGAAGGGCGAATGCCCGAAACGTCGATTCTCCTGTTCCCTAGATGCTGCCTGACCTGCTGCGCTTTTCCAGCAACACATTTCCATCTCTGATCTCCAGCATCTGCAGACCTCACTTTCTCCTCAAAGATGTAAGAGGTAGTTTCTTTACTCAGAGTAGTAGGGGCTCAGAGAGTGGAACACTCTGCCTGCAACAGTTGTAGACTCGCCAACTTTATGGCATTTAAATGGTCATTGGATAGGCATATGGATGAGAATGCAATAGTGTAGGTTAGATGGGCTTCAGATTGGTTTGGTAAAAACAATGACTGCAGATGCTGGAAACCAGATTCTGGATCAGTGGTGCTGGAAGAGCACAGCAGTTCAGGCAGCATCCAACGAGCAGTGAAATCGACGTTTTGGGCAAAAGCCCTTCATCAGGAATAAAGGCAGTGAGCCTGAAGCGTGGAGAGATAAGCTAGGGGAGGGTGGGGGTGGGGAGAGAGAGATTGGTTTCATCGGCACAACATCAAGGGCTGAAGGGTCTGTACTACGCTATGTTCTATGATTTAGTAAACAAGTTCATATTTTCATTAGTATCCAGGAATGACACAGAAACGCTACTCACCATTAGAAATTTCTTAACTTTGATCTTTAAACAATAAAGCATAAAAATGCTTAAGAGTCTTAATAACTTCAAAAAATGTAGGTCATATTACTTCAGTTGGTTACTATCTTGTGATTTTGGGACCAGTATTCTGACATATACAAACTATGCTTAACAGGAATAATTTGTAAGTATTCTATGGAGGCATGTATACATTAGTCAGCTAAGCTTTAGCAATGCCCTATGGTCTTAATTCTGCGCTAAGATCTCGGGATCTGAGTGAGTAGTGTAGATCCTTCACTACAAGTTAAACTGAAATTCTACTATTGTGGATGCTCAACTGTTGTTTGGAGATATGAAATATAATAATATTGTCATGTGCAATTAATGTAATTCCATGTTTGGGCACTCAGACTGGATACTTGGGTTTGAGCCCCAACCAACATCTAGTGTGGAATGCATTTGTACAGGCCATCTGCCAGGGATCCTTAAACACCTGTTTGTTGCTAGTTTAAAACAGGTGCTGTGTGAGCCAACTTTTAATCCAGGGCGTCTTAATGTGTTCTAATTGAACCATTTTTACTTTTTTAAAACTTATGAAAACTTAATAAGGAAAACGGATAATTTCTGGAGCTATTTTAACATACGTATTTAACTGTGATGTCATCTCAATGGTGGCAAATTATGGTACAGTTTATGTCTATTGCCTGTCGTGTTGCCGAGATTTAGGAATTCCGATTGTAATTTTCACCGTTTGCGAGAGAGGGCATGGTGAGCTGTAAAAATGTGTTTCCAAATTTGTGCTCACACTGGGTCCCACAGACTCACAGAAGTCTTGACGGCACAAAAGAGGCCACTCAGCCCATCGTGTTCACACCTATCCGCTAAAACGAACAAAATGTTGTAATCATTGCTATGCGGGGGGGGGGGGGGGGGGGGGAGGAAACCATCAAGGATATAATCATCAATTTTGCTGTTTACATGTATAACTAAGAATCTGCCCGTCAGAGGTCCACATGCAGGATATTACTAGTTTCCGGAAAATTCAGTTCCACCACACAAACAATCATTCACTGATGTACCCAAGCAGACCAGTTAAAAACATGTGAAGCAAAAATGGTAATTGCAGCACCAAATAAATTTTAAGCGCAATGAATGTTATTGAAAATGAAAAAGGTACAGTTAATATTGAAAAAGAGGGGTGAGTAGAGTAGAAATGCAGCTTCGGTAGTTAATGGTTATTGTGTGTTGACGGGGGCGTGAGTTAACTCAATGTTCGAAGCTTTAGCGGACTGCACCTTTTTATGACACACTGCGTTACCTGAGGTGAACGGAATTGCTGTGTCCTCCCACCCACGGTTCAGGACATCTGTTGATGCCCATAAACCTTTGAAACAGTCATCTCAGATTTAGCAATAAAAGCCCATCAGAACAGCAAGGGCTCACTTCATTCCATGTCCAATTAAAGAGGAAAGGGTTTCAGTGACTGACACATGGGGGATGTTTACAGGAAAGCTTTCTCGGAAGGAGAACTGTCAGTGCAGACTACTCCCGTCGGGCACTGAATTGTTGCTAAGTTTCTGGGAGGCCAGTTGAAAGATGAAATAACAATGTTGTACTCCGATAAAATTATGGTGAGCCGGAGAAGAAATCGTTTACACTTAATCAACGAGAAGAGGGAATCAACATTTTTATATTAAAACAAAAGAAAATTGCAGGATGAATCCCCGAACTGTGCAGAGGCATGAAATGTAGGCAGATGTCAGGTTGTGTCCTACGTATTTTTGAAGTAAATAGACTTTGGTTTATTACATTGTGCGATCACGGTGTGAAATATCAGTTGAGACCATCCCCCTCCTTCCCCTTCCCCAACCCAGGACACGGGCAATGACTTTTTTTGAAAAGGCGTTTGCGGAGATTGTTGATTGGGTTTTATTTTTGGAGCTGAGTGGGATCTGATAGCCTTGTTAGGTATGTTATAACATTCCGGCTCCCTCTGTGTGAGTCTCTCTCTGTCCGTGTATGTGTGTGTGTGGAAGGGGGAAAGCACAGCTCCCTCCCTGACTGCTCCCGCACTGACGCCTGGCAGGGGTGGGGGACAGTCTCTGAGCTCTGATACTGGGGGTGGGGTGGGGGGAACAGTCCCTGAGCTCTGATACTGAGAGGTGGGGGGGGGGGGGGGGGGGGGAGACAGTCCCTGAGCTCTGATACTGGGGGTGGGGGGAACAGTCCCTGAGCTCTGATACGGGGGGGGGGGGGGGGGGGAGGGAAGGAAGACAGTCCCTGAGCTCTGATACTGTGGGGGGAACAGTCCCTGAGCTCTGATACTGGGGGGGGGGGGGGGGGAAGGAAGACAGTCCCTGAGCTCTGATACTGGGGGTGGGGGGAACAGTCCCTGAGCTCTGATACTGGGGGGGGGGGGGGAGGGAAGGAAGACAGTCCCTGAGCTCTGATACTGAGGGTGTGGGCGATAGTCCCTGAGCTCTGATACTGAGGGGTGGGGAAGAGAACAGTCCCTGAGCTCTGATAGGGGTGGGTGGGGGGAACAGTCCCTGAGCTCTGGTACCGAGGGGTTGGGGAACAGTCCCTGAGCTCTGATCCGGGGGGGGGGGGGGTGACCTGCTGCTGGGATCACCCTGTGCCACCCCCTTCTCCACCCATCCCTCCCTCATCCTCCATCACCGGTTCCTCCCTCCCTCCTGCTCCATTTAAATTCACATCAACCCCCCTCCCTCTCCTCTCCACCCCACATTACAGTACACCCCCACCCCCCACCACCACCACCGGGCGCTTTTTAAATTATATTTTTTAGTATTTTTTTTCTCCCTGTGATCCCCCCCGGGGGGCGGCACCCCACCCCCCCGTTTCATGCATGAGCGGAGGACGCTTTGACTTCGACGATGGCGGGGCGTACTGCGGAGGCTGGGAGGGCGGCAAGGCTCACGGCCACGGCATCTGCACCGGACCCAAGGGCCAGGGCGAGTACGCGGGCTCCTGGAACTACGGCTTCGAGGTGGTCGGCGTCTACACCTGGCCCAGCGGCAACACCTACCAGGGTTACTGGTCCCAGGGCAAGAGGCACGGCCTGGGCTCGGAGACCAAGGGCCGCTGGGTCTACAAGGGCGAGTGGACCCACGGCTTCAAGGGCAGGTACGGGCTCAGGCAGAGCCAGGCCAGCGGCGCCAGGTATGAGGGCACCTGGAATAACGGCCTCCAGGACGGTTACGGCACCGAGAAATACGCGGATGGAGGTAAGACCCTGACCGCCTTGTTATCAGCAACATTATTAACAGTTTAATCAGGATTTAACTACAGACACCACAACTCATCTTACACCAAAGAAACTCTAAAAGATCAATTTTATGCCAACAGACTCTAAAATATCACTTTATATCAAAAGACTCTGAAAAATCATTTTATACCAAACCGTAAACAATCGTTTTATACCAAAAGACTCTAAAAAAATCATTTTATACCAAAAGACTCTAAAAAAATCATTTTATACCAAAAGACTCTGAAAAATAATTTTCTACTAAAATACTGTAAAACAATCATTTTATACCAAAAGACTCCAAAAAAAAATCATTTTATGCCAACAGACTCTAAAATATCATTTTATATCAAAGGACTCTAAAATATCATTTTATATCAAAAGGCTGTAATATCATTTTATATCAAAAGACTCTAAAAGATCATTTTATATCAAAAGACTCTAAAATATCATTTTATATCAAAAGGCTCTAAGATCATTTTATATCAAAAGACTCTAAAAGATCATAAATCAAAAGATTCTAAAAGATTTATGCCAAAAGACTCCAAAGGATTACATTTATATTTTCCTAAATGGCATTTTTTGGACCATACTCAACGTCTATATTATTTTTAACGTGTGGTTTATTTCCTGGGAAAACCAGTTGTTTGCTTTTCGTCGTTTTTTCCTGGCCGCGAGTTCGACAATATTTGTGATTTTTTTTCACTCGGTCGTCATGGTAACTGTATCAACATGTACCACGAGTAACAGAACTGAATGTGGACTAAAGATTTATTTTTCATTTTACAATTTCTGTCTTCAAGAAGGTTAGTGTGGGGGAAAAGATTTGTGACTTGACTCGACACACGTGTGCACAGTGCATTGTTAAGCAACAGAAGTTATCAGATTTAAAATATATATCTAGAAGCTTTGTGGAGGAAATAGGTCTCAGTCGTTTAAAGGGAAATAATTCCTATCTCTACTGTGTGAACTAGTGCATGCAAACATGGGTCACAGAAGGTCATGTTTTTTCTTGTCACTTATGCTTCCCAAACTTTTCCCATTATATTCTCATCTTGAGGCTTGATAATTGTTAATGCCCCTCGGTGAGAACTTGGAGAGCAGAAGCATGTTACAAAGGGAGCGTAGCTGTTATCACTTGATCAGAGCTTGCAACCCCATTGGGGTCCCATCCCCACTTTGGGAGCATTGACATTTTTTAGTTTCTCAAGCATAATTTGCAGTGGAGGTAATTGGGATCTCCTCAGGGGTCAGCATGGTTCCAGGAAATCCGTGGGCTGAAGAGGGTCAGTCAGATGGAACTTAGTTTGGATAAATGCAAGTATTGCATTTTGGTAAAACAAGCAAGGGCAGGACTTATGCAATTAAAAGTAGGGCATTTGGTCACAGAACAGAGAGACATAGGGGTTCAGGGACAAAATTCTTTGAAGTTTGAATCACAGAAAGCGTTGAATAAAGCATTTAGCACACTTGCATTCAATGCTCAGATCTTTGAGTACAGGAGTTGGGACATTATGTTAAAGTTGTAGAGGACATCAGTGAGGCCTCTTCTGGTGTACTGTGTTCAATTCTAGTCGCCCTGTTCGATGAAGGATATTATTAAGCTAGAGAGTGTTCAGAAGAGATGTACCAGGATGGAGAGATGAGTTATAAGGAGAGGCTGGGACATTTTTCTGCTGGAGCATCGGAGGTTGATAGATGAGCTTATAGAAATTTATAAAATCGTGAGAGATATAGATAATGGCAGGTATCTTTTCCCTGGGGATGGGTATTTCAAGATGACGGGTCATATCTTTAAGGTGAGAGGAGAAAGATTTAAAAAAAGACATGAGAGGCAGATTTTTTTATATAGAATGGTTTGTGTGTGGAATGAACCTCCAGGAAAAGTGGTGAATATGGGTACAGTTGCAACGGTTAAAAGACATTTAGATAAGTACATGAATAAGAAATGTTTGGGGTATGTAGGCCAAGCGCAGATAAATGGGATTAGTTTAGTTTGGGATCATAGTTGGGCTGAAGGGTCTGCTTCTGTGCTGTTTCTGTGTCAGTGGTGAACATTAAGAACTAAGTCCATGCTTTTTAGCAGATTTGGTAATCTAACACCTGACTCTGACTCAGGTCCACAGTACTCCACGGAGGGTACTGTTGATCACTAATCAATCTTCCTTTCAAGAGAAGCCCAGAGGGGTAGGCTTTTCACTAGCTGACATTCATCACATTTGTCTTCAGAGCCCTGTGAGTTAATGCACTATTGTTAAGGTAGTGCTAGCATGACAAGCAGAGGGAAACATTTCTGGTAAACTGCAGTTGCAATTGTTTAAAGCCCCAATAGTACAGTTGCACACATTAAGTCCTTCTTGGTTTTGCAAATTTAGATTTAAGGAAATGACATGTGTTCTTACAAACAAAACCATGTGTGCACAACATTTTGGGAGAAGAGGAACCATACCTTTGGCTGTCAGTCTTTCAGTAACATAATTTGGCCATTAGCATGTAAATGAGGAATATCAGACACCTGGCTGACATTTTCAAAAAAAAAGTGTCAATATTAAGGAAGTAAGTTTTGATCCCCACGTTTCTTCTAGCAACCATACATACTCATGCAGTTGCAGCATGAATACGAGCCATTCAGCCCAACCATTGTGCCAGTATTTAATTTGTGGCGGCAAATTGTTCTTGAGAATATTAAAACCACGAGGTAATGATAAACCTATACAAAACCTTAAAAAAATTATGGAGTTTTGTGGACAGTTTTGCACTCTATGGTAAAGAAAAGGTACAGACACTTGAGATAAAGTATGATGAATGTCTCTAGTAATGAATGGATAAAATAGGTTAGGTGGAACAAACCTTTTTAGTAGTTGGGATATTACTAACGAGGACCCTTTTGCTAATTCATTTTAAAACAAAGAACCTGAATTGCTTTTTAAAAGATACTTATCAAAACCTGAGACGTTGTTTTTAATTTCTGTGAAATTGCACTCCAACGCGTCTTCGTTTGTCCAAAGCATCAAACATACCTGCATTTAAAATTTACTTAACACAACTTATTTTTTCCAAGACACATTAAACCACAATCATTGATATTGAATTCCACCTAATTTTTTTTACACACATTTGCTCATCAATAATCCTTTGCTGTTTTCTTTTGTCTTCTAAAGACTCAACCAAATCTATTTTGATGTGATGTGCAGATTTCAACTTTCTCTTGGCCTACATCTAAATCATTGTACACAGATTGAGCAGATGTGGCCCAAATTTGAACTTCAGGGATATGACTACTCATTTCCAACTATAACAAACAAAACTGATAAGAACTAGTCTGTTTTTTTCCCTTCTCACAGTTTTTAATCCAGTTTGCTGTCTTTCCATCATTTAAATCCCCATTAGCCTTCTCCACTAATCTCCCACATGGTACCGTGTCAAAGGCTTTTATGAAGTCCATGCACACTAAATGTAATCATTCATATTAAAGTAAGTTGTCTGTAATTACCTGGCTCTGATTCCCTTTTTAAAAATAGGTACTAAATTAGCAGCTGTCCAATCATGCAATCCCTGAAGGATCTCCTCTCGCTACCTCTGGAATGCAAGTATTGACTGACTCTGTTTCCTATTTGAAGATAAAAACATATTCTCAAAACATATCTAAAAGTTTATTTAACAATATGATCCCGCAAGAAGACAAACAATCCAGCAGCTGCTGTAATTTGCAACCAACTGAATTTATATTTTCTGCAGACTTTCTTGGGCCTTGTCAGTATAATTATTAACTTAATAGGAAGGAATATTTTTGCAACAACAGTTGTCTATCTGTTCACCAAATTTGCAGCCTGTTGTTTAAATTATGATAGGTATTTTCTCTTTTATCTCAATCTTCTTTTTGACCTAGGCTTCATTTTTGGAAAATGTAATGCATTTACACATATTGTGTAAAATGCAAAATTAATTTCTTCAGATAATCAGAATTATATTCCAAGATAGAACTTTTAACCTTAACTGGATATTTATAAGTACCTTTAATTGGATTGATGTTACAAATGATTCCTCCATTTGAAGCATGATTGATTTAGTAAAATTATGTTTTGGATAATTGGATAAATGTTTTGGAAATTGAACATTCATTCTTAAAGTTAATGAATAACCAGTAACATTTTAACAAGTATCGTCAGTTTTCAAAAGGATTCTAATCTGAAAAAAAAGGTGTTATTGGACTCCAAATGAAACACATTCCGATCTAATTATCTCAAATAATTTTTTCCTATCTAATTATTACAGTCAACATTACCGAAATTAGCACTTCAATTGAAAATGTACCAATTGAGTTCATGTCCACAATTAATTTTCACATTGGAGAAATAGCAGAAATTCAGAAAAATTATTATACTGTTGTTAATCTCCAATCAGAATCAAAATATCCAGCATTAGATTTTGATTAAACTAATTGGTGGCAAGATTTCTATTTCTTCCATTGAAATTATTGCAGAGGAAAAGAAACATTACTCATGAATACATATTAAATGAGTACACAGATTCACAGATCTCTACCAGAAGGATGTGAATGTTTTGGAAAGGGTGCAGGGAAGGTTTGCTAGGATGTTGCCTGATCTGGAGTATTTTAATCATGAGGAGAAGTTGGATAAATCTCAATTGTTTTCACCGGAAAGAGCGAGGCTAAGGAGCAGCCTGATAGAGGCATAGATAAGGTAGATAGCTTTGTAATTGGTCTTTCTCAGGGTGGAAAGGTCAACTACACGAGGCTACAGGTTCAAGGTGAGAGGGGAAACCTTTAGAGGAGAAGTGCGGGAAAGTTTTTCACAGAGGTGGTGGATGCCTGGATCGCACTGCCAGTGGAGGTGGTGAAAGCAGTCACATTAGAAACATTTAAAGTGTATCTTGCTAAACACACGAATAGGAGACAAACAGTGGGATAGAAACTGCACATGGGCAATAAGTAGTGAATCTAAATAAGGCGCAGGAATCGGCGCAGGCTTGGTGGGCCGAAGGGCCTGTTCCCATGTTGTATTGTTCTTTGCATGCTGTACATTTTTTTAATTGGAACACTTTAATTATCTGGCATTATATATTACTAAAGCATAGAACAGTACAGCACAGGTACAGGCTGTGAGGCCCTCGATGTTGTGCTGACCTTTTATCCTATGAAGATCAAACTGACCTACCTACCCTATATTTTACTGTTATACTTGTTATAAAATATATAAAACATATTGTATATTAGTTTCCCTGTGTAATTGTGTCTAAATTAATGAAGCATTCTAACTTCGAAAACAATTTAACATCTTGCTTTCTATTCTATCTGTACCAAAGTGATGTTGCCAGAGATGCTGCCTGGTTCCCATAGTAACAAACAACCCACACTGCAAATCTTAGCTGCAAAATTACACTGCAGTATATACAATGTATTTCCTAAAAATTATTCACATATATTTTAACAAGATTAAAAACCTCTCCATAGATCGATCTGTAAGTCATATATACCGTATGGCATTCTGAAGTCAGTGTACAGTTATTGGTAAAGATGAGTGTGGATTACCTAAGGGCTGTCTAATTCCCAAACAATCTGATACCTACATTTTCATTTTGCCAGGGTTAAAAATTCTGTGTCCTGAAAATTCATAAGCTGAAAGCCACAATGAATAATGTATTAACTAATTTAGGGACTTAACAATGACTAAAGTACTTCTTGCCGATGTTTTTTAGTTTTACACTTTTGGCATTAGGCAAATAACAAATGCTATTTTATTATCCATTAAATACTTGTTAATATCATTGCTAATGTATAATTATATTTAGTTTCAAAACCTGACACAGTTTTGAATTGTTTTGCATCAGAGCTGCTACAAAACCTTCCAAGTCAGGCAACAAATAAACAAACTTAAATTTTAAAAATACCAATGCAATGATCAAAACCCAGTTATACAGCTTCCATGTTGGGAACACGAGAGACTATCTCTACAATCAGTTTTCTTTGATGTAGAATTCCTTAATGTGCTAAAATCGTTCAGGTGTCACACTTTTCAAGTTGGTTGTAATTGCTCTGAGTTGGAATACTGTGGGTTCAAATCCAATTCCAGGGATTTGCATACGTAATCTAAGTTCGGACTTTGGTCCATTACTGGGGGAGTGAGTACTGCAGTTTTGGAAATTATTTTTGGATGAAACTTTAAAGTGAAGTCCTACCTTTTCCCTCAAGTGGATATAAATGATTCCATATTACATATACAATATATATTTGAGGAAGAGCAAAGGCATTCTGTTCTATTGGTCAAATTCTTTCCATCATCAACATCATTTAAGGTTTGTTGTGGTGCAGTTGTAGTGTCTCTACCTCTGAACCAGAAGGCCTGCTCTAGAGGTGTGTAATAACAGGTTGATTAGGAAATGTAAATTAACATCATTAAAATATTATCTGGTTATTGTTGTGGTTCTGTTCGCCGAGCTGGGAATTTGTGTTGCAGACGTTTCGTCCCCTGTCTAGGTGACATCCTCAGTGCTTGGGAGCCTCCTGTGAAGCACTTCTCTGATGTTTCCTCCGGCATTTAAAGTGATTTGTATCTCCCGCTTCCGGTTCTCAGTTCCAGCTGTCTGCTGCAGTGGCCGGTATATTGGGTTCAGGTCGATGTGCTTATTGATTGAATCTGTGGATGAATGCCATGCCTCTAGGAATTCCCTGGCTATTCTCTGTTTGGTTTGTCCTACAATAGTAGTGTTGCCCCGGTCGAATTCATGTTGCTTGTCATCTAAGTGTGTGGCTACTAAGGATAGCTGGTTGTGTCGTTTCATTGCTAGTTGGTGTTCATGGATGCAGATCATTAGCTGTCTTCCTGTTTGTCCTGTGTATTGTTTTGTGCAGTCCTTGCATTGGATTTTGTACACTAGTTACAAAATCCCATGCAAGGACTGCACAAAACACTACGTAGGACAAACAGAATGACAGCTAACGATCCGCATCCATGAACACCAACTAGCCATGAAACGACACGTCCAGCTATCCTTAGTAGCCACACACTCAGATGACAAGCAACATGAATTCGACTGGGACAACACTACTATTGTAGGACAAGCCAAACAGAGAATAGCCAGGGAATTCCTAGAGGCATGGCATTCATCCACAGATTCAATCAATTAGCACATCGACCTGGACCCAATATACCAGCCACTGCAGCGGACAGCTTGAACTGATAACTGGAAGTGGCAAATACAAATCACTTTAAATGCCGGAGGAAACATCACAGAAGCGCTTCACAGGAGGCTCCCAAGCACTGAGGATGTCACCTAGACAGGGGACGAAACGTCTGCAACACAAGTTCCCAGCTCGGCGAACAGAACCACGACAACGAGCACCCGAGCTACAAATCTTCTCACAAACTTTTATTATCTGGTTATTGTTATTGCTGTTTGTGGGAGCTTGTGAGCAAATTTGCATTGCAGAAGGCTTTTTACAAAGCTGCACATAAGAGATGAGTATATAAAAATAAAGCACATGGGCTTGGTGACAATGAGATGAGCTGGATAGAAAATTGGTTAGTAGACAGGAAACAAAGAGCAGGAATTAACATATCTTTTGCTGGATAGCAGTAGTGATTAGTGGTGTACTGCAGGTATCAGTACTAGGACTGCAGCTATTCACAATATACATTTAGTTCTCTCATCTAAATCATTACCTGCAATTTTGGACAAATTGTATTAATGTAAAATTGGATGGGAGGGTGAGCTGGGAAGAGGATGCAGAGATCCTTTGGTGTGATTTAGACAACTGAGTGAGTGGGCTGATGCAATATAATGTGATTGTGAGGTTTTCTATTTTGGGAGCAAATACAGGAAGGTTGATTATTATCTTGCCATAAATTGAGAAAGGGGAATACACTATAAGACCACAAGTCACTGAGGGTAAGCATGCAGGTGCAGCAGGAGATCATGAAGGTAAATGGTATGTTGGCCTTTGCAGTGAGAGAATTGAGTATAGGAGTTGGGATTGCTGCAATTAACCAGGGTCTAAGTGAGACTACACCCAGAACATTGTGTGCAGTTTTGGTGTTCTTATTGGAGGAAGCATGTTCTTGATATCAGAGGGAAAACATTGAAGGATTACTGCACTGATTCCTGGGATGGCAGCACAGATGTAAGAGAAGGGGTTGAATTGGTTAGGATTATATTTGCTAGAGTTCAGGAGGATGAGGAGGGAATCTTGGAGAAACCTATAAAATTAAATGGGTCTAGAGAGGGTAGATGGAGGAAGGATGTTCCTAATGATGGGTCAAGTCTAGAACCAGGGGTTATAGTCCAAGAATATGAGGTTAAGCATTCAGGACTGAGATGAAGCGAAATGTCTTCACCCAGAGAGTGGTGAGCCTGTGGAATTCACTAGCACAGATAGCAGTCGAGACCAAAAGTTGTGGGATTTCAAGAAGAAGATAGATATTACATTTGGGGTTAAAGAGATCAAAGGATATGGTGTAAAAATAAGAACAGATTTGAGTTAAATGATCAGCCATGATTACAGTATAATGAATGGCAGTGCAGTTTTGAACGGTTATATAGCCTACTCCTGCTTCTATTTTCTATGTTTTACTATGTTTCTGTGATACTTCAAGAATTACTTAAGTTGTAAAACACTTTAGGACATCCTGAGATAATTGAAGATGCTGTGTAAATGCAAATTCTTCCTCACTTTCAGTCACCTATACATTGTTGGTGTATTGCATTTTAAGTTACTTCTGATACTTTTACTATCCAGTTTATATTAAAAAATAAAAACTGTGAAAATAATAAACTGAAATAACAAAATGCAGTATTTTGGGAATTTTAGTAATGATTCTATGATCAAAATAAATCTGCTGCAAAGTACAGTTTTAAAATGCTTTGAGGAGTTTTCCATTTTTAAAAATTGTCCAGAAAGGATAGCTCAAGGTACTGGCATTGCATTATGCTGTGCCAAACATGCTTAGGATGTGTTCACCACCTAAATTTTTCAAAAAAAGGAAGAAGGATAGAGATTGGTCTTGAGCAGTGGGGTAAAATGTTCAAATATGATCAACATTGGTTATAGTACTCACTTGCTGGGCAATTCCATTGATTCCAGTGCAGCCTGTTTTTCATAGCTGGGTAAGAAAAAAATTCTACCTCGGTGACTATTCAGCCTTACTAATGTCATTGCATGAAAACCAGAACTTTCTCTAGATATTGCTGCTCTTCATAAATCTTATTGGTTGACTGTAGCATGACATTGTTAGGGAGCTACAGACAGATCTTCAGCTCAGTCTTTTAATCCCTAAAGATATATGTGTACCATGTGTAGGTTTCAAAAATTAGTTTTGTGTTTAATGGAATCACCACCTATCGCATGATTAATATCTTAAATGTTTGTGGGTAAATGTCAAGGACATCCAGTTATTTGGGCATTTTGCTGCCCTAAAGTCTGTCACATGATCTTTTATTAATTAAGTATTCATTCTCATGACAAAGAGATATATCAGCCAATCATCAGGATCTCCTTTGTTCCTGTTCTTAAGTTGACAGTTTTAGAATCATCATTGTGTTTTTAAATTTTGCAACTTATTTCACTTTTGCAATTGGTGTAACTTTTCCAGCATTTGCCAAGGTAAACAGGCTTTTTAATTAAGCTCGTCATTTAAATGAACTTCAATCCAAAAGTACATTGATCTTGTTTTCTTTTTTAAATAGCATTTAGGCCTAAAACCTGACTTGTTGAAGTCTATAAGAAATCACAGCCTTTTGTCAAATTGACTACAGTATTGGAAACATTGTAGTGTTTGTATCAGGCACTGTCGGGACAACTAACACTTTGGACTAAGCAAATGATTCATAGGCCTTGATTTTACCTTTGTGAATGCCAATCGAAATTAAGTCGTAACTCATCTAATCTTTCTCCCACCTGATGTGATTGCCTGCAACTTAAACGTCGGGTGGAGAGTGGGCCAGCCCGTGCATATCAGTTTTCAATGATGTAAAAATTGGTGATGTCTATGTGCTTACCTTTTGAAGAGCTACCAAGTTCAGGAGTAACAAAGAAGGTATAATAAAAAGCAGAAGATTTGCCTCTTTTACTGACATAAGGTGATCATGTTGCCTTGTGACAGACTAGAGTATTTCTAGTTTTTTCAGTTATTATTCTCATTTGCATTTTTGGATTTGGGTCCCATACAAATTTTTGTACCCCTTCTATTTGTGTTTTGAAATGATAGTGCTGATTTTACATTTATGTTTACATGTGATAATAAGCTTGTAACTATTAACATTGACATGACTTATCAATGTTCCAATGCCTACTCTGTCTTATTCATCTTCTTCATCCTATAGCAATCTCCTATGACTTTTTAAAACACTTTTTAATCAAGTTAGCATCAGCTTTTTTTTACTAAATATTTGTACCTGAATGATAAGAGTGTATTCATTTCTGTGGTTTTCTATCCCGTTAAAATTCTTAAATATGATTGAATGACATCCTTAGTGTTGTACCTCTGGAGATCCCCTTGGTGCCTGATTTAAATGTTAGCAAAGGAGAAATCTATGCTGGCAACTTTCTTTGAGATCTGCTGTCAGTGCTGTGAAATTGGGCCATATGATTTATGGTACTGAGAAACAGGCAATTAAGCCCCACTAGTCAATGCTTCAACAAACAAAAAACAGAAACTCAGCAGGTCTGGCAGCACATGAGGAGAGAAAACTGTTAACATTTTGAGCCCTTCCTCAGAATGGTTTGTTTTAGATCTCCAGCATCTAGCATCCACATGTTTTAGTCTATGCTTTGCACAATCATTGCTTCCTTTTACCTATCAGTATATCCTTCTGTTCTTTTCTTCCTCATGTAGTTATCTAGCTTGCCCTTGCACATAAGTGTTTGCCTATATGTGTTCTTACCACTCTTTTTGTAAGGTTTTTCCTCTGAATTCCCTACTTTGATTCATAGGCATGTACCACTTCGACTCATAATCATAAACATTGTATGTATGTCAAGCATATCAGATCCTTTTATCATTCTAGATATATGTTTTATGTAAGCCCCCTCTTTGCTAGATATCATAAGCCCTAGCCTTCAGTATTTCCTGATTGTTGTAACCTCTCAGTTTTGGTTTCTCCATATAAATCTTTGGTATGTATCATCTTCAATGCTTCCATATCCTACGTGGAGACCAGTACTGTGATAACACACTTTAATTGTGGTTAATCAAAGATTTTATTTTGGATCATGTCTTTATTTTAGAACCTAACTTTGTATTGAGTTACATAAAGAACTTGCATTTATATAGTGCCATTTATTTTCTCAGTTTATACTACAAACTTCTACAGCTCGTGAACTATTTTAGAAGTGTTAAATGTGAGGATTCACAAGTAGCAACAACCAGACATCAGCCTCAACCACAGCTGTCTATTCAGATGATTTACACTAGTGTGGTGATAATTGTTTAGGATTATTAATGGATGTTTATTTTCTGGTTATGTTTCTAGGTACATACCAAGGCCAATTTACAGGGGGAATGCGACATGGCTATGGAGTGCGCCAAAGTGTTCCCTATGGTATGGCCACCATGATCCGCTCACCATTGAGGACCTCGCTCACCTCCCTTCGTAGTGAGCACAGTAATGGAGCTGTGCTGCAACTCGAGCCACCAGCTGACTCTCTGACTTTGACCACCCCCTCTGCTGCTGCCTCAGCCTCTGCCTCTGCCTCCACCATCGGACCGAGCCGTGGAGGGTTCGCCCTGAGCCTCCAGAGTGCTGGTGATGCTGAGCAAAAACCTAAGAAGAAGGGTCTGTTCCGGCGGAGCTCACTGCTCGGCAAGCTGAGGAAGAGCGAGTCCAAGAGCTCCCTGTCCAGTCAGAGGAGCAAAATCAGCTTTCTCAGGAGTGATGCTGGACTCAGCTCAGCTGCCAGTGATGCCAACTCGACTGTCAGCCTGGGCGAAGGTGGCGATGACTTCCCACCTGTCGAGTCCGACATTGATGCCACCACGACTGAGAGCTACATGGGCGAGTGGAAGAATGACAAGCGCTCGGGATATGGGGTCAGTGAGAGGTCAAGTGGCCTCAAGTACGAGGGTGAGTGGCATGACAATCTAAGGCATGGCTATGGCTGCACCACCTTCCCAGATGGCAACAAGGAAGAGGGCAAGTACAAGAACAACGTGCTGGTCAAGGGCAAGAAGAAGCACCTGATACCACTGAGGACCAACAAGCTGAGAGAGAAGGTGGAAAGAAGCATGGAGGGGGCGCAAAGGGCAGCAGCTATTGCTCGGCAGAAATCAGAGATTGCCTTGTCCAGGTAAGCAGCTCTGAAACATCTAGAATTTATGGATATAACTTGGACTCATGGCACAAAATGGATGGTATTGACTTAATTGCTCATTACAAGTAGTGTCTAATAATTTAGAAATGAAAACAGAAAGTGCTGGCAAACTTCTGCAGGACTGGCAGCATCCATGGAGAGAAAACAGAGTTAAGGTTCAAGTCCAGTATGACTCTTCTTCAGAATTTTGATAATTCAGTCTTACCTGTTTTATGCCATTGGCCAAGAGGAGTATCTACCCTCTATTGCTCAGATTCTGACATTGGGGAGGGAGAGTGGATTACTGAACATTGACATAAGTATAGTAAGGACCTTGGAGTGTTGTTGAACAAAGCGATCGTGGAGTGCAGGTTTGTAGTTCTTTGAAAGTGAAGTCACAGGTAGATAAGATAATGAAGAAGGCATTTGGTATGCTGGTCTTTATTGGTCAGTGCATTGAGTGTATGAGTTAGGAGGTCATGTTGCAGCTGTACAGGACATTGGTTAGGCCACTTTGGGAATACTGAATGCAATTCTGATCTCTCTGCTATAGGAAGGATGTTGCAAAACGTAAATGGGTTCAGTAAAGGATTTACAAGGATGTTGCCAGGATTGGAGGGTGTGAACTATAGGTAGAGGATGAATAGGCTGGGGCTGTTTTCCCTGCAGTGTTAGAAGCTGAGGGTGACCTTTCGGAGGTTTAGAAAATCATGAGGGTCATGGACAGGGTAAATAGACAAGGTCTTTTTCCCAGGATGGGGGAGTCCAGAACTAGAGGGCATAGGTTTATGGTGAGAGGGAAAAGAGTTTGAAAGGAACTAAGGGACAACGTTTTCATGCAGAAAGTACTGCGTGTATGGAATGAACTGCCAGAGGAAGTGGTGGAGGCTGGTACAATTACAACATTTAAAAGGCATCTGGATGGGTCTATGAATAGAAAGGGTTTAAAGGGATATGGGCCAAATGCTGGCAAATTGGATTAGATTTATTTAGGGTATCTGATCGGCATGGCCGAGGTGGACCGATAGGTCTGTTTCCATGCTGAATAAGGTTGAGTCCACAATGCTATAAAATGCAACTGAAATAAATTACACTTGACAAGCCAACTATGGTGATGCCAAGGTTTAGGAATGGTAAGTGGTCATAACATCATCACTGAGGATATTTTCAAACAGTGTGATTTTGATTGGGTGTTTGGGGGTGGGGCTTGCATTAGGAATTTTAGCATGTTAAAAGTTTGAATTAAAATTTCCATTCCATTTCCAAAACATTTCTGGTTCAACTAAATCTTCTGACTAAGCAGATCATTTAAAAAGTCTTTTCTGAGTGCACGGTTCACAGGTTACGTGAGAGAAAGTTTCCAAGCATGGGTTTTGCCAGTATATCTGTTTCAATTCCTTAGTGTTGAATACAGAATAGGAACACAAAATAGCAGTATCCAGTAATAGTCAAAGGCCAGGTGTCACATAATTATAAAGACATTGATTATCACTGGAATGCTGTTTGATATTTGGCTTTCTTTTATGGAAACCATTCCCTCTTTTCTTCAATTGAAGAAAAAACATGTTAGAAATTTCAAAACATGACAGCAGCTGAGGCTTTCAGTTGAGAATGTGTATTCATAAAATTGGTCCTCGTAAGTGATGCTTGGTCGGTATCTTTTCTCTAATATGTATAAATCTTTTAAAGATTTAATATGATTTTGTGCGATTTGTATTAAAATTTTATAGCAGCTACCCTAGTTTGTTAGTAAAAATTACATAGACACTTAAAGTTACCAAATTAAGGGAAGCACATTTATCCTCAAACATTTAGAGATGATATTGGCAATAACATAGAATTAAGTATCTGTAGGAATTGTTCATTTAATGTACAATATTGACAATGAGAAACAACTATTTGAATATATGAATTAGTTATACGTTTCCTTTATTTCTCTTCAAAATAGATTACCTTTTAATGATTTAGAATATACTTAAAAATGCATTTTAAAAAATCACTGGAGAAAATTGTATAGTTACTGCAACAAACACAGAATGCTTGATAAACTCAGCAGGTCAGCAAGCAGCTGTGGAGAAAGAAACAGAGTTGATGTTTCAAGTCTGGTATGACTCTTCGGTTCTGAAGAGGAGTCATATGGACTCAAAACATTAGCTCTGTTTCACTTTACAGATTCTGCCAGATGCTAAGTTTTTCCAGCATTCTCTGAACTTTTTACAAATGCATAAGCCTTGTCTTTCACACTGATATGCTTGGTCCCTCATATTGGAGGATGGGGATGCCTGTGGAGATTTGCCATCTCTCCACAGATGCTTCCAGACCTGTTGAGTTTCTCCAGCATTCTGTGTTTGTTTTAGATTTCTAGCATCTGCATAATTTTGTTTTATGGATAATTAGTGCATCTTATTTTGCATGTTCTCTGTGTCACCGTCAATTCTACAAGAAATATTTTAATTCCAGCCACATGGAATTAATCTTAAATTCCAAGTGTGGTTATATCAGACTTTCTTTTCATGGAAAGAGTGAGGGCTGTGGATGCTGAAGAGTCAGAGTCCAAAAGTGTGGTGCTGGAAAAGCACAGCAGGTCAGGCAGCATCCGAGGAGCAGGGGAGTCAACATTTCCGGCATAAACAATTCATCAGGAATTCCTGATGAAGGACTTATGTCCAAAACATTGACTCTCCTGCTCCTCAGATGCTGCCTGACTTCTGCTATTTCCATGGCCACCCTTTTTGATTCTCTTCTCTTTGTGGTCAATTTATCGGATTCCCCTTGCTTAACTTAAATCAGGACCCAATAGTGTCATTGGTGCTCTGATGCTGGTGAGCAGATGAATTGTTCAATCAAACTTGGTTGTACCAAGTGGACAACTTGTCAGGTCTACTTAAAATTTATCTTCTTGGGACCCGGGAGAATTAAGAGTGCTTTCCAGGCTATTTGAAAACATTTGGGATGCTTCTAAACCATGGAAATCTCAGCACCTCTCAACTTGCGTGACTGTTAGACTGACAGTCTTTGAGACCAAATGTTGTCAGGTCAATCTGCCAAGCTGTTTCCGTTAGAATATTATTGAGGATCAGCAGTCCCACTAACTTTCTGGCTGAGAGTTAAAATTTCTTTTCCCATTGTAAAAGCTGATTTAACAATTGAAATTAACCTATGCTGAATTTAATCTGTCAATATCCAAATTATTTATTTGCATATTTCAAACTGTGTTTCTTAGTTTTTAGTCTGTTTCAATACTTCTACAGCTACTAAATTGATACATAAAGTGGAAAGTGTGTGTTGCATATTTTCTCTGACACAAGGTCCTCCTATTCATTATTTTACCCAGACACCTGGAAAGATGGTGTTAAACAATTCTTTGAAATGTCAAGCTTAATTTTTTAATGAAATAATTAAACTGAAGAAGAATTGATTTCAATATGTCTAATAAACTGTGATTTCGTATTTACTTTAACTTTATTCATCAATTTTGCACTTGATAAAAGAATAACATTCATAGAGATCCATATTTGTTAGAATAAGTGGAACAAATCTGATAATTTTTAAAAAATTAAATTTCAGGCATTTTTAAAACATTGACATTGCTGCTACAGTTGTCAAAAGTTATAAAAGGAATCCTTTTGTTGGGTGTAAGAATCACTGACAAGGCCAGTATTTGTTGTCCATCACAAATTGCCTCTGAACTCAGTGGTTTGCTAGTCTGTTTCAGAGTGCAGTTAAAAGTCAATCCACATTCATTTTGATCGGGGGTCACATGTAGGTAAAATTGATAAAGAAGGCATATTTTCTTTCTAAATCAAAATAATGATTGTCTCAATAATAGTGACCATGAAACTAGTTTCAATTCCAGATTTTACCAATTCAAGATAAATTCCATGGTATGATTTAAAACTATATCCCAGTACATTTCACAGTGGAAGACACCAGCAACACACCAGAACTTCAAGGGCAGAGGTGAGTGTAGTGGCCATCATTAAGGCGAAGGTGCTGGGGAAGCTGAAAAGTCTGAAAGTGATAATTCACCCAGATTGGATGGACTTCATCCCAGATTTTGGAAGAAGATGGTTGAGAAGATTATACAGGCATTGATGGTGACCTTTCAAGAATCACTGGAGTTAGGGATGGTCCCAGAGGACTGGAAAATGGCTAATGTAACTAGCTAATGTTTCAGAAGGGAGAGAGACAGAAGATAGGCAACTATAGTGGGAAAAAAGGAGGGGGGGTGGCATTGCTAATTAGAAATGGTATAACGGCTGCAGAAAGGAAATTTGAGGGGGATCTGCCTCTGGAGGTAGTATGGGCTGAAGTCAGAAATAGGAAAGGTGCAGTCACCTTGTTGGGTGTTTACTATAGGCCCCCCAATAGCAGCAGATATGTGGAGAAACAGATTGGGAAACAGATTTTGGAAAGGTGCAGAAGCCACAGGGTCGTAGTCATGGGCGACTTCAACTTCCCAAATATTGATTGGAAGCTCTTTAGGTCAAGTAGATTGGATGGGGCGGTGTTTGTGCAGTGTGTCCAGGAAGCTTTTCTAACGCAGTATGTAGATTGTCCAACCAGAGGGGAGGCCATATTGGATTTGGTACTCGGTAATGAACCGGGACAAGTGGTGGGCTTGTTAGTGGGTGAACATTTTGGTGATGGTGACCACAATTCTGTGACTTTCACCTTGATTATGGAGAGAGATAGGTGCGCACAACAAGGTAGATTTTATAATTGGGGGAAGGGAAATTACGATGCAGTAAGGCAGGATTTGAGGAGCATACGTTGGGAGCATAGGCTGTCAGGGAAGGATGTGGTGGAAAGGTGGAACTTTTTCAAAGAGCAGATACGACGTGTCCATGATATGTATGTACCTATCAGGCAGGAAAGAAATGGTCGTGTGAGGGAGCCTTGGTTGACGAGAGAGGTTGAATGTCTGGTAAAGAGGAAGAAGGAGGCTTACATAAGGTTGAGGAAACAGGATTCAGACAGAGCAGTGGAGGGATACAGGATAGCCAGAAGGGACCTGAAGAAAGGGATTAGGAGAGCTAAGAGAGGGCATGAAAAATCGTTGGCGGATAGGATCAAGGATAACCCCAAGGCATTTTATGCGTATGTGAGAAACCTGAGAATGACGAGAACGAGGGTAGGTCCGATCAAGGACAGTAGTGGGAGACTGTGTATTGAGTCGGAAGAGATAGGAGAGGTCTTGAACAAGTACTTCTCTTCAGTATTTACGAACGAGAGGGACCGTATTGTAGAAGAGGAGAGTGTGAAATGGACTGGTAAGCTAGAAGAGATACCTGTTAGGAAGGAAGATGTGTTGGACATTTTGAACAACTTGAGGATAGACAAGTCCCCCGGGCCTGACGGGATATATCCTAGGATTATGTGGGAAGCAAGAGAGGAAATTGCAGTACCGTTGGCAATGATCTTCTCGTCTTCACTGGCAACGGGGGTGGTACCAGGGGACTGGAGAGTAGCGAATGTTGTGCCCCGTTCAAAAAAGGGAATAGAGATAACCCCGGGAATTACAGGCCTGTTAGTCTTACTTCTGTGGTAGGCAAAGTAATGGAAAGGGTATTGAGGGATAGGATTTATGAGCATCTGGAAAGACACTGCTTGATTAGGGACAGCCAGCACGGATTTGTGAAGGGTAGGTCTTGCCTTACAAGTCTTATTGAATTCTTCGAGGAGGTGACCAAGCATGTGGATGAGGGTAGAGCAGTGGATGTAGTGTACATGGATTTTAGTAAGGCATTTGATAAGGTTCCCCATGGTAGGCTTATGCGGAAAGTCAGGAGGCATGGGATAGAGGGAAATTTGGCCAATTGGATAGAAAACTGGCTAACCGGTCGAAGGCAGAGAGTGGTGGTAGATGGTAAATATTCAGCCTGGAGCCCAGTTACAAGTGGAGTTCCGCAGGGATCAGTTCTGGGTCCTCTGCTGTTTGTAATTTGTATTAATGACTTAGATGAGGGAGTCGAAGGGTGGGTCAGTAAATTTGCAGATGATACGAAGATAGGTGGAGTTGTGGACAGTGAGGAGGGCTGTTGTCGGCTGCAGAGGGACTTAGATATGATGCAGAGCTGGGCTGAGGAGTGGCAGATGGAGTTCAACCCTGCCAAGTGTGAGGTTGTCCATTTTGGAAGAACAAATAAGAATGCGGAATACAGGGTTAATGGTAGGGTTCTTAGTCAGGTGGAGGAACAGAGGGATCTTGGGGTCTATGTACATAGATCTTTGAAGGTTGCCACTCAGGTGGATAGAGTTTGTAAGAAGGCCTATGGAGTATTATCGTTCATTAGCAGAGGGATTGAATTCAAGAGTCGTGAAGTGATGTTGCAGCTGTACAGGACTTTGGTTAGGCCACAGTTGGAGTACTGTGTGCAGTTCTGGTCGCCTCACTTTAGGAAAGATGTGGAAGCTTTGGAGAGGGTGCAGAGAAGATTTACCAGGATGTTGCCTGGAATGGAGAGGAAGTCGTACGAGGATAGGTTGAGAGTTCTCGGCCTTTTCTCGTTGGAACGGCGAAGGATGAGGGGTGACTTGATAGAGGTTTATAAGATGATCAGAGGAATAGATAGACAGTCAGAAACTTTTTCCCCGGGTACAACAGAGTGTTACAAGGGGACATAAATTTAAGGTGAAGGGTGGAAGGTATAGGGGAGATGTCAGGGGTGGGTTCTTTACCCAGAGAGTGGTGGGGGCATGGAATGCGCTGCCCGTGGGAGTGGTAGAGTCGGAATCATTGGCGACCTTTAAGCGGCATTTGGATAGGTACATGGATGGGTACTTAATCTAGGTTAGAAGTTCGGCACAACATCGTGGGCCGAAGGGCCTGTTCTGTGCTGTATTGTTCTATGTTCTATGTTCTATAGTCCAGTTAGCCTGATCCTGGCTCACTTGGTGAGATTTTAGAGTCTGTAATTAAGGATGAGATTACTGAGGACTAGGAAATGCATTGTGAAATAGGGAGATGTCAGCACAGCTTTGTTAAGGGGAGGTCATGCCTGATGAATCTTTTAGAATTCTTCGAGGAGATAATACACAAGTTAGCCAAAGTAGAGCCAGTGGATTTGCTCTGTTTGAATTTCCAGAACACCTTTGATAGGGTGTCACAGGAGACTGCTAAATACAAGCCCATTATGTTAGGGGCCAAGTACTGGCATGGAGAGAGATGATTGGCTGACTGGCAGAAGGCAGAGAGTAGAGATAAATGGGTCTTTTTCGGGATAGCAGCCAGTGACTCATGGATATCTGGAGGGGTCAATGTTGCAGCCACAGCTATTCACATTATACATTAATGATCTGGACAAAACAACTCAGGGCATTGTTGCTAAGTTTTCAGCTGGCACAAGTGTAGACGGCAGGACAGATAGTGTTGAGGAAGTGTTGAACATGCTAGGTGAGTGGTCACAGAAGTGGCAGATGGAATACAATGTGACAAAGTGTGTGGTTCTGCTCTTTGGTAGGAAGAATACAGGTATAGACTATTTTCTATACCTCTAGAAAAGATAGAGATAGGCTTTGGAAATCTGAATTGTAAACAGACTTGGGAATCCTAGTTCAAGATTCACTCGAGGTTAACATGCAGATTTAGTTGGCAGTTAGAAAGGCAAATCCAACATTGGCATTTATTTCAAGAAGGTTAGAATACAGGAGCTGAGATGCACTGCTGAGGCTATATAAGACTCTGGTCAGACTACATTTGGAATATTGTAAATAGTTTTGGATCTCATATCTAAGGAAGGTGTGCTGGCACAGGAGGCAGTCCAGATGAGAATGATCCATAGTTGAAAGGCTTTTCATATGAGAAGCGGTTGAGGAATCTGGGTCTGCAGTTGATAGACTTTAGATGGATGATGGAGATTCTGATTGGAACTTACAGGATACCAAGAGGCCTGGATGGAGTGGACATAGAATGATGGAGCAGACTCGATGGACTGAATAGTCAAATTCTGTTCCTTGAAATTATGGTTTTATTTGCCTGGGTCTTTGAATTAATAATCCAGTAAAATTGCCACAATACCATCATCTTCTCAACATCCTTTTGCCAATGGTTTTTCGATAGTTGAAATCAGTTGTCAAATTGCTGTCTGTGGCCTCTGGCATAGCTACATATCACAGTTAGTTTTGACATGTGCACAAACAGTGTTTGCATTTGAATGCTGTAGTCTGAATGAAAATCCTAGGAATTAATTTCTGATAAAAGGTGATTTCACTATTCCTTAAAAAAATCTAACAATTCATGGTTTTTTTAAAAGTAAAAATAATAGTTTCTCCAAAATGTGATAGATTAGAAATTCTGATCCAACTTGAATGCTGAGAGGATTGAAAAAACGTGCTACTGGGGTTTTATTGCATCTTGAAGTAGGAGGAAATCCAAAGTTGATACATAATGCACCAGAGGAAAAATACACAAATTACCTTTTTCTCATAATTTACTCTCCAACTTTAATTTGAAGTATATGCAAACAAAAGACATTAGATTAGATTACTTACAGTGTGGAAACAGGCCCTTCGGCCCAACAAGTCCACACCAACCTGCCGAAGCGCAACCCACCCAATGCCCCTACATTTACCCAACACTACGGGCAATTTAGCATGGCCAATTCACCTGACCTGCACATCTTTGGACTGTGGGAGGAAACCGGAGCACCCGGAGGAAACCCACGCAGACACGGGGAGAATGTGCAAACTCCACACAGTCAGTCACCTGAGGCGGGAATTGAACCCGGTCTCTGGTGCTGTGAGGCAGCAGTGCTAACCACTGTGCCACCGTGCTGCCCACATGATGCTGGAATGCACAAAATGTAGAATTTTTAAACTGGAACTTTGAATCTGCTTTACCTTTCCAACCCCATGTTATTTTTGTGTTGGCATTTCACTGGTCAGGAAGAGTGTTGGTTGTTATTCTGCATGCTGCTCTCTGAGGTCAGGTTCGCAATTGTGAGTGCAAGGCAGAACTTGTATTTCCTCCCCTAGCATCTTATTTTCGTATGCTGAATTGGGTTTTGCACACTCTAAAAAGAGTTCTTGACTGCTAAAGGAAGACTGGTGAGGAGTTTTAATTTTACGTTGTGTATTACAATATAGATGTGTTTTAACTGCAGTGAGTCATCGTAGGACTGTGTCCTGAAAATGGAGTTAACCATTACATTCACCAGCATTGTTTATACATTGAGAAGTTTACTTTCTCCATTTGGAAAAGTGCTGTTCTGCATCCAAAATTGATCAAACACTATTCATGATCTCTAGTGTAAAGATCTGAAGTGATTTCAATGACCAGGATTTTTAAAAATCAAACAAAACCTACAGCAGCTTAAACCTTAGAGAGAAAAAAACAGGAGCTACCTGCTCCTGTTCATTGTTTTAACAGGATATCTGACTTGCTTGGAAAAAAGAGCCATCTTTCAGCCGTTTGATTGCTTGATTTGGTAATTGTTTGTTTGGAGGGCTGAACTTGTTACAAATGCTCAAAAGATATGGGATAGCTTTCTTCATCAGGAGGTTGTGTTCACATTATCATTGCCAGTTTTTCAGTTGGTAACTGAATATATATTTGTTTTTACATCAGTTACTATTTGAGGGAATTTTTGTTGCGTGGCTATTTTCTACGGAGATTTTTTTCAGTGTGAAATATCTCTGAATGACAGATTGATAAGAATGTTAGAAGTTTTGTTACTGCCCATTTCAAAGAGATTCTGATATCTGTTCCTAATGAAAAATGTATGTGGATACTGTGAGTGGCAATAGAGGATATAAAGGGGCATGAGGGGACATGGATGGAGCATGAGCTGGTATGGCAGTATGGAGGCATGCTGTGTTAAGGGTAGAGGATGATGTTTAGAAGATGTGAGAATCATATAGGAAGTTGGGCTGTTGTCCTTGTGAACAGAGGTGCACTGTATCGCAGCTTGTAAAACCTAAGATATGTAGTCCACGGTCTGAGTCAAGAATATGAGTCACAGCTCTGCTGTGGTTCAGAGCTGAGCTTGTGTTCCAGAAATCATAGAAGGGTTAATTCGGGCTTTCCCAATGCAACATGAAAATCCAGCTTTATACTGGAATATTAAGATATTTTAATAACTCTGACTTTCTTCTTTTTGTACATATCAGTTTCTTAATGAGGCAGATTGAAAGTTCTATGTTAGGAGACTGACTCTACTAATTTGTGCTCTGGACTATGTTGGTTTTACACCTTAGCAGTTTTAATATTTAACTGTTCCATTGGTTCTGAAAATATCTTATTGTCTTATTAATAATTTGGTAGATGATACTATGACCATTTGACTCTTCAACATCCACTGGCTTATTTTAGATGACAGATCCATATATGGCAGCATTCTGATAAATGATAGCTTTCATTTTTTTTCCCCTCTGCATCATCACCCCATTGTACAATGACTGCTATGTTACGACTTAGGAATAGCAAGCCAGAGCAAATTAGACTTGCTAACACTATATATTGCAACACTGAAAATATTCAAAGACCTTTAAAATTGCCCATTTGACCCTAACTCAACTTTTTGAGTAATGGGTGTCAGGCACCAAGTGTATAGATTAAACAGAAATTAAAATTTATTATTAATAATGTAACTTTGGCAGAGCAAAGTTAAACAACAAGGTAATTTAATTAATGTCTATGATTTAAACTCAATCTTCTTTGATCATAATGCCTGCTCTCGCTCACAGACTGACAGGTGCAGTTAAGGGATAATTAAAAAGAAAACAAGAGTTATAACTGGCAAGTTCATTTAAAGAGTTTTGAACAATGTTTGCTAAACCTTCATGTAATTCTTGAATATTGAGTCATTCATGGGCACATAGGATGGTATATCTTAGGGCTTGAGTTCTGACGTCACCCGTCAATAGAAACAGCTTCCACAAATTTATACTTATGTCCTACAGACTGGGGTTCTTTTCTCAGAACATTCATAATCAATTGGAGAGCAACCAAAGCTCTGTCCAACAGCTTTCATTGCCACACTGCCTTCTGTCCAAAACTCAATCCAATCAGTTCAATCCAACAGCTGTGCTATCTACTTTGGTTCACTCAATAACTCCCTTTCTCTTAATTCAGGGAAACTGGTCCATAATAGGAAGGAAGAGCCAAGATATGTGTTAGGGTACAAGGAGCGAGTCCTAACTTGTCGAGTCCAAGTGACTGCCTGACCATTCTCAAGCCACTGTTCTGATATCAGAGGTGCCCTAGACCTATTTGACCAGGATCCCCAGCTGAAGAGAGGCTCCTTTAAGGTGACTGCACACTTCTCCTCTAGATCCTGAGCCTTGGCCATGTGTTTAAACACATACAGTGTGTCTGCTACAGCAGCTGCTGGCATATGGTACAGGTGTAACACTGGCACAGAATGGTGAATTGCAATAATGTGTCTTGGACTTGTGATTTCTGGCAACGTGACAAGCTGCCTGGCTTTGTGTCTGCATTGAAAGATAATCAAGACAGAAGCACTGACTGCTGGCTCTCTCTGAGGGTCAAAATGTTAGAAGGCAAAGAAGAGATGCTGTACGTTCCGGGTAAGCAATAAGTGAGTGGATGCTAAGGAAGCAAGGGAGGAGTTTTGAAATGCAGCTGAATACCATCTATCATCTTGGTGAAAAATGTCTTTGCAGCAGCATTCCATAGTTGCCAGTGCAATCCAAAGTGCAGCATTACACTGTTAAGCCACACTAAGTGAATTGGGAATATGCCATGATGGTGCAGAGAGGCAGGCGTGTTTCAGACATCAAAGTCCATGGACATGGGGTGTGTGTAACCACTGGTTTCAAACATGTCCTAAGATTTGGTGCTGGGTATCCAAGATCCAGAGAAAGAAGTAGCAAGTTGTAGTTGCCAGGTACCTGCTCTGACTTTCATGTCAGGAATTCCTAGTGTCTAGTTTCAGTATGTCGAGAGGTGGGTGCATGTTAATGTTTCATTGAGGGTGATAACAAGTTATAATCTCTGCTAACTGGTATCTTGCTCCTATCTAGTGGGAATATCATTCCAACACAATGTACTCTGTTGGAAAATGTGATTGGAGATGAAGAGGTATGAGTTAGCATGGGCAATTGTTTAAGTTTGACATGACACAGAAGAATGGATTGGGTGAGGGCTATGAGGCTTTGAATGCTTTAGGGTGTAGGTTTGCTTGCTGAGCTATAGGTTTGATATCCAGACATTTCATTACCTGGCTAGGTAACATCATCAGTGGCGACCTCCAAGTGAAGCGAAGCTGTTGTCTCCTGCTTTCTATTTATATCTTTCTCTGGATGGGGTTCCTGGGGTTTGTGGTGATGTCATTTCCTGTTCGTTTTCTGAGGGGTTGATAGATGGCATCTAGATCTATGTGCATGTTTATGGCGTTGTGGTTGGAGTACCAGGCCTCTAGGAATTAGGAGAAAGATATAAATAGAAAGCAGGAGACAATAGTTTTGCTTCACTTGGAGGTCGCCACTGATGATGTTACCTAGCCAGGTAATGAAATATCTGGATATCAAACCTACAGCTCAGCGAGCAAACCGACACCCTAAACCTCAACCTGAGCTACAAACCTTCACAAACCTTGCTTTGAATGCAGTTGGTTGCTGAACTGTTTTGTTGGAGAACCAAGGCATACACCCACACACTCTGTATCCTCCACTGGAACCCATTGCAAATACACTGCAAACCTGACTCTTATGTGAAATGAAAAAGTCCCAGGCAAAATGACAGGAGTCAGCTGTGAATTTTGGAAGGCATAAATGTGCACAAATTGACTTTTCCCAAACTTCCAGGAAAATATGACTCCACGATTAGCAAATATGAACAAATCTGGATCAATATTCCAAATCCTTGGCAATCTCCAATATCTACTGGAAAATCACCGATATCATTGGAAGGTTTTCCGATATGCTTTGTGATGGGAGAGAAAGGTGATGATTTAAAAGATCTATTATTCCCTACTCCAGCAGTCAAATTTGAGGCAATATTTATTGTTCATCGGCAACTTAATATGAAACTTCCTTTAAAGTAATATTGTCCACACAGAATAATTGCTAATTGTGATGATGAATGTTTATCAAATGATAATTTACAGATCATTACTATGAAGTATGTGGTGTAAATAATGATTATTTAAATGTTAAATTAAATGTTTCTTAATGTTTGTCAATAATTAATTGAGAATAGCCCGAAGGTGACTGCAGCCTACCAAGCTCATATCGGCAAAACTGTTGATGGTTCAGTGGTATTCAATATGATTGGTTACATGGATTAGTGAATACCTTCCATTATTTATAAATTCCCTCAATGTTCACATTCAGGAAGTTTCTTGTGCAACAGTGTTGTTTAGAACTGATAGCGAGTATACTTTTCAAGTACTGGTGGGATACTGCTGTTTGCTGTGTACTATTTCAGCTTTGTATTTGTTTTGGGACTTTAGATTAGATTACCTACAGTGTGGAAACAGGCCCTTCGGCCCAACCAGTCCACACCGACCCTCTGAAGAGTAACCCACACAGACCCATTTCCCGCTGACTAATTGACCTAACACTATGGGCAATTTAATATGGCCAATTCACCTGACCGGCACATCTTTGGACTGTGGGAGGAAACCGGAGCACCCGGAGGAAACCCACGCAGACACGGGGAGAATGTGCAAGCTGCACACAGACAGCCACCCGAGGTTGCAATCAAACCTGGGACCCTGACGCTGTGAGGCAGCAATGCTAACCACTGAGCCACCGTGCCGCCCACTAATTAATTAAGCCCTTTAGGAGGAAAATGAATGAAAGAATGAAAGAAAGCATCAGAAAGGATTTAAAAAATTACTAAACAATGACATAATGTACTTTTGGTCTGTTAAGGAGAAAACAACATTGGGACATTAAATGTTGTAGTTTTGAGCAGAGGAGTGAGAATTTGGAGAAACATGGTTGGATATAGGGAAATGTGGACTATTCAAGCATTACTAAAGCTGTCCATGTTTGTAACATTGTGCATTCTGCAAATGTTTTATTAAAAGGTCATGAGGGATAAGACCAAATAAAGACAAGAAGCAGGCTAAGTACACCATTTTGTTCTGTGACAAATCAAAGCCAGCTTGATAAATTTTATGATTCCAAGTGAGTTTAATGGTGTTGCAAGATATTGTGTGCACGGTTTAAGCGTTGATCTCACATATATTGTTTTTGATAAATAGAACATGGAATGCAGCAATATTTCACTTACCCAATTAATTTGTTTTTTTGAAATAATGTTATCACTGGGTAACACTGACATGTTGGCAGTGAATTGCAAACTTTGGCTTTGATTAGATGCCAAATCTGTTTGGCAAGTTTTAAAGATTTTTTTTCCTTAATTTGACATGTTTTTAAAAGGCTTGTGTTTCTCTTCAAAATAAGATAAATGCTTAGCTAGAACAAAATTTGATCACCATAAATAATATTCTTCTCAAATTTATCAGTGCTTTCAAGTCACTGTTTCTTCTACCTATTGAGTTGAGTATTCAGTGCGCCTGTACAGCTGGATAGAGAGTCTCTTTGGGCCAGTTAAGCAGGGTGAAAATGACGCACATGTTTCTCAGAGTCAGCAGTGAGTCCTTACTAAATAAGGCAATGTGCAAGCTAGTTTATCATTGCTGAAAGGGAATGCAACAGCTGATAGCCGACGTCTGCTCCTATTCCCGATTAGTACTGAGATGCACACAGAGGCCTCTCTTCTTCATGGCTGTGGTAATCAGATTGGTGAATACTTGGAGCTGCAAAGCATTCAAAAGCTAGAGCCTTGATCAAACAAGTCATTTTATTGATCCAGTTTGTGCCTTTGCCCATTATTTAATAAAGCACATTTCTAACCAAATTAACAGAGCAACAATTTTTAGAAATTAAATATGTGATATCTTTTATATATCAGAATTTTACTTTATATTTGTACTGTAAAGAAAACAGGACTTTTTATGAGCATCCACTAGAGTAACATGAAAACTCCAGCAGCAAATCAGATTGACTTACTCCTGAAAGTTCACTTGTTCCAATGTTTTGAATGAACCTTGGCTTTGCAGCCTGAGCTTCCACTGCAAGCACCTAAAGCCTTATTTATTTGTGGACATAACTAATTAGTTTCTCAACTTGTCTGGTGGCCTGGGATGGCAAATATCAGGATGTAAACGTTTTTAAGGATCCTTGGGTGAGGCCAGGGAAATTGGAAATAGGTTTGGTATAAATGTTTTCAGCAGTCACTGCTCCTGCCTTCCCTCATAAACCCTCCACTCCTGCACACTCCTGCATCAAGGTGTTGAGAAATCTCTTGTCATATACTCCACAGGAAGCTTTGCACAACAGTATGAACATTATATCTGTTGTTATATTTAAAATATGTAATTTTAAAGGTTGTTTGATGGAATAATATAAAATTTAGATTTAAACATTTATCCAGTTTCATAAAACGTGTTTTGGTGTTATTTAAAAACCCATTTTTAAGAAAGGGAACATTTATACTTCAGGTAATGTAAAATAACATAAAATGCAGTATGTACTATTCAGAAAGATGTAGGTTGTTTATACCATGGATAGACTAAATATAATTTCATCAATATTTGAACATTAGTGACAGTAGATGCAATCACTTGAAATAACATTAAGCTTGACTTAGAATTAACAGCATATTGGAATAGCAAGTATGTAAATATACAGTACTAAAGTAAACTTATTAACACAGTTTGTATAGTTAACAAAAATAGACCGCGCTAATAAATTGGTCGGTTCGTATAATAATAAGTGTGCCCTTGTGGGAGCAAATAAACGAAGAAGGCTAGCACCAGGTTTGTGAGTTCATAATTGACACTGCTGCTGTGTCAGGTTTAATTGTGAAATAAGAGTGACATTTCTTCGGGAATGAGTATCTAAAAAGCATATTGTGGGAAACAGGCAGAAATGTTTGTTTTGCTCATTATGTTACAAACTTTCTAAAAGTCTTTTTTGTGTAATAGACCTGTGTTGTGTTAATGAAAATCACCACCCTCATGTGAATAGGTTCAGTAACTAACTTAGATAATTGAAACTTATTATCTATCAAGTCCACTTTATCTATACATAAATTCCCTCTCTGATCTTACAAATAATTTATCCAGCAGAATTTGAACAAGCATTCCACCTTCCTGCTGATCTTTCAAATATAATTTTTACATTGAACTTGATGCTGTGTGTTCAAATCACCTCTTGAGAGTGTTTACTATTTTACATTGTTGTAGGTCTTTAATCTTATGACCATGCATTATTTGACACCCTGTGGCAAATTCTAGATGTCAGTTTCTGAAACAAGAAGCTCTATTGAGTTTTTACATGGAACAAACTTATTCACAGCTTGTAACATCATGGGCATATATCTGCTGGCTCAACTGCCTCTCTGTGTGCTAATGTTTCTTTTTATGTGCTCAAGTAACAAGCTAGAGTGCCCATTCCCTATTTTTCCTTAATCCAAATTGACATAATTAACACGGTGTCCCACGCTTTCCCTTCACTGCCATAGGTTGACCTTCCTGTCAGGTAACAATACACCAGGGGTTTGACCAATTATGTAAATTAGGCTGATTTGGAGAGAGAAGAAGAAAGATTTGCATTCCATGAAATGGGGGTTGGGGTGTACTTTCCTGCCCTTTCCTGCTCTTATCTTGTGGACATCATCTTTATAATGAATAATTTAGACAATTTTGTCTGAAATTACTTCCATCATGCTTTACTGCAAATGATTTCTCCTTTTTACTTTGTTGTAAGCTTCGTTTGGGAAAAAAGTAAGAAAACTTCTGAAAGAGACAATTGGATTTTTTTCTTTATCACATACATGATGTATAAGTTCTTCTAACCTACTGGTACTTAAACCACGTATTCATACAAGCTTACAGTTTTTCCATCAACTGGGCTATTCCTGTGTCAGTTCAATTCTGATTCAGCTTTATGTTGATTTTCTATTTTTAGTCTTTTCTTCCCCATTTCTCTTGGGTCTCTCTGACTGCACGCTGTTACCTGTTCCAAGTTGAATTTAGTAGGGACCATGGCAAGCTGAAACTCCCTACTAACATCAGATGGAGCAGTTGACTAAGGTGGCTTACCATCCCCAACCCAGAAGTGACAAGCAATGACCTTTCCATCAACAATCCAAACTTGCATCCCATGAATACATTTTTAAAAAGACATTGCTCATTGAACACACACTTGCAGACGCAGATATGTAGTTAAATTCAAAAATCATTATTGTCCAAGATGTGGTACACCTCCAGAAAAGCTAAGTCTTAGTGATTTTTTTAATGGTCACAGCTGCTAAAGTGTGATCATTTAATTCATGGGAAGCAACCATACCTGCTCCAAATCATACCTGTAGTCCAGCAGCCATAATGGGTTTGGGAATGGTCCTTCACTTGAATCATCACAACAACACCCACAATCTTTCCTGCCCTGATCTCCCATCAAGTAGACTGATGCCTGACTGTAAAACCAGTTGACAGTTAACAACAGGGTCATAATGGATTTCATAATTATTAATTTGCAGATAATTAGCTGCCTCTAACTCCATGTTGGGTAGCTAATCCAACACTAACCTGACCTCTTTGACGATATCTTGGCATGGGATAATGGCAGACAACAGTTAGTATCACCAAATTGTGAGCTTGCCACCTCTGAACCTGGCATTGACTGAAGGTGTGGTCTGTACAATCAATTGCCAGAGATGGTGAAAACACCAACAGATGCAAGAAGCATCAATTCATTCACATGGAAGTAGCAGACAAAGATTGTGGAAAAAAATGTGAATAGTAAAGTAGATTAACTGTTTACTGCCAGTACATTTCTGATTACACATGGTAATACAGGTTTGCAAATTAGCAAATCAGTGGTAACTGGAATCAGATCTAGGGCATACTTGAGGATCTTCAATGTTCTATTCACATTTAAAACTGGACTGTAGCACAGGCTCCATCAAAAATCCTGTTAGAATTAAATTTGGGATTGATGGAACTAGGAATTGAGTAATTGCAAGTTAGCATCTTATTTTATGCCCAGCCTGATTTAATTTTCTTGTAGATTAGGCATGCTATAAGAAGAATTTCTGATTTACTGCTGGTTCCTTTGAACTATTGTTGAAGTTGTATTTCCACTGCCCCCGCCTCATTCCATAATTATACTGAGATAATATAAAAGACGAATTGCACTTTTATTTAGTATTCTAATAAGTTGCCTATCCAAACAATGCTTTGTTTAGAACTTTGACGATATTTTTACTGTATTAATTCCACATTGTAAGGCACAAATGCTATTTAGAGAAGGAGACTACTGTCCTTATCTGGTCTGGCCTACATGTAATTCCAGACCCTCAACAATGTGGTCAACTCTTAACTGCCCTCTGGGCAATTAGGGAGTGGCAATAACTGCTGGCCTGACCAGTGACAACCTCATCCCATGGTTGAATTTTAAAAAAGTCTCTTAATATAATTCATAATACATGTCGCATACTATTTTGCTGCAGTATGCAAATAAAATATGTAGCTATATGATAATTCACAGTTGCTTTTTGCTTGAGTAATATAAAGTAATATGTAGTTAAATTCAATATAAAGAAAAGTCACATTAACTAATCTTAGAATAGGCATATTGGCTGAAGTTATCTCTTCTCATTGCCAAAACCATTAAGTGCTGAGAGATTACGAGTGTACATTTCAGTTCAGGCCAGACGCTCAGATGAGATGCTCCCAATAGTAAAATAGGTTGTTCATATTCAGCATCAAAGTTCATATCTGAATTAAGGTTGCATATGTGAAGTACTGCCCTACTCCTTAGAACCATTTGCTATAGGAAGAGAATAAGGTCTGAATGTGATTTCTGCTGCATGCTGGAATCAAGAAGGTTGGGGATTAACACAGATTTATCCCCTTGCGCGGCTTTAACAATGTGATTGTTGGGGTCGATGCATTTTGGCCAGTGTCAAGGCGCAGAAGAAAAATATGGAAGGCTGGGGGGAGAGATGGGCCAGACACAATTCAGAGTTGTTTTGTGGAACACTCCTCTTGCCTCTGACTCCACAAATAATAGTGTCAAAATCTTTGTGCCTTTTTTCAATGGCCTTCTCAAGGACCTTCATTCTGTGTTCAGCACCCAAATGAAGCAAATTTAATTCACTGACTGTAACACTGACTCAGAACTTATACATTGTATGCTCCTATCTGGGCAAGCTAATTTAAGAATACAGTTCTAAAAATAGTGGAGGAACCCCACTGCAACATTTTTACTTCATTTTTTCTTGAGATATGAGCATCTCTAGCTAGACTAACATTTATTCTTTGTCCCACATTGCCCTTGATTGAGAAGATAGTGATGAACTGCCTTCCTGAACCATTGGAATTCATGTGGTACAAGTATACCCACGGTACTGTTAGGAAGAGAATTCTTGAATGTGTATGCAGTTACGGTGTGGAATGACGAGATAATCACATCATGATGGCTTGTGGCTTGGCACAGCTTGGAATTGGTGTTAGCATGGAACTGCTGTTCTTTCTGAGTGGTAGTCACAGGTTTGGAAAGTCTCTTGAAGGAACCCTTGGTGAGATGTTGCATTGCACATTGTAGATAGAGCACACAGTTGCTACAATGCGTTGATGGTGGATGAGGTGCTCATCATATTGGCTGATGTATCAGTGTCAGTGTCATGGGAAGTGTCATGAGTCTTGAACGTTATTGGAGCTGCATTTATTTAGGCAAGCGGACGGTAGCCCATCACACTCCTGACTCCATGGTGAATAGGCATTGGATAGTCAGAAGATGAGTTATTTATTGTAGACTTCCCATTGTCTGATCTGTTTTTGAAGCCAGAGCAGTTATATGGCTGATTAGGTTCATTTTCTGGTCAGTGCTAGTCCACCAGTGATGAAAGCAGTCATGACAATGTAATCAAATATCAAGGGGAAATTGTTAGATCCTTCCTTTTGGAGATGGTTATTGCCTAATGCTGGTGTCGGGTGAATGTTACTTTCAATTTATCTGCCCAAGTCTAATGTTTTCCAAGACTTGGTCCATTTTGGCAGGGGCTTCTTTGATATTGGCGAAAACGTGAGTAGTGCTGAGTCTTGTGTAATTATCAGCAAGCATCCCTTCATCTGACCTTTTGATGGAGGGAATCTCATTGATAAAACAGCTGAAGATGATTGATTATAGGAATTCCTGAAGAATTCCTGCAACCTTATATTGAGGTTGAAATGATAGGCTTCTAACAAGCACAACTACTGGCTTTCATATTGAGTACTGTATGTCTCTAACCAGAGGAAGTATGACCAAGTTTGGCATCAAGGAGCAAAACTGACATTGAAGAATCATGCAAAATCTATGCACTTATCTTGAGTTTACCTGTTTTGTCAATATTGGCAAAATGAAGGCTATAATGAGACCAAGAGCAGAGTTTCCCTGATGGAAACGAAACTGAGGGTCATTGAGCAGGTTATTATAAGTAAGTGTAACATCACTTTGATCAAAAGTAAACAGATAGGAAGGTAGTTGGCTGTGTTGGATTTGTCCTGCTTTGTGGTAGGCAGGATATATCTGGGTAATTTTCCATGTTGCTGGGTCGACGGCAGTGTAATATCAGTATTGGAACAGTCTTGTTGGATGTGCAGTTAAATCTGGAGCACCAGTCTACAGTTGACCCATAGCCTTTGTATTATCCAGTGCCTTCAGCAACTTCTTGATGTCATGAAGAATGAATCAAATTGACTGAAAGCTGGCATTTGTGAAACTGCTGACTTCAGGAGGAGGCTGATATGGACATCCTCTGTGCAACCTTCAGTCACAAGCACAAAGGTATACCACAGGGACTGTTCCCTCTGTGGTACTCCTCAAAGACTCCCTGAAGTGCTGAAAGAGGCCATTTGGCCCATCAAGTCTGCACTGACTCTCCAAAGAGCATCCCACGCAGACTCAGCCCCTATCCATTCACTGTAACCCTGCATTTCCCATGACTAATCCACCTAGCCTTCACATCTCTGGCACTTAGCATGGCCAATCCACCTAATCTGCACATCTTTTGACTGTAGAAGGAAACTGGAGCACTCTGAGGAAAACCATGCAGAAACAGAGAACGTGCAAACTCCACACAGTCATCCAAGGCTGGAATTAAACCCGGATCGTTGGTCCTGTGAAGGAGCAGTGCTAACCACTCAACCACTGTGCCACCCTCCATCACTCCTCATATTTCCTCATTTACCCCATGGCATCTTGGTCAATCACCTCCCTTCCAGGTGAAGCAGCATTTTACTAGTAATCCTTGCAGTCTAGTCCATTGGATTCATTGCTCACAATTTGTGGTCTCCAGTGCATTGGCGAGACCAAACCCAGACTGGGTGATGGCTTTGTTGAACACTTCTGTTCTATCTGTAGGAATGATCCTAACCTCCCAGTTGCTTGCCATTTCATAAACCACCTTGCTGTCATGCTAACATGTCTGTCCTGGGCTTGCCATAATGTTGAACATAGCCGAACCTGAGCTTGCCATAATGTTCCAATGAAGCACAATGCAATATTGAGAAAAAAGGTTGTACTTTTCACTTAGGCCTTTGCAGCCTAAGATGTCAATAGCAAATTTCATAACCTCAGGAATGACTGCATTATGTCTGTTCTCCATTTTTCTTGCGTTCTCTCTCCACAGCTCTCCCTTAACCCCACCCCCACAAATTCCCAGCCCACAAGAGCATATATCTTGTTTGTGTCTGGTTATTTTGCCTTTATAGAGAGGAACCATTTTCTCCCTTTCACAAGTTACATTTCTTTTTCTCTTTCCCCACCATTAATAATCCTTTTGTCTTTTACACTGGGCCTTGGCGCCATCTTCTGACTCTGTTAAAAGTATAACCAAAATTTTCCAAAACCTTTCAGTCTTGCTGTTGCTGAGGGAGGTGCCTATGACTGGTGGGCACCACAGAGCTGGCATGCACCATTATCCCCCAAACACGTTTTCTTTCACATTTATGTCTCATTTGTGTGCTTCAGAGCCTGTCAACCCTAATTTTTGGTAAATTTGGTCAATTACGTTTTCAAAGAGTAGGAAGGAGCTATTGTCCACAACTGGAGTGATAATTTAAATGTACTCAGTTTCTTTTGTGGTTTGGAGTTTGTAGGAGGGCCCCTTTTGGGCTGGCAATGTTAATTTTGTATATCTTAAAATAGTAGGAATTGGGGGCAACACTCAGAAGTTGGTGTTGCAACATAAGACATGTACTGTACCTACTGAAAAATTGACATGAGGCCTGTGCTAATTTTGTGTGGCCTGCGGTCCTACCAGGGAAAAGGGACAAAATAATGAAGCATCGGCCTTGCCTGCCATGCAAATCAAGTATTGGCCTCTTCATTCTAACTTTCTTCTCTTTTTGCTCCTGGTTTATGGTTATAAGATAGGTGTAGTGAGGTTTAGTTTAGATACCTTTGCCTTAAAAAGAAATTAAATGATTAGGTTGGATTGGGGGGGAATTACGAAGTACCAGTTATGAGCTACCATGCTTGCTTGTGAACAATCTTAACCTCTTCAATTGAACCCTTGAGTTTAATTTTTCTTTTACTTTTGCTATCGCCATATCTGAAGAGGACTGAGTTCTACGTGTTTTTGTTCCAGCGAATACTAGATTTTGTGGTTTGTCCCTCTGCCTTCACATGGCAGTGTACTTTGGCAGCAGCTTCACATGAGGGAATAGAGGCTTTTAATGTTTAATTTTTGCTTCCAAGTTGAGAGTGCTATCAGTTTTCCCTTATTCAGAAGCAGTAGCATTTCCTTTACCCAAAGATACATCCAGAAAAGGAAGTAAAGCTGTTGATCAACAGACTGGTGGAGATTCAAATCCTGCTAATTGTTCCATTGGGACATATCATTTACTTGCTGATCTGAGTAGGCATATTTATTTATGAACATGTGTCAAGTTACAATATTCGAGAAATTTGCAAGGTGATCATATGTAATTCATTGTGGAATTAGAGCATAGCTGTTCCATGCTACGTGTTAGAAATCAAAACTAATTTGCATTCTATCATGTCACAGAGGTCAAACCTTTATCATCCATAGGGGAAGACATATGGTCTACACATGATCACAAGAAATCTTATTAACCAATATTGTAATTTTAATAATGGAAATGCACAGTGTTTGAGTATATGTGTTTTCACCTTTGATTTCCAGTAGGTCACTCTGGTCCACGTTCTCTCTGCTACCTGTAGAGGTCCTACATGAAGTAGAACAAGAATATCAATTGAATTTGTAGTGGACAGAATCTGCAACGTAAGACTGACCAAAATTTGAGACTATTTGCAGTCTTGCCCATGGACAACAAGTAATGCAGAGGCAAACAAAAAAGCAAAAACAAAGGCAAAAATAATTAAATTTACTGTGATTGTTGGAGAAAACATTTGGCTGTTAGGATCAGATATTCTCCTGAACGTGTTTTCTAATGACAAATCATCAAATTAAAAATTAAAAAGTTTTTTTTTAAATAAGAGATTGGTTTGAGTTGTTGTTTAACCTCATGATTGACTGACCAGGATCCTGTGCCAGCTCTTCAGCCTCCACTGCCAGACCTGTGGATTTCCAAATATTTCAATTGCCCTGCACAAATAAAATACTAGTAATGAAAGATGTCATCTGATGTATTTTCCTGTCATGAGTGTCTTATCTGTGTTGTTATAATGACCTCAATTACTTCTTTCTATTGTTGCTGAGGCAGCAGATGGAGCATTTGAAAATTTAATGGGTGGCAGAGGCTATTGCAGTTGGTGAAGTGTAGATCATCTCTCATGTTTGTTTCTAGCATATTCCGTTTTGTATTCGTAAGCAAGAGATTACAGATAGTGAGGGACATTGACCACAAACAGGAGTAATGTGGGGTGGGCCATCAAAATTATGATACTTAACTGCTTAGAGGTAAAAGTAGATTAGATTAGATTGCCTATAGTATGGAAACAGACCCTTCGGCCCAATAAGTCCACACCGACCCACCACAAAGAGCAGCCCATCCAGACCCATTCTCCTACCCTATATTTACCCCTGACTAATGCACATAACATTATGGGCGATTGAGCATGTGGAGAACATAAGATACACAGAGTCTCATTGGGCTCCTACCTCTGGAAAATTCTAAGTTAAGGCTTGAGGCATAGAATGTTTTTAAGGCATTTACTAATTTGCAAGAAGTCCCATGGCTATGCACGAGAACACTGCTCTGGCTGTGTTTTACTTGTGTTGCTACACTTGGATTCCCTGTGTAGGAGTCCTGTTAGGATAACGATATTTAGGAAAAGTTAGCCTCATAAATGATTTGATTGGGGCTTTACACACCATGGCTTTAATTTAAAGCAGCATTCACCATATGAAGAACCAGACTTCAGTGCAATGTATTGTATCAACATCCACTATTTTGTTTCTCACAAGATCTCCAACTATCTTGAGTAACAGTAGCAGTGGAATGGCAGGTGCTGGAAGAGTTCACTCTTATTGCTAAAGTGGCTATAACAATTTTTCTGAGCAAACAGAACTCAATTAATTACACAAATTCCAATGATGTCAAGAGGTGCAAAACTACCTATTACCACAGGACAAGGTGCCACTGGACTCTCTGTATCCATACTTGCATTTCTTGACACCCAGTAACTGACACTTCCTTCTTCCAACTGAGGAGCCATATAAGGGAAGCACAGAGTTGAGAGTTAGAAAAGATATGGGGCTAGATTTTACAGGATGTCAAATCCCATCACCCACCCAATCCAAACTGCAGTTTGTTGGCATCCTACCACCGGAAACCTGGTTGCTGAGTGCTTTTGGATGAAACAGTTTTGAATACAACAAAGTAACAGACATTCATCTGTATATTCCTGTTCTGGTGACCACAGATCAATTGCTCATTCAGGGATTGGTAGTCCTTTGTGTGGCAGGAATGCTTGTAGCCACTTAAGCATAATCAAAAATGCTCTTCACAACTAAATTGTTGTAAGCTAGAAATGGAGGGCAGTTTTCTTGCCGCTACCTATTTTCCAAAAGGAAACTGGTAACTTTATTGGCTTCAACAAGAAATGCATGAATGATCTGCATGGTGTAAGCATTCACTGAAGGTTGATAAATACAATGAAAATCTCAATACATGTGCAACTAGCCTTTGCAGTCACTGCATCTTCTGATATCTACCTGTGTTTAAACCTACAGGGTGGTGTTCAGCTACTTTACTCATTTTACAGAGATGTCACCCTTTTATGAAAATGAGAACCTTACTGAGATAACTGCAATACGCACAGCCTATAACCTGTGGAGGCTTGCGAAGCATTATCTACTACTGTGTACTTCTTAACTGGTCTTGAGGCCTCAGTTCCCACAAAACATGAGTTGGACTTCAATCAGCAGCAATATTATGTGCACTAAGGATTGTATTAGCAGTCCATGTTTCAAATGGTAACGTGCTTACAATGTTACTCAGTGCTTTCCATTGTCTCATTGAGATACAAAAAAAAGAAAGTAATCACAATCAGATCTCATGAAGTGGCCAGTCTTTCCATGAAATAAAATCTATTTCTTACCTCCTCTCGTGAATCTTTGTTTCAATCTTCAGTAGTGGCCCCACAAAGATGTCACAAAATGTAAATCAATACTTATTACTTGAACTTGCTTCTTCTCTTACTCCTTCCCCTTACTCTCCAGTGTGTCTCTTGGCAATATTTGCTTTCTAGCACCACACCTCTACTCCTGTGCTTTACTCCATGTGTGACTTAACTGGAAGATTAAATCTAAAAGATTATGTTAAATCCTCTTCTGTTTTTGAATACATTCTCTGGCTTTTTCAGTTTCCTCTGCGTGAGTTTCAGCCAGGTGCTCTGGTTTTGTCCCACAGTCCAAAAATATGCAGGTTAGGTGAATTGGCCATGCTAAATTGCCCGTAGTGTTAGGTGAAGGGGTAAAATGTAGGGGAATGGGTCTCCGTGGGTTGCACTTCAGCGGGTCGGTGTGGACTTGTTGGGCCGAAGGGCCTGTTTCCACATGTAAGTAATCTAATCTAATCTAATCTAATGACTGAAATAATAGTTGGCCAGCATTGTTCCTGGCCTTGTCAAACATTAGATAGATTCATGATTGATTGGGAGTTCAAGGGGTGTGGGGAGAAGATAGGAGAATGGGGTTGGGAAATTTATTAGCCATGATCAAATGTTGGAGCACTCAGTGGGCTGCATGGCCTAATTCTGTTTCTTTTTCTTGAAACCCTGCCACAAGGCATATAAAGGCAGATCCACTGGAAGTGAAATTCAATTTTGGGCTTTAGTGGATTTACTACCCATGTATAAACCTTATCCACTTTTGCTTTCCATTGCCTTACTTACTCTCTTTCTTCCACAGTCTCATCTCATTCAGACATTTGCTTGCCTCGGTAACTCAGTTGAAATTTGAATCAGTTTTTTCAGATGTTGTTATCTATCACTCTGTGGCAATTAACTGCTGTGTAAAAAGGCTGTTGTAATGTAGTTTGCTATTACAGGCAGCTAAGCTTGAATCAACATTAATATGTAAATTGCAACTTTGAAACTGTTCAAAAATATACTCAGGGTGTTAATAAACATTTAACAGACTTTTTTAATATATGCTTGTTTATACTACATTCCTTAACCTACTGCTGGGAGTCTCACACCTTTTGAGCTTTAATATACTGAGCACTCTTTTGATTTATAAAGGATCATCTCCTGACCTTTCACTCCCAGTCAGAGCATCAACTGTCAAGAGCACATGTGCGCAAGTTGGAATTTCCATGAGACTATCTAATCAGGTAAGGTACTGCATTGAAAGGTTTCCTCCAAACTGCCAAATTTCTATTGACACAGCATTAATGAAAACATAGCCTCCATTTACATCATAAAAATATTTTTGTTATACGTAAGGTTGGATGGCATTTTTCTAACCCAATTTCATGTTTTATAATTTCATTATACCTTTAATTTCAAAGAAATGAAGTGAACAAATGAAGTAAATTGTTATTTTCTCTCCATAGCTATCTCTTTTGCTATTGACTTCTTTGTAACATTTTGATTAGTTATATTGCGTACATGGGTTTAACAAAAGTACCATTGTAAGAATGTTGTAGGGATTAAAGGAGGCTTATACCTCTTTGGCTTGCTTATTGGTGGGAGTCAGTGGATTGCCTATTCTGTGTATTTTGCACATAACAAAGCATTCCAATCGGTAAAGATACTGAGAAAATTTATGATTTTGTTGTATCTGATAATTGGAAATCTTGTGTAAATCTTTGGTAGTGACATACAGAAAAGAGCAGTTATGTGATGAACTGGGAATTGAATTGAATTGAATTTATTGTCATGTGTACAAAGGCACAGTGAAAAGCATTGTCTTGTGAGCAATACAGACAGATCACATAGGTAAGTAGCATAGATAGTAAATAATAGATAAACAGCGGCAAAAACAAAAAAAGGTACAAGTGAATGTTAAGAATTTGTGAGTCCATTCAGTATTCTAACAACAGTAGGGTAGAAACTGTTTCGAAACTGGCTGGTGTGTGTGTGTGTTCAGGCTTTGGTACCTTCTCCCCGATGGTAGAGGTTGTGGAAAAACATTGCCAATGTGGGATGGAACTTTAAGAATGCTGGCAGCCTATCCTTGACAGCGGGCCTGGTAGATGGATTCTGTGGATGGGAGGTTGGCCTTTGTGAATGTCCGGGCTGAGTTCACCACTCTCTGTAGCCACCTCCGATCTTGAATGGTACAGTTGCCATACCAGGTAGTAATACATCCAGACATAATGCTCTCGATGGCGCACCTATAAAAATTGGCAAAGATATTCGCTGTAATGCCATATTTCCTCAGCTGCCTGAGGAAGAAGAGAGATTGTTGGGCCTTTGTAACCAGTGCATCCACATGAAGAGTCCAAGAAAGTTTGTTGTTGATGACCATTCCCAGGAGCTTGACACCTTCCACCTCTGAGTTGTTAATGTGTAGGGGGGAATAAGTAACATCCTGCCGAAAGTCATTAATGAGTTCGTTGGTTTTGCTGACATTGAGAGCTATGTTGTTCTCAGTGCACCATTTTTCCAGGTATTCCACCTCCAGTCTGTAGTCTGTTTTGTCGCCATCTGAGCTTTGACCGACTATGGTGGTGTCATCAGTGAACTTGTAAATGGTACTAGTCTAGTATTTGGCAACGCAGTCATGGGTATACAGTGAGTACAGTAAGGGGCAGAGTACGCACCCCTGGGGGGGCTCCAGTGTTGAATGTTAGTGAGGATGAAATATTGTCCGCAATCTTCACTGGTTGTGGCCTGTGGGTCAGGAAACTGAGGATCCAGTTGCAGAGAGTGGGGTTTAGTCCGAGATCACTAAGTTTAGTAATCAGTCTTGAGGAGATAATAGTGTTGAAGGCTGAACTGTAGTCAGTGAGTAGGATTCTTACGTAGCTGTTCTTGATGTCAAGATGTTCTAGGGAGGAGTGAAGGACAAGTGATATGGCATCTGATGTGGATCTGTTGGTTTGATCTGCAAATTGGAGTGGGTCAAGAGTAGTGAGAGGCTGGAATTGATTAATGCCATGACCAGCCTTTCAAAGCACTTCATGACTACCGAAGTTAGGACCACTGTGCGGTAGTCATTGAGACATGCTGCATGGGCCTTCTTAGGCACAGGGATGATGTTGGCCCTCTTGAAACAGGCAGGGACAGTGGCCTGGTGCAGGGAAAGGTTGAAGATGTCCAAGAAGACCTCTGCTAGTTGATCTGCACATGCTCTAAGTGCACGGCCTGGTACTCCGTTTGGTCCTATCGCTTTCCTTGGATTCACATGAAGGAAAACTGATCTGAACTCTGATGCAGGTGCTGTTGGGATAGGTTCATCAGGACTTGTCAGAATAGATATTTCCTCTCCGTCAAAATTCTGCTCAAAGCAAGCATAGAAGGCGTTGAGCCGATCTGGGAAGGATATGTCATCATCTGCTATCTAGCACTGTCTCTTTTTAGAACCTGTGATGTCATTCAGTCCTTGCCATAGTAGCCAGGTATCTGTCTAGGTCTCTAGTTTGGATTGGCTGTCTTAATGGCTCTGCAAAGGTCATACTTGAATTCCTTATATTTGAGTGGGTCTCCTGATCTGAAGGCCTCATGCCTGGTTTTTAGCAGGTTCTGTATGTCCTGATTCATTCAGGGTTGCCTGTTGGGGAACACCCAGATTGACTTCCTTGGTATACAGTCCTCCAAACACTTGCAGATATGGTGGTGTACACGTCCAAGGTACCTGTAGACTGTTTCAACATGGCCCAATCGGCTGATTCCAGACAGCACCGGAGTTGATCCTCTGCCCCCTCTGACCAGCACTAGACCCGTATCGGTGAGGGGATCTCCTGCTTGAGCTTTTGCCTGTAAGCTGGGAGAAGAAGCAAGGCATTGTGGTCAGAGTTCCCAAAATGAAGGTGGAGGATGGAGCGGTAGGCGTCCTTCACAGTGGTGTAGCAGTGGTTTAAAATGCTTGGGCCCCTGGTGGGGCAGGTAATGTCCTGGTGGTACCTGGGCAACACCTTCCTTAGATTGGCTTGATTGAAGCCGCTAGTCCAATAAACAGGGCCTCGGGGTGTTAGTGGTGGAGTACAGCACATCCAGAGCTTCCTCAACCTTTGCTTGTGGCAGTATGTACACAGCAATTAGTATAGCAGTGATAAATTCCAGTAGCAGGTAGAAGGTACATGCCTTCAATGTCATAACAGCTCCCACCTTAAGAAAAAAAAAGAACCATCATAATGAAAAGATTACTTCATTTTTTTCTAATTCTTAATCCCATTACAATGAAATACATAGATCATTAATCTGTTATACTTTCATATTAATTTCTGTGCATGCGCACACACACACCCACATATACGCACACAATATATGTAAAACATTGGAATCTGTCCAATTTTATCTCGACTTTTTCCTTTAAATCTGCGATAACGCATCTACTATCACATTTTTACAACCTGCAACATGTACATTTGTAAATTAAAAGTCTTTAACATAAGACTCCAACAAAATAGTATCATAGTATTTTTGTATTTAAATTTTTCCAAGAAGGAAAGAAGTTTGTGGTCCATGTACAAACCATCTCCAATATATTGTTCATCATATAAACATTAAAATGTTGTAAGGTCAGTACCAACCACAATCATTCTTTTTCAATGTTAGAGTATTTTCTCTGGTGGTTGTTGAGTTTCTTTGAAAAGTAGCCAATTGTCCATTAAATTCAATCATCATCTTCCGGTAGCTGTACAGCTCTAACTTCTACATCACTAGCATGGATTGCAACTTTGAAGGGTTTAAAAAAATTTGGTGTGGCTACAACTGGTGCCTTGGTTAAGATTGCTTTTAAGTTCTCAAATGCATCCTGGCATTGTTCGGTCCACTAAAATTTTGTGTTCTTCTTTAGTAAATCTGTTAACGGTACCACCACGCTGCTGAAGTTTGGAACAAACTTCCAGTAGAATCCGCTTAGTCCCAAAAGATCAAAGCACCTCTTTCTTTGAGGATGGTCATGGAAATTCCTCGATGGCCTTCATCTTTGCGTTACTTGGGAGTCACCCTTCCACGAATGATGTTATGTTCCAAGAATGTCACCTCTGCCTTTGCGAATTTTGTTTTCTTTAAGTTTATTATCAGTTTTGCTTCTCATAATCTTTCAAAGGGCTCTGCCAGCGGTACCATGTAATATTTCCATGACTCGCCAAAGATCACTACATCATCCAGACAAACTGCACAATTTGTTAACCCGGCCACAACTCTTGTTCGTGAATCCTTGGAATGTGGCTGGTGCATTCTTCATTCCAAAGGGCACCACTTTGAATTGATATGGCCCATTTGGGGTTACAAATGCAGAAACTTCTTTCACTTTCTCTGATAAAAGTACCTGCCATTAACCACACAGTAAGTGAAATTTTGTAATGTAACTGGTTTGTCCAATTTTCACTATACAGTCCTCCAATCTTGGTATTGGGTAAGAGTCTGATTTTGTTACGGCATTGACCTTCCAGTAGTCCACACAAAATCGTTGAGTCCCGTCAGGTTTCGGAACTAACACGATTGGTGAACTCCACTCACTCTGACTTGGTTCGATGATGTCTTCGTTGAGCATCGCATCCACTCCTTTCTGGACCTGTGTGGCTTTGAGAGGATTATATCTGTAGGGGTGTTATTTTCTCAGGATAGCATTCCCTAATTCTACCTCATGCACAATAGTTTTAGTCCACCCCAACTTATTTCTGCATATATCCTCATACTGCTGCAACAAACCTTTTGGCTGGATTCTTTGCTCCTGAGACAGATAGTTCACTAACCTATCCCTTTTCTATCGGGCTTCTTTACCAGATAGTTTAGCTGACTTAACTTTGTCTCAATTTGATAGGGACTAGTACATCTGGCTTTGAAGGTGACAGTCCCTATCAAATTGACAATACTTCTGTGTCATCCCCACAGGAAAATGTCTGAATTTTAGAGTTTTTATCTGCCACTTGCTTCATTCTATGCTGTGCCCTCTTCAGCTGCTATTTAGCTAACTTGCCTACCCATTTAATCTCTCCCTCGCCTCAGATACATAATCTAAGTATGAGATCTCTGACTTGGGTCCAGTGAATTTTTCTTTAATTAATTTCAAAGGCCCTCTCAGTTCATGTTTGAGTATTAACTCAAAGGGAGTAAACTGAGTGGATCCATTTGGGCATCTTTAATGGCAAACAATGCATTCAGGTATCCTGACAGTACGTTCTTAACATGGTCTTCAGGGTCTGATGCCACCTTCATAACACTCTCCAATCAAGAATCTATCTATCTCTGTCTTAAATACACTCACTGATTTGGCCTCCACAGCCTTTTATGGTAATGAGTTCCACAGATTCACAACCTTCTGGCTGAAGATATTCCTCCTCATCTCAGTTCTAAATGGTCATCCCTTCATTTTCAGATTGCACCCTCCGTCCTAGTCTGACCAACAAAGTGGAAACATATTCTCCACATTCATTCTATCCACTCTAAGTTTCAATGCGATTCCCCCTTCATCCTTCTAAACTCAATTGAGTACAGACTTAGAGTCCTCAATTGCTTCTCATCTGACAAGCTGTTTAGCCGTCTTGAAATAAATGCTAACATTGCATTTGTCTTCTAACTGCCAACTGAACCTGCATGTTAACCATAAGAGAATCCTGAGCTAGGATTCCCAGGTCTCTTGGTGCTTCAGATTTCCAAATCCCTTCCCCATTTAGAAAATAGCTTTTGCCTCTATCCTTTCCACTAAAGTGCATAACCTCACTTTCCCACATTGTATTCCATCTGCCACTTCTTTTCTAACCTAACTTTCCTCGCTAGACCAAGTCCTTCTGCAGCCTCCCTCCCTCATTGACACTACCTGTCCCTCCACTTATCTTTGTGTCACCCAAACATGTAGAATAATGCCCTCAGTTCCTTCATCCAGATTGTTGATGTATAATGTGAATAGTTGTGGCCCCAACACTGACCCTCACAGCAAATGCAAATCACTGGTTACCATCCTGGAAAACACCCCTTTATCCCCACTCCAACCTTTCAACCAATCCTTCCTTAATGCCAGTGCCTAGCATTATTGGCTCTTATCTTTATTTAGCAGTCTCCTGAGTGGCACTTTGTCAGAGGCCTTCTGGAAATCCAAGTAGATCACGTCTACTAGCTTTTCTTTGTCTAACTCGCTCATTACCACCTAAAGAATTCTAAGATTTGTCATTCTTGACCCTCTTGATAAAGCCATGCTGACTCACCCCTCTTCCAACTGCTAAGGCTTCATTGTGCAGTTGCCATGACTTAACTGTCATTGGAAAAGTGTATACAAAAGTCAGCTTGACAGCTTTCCTTAAGGTTTTGGCAGGTACGGTTTCAAGGGTCTTTCATTACAGGTATCCTCAGGACATCAGAAGGCCACTGCAAAGTTTCACCTGCATTAAGTTTGGGCGGCACGGTGGCACAGTGGTTAGCACTGCTGCCTCACAGCGCCAGAGACCCGGGTTCAATTCCCGTCTCAGGCGACTGACTGTGTGGAGTTTGCACATTCTCCCCGTGTCTGCGTGGGTTTCCTCCGGGTGCTCCGGTTTCCTCCCACAGTCCAAAGCTGTGCAGGTCAGGTGAATTGGCCATGTTAAATTGTCCGTAGTGTTAGGTAAGGGGTAAATGTAGGGGTATGGGTGGTTTGTGCTTCGGCGGGTCGGTGTGGACTTGTTGGGCCGAAGGGCCTGTTTCCACACTGTAATGTAATCTAATCTAATCTAAAAGTTGCCTTCCCCTATTGTTCTGTCCAATCATTGCAATCACATACATTCACTGGACTCTGTCGGCTTGGCCCCTTAAAACTGACCCAAATACTGATCCAATGGCACATTGTTCTTTCCCAGAATACGAGAGAGTTTCCAGACTCTGATTTGCCAACAGCTCTCCGAAATGAAATTTCTTTTCTCTGAGGGATAGGAATTCCTCTACTGTTTGTAATTTTTATTAATGACTTGGATGAGGGGATTGAAGGATGGGTCAGCAAGTTTGCAGACGACACAAAGGTTGGAGGTGTCGTTGACAGTATAGAAGGCTATTGTAGGCTGCAGCAGGACATTGACAGGATGCAGAGATGGGCTGAGAGGGGCAGATGGAGTTCAACCTGGATAAATGTGAGGTGATGCATTTTGGAAGGTCGAATTTGAAAGCTGAGTACAGGATTAAGGATAGGATTCTTGGCAGTGTGGAGAAACAGAGGGATCTTGATGTGCAGGTACATAGATCCCTTAAAATGGCCACCCAAGTCGACAGGGTTGTTAAGAAAGCATAGGGTGTTTTGGCATTCATTAACAGGGGGATTGAGTTTAAGAGTCGTGAGATCTTGTTGCAGCTCTATAAAACTTTGGTTAGACCGCACTTGGAATTCTGCGTTCAGTTCTGGTCGTCCTACTATAGGAAAGATGTGGATGCTTTGGAGAGGGTTCAGAGGAGGTTTACCAGGATGCTGCCTGGACTGAGGGCTTATCTTATGAAGAGAGGTTGATTGAGCTCGGACTTTTTTCATTGGAGAAAAGGAGGAGGAGAGGGGACCTAATTGAGGTATACAAGATAATGAGAGGCATAGATAGAGTCGATAGCCAGAGACTATTTCCCAGGGCAGAAATGACTAACACGAGGGGTCATAGTTTTAAGTTGGTTGGAGGAAAGTATAGAGGGGATGTCAGAGACGGGTTCTTTACACAGAGAGTTGTGAGAGCATGGAATGCGTTGCCAGCAGCAGTTGTGGAAGCAAAGTCATTGGGGACATTTAAGAGACTATTGGACATGCATATGATCACAGAAATTTGAGGGTGCATACATGAGGATCAGTGGTCGGCACAACATCGTGGGCTGAAGGGCCTGTTCTGTGCTGTACTGTTCTATGTTCTATGTTCTATGTTCTAAATCCAACTTCCAGTCTATTTGTGGATATGGAATGTTGCATGTTTTGAGTTTCATCTGCTGACATCTGCAGTGTAACTGGATTGTAAGTCAGTATATAATATTACAGAAGAAGGTGACATAAAATAAATGTCATGATCTTAGCTCTGAAGATATTGAAACAGAGGTCAGAGAATTGAGGCTGCAAGCATTGCTAGTCTTCTCCCTGGATTGTACCTTCTTTGAATTCAGCTCATTGGTGAAATTACTGAATTCATTGATGGTATTGTAAGTCAGACATGTAATTAAAATAGGCAACAATGTTAATTGTATGATAGAGGATCTTTACTAATATCTTGTTTTTAATAGCACATTTCCCAGTATTATGACAGAAAATCGAAGGGGCGGGGGAATAAACCCATGTATTTTGAGGATGGGGTCTGTTTCACATGTCTATTTTGTAACTGTTTGATGGTTATATTTATGGATTAGCTGGCTGTCAATGTGAAAAGCTTGGGATTGTCATGAACAGTCTTCAGCAATCTTGAATCAATGTGAGAATCTGATTTACCATAGTTTTGTGACCTCTGACATGGTTAATTTCAGTTTAAATAGTAACCCACTGCATGAAATGTAAGTAGACAAACAGGAAGGCTGGAAGAACACAGCAAGCCAGGCAGCATCAGGAGGTGCAGAAGTCAACATTTTGGATATTACCCTTCTCACTGTCCAAGACCCCTGACACAATATCTAGGCAAAGCAGCAATTTACCTGCACTGTACTCAGTGTAGTCTATTGTATTTGTTGCTCACAATTTCATGTCCTCTACATAGAGTAGATGAAACACAGACTGGGTGACACCTTTGCAGAACACTTATGTTGTGTCCACAAAAATCACCCTGAGCTTCCTGTTGCTGCCACTTCAACACACCACCATGTTCCCAGCCCAATATCTGTCTTGGGCTTGCTGTAGTGTTCCAGTGAAGCTCAGCACAAGCTGGAAGAGCAGCACCTCATTTTTCTGCTTGGGGGCTCTGCAGCCTTTAGGACTCAATATAGAGTTCAGTAATTTTAGGGCCTGAGCACGATGTTCTCATGTCTTTCCCCCAATGCCTACGCACCAGGTTTTGTCATCACATAGGCTGCTACCACAACCATCCCATTGTCAGCCACTATGGTTCTAGTTAGCAGCTATCGATACCCACAGGCTGACCTTTACTCATTCCTTTGTCTGTCCAACAGTTTATCTCTCTCTCTGGGCTTCATCTCGGTCCATTGTTTACTCCTCACCCCACTCCATCCTCAGTACATATACCAACTTTTCCTTTGCTACAGTCACTTCTGATGAAGTGTCACTGAATCTGAAATGGTAACTCTGCTTTCTCTCAACAGATGCTGAGTTCTCCCAGCAATTTCTGTCTTTGTTTTTATAGGTCTAGGATATTTTCCTGAGGAGTATTGTCTCTAAGCAGATGAGAGTTTGAAACAAAGTATTTGACGAGAGTTGCAAACTGCCTTAAAGTCCTGCCTCAAAGGTTATATTAGGGTGAGATAAATATTAAAAAGAAGTAATGAAGAAAGTGACAACTTACAGAATAAATTAGCAGTATGGTAGCAGTTAATAAAAAATAAAAACTAAAAGAATGTGTAAATCCAAAGGATCTCAATAAAGAAATCTCTGTACACCTCACCAATTATTGAAGAAATTTTGCCATGATATGGGCCGGGTGCTGGCAGGTGGGACTAGATTGGGTTGGGATATCTGGTCGGCATGGATGGGTTGGACCGAAGGATCTGTTTCCATGCTGTACGTCTCTATGACTCTATAACTTACCATAGATACAAATGATACTTATTGGCAAGTAAAGGTGGATGAAAGTTTTTTTTAACTACATTCTGGGTGCAATGTGAGAGATGCAGATTGTTGTACATGCTGTGTAGCATTTTCACTGCTTGAGAAGACTGTCAAACAGACAGCATGAGATAGTCAGTGATCTTCCCTGGAGAGAAGGTATAATGAATGTTCTGTTAGTCTCTGGATGTAATGATATGATGGAAGAAGCTGTCACGGACCACCATCAGAATCTGCCTAACTGCTGGAGAGAGCTCACCAAATTGACCCCTGGCTGAACAAGAAAAAAAAACAATTGCCTGAAGTCAAATATGTAGGTCATATACTGCAAAAGGGTTTCACCTAAATCCTGGCAAGGTCAGAAGTGTAGCAGACATACAGTGACCAACCGATCTGAAAATGGTGTAATGAGTTTGTTGGTTTCCTGAATTACCTAACAAATTTCTTGCCTAATTTCTCATCAGAGTGTGAACCCCTCAAAGAAAGGATGAAAGATGTGTAATATTATTGGAGCAGATAACTAGAAAAAACATTCCTGAGAATTTAACAACCAAAGACAGCGTTGTCTAGCATCATATCTTTTAACGTGGTTTCCCAATGTACAATAACTAATTTGTCCCTCATAGCCTCTCAGATTCCTTTAAGATTAAGACCAAAGTTTCTAACTGAAATATGTCACTTTCAAACTTAATGTAACATTCTACTATTTTATGGTCACTGTTTCCTAAAGGCTTCTTTATAACAAGATTACTAACTAGCCCTTTTTCATTGCAAACATTTTGTGATCCAGTTAGAAAAATGTGCTAATGCACAAGCCCCACTACCCCTGGAGTGTTCACAAAAGTTCATTTGGGGACTTGATTATATTTCTGTTTGTCTGATGGATTCAGGTTAACAAAAAACATACTTGTGAATCTGGACTTCAAATTTGAACTATACGAGATGAGCCAGTCCTGAATATCTTAGTTGCCAGTTTTACTTGTTTTTCCTTCTGGGAATTTTAAGTGGATGAATAAGGTTGATCCCTTAAGAATTATTTTACCTTTTAAGTACTATATTGCAATCAAACCTGTATTGGTGAAGATGTGCTCTTCACTAGTTCTTCGATAGCAAAATGGGAAAACCTGCCCTCAGAAAAATCTTACATAAAAAATGACAATGTAATTATATTCTGAGGTTTCCTCAGACTCAATGGCCTCAGTACTTGCTGAGTGTGAAAACAGTGGAGCTGGAGGTTTTTAATACACTCTGAAGAAATTATCTGGAGGGCATGTTGTTCTCAATAGGTTACTACTAAGATTATCAAGGTGGGCTACCTGTTGGGCACTGGGTTCGGATATCACAAGGGAGATGTGCTTCAAATATCACAGGAGGATGTTTTGAACATTGTGAGTGAGAAGAGACATAGTTGGAAGACAGTTCATGAGTGGAGGATGAATCATTCATCATGGGGTAATCTGATCATGGCAGCATTAGGTGTACAAGCAGTGTAAAAGGAGACCTGGTTTATGGATCTAGCCATTGTTGCTACCTTTTACCAAATGGCAATTCTGAGGCCTGGAATTGGCAGAATTCATGTGGTAAAAACAATATTTTGCCTTACATGAGGCATACATCTTACAAAAGATCTCAGTGACTGACATGGCGTTTGAAAACAGGTTGGTCACGTGCCCATTTCACCTGTCTCTGAGAAAATGGAAAAGGTTAGGGTGGAGGCATGCTGGGCTGAAATTTGCAAATTTTGCAGTTTTTATTTTTCCTCCACTGGTTCCAACAGCAGCTCATCCAGTCTGGGGAGTTAGTTTGCCCCAACTTGCAAAATGGATTTTGATACTTCAGCACAGATTTAGAGAAGCTAACTGAGAATGGCAGGGCATTGGGTGGAGTGCAACTGTCATTTACCTGGCTTTGCTGGGTTGAGTGTCAGCCTTATTTACTTGGGTCACCATTTTCTTGCCTGCTTAAGTGCTGTTTAGAAATATGTTGTGGGTAAGATGCAGACTTGGAGTTAGACTTTAAAATATGTGGATTGAAAATAAATTCCCATGCAATTTCGTAACAATTTACATTCTGTTCTGATATAACACAGTAGTTCCTTTACCTTGTGATCTCACGTTATTAGAAAATTGCGTAAAGCAGCACAAGTTAAGCCAATGGGACCGGAATTACATTACAGCCAATACAAGTGAGGAAAGATTGAGTCTACAAATAATGGTCTAAATATTTCAGTCACATCATAGCCAATTTGCGTTGAAGAAGCGTGTGTTATAGCAGAACTGATTGCATGCCTCAGAGAATTAAGGCAAGTGCCTTTATTATAAATAATTTGAGAATTGAGAAATTCTTGTTGGTTCAAGTTTAGGTTTGCGTAAAGTACCAATTTCTTCGGTTTTCCAATGGTCTTCCAACCCATGGAAACTGGGTCTACTGTTTCCAAGAGCAAGGTTGCTGATATGATTGCTGCGAAAATGTCTGATAAAACACTTGAACATTTCTGTCAGTACTTGAAAATACTAAACTTTTAGAAGTTCTGCCACATGTTTTAATTTTAAGTTTTGCACATTACTGCAATGATCCACCAGAGCTAAATTAATTAGTATTGTTCTTAGCTCTGTTTTGATTCAGAATATTGAAATTCATGTCACAAAAATATTGGAAAGACTCCTCAGTGGTATGTGGACATCAATAGAAACAGGTCAGAACCAGTAGTAATATTAATATGTAATTCTCTGAATAACCTCATGCATTGCAATGTTGAAAATTAAAGTTAACCATTGAACTTAAAAATTACTGATTTAATTTTCTCTAAAGTGATTCCAAAAGGAATGCTAATGTATAAGGTTCAATAATTACTTTCAAGAATCTTCCTATGTTTTAAGTACTGTACTTGATAGTGTGGCCACTTTGTGTGTGAATGAAAAAAACTAAAAGTTGCGCTTGGGATCAAATGCAGTCTTCTGAGGAAGCAGCATTACAGAGCAGAAAATTATTCTTCCAGAGTAAAGACAACATTCAGTTTATTTTTTATTTAAATTATAGATTTCTAAACCACATTTATAATAGAAGTTGCTAATATAAACTTGTCAAACTGTAACTGCATAAATAGGCTGGGGGATTTGGTCTCATCATGATTAAAGTGAGCTTAGTTGAGAAGATGTGACTCTGTAATGTAAATATTAATGTGTAGGCTTTGATTTATGTGCATGTAATGCGAACCTTTTGTGCTTATGGTGTGATCATGCTCTGCATGGCAGCACACTCATCCAAAATGAACAAAAGGCCAAGTTCTATAAGCAGAGGAGCTCTTTGGAAGGAGCAAGAGCTCGTAAAATTCATATATTTATGGTGCTTTTCAATGGTAGCTAAGTTAGCTCAGTTGGCTAGCTGGCTGGTTTGCAAGGTAGAGTGATGCCAGCAGTGCAGTTCAGTTCCCACACTGGCTGAGGTTACTATAAAGGAGCCTCCTCATCTCCCCTTGCCTGAGATGTGGTGACCCTCTGGTTAAACCACCAGCAGTTATCTCCCTCTAATGAGAGAGCAGCCCTGTGGTCCAAAAGGATTATGGTGACTTTACCTACTTCTGCAAAATTTATTGATTTTATTATTCATTTGAACATTAGAGTGCGATATGAATACATGTGGAAACAGCAAAGTTTCATAGAAATTAATTCCACCAACTTTAATTGCAAACTATAAGAGTGCTTGCTGCTATGCAGCTTAGGATAGTTTCTTAAAAAATACAAAAGCAAATGCAGAGAATGCTGGAGAAACTCAGGTGTGCCTTCCAGTTCTGAAGCAGAGTCAATGATAATTCTATATCTCACTCCAAAAATGCTGCTAGACCTGCTGAGTTTCTCCAGCATTTACAATATTTTGTCTTTATTTAAAGAAAAATGTCAGTTGCATTCAAAGTTCCACTTTTCATTGTTGAAGTTGTGCAGCTTGAAAGAAAGCATGTAGAGTGGAGCATCAGACATGCCTGGTTTATAGAACCACTGAATTACTAGAGGCGCTGGTGTGTTTACTCGTCTGTGATCAAAGACAACTGCTGGCTCAGGCTCCAGATAGGCATAAAAGTCAAAGTTATAGCTGCCATTTGCTGCCAGGGAAATTGTGGTGATGCTGTACTATTGTAATAGCTCTGTCATGGCAGACACATGCCATGTTGGTCACTTTAATTGACAAAACTGGGATGGGTTTGGGTTGAGTTGGAGATCTGAAAAACCAACCCACTTCATACCCTTTCAGTTTTGATTTTAAGAGGGTCAGTGATCAATCCACTTTCAGAAGACGTGTCAGTCATCAACATTCTATAGAAAACTGCAGTGCCTTAATTTTAAGATGGTTTTTATTGATAACCAATGCTCACCAAGTTTCTCAGTTTTTGGGAAACTCAAAGTCACACGACATCAGGTTATAATCCAACAGTTATTTTTAAATCTCAAGCTTTCAGAGCGCCGCTGTTTTGTCAGGTAAAGTGACTTCACTTGATGAAGGAGCAGTGCTCTGAAAGCTTGTGATTTGAGATAAAACTGTTGGATTATAACCTGGTGTCGTGTGACTTCTGACTTTGTCAAACACTGGCACCTCCACATCTTGGGAAACCTGGTAGGCAAGAAGAGACAAGAAGGGCGAGGATTTAACAAAATGCTTGGGACTGAAAAAGAGCAGGAGTTTGCCTGTTGACCCTTGGTAATCTGTCTATTGAAGTCTTTCAATGCCTCCCTCCCGCGCAAACTGGTATCACCTGCCAGTTCCGCTGTGATTTCTCCTCTGAGCATCATTTCCACTACTGACCAAACCTTGCTGCTTCATTGAAGTGCTAGCGGACATTCACGGAGAAGCACCTGAAATTCATTAAAAAAATGAATTGCCAATTGAAACTACAACACATGCTTACACGCATGTTAAATAGGAGAAGCAGTATGCTTGGTGAAATTATATAACCATGCCATAACCAATGAATTAATGCATGAGCAGTCATGCCACATCTGGTGATGAACAGTAATGAACAATTGATCAAATAACCAGAGGCAGAGGTTCCACAAACATCCCATTCCTCAATGTTGGGGCAGCCCACCATTGTGGATTATGTTAGTGAAAAAGTGCAAGCCTGAAGCATTCTCATCTGCCTAACAAACTTTAGCCAAATGTATTGAATGGATGAACCATCATGCTCTTTTCCCAAGGTGCCCTCCCATCTAAGATATTCAATGTTATGAACCATGAGAGCCTGATCGCTTTAAAGAAGAGATTTGAACTTGCTATGACTGACTCAAAGGATCGCTCAGCACGTTGTCAAATTTCAAGAATTTTACTGTAGTAAATGAACTAAAAGCAAATTGACAAAACACAAAGCAACTAATTAATTTCTTCAACGCAAAATATCACCTCAATTTTTTCTCTTGACTGAAAACTCTATGCCACAGATATATTTCACTACTTGCATGAATTGCAGATTTTACAGGAATGAGTTCAACATCACTCCCTGCTTCCAATGGATACATTTCTCCTTGTTTTACCAAAGTGTAACATTAAATGACCTTTGTTTGAAAGGTACTTCTGTCCATTTCTGGATGAATCTTAAATTGAATATAAATCGTAAGATCTGCTGCACAATTTTTTCCACATCCCCTTTTGTGTTCTCTAATTGAATCTTCTGTATTACATTGTGACAGGATGCATCTCTCTGACTAGAGATCCTAGTTCCTCTTGCATTTCTGCCAAATTGCTCACAGAGAACTTAAACCCTCATTCTCTCTGCTGACCACACCAGTTACATACTCTTCCTCTCTGTATGAAACCTTTATTGCCTAAAAACTCAGAGACTGAATATCTTTCCATAGCTGCTTAAATATTTATTTACACATATGGACATTTTAAACACTGCTCCCTGTAAGTAATAATCTGTGCTTCCCTGCGACGCACTTACTGAGCCATCCAGGCCTGTTGCTGGGCAAAACTTAAAGCACATGACACGATCTTTCTCATCACTCCATTTAATATGGAATTGAAGATTGTTCCAAAGTTCGATCATCTTATAAAACCTCAGATTAATTACATTAATCAATTCAAGTCATATCAAAAGGCATAGGATGCAGCAATTTATTTTAATTAACTGATTTTTCTAATCAATCTGATGTTATTATACACCTCTGGAGCAGGTGGGACTTGAACCTGAGTCTCTTGGTTCAGCGGTAGGACACTATCACTGGGCTACAAGAGAGTTCTGAGATTTTTTTTCCCAGCGCCATATATGCCCTGTAGCAAATGGTAGCAAAGGCTGTGGGCACTGAGAGAATTCAGCTATTGTACTCCGGAACTATTCTAACCCAGTCAAATGCTGTAAGATTAGCATCTACTTAACAATGTGGAAAATTGAACAGTTATCCACAAAGTAAGGCAAATTTGATCTGGCTGACTGCCACCTCATGTCTACTCTTAATCGTCTGCAAAGTGTTGGAGGGTGTCATTGACAGTGCTCTTCAGCAGCAGTCACTCAACCTGCTCACGTGCTTAAGTCGTATTCCTGTAAAACCACAGAGCTCCAATGATCATTACCTTTTGCGCCCAAACATGGAAGAAAGAAGTTGAATTTCAGAAATGATGTGAGAGTGACTCCTTTGAAAGCAAGGCAACGTTTAACCACTTATGATATCAAGGAGCCCTAGCAAAACTGAAACCAGTGGGAATCAGTGGGAAAATTCTGCATTGGTTGGAGTCATATCAAGCAGAAAGGAAAATAGTCTCCAACATACAGAACCAATTAGCTCAGTGCTGCAGGAATTCTTTGGGTACTTGATCCCACTATTCTTCTTCTGATTTATCAATGACCTACTGTTGAAGATAGTCAAAAATGTGATTTTCGGTCATAATCACAGTGTTCAGTACCATTCACAACTTCTCAGACTTTGAAGCAGCCCATGCTCATATGCAGCAAGACCTAGACATTCAAAAATGGATTTATAAATAGCAAATAACATTTCCACTATGCAAGTGCCAGGCAGTCACCATTTACAACAAGAAAGAGTCTAATATTCTGTCTTAACATCCTCTCTTTGATGTTCAATGGTGTTACCATCACTGAATTCCCCATTATCAGCATACTGGGCCTAACATGGACTGGAAACTAGAGACAAACTGTGACAACAGGTTAAAAACAGGAATCCTGACAAAGTATCTTGCCTCTTCTTTCTCCAACTGAGCTGAAAATGTTGCTGGAAAAGCGCAGCAGGTCAGGCAGCATCCAGGGAACAGGAGAATCGACGTTTCGGGCATAAGCCCTTCTTCAGCATCTGCAGACCTCACTTTCTCCTCTTCTTTCTCCAAAGCATGCAACCATATACACAGCATTTGATGAGTAAAATGAAATACTTTCCACTTGCCTGGATGATTTGCAGCTCCAACAGCAGTGAAGGAACTCAGCGCTATCCAGGATGAAGCAGCTACTTTATCATCCTCATCCATCACCTTCAACATTCACTCCCTTGAACACCAATGTGCAGAGGCAGCAGAATGTAGTATGTCAAAGTTGGTTCCCATCAACTTGTCAAGGCTCCTTCAGCACCATCTTCCAAACACAACCCCTACCACCTAGAAGAACAGAGCTAGCAGATGCATTGGAATCTGAGTGTCACACACACTTTGGAACTATAATGCTGTTCCTTTACTGCTGATGGATCAAAATCTTGGAACTTCTTTTCTTACAGCAGTATAGGTGTACCATCAATCAATTGTGGTGGTTGAAGAAGGTGAATCACTACTGCAGTCTCATCTCCAGGGCAATTCAGGTGGACAAATCACAAGGGCAAATCTAAGATTAAAAACAATCTCATTATTAAGTATTAGTGTTAAATCCATTTTGAACTGGATGCTAATCTGTTGTAGCCTATGGAAGTTTCTCCCTTTCTAACTGCAGTAAATTGGTTGCTAACCCGAGAATAAAGGTAATAAAAAGAACTGTTTCTGGGTGGTCCTGGTCAAAGTCACAATGATTTATCATGCTACTAACTGCATTGTGGAGCAAGTCTTTGTTTTGCAACCCTTAAAATAATATGCACATTATTTTTTCCAGGTCTACATTTTCCCTTTTATGTAACTTTGCTAAAATACTGAGTTTGAAGCTTTGGTCACTGTCCAAGTGTTTTTTTTTTACTTTCCTGGCTCCATTTGTGATTCTCCAGTCAATTCCCATGCTTTGCAGCTACAAATCATGAGATTTCAACTATTGACATTTGAGAATAGCTCACATCAAAATCTTTAAAGCCATCAAACAGACATCTGCTGAGGCACATTGATGAAAAATATACAGTACAGGAGTAGAGTCTGCTGTGTGGCACAGTTGCCATGCCTGTGTCTTTTTCCTTCCTCCAACCTCCCCCCGCAAACACACACACACCAATGCAAATAAGATTTAGAACATGAAAACGGGAGAGTTTTTAATACCCCAAGTCCGGGGTAAGTCAGAGCAGGAGTAAGTGCCATTAAAATGGAGTCTGTCAGTTAACTTTCCACCCCCACCAAGCTTATCTCACTGGAGGGGATTTTAATAACATTGGTTCACAAATGGGACTGACTACGTTCGGCATGTATGTAAAATGTGGTCATATTAGACCAATAGGATCTCGATTACTTTTTAATTGTGATTTGAGCAGGAGAGCCACTTGCTTACTGAAATGTGCTCTGAGAATGAAAGAGGCTTTGAAGAGAAGTGATAAACTTTCCTTTATATAGCCAGGAGAATTATGATTGTTTCTTCAGCTCCCACAAGGGAAAGTGATCTCTCCTGTGTTCCTTCATCAGTTTTCCCCTCTACATGCCTTCCATTCGGTGAATGAACTTTAGATAGTTCAACTTAAACAAGTTTACAGCTAGTCAACTGTTCCTTTCACACGAGCAGCTGATCAATTGTATGGGAATAAGGTCAAAGAGTTAGTTAAAATGTTTGGGGCCTCAATTTGTTTGGGATTGTGACCTGATGCTTTTTAATGGGCTAGGAGAAAGTGAGGACTGCAGATGCTGGAGATCAGAGTCGAGAGTGTGGTGCTGGAAAAGCACAGCCAGTCAGGCAGCATCCGAGGAGCAGGAGCTCTTTCCTGATGAAGAGCTTATGCTCGAAACATCAATTCTGCTGTTGCTCGGATGCTGCCTGAACGGCTGTGCTTTTCCAACAACACACTCCTGCTTTTTAATATAGTTGTACAGGCTGCCTCAAAATCAAATGTTCAATTTTGTTGAAATTCAAGTTGCAAAGATACATTCACCATTGAGGGATTATGCAAAATGCTGTGAAAATTCTAAATAAAAAAAACTTAAATTTCAAGTACATTCTACATATCCACAATATCCTTGATTGATGCAAACTGTTGACATGCATTAAACATGGTTCGAGTTTCAATATGCAAAAATTTTTCTTAACTTTTTTTGTGATTTGCTGTATTTTCCTTCATTTCAGAACCATTATTTGAATGTTATACAGATGTCAACAGAAGCAAGCTAATGTTTTGTGATGGCTTCTGTTTGTCTCAATTTTCCTTACAAAAAAAAATCTGGGTTTTTGGATTTTAAAAAAATTTAAAATGTGTTCTTGATATGATAGCTGATACCTTGTGTATGTTGGAGTTGGAGCAAATGATGAGATCAATTGTGAATAGAATGGATTTATTTCCTCAGTCAAAGCACAAGTTTTAGAATATAGCTTTATTAGTTAATATCAGTACTTGACAATACTGAATTACTGTGAATGGGTTATACAAATTTGGCTTTAGCATTGTGAAGTTCAACATGCCCGGGAAATATAATGTATAAAAAAGTCATGCAAATACCTAATGTATGCATATCCAGTTTCTTCAATTGCTATATTAGTAGTGGTTGTAAACTTTTCAAAATAGTGTAGATGTAATGTTCTAGCTTAAACTGTGAAAGCCACCATGCACGATTAACCTGTGTACCAATGACAGACAGGAAAGATGTTTTTTGAATTCTGTTCTTTCCCAGACATTCTATTTAAAGCTAATATAAATTTCACAATGCTACACTTGAACAGTTCAGCCCTGAAGTAGAGTTCACGTCAATGATAGAATAATTCTGTAGCTCTGATTCTCAGGCGACACTTTCAATAAAGCCAACTCCTGGTGGAAGCATAGGCAGTGGGCCTAGTGTTATTGAATTCAGTACTATTAATGTCAGTAAATCTAATTAATCAGGAAATCCCTCAGATTGAGGATAACATGTTTCCATTCCAGTTCAATGAGTTCTGTACTTGATGATAAATCCAATGTAATCTGCAGACTCTGTGCATTTAGTTCAGGTGGTTGTTGTAGTTCTGTTTGCCAAGCTGTGAATTTGTGTTGCAGATGTTTTATCCCCTGTCTAGGTGACATCCTCAGTGCTTGGGAGCCTCCTGTGAACCGCTTCTGTGATGTTTGCTCCGGCATTTATAGTGACTTGTATCTGCAGTTTTAGTGTACAAAATCCAATGCAAGGACTGCACAAAACACTACATAGGACAAACAGGAAGACAGCTAACGATCCGCATCCATGAACACCAACTAGCCACGAAACGACATGACCAGCTATCCTTAGTAGTCACACACTTAGATGACAAGCAACATGAGTTTGACTGGGACAACACTACTATTATAGGACAAGTCAAACAGAGAACAGCCAGGGAATTCCTAGAGGTATGGCATTCATCCACAGATTCAATCAATAAGCACATCGACCTGGACCCAATATACCGGCCACTGCAGCGGACAGCTTGAACTGACAAACGGAAGCGGCAGATACAAATCACTATAAATGCCGGAGGAAACATCACAGAAGCGCTTCACAAGAGGCTCCCAAGCTCTAAGGATGTCACCTAGACAGGGGACGAAACGTCGGCAACACAAATTCCAAGCTCGGCGAACACAACCACAACAACGAGCACCTGAGCTACAAATCTTCTCACAAACTTTGAAGTTCAGGTGGTGTTGGAAGGGTTCAGTAGCTGAGAGGTTTCAAGGTTTGTGTGCTGCTTCCATATCCCCAACTTTAACTCCAAGTTCTGCACAATATCTCTCAATCTGTTTTTTGCCTTTTCAAATGAACCTGCTTAAGTTTGTTTGGTCACAAGCCAGGAGCTTTCATGAACTAGTGGTGATGTTTGACCCTTTATCAGGAAATGCAAAGAAATGTGTTACTGATCTTGGGATTCTCCTTGCAAAACTGAGTTCTGTTCAGAGTAGTACTTTTTGGAAGCCTGGTGACAGATACAAATGGTATGTCCTGCCCAATGGAACTGGTTCTGAGTGATTAATGCTCCAATGTTACGCATATTGCTATGGAACAGGATGTTGTTTTTGGACTGCCTTTTGGCCAAATTTGGAAGATCGTGTGAAAACACCTTTGATGCTATTTCTGCAGAGCTTTGAATACTTGCTGTAGGATGTCCAAATCTTTGAAACACAGGGGTCATTGAATTGAATTGAATTTATTGTCACATGTACCAAGGGACAGTGAAAAGCTTTGTCTTGCGAGCAATACAGACAGATCACATAGTTAAATAGCATAGACAGTAAATAATAGATAAATAGCAGCAAAAACAAAAACACAGGTACAGGCAAATGCTAAGAGTTTGAGAATCCATTCAGCATTCTAACAACAGTAGGGTAGAAACTGTTGCAAAACTGGCTGGTGCGTGTATTCAGGCTTCTGTACCTTCTCCTCGATGGAAGAGGCTGTAGAAAAACATTGCCAGGGTGGGATGGATCTTTGAGAATGCTGGCGGCCTTTCCTTGACAGCAGGCCTGGTAGATGGATTCTATAGATGGGAGGTTGGCCTTTGTGATTGTCCGGGCCGAGTTCACCACTCTCTGTAGCCGTCTCTGATCTTGAATAGTACAGGTGCCGTACCAGGTCGTGATACATCCAGACAGAACACTCCCGATGGTGCACCTGTAAAAGTTGGCAATGGTATTCGCCGTCTTGCCAAATTTCCTCAGCTCCCTGAGAAAGAAGAGAGGTTGTTGGGCCTTTGTAACCAGTGCTTCCTCATGAAGAGTCCAAGAAAGCTTGTTGTGGATGACCACTCCCCACTTGCTTGACACTCTCTGCTTGTTCCACCTCTGTGCTGTTAATGTGTAGGGTGGGGCATGAGTAACATTCCACCAAAAGTCAATAATGAGTTCCTTGGTTTTGCTGGCATTGAGAGCTAGGTTGTTCTCAGTGCACCATTTTTTCCAGGTCTTCCACCTCTTGTCTGTAATCTGTTTTGTCGCCATCTGAGTTTTGACCGACTATGGTGGTGTCATCAGTGAACTTGTAAATGGCACTAGTCTGGTATTTAGTGATGCAGTCATGGGTATACAGTGAGTACAGTAAGGGGCTGAGTATGCGCCCCTGGGGGGGGCGGAGGTGGTGGGGGGGGGGGGGGGGGGGGCTCCAGTATTGAGTGTTAGTGAGGATGAAATATTGTACCCAATCTTCACTGATTGTGGCCTGTGGGTCAGGAAACTGGGGATCCAGTTGCAGAGAGTGGGGCTTAGTCTGAGATCACTAAGTTTAGTAATCAGTCTTGAGGGGATAATAGTGTTGAAGGTTGAACTGTAGTTAGTGAGTAGGATTCTTACGTACCTGTTCTTGGTGTCCAGATACTCTAGGGAGGAGTGAAGGGAAGTGATATGACATCTGATGTGGATCTGTTGGTCCGATAGGCAAATTAGAGTGGGTCAAGAGTAGTGGAGAGGCTGGAGTTGATTAATGCCATGACCAGCCTTTCAAAGCACTTCATGACCACCGAAGTTAGAGCCACAGGGCAGTAGTCATTGAGACATGCTGCATGAGCCTTCTTAGGCACAGGGACGATGTTGGCCCTCTTGAAACAGGCAGGGACAGTGGCCTGCTGTAGGGAGAGGTTGGAGATGTCTGAGAAGACTTCTGCCAGTTGATTTGCACATGGTGTAAGTGCACGGCCTGATACTCCGTCTGGTCCCACCGCTTTACTTGGATTCACATGAAGGAAAACTGGTCTGACCTCTGATGCAGTTACTGGTAGGATAGGTTCTTCAGGACTTGTCAGAAGAGGTGTTACCTCTCATCTGAAATTCTGCTCAAAGTGAGCATAGAAGGTGTTGAGACAATCTGGGAGGGATGTGCCATCGTCTGCTGTATTGCACTGTCTCTTTTTAGAACCTGTGATGTCATTCAGTCATTACTGCCCGGTAAACCATGACCTTAGCTGTGGGTTTGAGATTCTGTTCTCAAATACTCTTCCTCTCTCTGGTGAAGGCTGAGCTGACACATCTATTTCAGCATCTCTGTCTGGTAACAAGGAATGTCTCAAGGTATGGGAAGCGGTCAGCATTTCCCGGAGCTCTCCAATGATCTTAATCAACACGAGGTAAGTGATGTGCTTAGACAACTGACTAGAGGAGGATCTTAGTTTTCTGGATGCCTATTGAAAGATTTATTTTCTCATATACTTTGGATAACAAGTTGACTATTCGGGCTCAGTTTCAGAGTTCAAAATATCTTCAACATATGATGACTCAAGTAGTATCTAGTGTTAAACCTCATGACAATGATAAAACATCTTCAGTAAATCTTTACAATTAACCTTGGATTGTACACAGAGAATGGTGGAGACACTGAGCAGGTCTGGCAGCATCTGTGGAATGAGTTTGAATGTTTTGTGTCCGGTATGACTCTTCACAACAGGATTAATCCTGGATACTTGAAGATTTGTTTAGTGTAATTTCATATTTTCATACACCTTTCCTATTCTATCAAGCCCATTAACTGAACGATCAACTAACCCTGAATTTATTATTTTCTGTCAGATCTTGCAGGAAAAATATAAGCCTTGCAAAACAAAAGTAGCCCAGGATCTGCTCTGGCGATGTTACTATTTATACAGCCCAATAATTGCAAAAGGCCTGTTGGAATCTCTGAACCCAGGCCAGATGTCAGCTCCTCATCATGTGTAAAAGTTTGATGTTCTGTTTTATGCCTACCATATATTTGTGTAAAAGCAAAGATTTTACAATCTTTGTTAATACTAGTGGGTCAACCATTGCACTAGTATAATTTTTGTAGAGGTTAAAGTCCCATTGCCTCACTGTAACAGTATTAACACCAGAGATAGTACAAAAGGTGCCAAAAATATTATCGTTTGTAAAAGAAAATTTCAGTGAAGAGACCAAATTTAATGAATTTAGTGTTCAGAAATTGATAATCAAATTCATCAAAAACAAAATCTATATTCACAAATTTATACAATTTCACTCAGTTTGTCTGCAATACAGAAGAAAAAAACTACTGCTTAACTGCACTGGATGCTTTGAATGTGTATTTAGTCTGTAAAAACTACTACACTCATCCTCAGAACCAAATAATTCACCCTCATCTGCTTTTGGACAGGCAGGATCATTCAAATGATCTTCATTACTGTCCACATCGTCAAGAACCATGTCATTCCACAAATGATTAGGTTCTGTGCCTCAAAGTGCATTGGATAACCCACATGTCTTAAATGATTGATTCTATAGCAATCTCTGTTCTAGTTTCATCCCAAACATCTATAACTCATTCGAACAGAATTGCTAGCATCAAAGCCCTTATGCTTGCCCCCTTTGCTGAATATCTTCTCTCTTCCAATCAACTAGTCAATGCACTTTTTGTCCCCTTGCTTTCTGAAGAACATGTTTAGAGAGACATGCTGTTTTTGAACAAGGTTGGTTAAAACACTGCAGTGTCGTTATTTTGTAGTCTAACTTCAGTGATAACCTCATCAACAAAGTGTTACCTGAGCATGTTCTAGATGAAAAGTCTTTATCCTAGTTAGAAACGCTACACTTTCCTCAGCCATATCTTCAAGGAGAGGTGCTAAATGAACATTTCTCATTGGTTTTCACTCAGGAAAAGGAGGGTATTGTAGAGGAGAAGAATGAGGTACGAGATATTAGACTAGAAAAGATCAAGGTTAGTTATGCACAGGTGTTATCAATTCTAGAAGGAGTGAAAGTAGACAAGTCCCCTGGGCCGGATGGGATTTATCAGAGGATTCACTGGGAAGCTAGGGAGGAGATAGCAGAGCCTTTGGTTTTGATATTTGAGTCGTCATTGTCTACAGGTTTAGTACCAGAGGACTGGAGGATTGCAAATGTTGTGCCCTTGTTCAAGAAGGGCAGTAGAGATGACTTAGGTAATTATAGACCAGTGAGCCTTACTTTTGTTGTAGGAAAGGTTTTGGAAAAGATTATAAGAGATAAGATTTATAATCATCTAGCAAGCAACAATTTGATTTCAGATAGTCAACATGGTTTCGTCAAGGGCAGGTCGTGTCTCATAAACCACATTGAGTTTTTTGAGAAGGTGACCAAGCATGTAGATGAGGATAGGGCAGTTGATGTGGTATACATGGACTTCAGCAAAGCCTTTGATAAGGTTCCACATGGTAGGCTGTTGGAGAAAATGCAGAGGCATGGAATTGAGGGTGATTTAGCAGTTTGGATTAGAAACTGGCTTTCTGAAAGAAGGCTGCGAGTGGTGGTTAGTGGAAAATATTCAGCCTGGAGTCCGATTACTAGTGGTGTGCCACAAGGATCTGTTTTGGGACCACTGCTGTTTGTCATTTTTATAAATGACTTAGATGCAGACATAGGTGAATGGATTAGTAAATTTGCAGATGACACTAAAGTCGGTGGAGTAGTGGACAATTTGGAAGAATGTTACAGGTTGTAGGGGAACTTAGATAAACTGCAGAATTGGGCTGAGAGGTGACAAATGGAGTCTAGATTACAGTGGTGCTGGAAAAACACAGCAGGTCAGGCAGCATCCGAGGAGCAGGAAAATTGACATTTCGGGCAAAAGCCCTTCATCAGGAATATTCCAATTTTTGCCCAAAATGTTGATTTTTCTTGCTCCTCGGATGCTGCCTGACCTGCTGTGCTTTTTCAGCACCATTCTAATCTAGACTTTAGTTTCCAGCATCTGCAGTCCTTGTTTTTACCTTGGTGGCAAATGGAGTTCAATGTGGCTAAATGTGAGGTGATGCACTTTGGGAAGAATAACAGGAAGGCAGAGTACTTGGTCAATGGAAAGATTCTTGGTAGTGTGGATGTGCAGAGGGATATTGGAGGCCATGTGCATAGATCCCTGAAAGTTGCCACCCAGGTGGATAGTGCTGTTAAGAAGGCATATGGTGTGTAAGGTTTCATTCATAAGGGATTGAGTTCCGGAGCCGCAATATCATGCTGCAACTATACAAAACGCTGGTGCGGCCACACTTGGAATATTGTGTACAGTTCTGGTCCCCATATTTCGGGAAGGATGTGGAAGCATTGGAAAGATGCAAAGGAGGTTTACCAGGATGTTGCCTGGTCTGGAGGAACGGCTGAGAGACTTGGGTCTGTTCTCATGGGAAAGAAGAAGGCTAAGAGGGGATTTGATAAAGACATAGAAAATGATCAGAGGATTAGATAGGGTAGACAATGAAAGTCTTTTTCCTAGGATGATGACGTCAGTGTGTACGAGAGGGCATAACTACAAATTGAGAGGTGATAGATCTAAGATAGACGTCAGAGGCAGGTTATTTACGCAGAGAGTGGTAAGGGCGTGGAATGCCCTACTTGCTATTGTAGTCAACTCAGCCACATTAGGGAGATTTAAATAATCCTTAGATTAATACATGGATGATTTTGGGAAAGTGTAGGGGGATAAGCTGAGAATAGTTCACAGGTCGGCGCAACATCAAGGGCCAAAGGGCCTGTTCTGCGCTGTATTGTTCTATGTTCTATGTGCAAGCCACCTTTATCCATCCTTTATCATGAATGTGGATGACTACTCCTTTTGGGAATGGATGTTTTGGGATAATTATTTCCCTTGAGTGTCACCATTGATTTAAGCATCTCCAGCATCATTTTCATTTATCTTGAGTTCTCTAATTGCTGCATAATTATTTGACTGCTTTGCAGTCTCAACAAATTTAGATAAGAACTGTGATTTTTATTCACTGTTACTTCTTGATACATTTTAGAATGTAGGTTTGATAGAAATACAGCATGCACTACTGGTGTGGTAACCTTGACAGCAAATGTTGACTTGCCCAAATACAAAGAGTTGAATAGCCATCTTTAACAATGTATTTTTCTATGATTGTATTAAGTAGGTTTGTTTTAAGGAGAGTTTGCTTTCAATGATGAGTGAATGGTATGTATGAGGAGTTGGAGTGTTCAGCTAAAGTCAAGGGTTGACCTATACATGAATTGAAATGATGCTTTTGGCTAAAAAATGGGAGTTGACTTTTATACAACATTGAGCATTGTTCAAGTTTATGGAGCGTTTAATTTGTATAACTGTACATCTTCAGATCACAATGTATTCCATATCCAGGTGCAATCCATTTCCCTCTTCTAGATTACTGACTGTGTCATTTGCAAATATAATTCCTTGGATGACTTCCAAATTGCTAACGGACAAATTGGCACTGAACCCTGAGGCATTTCTTTTGAGATGACACCGTATAGGGAAGCTATTCTATTTAAAACCATTCTTCATTCTTAGTCACAATAGCAATTATTTTTTGTTTGCTACACACTTCCCATTCAGTTCCCAGAGAATAAATTTGATGTTTTCTTGCAACTGTAATAATAAGCATAAAATATTATCGCAATTATTTTAATATTAAGGATGATAAAAAGCTGTTGTTTATTGATTTCTGAAAGCATGTTCTATTGATACAAATTTGCTAAATCTGTTTGTGAGAGGAACACTGATTTTGTACTTAAAATACTCATTAGTTTTCATAACTGTTGACAGACTATTGCAATTTTCTGTTTACTATCATTTGAACAATCTAACATTGTTTTCCATGCTTTATTTGTTTAATTATGTGTTAACTTGTGCTCAGTTTAGCACAGTTGCTTCTGAGTCAGAAGTTTGTGGTTCAAATCCCACATTAGAGACTGTGGGTCAGATTTTCCAAGGAGTGGCAATCACACCAAGATTGCCATTCCACTCCTTTTTTTTCTATGAAATTAGAGCCTCACATTCCTATTAGGAGATTCCAATCAGGAATATGGAGCCATACTTCAATTCTGACGGGTCCCTTGTGGCACAGAACAGTCATGGGAGACAAATTAAGCTGTCCTTTTCACAGTAGTCATCTGCAGTATTCTGCCATCTTTTGATTGAGCATCACAGTCAGCCACTTTATTGGCTTCTATGAAAAGATAAGTGTGAGGGCTCTTATGGTGCAGTGTTAATGTCCCTACCTCTAGGACAGCATATCCGGGTTCAAGTCTCACCTGCCCCAGATGTATCTCAACATGTCTGAACAGGCTATTAAAACACAAATCTGTACTCTTTGGTGTTCTTATGATGAAGTTGTGATTTCCTGCCTCTGAGCTAAAAGGTTTAGATTCAAGTCCTACATCCCCTACATGTATGTCATAACAAAATTCTGAACAAGTTGACCACAAATGTCTAAGCTAAGTGTGAAGTTAGGGTGCCAAATATATAGGGGTTAGTATGCCAAGTGAATGACGGTGTGCTTAGCTTGAGACAGGTGGCAGATATTGGATCTGGGACTGGGCTGGGTTGGTTAGCTGTGTCAATTCATGGGAGCTGATCCAGAAAAGGGAATTGAGGGGTCAGCTCCCCGGAGGAGGTGGGTATCAGCTCTGGTGGCAGAGATGCGGCAAGTCTGAAAGTGGGGTGGGGGGGGGGGGGAGGGGAGTGTGTCAGGGTAAATGGGGTATATTAGTGGTTTGGGAGAATGTAGATAATGGTGTGTTAAGTAAGTTGGTGGGTCAGTTGAATAGCTACTTAGGAGTTAGACCAGGTTTTCTAAGGTCTGACGTTTCCTGAGTAACTATTTCCATCTGAACCCTTCCAAATCTTCAATTTAGATGAATACTTTTGGAAGATTGCACACAAAGAATTGCCCAAGAGAATGTTGAATTTTCCCAGATTTTGCAGGATCCCCATGCACAACTTCCATCTTTGCTTCAGAAATAATAATCAAGTCTGTGGCTGGAAGGAACACAAGAATCTTCTAACTCAGGTGCTGACTTTTTTTCATGTTTGTGATTTAGCTTTCTCTGAGTGTTGTTAAAATTTTTCAGATACTTCTTGCTGGTCTGGCAATGCTTAGGAAGATTGGACACAGGAACAGGTGGAGACCATTTGGTCCTTTGAGACTACTCTGCCATTCAGTAAGATCATAGTTGATCTGGTTGTAACTTAGTAAGATCCTAATAATAATTCCTGACCAAATGTTATTGCACCTATTGTTGCCATGCAATAAACCTTGTTATCAAAGTTACTTCTAAACTGTGCATCCATGTCTCTGCCTTGAGGGTCCATGCATGGCAATCAGTGTATCAGTTCTGGAAGTTGCTGCTGAGCATGACTATCTGAGGTTGCACAGATAAAAATACAAAAAACCCCAGAATGCTGTTTGTCATCTTTTGTAGATGCGTTACAGTGGCGTACCCTCTCTTGCAAATCATGAGATTTATTCAAGACCAAAGCAAATAAAGCAGTGGACTGATTCATTTAACCCTTAACCAGTACCATATACTCAAAGAGGTTGGAAATATCACAATTATGAAATCAGTGAGAAAATGCATAAATTATTAATAATAATTGCACTAACAACTAGTTTGTTTGGTATAGTAAGATATATAACATGGCACAATAATTAGTAAGTCAATAAAAAGTCAGTATATGCACGATGTGAATGACTGATGTTATTTACTTGTGACCACTTCAGGACACTCAGGAGTCTTTTATTCCTGAGAAGACATCCTGCCTTTCCAATCTTCTGATGTAGACCAGAAGCCTTGCTTTCATATTGTCCACTTCTGGCTTAGTTTCTTCAAGCATTATGCTGAAAACAGGTTCTCCAGGAGCATCACTTTATAGTTTGAAAAATATATTGGTGCTGATTGTGTTTAGATTTTCTTTTACTTTGAGCTTTGCTGACGACGAGTTTCAGATATTTTGTGCTGGTTTGTCAATACTTTGGAGCAGGAGTAAGCTATTCATCCTTTGACCCTGCTAATCAATAAGATCATTGTTGATCTGGTTATGGTCTCAACTTCATTTTCCTGTCTGCTCCCCCTTAATCCTTAACTTTGTAGCTATCAAAAATCTAACTCAGCTCTCAGCCTTGAATAAATTCGACCACCTAACCTCCACTGCTTTCTGGGGTAGAGAATTTTATATACTAATCACCTCTGGGGAAAAAAAAGGTCTTCTAGCCATTTTAGAAGAGATACCTTGTGCTGCATGCAAAACAAAACTTTTCACTGTACCTAGTGATAAATCTAGTGATATACCTAGACTCACCTGCTAGGGTGAAAGGAAAGGCTGGTAGTTGTAGAGAATGCTGGATGACTAAAGAAATTGAGGTTTTGGTTAAGAAAAAGAAGGAAGCATATGTTAGGTATGGACAGGATAGATCAAGTGAATCCTGAGAGCATAAAGACAGTAGGGGTATATTTAAGAGGGAAATCAGGAGGGCATAAAGGGGACATGAGATAGCTTTGGCAAATAGTGTTATGGAGAATCCAAAGAGCTTATACAAATACATTAAGGACAAAACAGTAACTAGGGAAAGAATAGGGCCCATCAAAGATCAGCAAGGCAGCCTTTTTGTGGAGCTGCAGAAGATGGGGGAGATATTAAACAAGTATTTTGCATCAGTGTTTACTGTGGTAAAGGACATGGAAGGTATAGAATGTAGGGAAATAGGTGGTGACATCTTGAAAGATGTCCATATTACAGAGGAGGAAGTGCTCGATGTCTTGAAATGCATAAAAGTGAATAAATCCCCAGGACCTGATCAGATGTACCCTCGAACTCTGTGGGAACCTAGAGAAGTTATTGCTGGGCCCCTTGCTGAGATATTTGTATCACCAACAGTCATAGGTGAGGTGCCAGAAGACTGGAGGTTGGCTAACGTGGTGCACCTATTTAAGAAAGGTGGTAAGGACAAGCCAGGGAAGTATAGACCAGTGAGCCTGACGTCAGTGGTGGGCAAGTTGTTGGAGGGAATCCTGAGGGACAGGATGTACATATATTTGGAAAGGCAAGGATTGATTAAGGATAGACAACATGGCTTTGTCCATGGGAAATCATGTCTCACAAACTTGATTGAGTTTTTTGAACAAGTAACAAAGAGGATTGATGAGTGCAGAGCGATAGACGTGATCTATATGGTCTTCAGTAAGGAGTTTGACAAGGTTCCCCATGGGAGACTGGTTAGCAAGGTTAGATCTCATGGAATACAGGGAGAACTAGCCATTTGGATACAGAACTAGCTCAAAGGTAGAAGACAGAGAGTGGCGGTGGAGGGTTGTTTTTCAGACTGGAGGCCTGTGATTAGTGGAGTGCCACAAGGATCGGTGCTGGGTCCACTACTTTTCATCATTTATATAAATGATTTGGATGTGAGCATAAGAGGTGTAGTTAGTAAGTTTGCAGATGACACCAAAATTAGAGGTGTAGTGGACAGCAAAGATGATTACCTCAGATTACAACGTGATCTTGATCATATGGGCTAATGGGCTGAGGAGTGGCAAATGGAGTTTAATGTAGATAAATGCGAGGTGCTGTATTTTGGGAAAGCAAATCTTAGCAGGACTTATACATTTAATGGTAAGGTCCTAGAGAGTGTTGCTGAACAAAAAGATCTTGGAGTGCAGGTTCATAGCTCCTTGAAAGTAGATAGACAAGATAGCGAAGACAGCGTTTGGTATGCTTTCCTTTATTGGTCAGAGTATTGAGTACAGGAGTTGTGAGGTCATGTTGCGGCTGTACAGGACATTGGATAGGTTACTCTTGAAATATTGCGTGCAATTTTGGACTCCTTCCTATTGGAAAGATGTTGTGAAACTTGAAATGGTTCAGAAGCTATTTAAAAGGATGTTGCCAGGGTTGGAGGATTTGAGCTACAGAGAGAGGTTGAATAGACTGGGGCTGTTTTCCCTTCAGCATCGGAGGCTGAGGGGTGATCTTATAGAGGTTTATAAATAGGCAAAGTCTTTTCCCTGAGGTGGGAGAGTCCAGAACTAGAGGGCATAGGTTTAGGGTGAGGGGAAAGATATAAAAGTGATCTAAAGGACAACGTTTTCACTCAGAGAGTGATACGTGTATGGAATGAGCTGCCAGAGGAAGTGGTCGAGGCTGGTACAATTACAACATTTAAGAGGTATCAGGATGGGTGTACGAATAGGAAGGGTTTGGAGGGATATGGGCCGGGTGCTGGCAGGTGGGAATAGATTGTGTTGGGCTGTCTGATTGGCATGGACGGGTTGGACCAAAGGATTTGTTTCCATGCTGTACATCCCTATGACTCTGTGACTCTAATTGCTTCAGACTTCTATTCACTGCGCTCTCAAAGAGCTTGGCTCAAGTCCTTTTCTCCTGGTTTCTATTTATGTCACTCATCAGCTCTTATACGAAAGGGCACTGAGAAATCAATATATTCTGTGCATAGTTTCAGACCGTTGCTTAAAAGGAGAAAGTAAAGCTCAGCCACACTTCTTTGGCAATCATCTTGTTCGTGATGCATTTCTGTAGCTTTCTGAGGCATTCTTCCTCACCTACCTTCTTGACTTATCAATCAGCTTTCATTGCATTACTGCTGCCAGGCCACTTTGTGTTCAGGAACAGCTATCCATCTCAAAGAAACCTAGAAAATAGGAGTAGGAGTAGGCCCTTTGAGTCTGCTCCATGATTCACTATGACATGACTGATCACTCCATGTCCTATTCCTGTTGTTAGCTATTGCTGCTTTCCTCTGAGAGGACATACCTCCAAGTATCCAAAGCAGTATAATTTATTTTGCATGGGTATGGCCACAGGGACTCCTGCGCTGTCTGCCTAGTCCTCTTTCTCTGCCTGGTGGTCATCCCATTTCGTCCCCGCCTGTGGAGTCTTAGTCAGTGGAGTGATCATTTCTTTGTACATACTGTCCATGATCTCTCAGCCTTGCCAATGCTCGCAGTGTCCACAGCCACCGCTCCAAAACTCAGGCTTCCTGGAGCTACAGCTGAAGACATTTTCTGCACAAGTTCTGATTCTGGGCACTGAAACTGCATCAGACGTCCTGTTTTGAGCATGATAATGAGCTCTCCTTCTTCAGTTGGCCCATCAAATTAAACCTTTAGATTGCCCTTAAAGTCAAATATTATTCTAAGGCCCTTCTTCTCTGGACCTCTGCACGATTGCGCTTACAAAAAAATCTTGTAACTGTTAAGCAATTAAAAATAGCATAAAAAAATACCCAATCTTACCCTGTCAGCTGCTTCCCCTTGCCCACATCAAGTTTTGAATCTGACATTTCCTTAAGAGCTCTGCCTCTAGATTCAGTGAAAGATCGCTGTGATACTGCTTTTAAAGTGTTCCTGCCACTCTGCTCAGCTGCTCTCTACCAGGTAAGCCCACTCTTTCTCTCTCTCGCTCTGGCGCATTGTGCTTTCATGCTCTTAGTTTGCTTTCTTAATGCTCGCTGACTTTACACCTACTTCGATGCTCACAATCTCTGCCTTGTCTTGCCATGTTATGCCTTTTAGTGCAGACAGATAGCCAGGCAGATTGCCATGCTTGACAGCAATGAACAGTCAAGGGTTACCATTGCCTGCCAAAGGGCCTAGTCCAACGTCAGTCAAGAAAGGTGGTGAAACAGCCCAAATGAGTGAGCAGAAAGCACAGAGGGCAGGAAGGGTTAGTAGTTTGAGGGTATGTGGTGGTTTGAGAGTTATTGAGCAGGAGTGTGAGGTAGTAGACAGAACTGAATGAAGTTCTGAAGAAGAGTCATATTAGGCATGCAACATTAACTCTGCTTCTCTCTCCACAGGTGCTGCCAGACCTGCTGAGTTTTTCCAGCATCTGCAGTATTTTGCTTTTATCTTCCACTTCTTTGCTATATAATCACATTCTTTGGATCATTCAGGATTGACAAAAATTGTCTTTGGAATTTGGAATTGGTAAAATGGTAATATGTGCCATTAGGATTTCCTTTCCCTGGAATTGAGGCCGAAAAACTCAAACGCTGGTGGGGCATACAGTGTCTACAGGGTCAGGAACAAATGTCAACCTGGATATAATTATAATGGACTAAGTGGACATTTAGTCAATATAGTGACATTTGGAAGTGGCCCACTTCTAATTTCTTTTTCTCCCACTTCGTTTTTGATTCCTCACCACATAGATATGGGAGTTTGTGTGAAATCAGCAGGTGTTCTCTTGACTGAGCTGCACACATGGCATTGGGAACAGTGTGAGGCAACAAGCTTTTGAAATAGCAGACTGCAGGCTATGGCCCCTGCTGTGAAATCTGCACAGTCTGGTTGTCCTAATTTTGTTTGCTTAGATTTATTCACATGCTAAATAAAATGCAAAAGTCATCAGATTATTCTGATTGATATCATTTGACAAAGAAAATTTAACGGAAATGTTCAAAATCATGAAAATATAACCAAGAACTGCAGATACTGGGAATCTGGAACAAAAGCAAAGATTGCTCGAGAAACTCCGCAGGTCTGGAACAATCTGTGGGGAGAAAAAGAGTCACCATTTTGGGTGCAGTGGCTGATCATCAGTTTCCCCAGCAATTTGTTTTCTCTTTCAAAATCATTTATGGTTTTAATAAAGTAAATAAGGAAGAACTGTTTCCAATAGCAGAACAGGAATTAGAGGGCATGGTTTTAAGATGATGAGCAAAAGAATCAGAAATCATGAGGGAAAATATTTTACACTGTGAGTTGTTTTTGTGATCTGGAATGCACCATCTGAAAGGAAAGTAGGAGATTCAATGGCTACATTAATGAGGGAATTCTTTGAATATTTGAAGGCAAAAAAAATTACAGGGCTATGGGCAACAATCAGGGAGTGGGACTGATTGGAAAGTTTTAACAAAAAGCAGTATGAGCTATGGATGTATGAGCTTTGTAATTTTAATCAAATTGAGTTAATACATTGTGGCTTACCTATGCACTCTACTGAGTGCCTTCTTCATTTGCATAAATATTTTCCTTTGAGATAATTATCTGACCTCATGGTGAAAAATTTGGATTACTGGGTATGGCAATTGCAAAGTGCAAATAACCCAATAAAGATAAACATCATGCTGCCTAATTATTAACATGATGACTACATGCAGCTCATTGCTGACTGATCCAGTCACACTTCAGCTCAAGAGAGACTACAAATATAGGCCATATTGAAGCAATTTTCCCCAGAAATTGGTTCAACATAAAACTTATCCGATAATACTGATCACAGTATTTCCATCAATCTACAGTGCAAATGAAATTCAAAAGCACCTGACCTAAAGTTTACAATTCTCCCCCTTCAACTACCTATCTATTGGGAGAAGGAGAGAGAGCCCTTAATGTATGTTCAACTCAGAATGATTAAGAGAAATTGCTTGCATAACCTGTACAATCCATAATAATACATTGTGCATCAAATCAGTGTTGGAAATCATTTGGTGTCGTGATATCCCAACCTATGTGCTTCAGCACACATGTGGCACACTTATGCTAGTGTCCTTCTGTCGTGGCTCATTACATAGGCTGTGCCAATGTTCTGGCAAATCTTTATAGTTTCAGACTTATGTAGTGCCAGCACCAGCCAAGAAGCCAAATTTTATGATCCATGTGCCTAATGGAGAGTGTCAACTGCAGGCACCTTTTGCTGGGTTTTTGGATCTGTTGTATATAAAACCTTTTGCTTCAGAAAACCTTTGAATTCATGAATTCAAAATAACTGGAAAAACTGGAAATCCAATTTTCATATCTTGAGTTGCAATGTTCCCTATTAACAAAGGAAGGCAGAAAATTATACAGATTAATATTTTCATTATATGTAAAGGAACAGTGAGTGGAATCAGACTTCATATCACCATCATTTAACCAATAAACGTTTAAGTCTAGTGTTTACTACTTCATGTAAATGTTAATTAAATCATAACATTTAATTTTTTTAACCAAATATCTATTGCATTGATTTTTAGAATTTTTCTGGTGGGGGGAGGGCAATGTAATATAATTTTTTTCCTACTTATCCCGCATAGATTATAGTATTCCATGTGAACCAGTACTAGTAGAAATTTCCATACTAGATGTGGTTTTGAACTAGTGGATTGCAATAGAAACTTAATGCTCCCTTCTTCAATTTTACAGCTTGCATTACTGAATGCTGAAAAAAGTTAATATTGCAAGTTAATGTAAATTTAATATAAAACTTAGAAAAATAAAACCATACAAAAAAAAATGATGTAAAAGAAAATAAGTGTCACTTCTATTCATCAAACTGTACCAAAAAGAATAAAGGATAATGAAAGAATTAGTGGTTTTCTAAAAACAGCGTATTTTTATCCTTTGAAATAAATGTTTTCAACCAAAATGTTTTGCTATACACATGAAGTATTATTCAACATTTGCTGGCTAAATAAATCTGACTACATCATGATGACTTACTGAAAGCTGTATTTTTAACTTAGCGTCCATACAACACCAATGTTATTATAAAAGTGGAATGTATTTTATGGAGGTTTACCAATGGCTCATGATCAGAACTGAATGACATTTGTTTGAACCTAAGATTCTTCGCATGATAAATTCCTGATTTTTGGTCCCAAAACATTAGTGAGGAGGAAAAGCAACAATGAAGTTACCCAACTCTGCATTTCAGAATAGCTGAGTTAATAAAGATGAATATTTGTCCCATGGTGCATTATAATGATGCAATGAGATTGAGGACAATTGGTATTAATGATTTTAAGCACTGTCTTCTTTGGCATCCTTTTAATGATAATGAAAATGACATTGATTTAGTTAAGAATTATATGTTATTTTAAATTCTGTTTTGTGCATTAACTGTCTGTTTTTAAGTATTTTTAATATTTTCTTTAAGATCTTCACATGCAAAAACTAAGGCTGAAGCAGCAGACCAGGCTTCACAGGCTGCAGTTAATGAATCCAGTATTGCAAGGGCAATCGCCAAGGAGCTGTCTCCAACTTTTTACCAGCCAGGTATTTTTCTGATTTAAAATGCTATGAGTTATTCTGCAGATTTGATTATTCTTCCATAGGGAAAGAGGGAACTGTTAAATTTTCAGCTAAATATATGACAACACAATGGATAGAGTGCTCACTCTCATTGCCCTGCTTTATGACGGTGAAGAAGGTTATCTCAGAGTCCAGTGGGACCTTGTTCAGATAGACCGATGGGCCAAGGAGGGGCAGTTAGAGTTTAATTGAGGTGTTGCATTTTAGTTAGGGAAATCAGGGCAGGTCGTATACATTTAAGGTAGAGTCCTGGGCAGGATTGACAAACAGAGATCTTGGCGTGCAGGTGCATAGTTCCTTGAAGGTAGAGTCACAGGTAGACAAGATGTTTGGCATACCTATCTTTATTGATCAGTTCATTGAGTATAGGAGTTGGAATGTCATGTTGCAGTTGTACATGACATTGATTAGGCCACTTCTGGAATCCTACATACAATTCTGGTGTCTCTGCTATAGGAAAGATGTTGTTAAACTTGAAACGGTGTAGAAATGATTTTATAAGGATGTTGCCGGGGTTGGAGGGCTTGAGCTATCGGGAGAGGCTGAATACGTCGGGACTACTTTTGCTGAATTCTGAGGCTGAGTAGTGACCTTACAGAGGTTTATAAAATTATGAGGGGCATGGTTAGGGCGAATAGCCAAAGTCTTTTCTCCAGGGTATGAGAGTCAAAAACTAGAGGGCTTGGTTTAAGGTAAGAGGGGAAAGATTTAAAAGGGACCTAAGAGGCAACTTTCTCACACAGAGGATGGTGTGTGTATAGAATAAGCTGCCAGAGGAAATTGTTCAGACAGGTACAATTACAACATTTAACAGGTATCTAGAAGGGTATATGAATAGGAAGGGTTTAGAGGGATATAGGTCAAATGTTGGCAAATGGGACTAGGTAATTTAAGATGTCTTGTTGGCGTGGATGAGTTTCAGTGTTTCTCTGCTGTACAGCTGTCTGATTCTGTGTCTTCTTATACAAAGGTTGTGCATTGTTCATATCATTTCTGACTTGTTTAACAAGCTGTTTTCTCACAGTGAAATGCTGATTGGATTATAAGTGGAAATTCAGGCTTGTTTCAAATTCTGTCTAGAATTAAAATATGTAGCTATTGCTTGCACTCAGATTAGAATAAAAATTATCTATTTCCAAATGATGTTTTTCAAATGTGCCCAGATATTTACTTGGATCAATAATGACTAATGACAAGTGACTAATGGGATTTTTGAATGGGAAATCTGTTTACCAAGTAGTCGACAGGAGTTAACTGCAGACATAATTTACTTTGCTCCTGAAAGAATGGGAAACCTCAATTTTAGCTGCAGAAAGTGGGAAACTTCTATTTCATTTACAGATATCAAGAAACCTTCATTTAGTCGCAAAAGCCTGGAAGTATTGTAGTATTGTGAAGCAGCATTGCTTTACTGCACAGTCAAAAACCTTTAAGCAAAAGAAACTAAAGCAGCATTGCTAAACAGCAGATTCAATGGCCACACAGACAAAGAGAATACAACAGTATTGATTACACTACAGAATTAAATCTGGCCATTTTATCTCTGAATAATGTCAATGTTAGAGGAGAATAGTTGTAAGAGCTTCTTACTAACACCCACAGATGATAAGAGAAGGTAAAGAAAAGGTATAGGAGAAGAAAAGATCAGAGGAAGTAGAGGCAGGGTGAGAATGGAGATGGATGTGATTGACTCAAGGAACATTAATTATTTTATTTTCAGCTTTTCAAAACTGACCTTTCCAGTGCTACATTTGTCTGAGATGAGCATGAACTCTTTTTATTCTCATCAACTTTTGGAAAATAACCTTTAAAGCCACAATTTATGAGCAAGTGTTGTACATTTCTATACTTTTCCAATTTAATCAAATCTGTTAATTTTTCAAATGGGGTCTTTGCTTTTTTGACTTTTTAAATATTAGGATTTCTTATTACCTATTCAAAGTTGGCCAGATACCTAACATTATGTTTATAATACTGCAGTGCAATGCATTTTATTGTCACTATGTGCCATTTTAAATCAATAAAGAGACACGAATAAACTAAATGTCAAACCTGAATTAAATACAAGGTCTTCAATCCATTTTAATACCTTGAAAGATCTGGAGATGGACTAAGTAAAATAGACAGTAAATGACAGTCCATAGCCAGCTTATCCATTTTCAATAAGTTGACAGCTGGTGTAATGGCAGTCAATTTTTTTTTATCCAGAATGGATAGTTTCAACGTTGGCCAGATGGTTTAGTTATGACAGGCATGTATTTGAATCCCAGGCATGCAGCCATCCTGAAATGGAAATGCTGTTTCACTCAGTGTGTCAGTATTGAGCTTCACTTGGTTTCACAGGAAACCTTGACAGGAGAATTGGATCTTGAGTAATTTGTTTTGTGTTCAGCCAATAAAAACAATCACAGCCAAAGGAATTGCTTTTACTGAGGCCCTAGTCAAGGCCAAAAGACTTGTGTGGCCAGAGAAACCTAGAAAGTGATCATTCATTGGCTCCAGTTAGATTTAAAGAGAGACTTGCCTTATTTTTAGCTGCATTGCACTTTTTGCTATTCAGAAATGGAAGTTGCTGAAGCACTCTTTCAGGTATGATGCACCCATCATGGTTCTGCTTATGACCCAGTCTCTACAGCTTGGAATAGACTGTGTTCCTCTTCACATGTGCAGAAATTGATTCCACTCTACCATTCTTCTACTCATGAGATGGCCCATGTTAAACCTCAGAACTTTGGTGTTTGCTTATGTTTACCTGAACTGATATAGATAAGGCAGATTATTTATTTTATGGAAATTTCAATTGAAGTTACTCCATTGTTGACAGGATGCCAGTGCATTGTCAGTTTTTTTAAAAATTGTAAGATGCATTATTCATCTCAGCATGTTTTCCACATTATAGTTCTCCAGCTAATAAACTGAGTTAGGGTCAAGCAATAGGTAAGTCCATTTCATTCTGACCATGGTTTCTCAGAACCTGGGTTGCTACAATGATATTACGTGATAAACTGCACTGCAGTTTACTTCTGTGAAATGCTGAAATATTAGACATTGGAAACCTCCCACTGGTCAGTTGGTTTAAATTAACATATTTGCTCATATTATTTATTGTGTTCATATTACTTGAATAATTTGCATCGATCTTTACAAAGGAAGATACTGGTGCCCAAATCATAATGAAGTAGAAATTAGTAAAGACATTGGTTTGGTTAAAATTTAACAAACAGGAGATATTGAATAGACCGGCTGTGCTTAAAGTTGTGATTCACCAGAGTAGGATGAGGAGTATATGGTGGAAGGGAGCTTGCTAGTTTAAAGAGAAGGACAGCATCTTGCCAGATGGGTAGCCCTTGTTGTCAGAAAGCCACTCTGTTGGGTAGATGCTGCTCAAGTAGGAAGAGCTCACACCCCATCTGGCTGGCAGCCCATATTGCTAGTCCCCACCTGCTGCTGGTTGTGTATTGGCAATGGCAAGTTGAGCCCTCAAGTACCCTTGCTGATTTAATTCAGTGGGTGGGAGAGGGAAAGTCATGAATGTAACGGGGTCCCTTTCATGCATGTTCTTCCGTGACTATTCAAGTCCTTTTTCAGCCACTTGGGGAGGTATTAAATTCTAACTATCAGATTTGTTACTTTAACTGTTAGTCATTTAAAGCCCGACTGCTACTGAGAGATAAAAATATCTGCTTCAAGAACAGGATGGTAAATTATTTTGAGATGTAGCACTGCCTGCTATAGCCAAAGATAACAGAGAAGAATGGCTTTCTTGGAGAAGGTGACAACTGTGACAGCAGGAATTTCTTGGTTATTGTGCAAAACATAAATACATCTCCCTTCACAGAGATGGATTAAATAAGTACTCTATGAAGCTTTTCAAGCATGGGTTGGGATCAAGTTATGAAAATGAAAAATTGATTTGAATTTGATGAGGGAATGTTGTTATTCTTCAGTTGCACAGTTGAACATGTATGGAAGTGGCACTTTGTATGTGACCAATATACAGTGTGTAGTTAATCTTTTTGTTTTCTCTTTGGAAGTCTTGCTGTTAAAGGCCGATAAAAATATTTTAGATGAACTATTCATCATCATTTTCCACATCGATGCTGATGACATCCAGTTCTAGCTCATCACCAACATCTTCAATTGCTTGCCAGACCAGAATATTCTTCCAATTTAATTTTCATAAAACTGAAGCTGTTTTCCTCTGTCCCCACGTGACTTTTCTTTTCTAGCTAATAATTTCATCCCTCTTCTGGCAGTTGTCTGGGGCTGTACCAGACTTTTCATAACCTTTATGATATATTTGACACTCTGAGCTTTCAAACACATCTCTGTCTCATCACTGAGACCAGTTATTCGTACCTCCATAACAATGTGACCAAACAGTGTAAGACTTTAGCCAGAATTATCGAGCACCTGACATGACAAAAGACATGGATCAGAAATTTGGGAAAATCAGATGAGAACAACAGTGATGTATGTGATTCTCAATGTCAAAAACAAAAAAATCCCTATTCTCCAAGCTGTGTGGTGAAGGAGCTGCTCCAGCAGTTTAGGGGAGTTTTGCAGAATTCTTGACAAAAGATGCCACATAATCCTGACATTATGGGCTTTGTTCAATTGGATCAGACAAGGAAAGTATGTATGGGCTCTGAAGAGCTAGGTGAGCAGCAGCAGTCTTCTGAGGAGGAAGTAACATCATCTTCTGCATGATAGAGTATTTCAATGTCAGGCACAACAAGCCAGACAGAACTTAAATACCTAGTTCCAACAAGGTGCAATGATCACTCATTCATTGTAACTTTGAAGCAAACAGTCCCTTGTTGTTTGTTTATTCTTTGCTTTGTCTGTTGCTGAACGAAAATTAAGGTTTTCAAATATTTGAAAGCTTTCCAGTGGGTGGTGGTCTCACATTGAACATTAACATGCTCCTCTAGTGTTGTTGGAGCAGTACTCATTCAGGAACGTGAGTATTCCTTCACACTCCTGACTTGTGTCATGTAAATGCTGCAAAGACTTTGGAAAGTCAGACGTTGAGTTACTTATCCTAGGATTCCTAGCCTCTGACCTGTTCTTGTAATCACAGTATTTATTTAGCCAGTCTTGTAAGAGGTGTGATGTGTCATTTATTTTGGATTTTCAACTAGTAGCATGTCAGTTTTGTTTGTATCTATGAAGGCATTTAATGATTAATTTGTAAGCATTTCTGTAGACATTTTCAAAAATATCTTTAAAAATAGTTTGAGATGGATAGTTCTTGGAAGCTAATGGGAATTTTCACTTGAGAACGTTTATACAAGCGAAGAAAATATATAGTTCTACACTAGGCTTTCAGTTTAGAAGGTCAACAATAGTTATTTTTTGATCAGGAGAGATGCCCATAGTTTGGAAAAGCTTTTTGGTTTTCAGTTTGAGCAGTTTCTATAAGTCTTGGCTGAAGCTGGATGTGTAAGATAGTTGTACCTAAAGAAGGGAAACAGTTTAGAACTGTTACACAACAGGGTTACTTCAGTATAAGGAGTTTAATTTTAAATTTCCAAACCGGAGGTATTTAGGTAAAACTTTGAAGAGGTTATTCAAAGCTGAGAAAATCTACACTCCATTGTACGAAGGGTCAAGGAAAAGGGGATCAAGTTTTTCCAACCTAGAATTGAAGACACAGCTTAATCAAACCCTCTCTGTGTTAGAGAAGCAAGTTTTTCAATGGCATTCTGATAGCATTAATGAGATTGAATTTACCATGTGTTTTGAAATCTTTAAATTTGTATTAAATGTAAATACTTTGATTTATTCAATTTCATTTTCATTTATTTTGGATAATGTTTTATTATTATAACCAAATCAGGACCACATTATTAAAACAAAAGGAAAGAAAATATGGTCTATTTTGCCATCTCAGAGACCCTTACCTGTACTCAACCCATCTCCCGGACTTTGTCCCCACCCCTTCCCTAACTTCTCACAATAGTAACAGGGTCCCCCAGTTCTCACTTATGACTTCACCAGCCTTCACATCCGAAGGATTGTAATCTGCAATTTCTGGTACTTTCACGAGATGCCACGACCAGACACACATTTCCTTCCCCTCCCTTCTCAGCATTCCATAGGGACCATTCCCTCCGGGATGCTCTGGACGACTCCCCCTCTGCTTTCAATGCCTCCTAACACCCTCACGGCAACTTCCCATGCAATTGCACAAGATATAACACCTGCCTGTTTACGTCCTCCCTCCTCACCATCCAAGGCCCCAGGCATACCTTCCAGGTGAAACAGCAATTTACCTTTACTTCACTCAATGTATTCTGCTGCATTCACTGTTCACACATTGGTCTCCCTCATATTGGGTGACACACAGAAACAGACTGGGTGATTGTTTTGCAGAACAACTATGTTATGTGTATAAAAGTAACCCTGAGCTTCCAGTTGCCTGCCATTTCAACTACCACCATGTTCTCTGGCCAACATTTCTGTCACAGCCCTGTTGCAGTGTTCCAGTGAGCCTCAGGCACGCTCGAAGAACAATAACCTAATTTTCCACTTGAGGACCTTGCAGTCTCTAGGACTCAACATCATGCTCAATAACTTCAGAACCTGATTCCATCCATTTTTTAGCCACCCCACATCCATTTCCATTATGACATGGATTATGTTTTGCACAGTCACCCTTTTCAGGTACTCCTAAACTCATTATCTCATTATATGGGTTGCATTCAGTACAGTTCCCCCATTTTCTCCTATTCTTGGCTCTTGAGTGAGGCTGGAGTTGGGAGATTTCTCTTCCTTTAGGCTACTTCTGAGCTCATCATCTAATTAAGGAAAGTGGGTGAGTTCCTGCTGCTGGTTTAACCTCAAGTGAAGGTGGAATTTGCTGACGGGAGCACCAGGATGACTCAAAATGGAGTGACCCTCAGAAGGTTGAAAACTATTATAGAAATTACTGGAAAACCTCAGCAGGTCTAACAGCATCTGTGGAAATAAATCAGAGTTAATGTTTTAAGTCAACTGACTCTTCTTCAGGACTATCTCCTTCTGATTGTCAAATAAACCTCTTAAGAGACAACATTTACGTCATGAGCATGGTCTTTGCTGCCATAATTTCCTTAAATCCATGTTCTCTGGTGACCTTTCTACCACTGGAAACAATCTCTATTTATTCTTAACAGGCACCCAGCCAGATCGGTTTCCAGAGTCATAACTCTAGGACTTGGCAGATACACTTCACACAGTAGTCAACAACAATAAATGTATTTTCATGAGACATTTCTTGCACATCACAGTACCAGCCACTCATGCTGCTCAGTGCATTCATCACACCTCCATCATTCACCAGCAGCATTTGGGACTCATACCTATGAGTAAACTATTTTACCTCACACACATCGACTGACATTGCCAGCTTCCCGCTTCACATACCTAACAAAGCACTTCATAATGTTCAACCCTTATTAAATCTGCCCTCAACAACAACAATTTTACATCAAGCATCTTTAATAATCATTAATATGTCCCAATATTCTTTAATGAGTGATTATCAAACAAAATTTAACATTGAGAAACTTAAATAAAAATTAAGAAAGATGATTAGGGACTTCGTCAAAGGTGTTGCTTGTAATGAAGAAAGATAGAGCTAAATGACAGAGTGATTTAGGGAGGAAATTGGAATTGAGGTATCAGTGCTAAAATGAAGAAAATCAGGGATGTGTAAGAGACCAGAATTGAAGGGGCACAGAAATCTTAGATTATCTTAAATCTGTTATAGCACTGCAAGTGATTTTGGAGAGGCGGTGCGGATGAAGTCATGAATAAATTTGAATATAAGAATGTAAATTTTAAACTTGTGGCATTGCCTGACAGAACTAAGGTTGAACACAATTGAGCAGTAGGACAATGGATGAACAAAACTTGGTGTGAGAGGACTCAATGATGCAGAGAGCAATGTGGGACACTAGTCGGGAGATTATTAGAATAATTAAGATGGAAGTTAATAAATATGTTGCTAACGAATTCTGAAAAGGCAGTGGGATTTTGGGGGCAGGTGTTGAAGACCAATACCTCAATTCCAATTTCCTCCCTAAATCAATCTGTCATTTAGCTCTATCTTTCTTCATTACAAGCAACACCTTTGACGAAGTCCCTAATCATCTTTCTTAATTTTTATTTAAGTTTCTCAATGTTAAATTTTGTTTGATAATCACTCATTAAAGCATATTGGGACATATTAATGATTATTAAAGATGCTTGATGTAAAATTGTAAGTGATGTCTTACAGCCCTAATAGTAACTTTCCCCGTCTCCCCCAGTCCCCTTTAAAACTGTAACATCCTTCCTAAAGTGAGGTTGTTAGAATTGAATACATTACTTAGGCTGAGGTCTTAGCAGTTACTTACAAAGAATCTGGTATAACTTGCTTGCTTTTTGTTCTGTAGATCTGGATTTATATTTTTGCAACAGAATACTCGTAACTGGAGCATACTTCATTCTACGTGTATTACTAGTAGGATATAGTTTCAAGCTGTATCTAATCTTCAAAATTAAAGATAGTAAAACTTATAAGATTGTTATACTGTTTTGTAGTGAATTTGTAATTTTGTAAAAAAAATTAAAATCTTTTCTCAATAAAAATATGCACAAAAAATAGTAAAGTCTCATGACAGGGAACTGAAAAACTGAGTGCATGTGGTATTGAGGACAGAAACTTGCTAATTAGATGTGGTATTCTACACTCAGAGGTTGTAAAATTAACTGTAATAAATCTTATTATTTTTGGACTATGCATTGTTACTATACTGAAATAATGTTGAGCAAGTCATGAAACTGTACTAAACAGCTAAATCTTCTTAATCAGGTCCTGAATATCAGAAAAGAAGATTGCTTCAGGAACTAATAGAAAATGGAGGTAACGTAGAAAATACAGACCAGGAGCCTCCATCAATAGAAGAGCCTCCACCTACCCCTCCAGAGAGTCCTGGACTCCATGAAAAAGCTGCAACTCCACTTGAATCATCCCCTGCTGGCACTCCTTCTCCAAGTCCTTTGGAGACACCACCAGAGGTTAGAAAAATTAGAGGATCAAATCCCAAGATGGAAGACTCCAGCCACTTGAGTCCCGGCTACTGGAATGGTGAGCAAAATAAAAGTAACCGGTCAACTAGTCATCCTTCAACACCTTCTGGTTCACTGACCTTGCATGCTGAGAACAGGTCATCTGCCAATGATCGAAATCCTCTCAGGACCTCCAGTCTCCAGAACAATAGAAGAACCCCAACTAAACTGGAGGAGCAACTACAAAACAACTATGATTTGGATATAAAGCCCCTGGAAAGAATTGAAAGCAAGCCTAGTACAAATCAAAAGATCAAAGCAAGAGAACCCATCCCACCACATCAGCTGCAAGATGCTAAGTTCCATGACAGCTACCACAGTTACGCTGTGCGGACACAAGTGGGACCTCCACCTTTAGATTTAGTGGATGATGAAACTCCTGTAAAATTATTGCCAGTCAAGCAAGAAGCACACCCAGCAAAACCTTTAACACCAGAGCCAAAAGCAGAGATCAAAGCAAAAAAGCCAGAATCAGAACCAAAGCCAGTGCCTCAAGTGCAAGAAACCGTCGTACCACTTCCTAAACAGGAAAAACACTCACAACCCCGACCAGAATCCAGTCCTCAGTCCAAGCCTGAACCCAAGCCTGGGCTTAAATCCGTGTCAAAACCAGTACCTAAACTCATAACACAACCTGACACAGCAGGGAAAGAGGTAGCAGACGTGGCACAATTTGATCAGGTGAGTTTATCATTAGAGCCATGGGCATAATACATGGATTTACAATCTGATTTGCAAACTGTCTCCTGTGACACAATTTGGCTTTTAGAACAGCTGGATAAATACTCCACATTATAAATGTCCTCCTAGTATATTGTTACATTGACATTAAAATCCAAGCATGTTAAGGGGACAAGGCAAAGCAACATTGTTGACTGGATATTAATTGCATACAGGTGGCAGGCGTTAACAGGGGATTCACTTGAGCTCCTATAAATAAACACAGAAAATGTAGTTGTTGGGTTAGGAGGCATACACAGTAATGTGTAACTGTAAATAAATATGCAAGTGTTTAAAGATTGGCTTCAATTCTATCCTCCACCACCTGGTTCCATGGAATAGAACACATTTATCATGCCAATAGTAGTTTGATGTATTGAGTTAAATGATGGATCAGATCTTTTACTATGTTAAGACGCAAGCTTGTACCTTTATGTTTTCCAACATGCGTGTAAGTGTGGAGAAGTTCCCTATACTCAATTTAGTGAAAAGTTTAGTGCAGTGGAGGCATACTATTGTATGAACTATCACAGAACAAGAATAAATTTCACCATGAATAATAATCTTCATGTTCGTAAACCTAACTCCATTAATCATTTGAAATCACTGGATACTGATCACTGATCAAAATGGTCTTTCTATTTGTTGATATACTAAAGATCCAGTTTCCTTAAATTCAGAGTAGGAAAGCATTAAAAATGCTCCAAGTGACTTAAAGATATTGTGAATGAGCTGAAATCTACAATCTGTTACTTCCAGCTCTACTGAAGAGCCCAGCACCAATACTGATTGATCAGAATAAAGTAAAAAAGTAAACATTAGGCTGCAACTGTTGACATTTTGTCAAGCTTCATGGAAGGTTTCTCTCAATGAGGCGAAGTGAGTTTTCTTGCATTAATTATCCCAAGCTCTACTAATTAACTATGCACCACCTGCCTATGGCATCCCTTGTCAGATACTAACCAAATTCTACCAGGAACTGGAGGAACTTGCCACTGCCGGGATAACCTGGAATAGACCAGCATTCCTAACACAGACACCATCTTGGAACCCTGACTGTACACCTGGTCATTAGCACTCTGGAGTTTCCTTTCACTGTCAGTGGTTTAACACTGCCCCAAATCCAGTACTTTCACAACACGGAGGTGGCACGGTTGACACTTCCATGCACTTACAACTGTACATTTCTATCCTAATCACTGCTTAAGCATCTAACCACACTCTCACCATTCTGTAGCTGTATCCTTTCTCAGAATCCTAACTAAGTGACAGATACTCTGTCCTCACTGCCCACTGTAATCTTATCATTATTCACACTGGGGACATCATGGACAGAAATATATTCAAATAGTGCATGGCATAAACTTTTATTTGCAAAAATCAATAGAAATCGAGCAAGTAGAGACTGCATTCCCTGCAGGTACAAACACACTGTGCTGGCATGCTGAGCAATGTCTGGTTATTGCACCCAGCTCTCATTACTGGAAACAGGTAACAATTAAATCCAGCTTAGTTTGTAGCACCTGACTCAGTTTGACTCTATCATGTACAAGTGATCTTCCTCCCGTTTGATATCCTCCTCCTTCTCCTTGGAAGACTGCTCCAGCTTTCTCACACTCTTAGTTTTTATCAGATTCCATTGTTGCCTGCTTCAGTTATACGTAGTATGACATGTAAGATTATGTAGCACACACTGCCCTGAATATACTCAAGGTCCCCACCAGCCTATTGTCTGCTTCATCATGACTTTGGTCGATGAACCGGCTACATTGCATCCACGCTTGGTTTCATTTGGTGGTGGCGGGGCATTGGGGGGACATGTTACATAATGGAATCTTGCTCCAGTTGATCAGAATAGCAGTCAGTATTGCTGAACGTCTCTTCTTAAATGAAGTAATTTAAGTACAGCCAGGACTTTTGTGATGCAGTGAATGTATGTTCCTATCTCTGGACTAGGAGACTCTGGGTTCAAGTTCACTTACTTCAATGATATGCAGTAACATCTCTGAGTAGGTTGATAAGAAAATATCTATAAGTATGCCTTTCTTTAGAGTCATAGAGGGTTTACAAAGGGTTGATTAGCTGGATGGCTGGTTTGTGATGCAGAGTGATGCCAACAGTTGGGATCAATGATGTTGCCGTGTAAGACTGTCTTTCTCAATCTCCCCTTTTCTGGAATGAAACCACGTCCAGTCATCTCTGTCTAAGAGAGCAGCCCTATTGTTCAAAATAGGACCATGGGACTTTCCCTTTACTTGACGTCTACAGCACAGAGTCAGTACTGGTCGAAAACAAGCACCTACCAATTCTATCTCCCATTTCCCAGCATTAGCATGCTTGGCATTACAGGGGCACATCTAAACACTATTTTCTATTTAGTAACAGAAAGATAATTTTAGATGTTTATTCTTCTCTGGTCATATTTGATTAAATTTAGAATTTATGACTTATTTTTGGAATGCCCAGAAAGAAATACAAAATGGTTAAGTATAAATTTTAACTACTTAAAAATGTTAATTTTATCATATTGGAGAAATTTGAGCTTCTTGTAAAATTATAAAGCTATATATATGAAATATTTCTTCTTAAAAATTATAAATTGGTGCCCATTATGTTGCAGATCTCCAGCAAATTGGTTGGGCCACTTTTGGAATACTGCATTCAATTCTAGTCTTGCTGCTATAGGAAAGATGTTGTTAAACTTGAAAGGGTTCAGAAACGATTTACAAGGAAGATGCTGTGATTGGTGGGTTTGAGCTCTAGAAGAGGATGAATAAGCTGGGGCTATTTTCCCTGGAGCTGAGGGGTGATCTTAGAGAGCTTTATAAAATCACAAGGGGCATGGATATGATGAATAGCTAAGGTCTTTACCCCAGGGTAGAGGAATCCAAAACTAGAATGCATAGGTTTGAGATGAGAGGGGAAAGATTTAAAAGGGACTTAAAGCGTACGTTTTTCACACAGAGAGTTGTGTATATATGGAGCAAGCTGGCAGAAGAAGTGATAGAGGTGGGTCAATCACAACATTTAAAAGGCATCTGGATGGGTATCTGAATAGGAAGGGTTCAGGATATTGGGTCAGTGTGGATGAGTTGGACCAAAGGATCTGTTTCCGTGCTGTATAGCTCTGAGTTAATGTGACTCAGCATTAATTATGAAGTTAGTATACTGTTTAAAAATCCAGTTATGCCTCATTTACATGATTAAGTTTATCAGTGGTTTTTGCAATGAGAAAAACAGAGGGGAAGTTCTCAGCAGTTCCTTGATTATTCAGATGACAGTCTGGGGATGCCTTAACAGCACACTATGGAGGAGCACAGTCCATATTATTCTAAGCAAACTGTCAATTTTAGAGGCATAATAACAGCTAATGCTGATAACTTTGCTGTCATTTACCATCGCAAACTTGTATAAAATCAGAAGAAATTTGATTAATATTTTCAACTCTGTAACAAAGTTGGTTGTAACAATAATAAATTTTGCTCACAAAAGTTTGAGGTATAACATTCCAATTTCATACAGAACTGTAAGAGTTCTGCTTCCTCAATACGTAGTATAGATGCTCCTTGTAAAAAGATAGAGATATAATTTAGCTAAGTCCTTACTTGTTGACATCAGTTGTCAGAACAAAATACTGCTGGTGTTGAATCAGCTCAAAGTACTGGTCAGCTTGCTGGCATTATTTCAAGCTCTGGTCAGAATACCCATTTATGCTTTGAATATCAATTTACCTGGGGCTTACTATGAAATACCTCAGTGCCCAATGACAGACCTATCCTGTAATAAGCATGACTGTACTAACAGAACCTTCGTATTGTGTGCCCAAGTCAGGTTACCAAGTCTATATGGAGGTTTGACTTGCTTCTAAAATATGATCACCAGGCAGATTGTTTCCGGAATTATTTCATGTTCAAAAACACACAACCTATCTTTTCCTCAGGAAGAATAGAAATTTAGACCTTAATAGAAAATAGATATTAGATAAACATGAGTTTGAGCCCTTTTTGGATGAACCAATTTGCTAGAAGTCCATGATTTGTGGCACAAGAAATACAAATATCATTGTATTGCCATTATCCTTCTGGATGCATCCTATGTCCTGTTCAATTATGCTTCATCTCAATTTATGTAAATCTTATTCTGTATGGGAAATATTAGAGTATTAAAGTGTTATATTTAATAGCATCATGCCAAAGTTAACAATAGCATTATTTTCACATGTAATGTTTACAGTAAGTACTTTTAGTGTGTGATAGTAAGTTAAACTTGTAGTGTTGAAAGATATTTGAACTGCAGCACTGCTTTAACTAATACCATATGTTGTTTAAAATATCCAGATTGGTATTGCAATGAATATATTGAAAGGAAATAGACAAAGTGTACTTGGTCTTTTCAAAAATATTTTTAAAGCCTTTATATGAACTAAACCTGTGTCATGATCTATCTACTGCTTTAGATAATCTCTTTGCAAGCATGTCAGACTGTGGGAGGTTGGATGGCTAAAACTCCAGAATTTTGAATTACTTTTCTTATTACAGGATCCTCACAGAAAATAAACAGTTTAGTTTTGGAATTGTATATAAATAATTGGCAAAATTAAATACTTATAGAATATAAACATCTTAAAACCATTATTTGCACCTATTTGAAATAATTAGTGACAGCATGTTACAATCAACAAACTGTACATTTTGTTGTACAATACACCCAGAATGTTGACGAATTATTTATGTTTATTTCAGGGACCTAATACCATTATGATTGCCATGGTCATTCTGTTGAACATTGGCCTAGCTGTCTTGTTTGTTCATTTCCTAACATAACTTGTTTGTAAGGTAAGAACCAGATTTTCATTCAGATAACAAAGCAGTAACAAAAACAACTTATGTTTATGTAGCACCTTTAATGTAATAAACATTCTGAGGAGCCTCACCTCAGTGTTACAAAACAAAATATGGCAGCAAGCCACTTATGGAAATATTATGTCAGGTGATAAAAACCTTAGGTCAAACATGTGGTTTTAAGGAGTTTCATAAAAAAAGGAAAGCAAGGCAAAGAGGTGGGGAGGAGGTAGGGCAAGATTCAAGATGTTGTGGTTCTGTTCGCCGAGCTGGAAGTTTTTGTTGCAAACGTTTCGTCCCCTGGCTAGGCGACATCATCAGTGCTTGGGAGCCTCCTGCAAAGCGCTTCTTTGATGTTTCCTCCGGTGTTTATAGTGGTTTGTTGCAAACATTTCGTCCCCTGGCTAGGCGACATCATCAGTGCTTGGGAGCCTCCTGCGAAGCGCTTCTTTGATGTTTCCTCCGGTGTTTATAGTGACTATAAACACCGGAGGAAACATCAAAGAAGCGCTTCGCAGGAAGCTCCCAAGCACTGATGATGTCGCCTAGCCAGGGGATGAAACGTTTGCAACAAAAACTTCCAGCTTGGCGAACAGAACCACAACAACGAGCACCCGAGCTACAAATCTTCGCAAAAACTTTGAACAAGATTCAAGATCTTAGGACACAGATAGCTGAACACACAGTCATCAGTATTGAAGCAGTTGCGATCAGGGACCATAACAGTCTGGAATTAGAGGAATATAAATACAGAAGAACCTCAATTATTCGGCATTCAGTTATCCGAATATCGGATTATCCGGCAAGATCGCAAAGTCCCAATGCTGGGCTAAACTATGTTATCCTACATTTAATTATCTAGAATTTGATTAACTGCCCACCTATGTCCTTCAGATAACCAAGGTTCCTCTGATTCTTGAAAGGTTGAGACTTGACAAGATTGCAGACATAGGGAGCGATGACACTTGGGGGATTTCAAAATAAGGATGAGAATTTTAAAATTAAAATATTTCTTGAGCAGGAGTCATGTAAGTTGTGAGCACGGGTGAACGAGATTTAAGATGCTCAGTTGTGCAGCAGAAGTTTGCTAATTTCAGGCTTATAGAATGAAAAAATGTAGGAGACCAGGCAGGAATATATATTGGAATAATCAAGTCTGGAAGTAATAGCATAGAGGAAGATTTCAGCAGTAGACAAGCTGAGACAGGATTTTTGAGTAATGTTATGGAGGGGGAGAAAGGCAGTCTTGGTGATGGCATGACTGAGGTCAGCAAATCGTTTCAGGGTACATGACATCAAGGTTGCGAACAGACTGGCTAATCTCAGATTGTTGCTAGGATGAGAGATGGAGTCACTAGCTCAGGATCAGAGTTTAGAATGGGGACCCAGTATTTAATTGGTGGATATTTTGGGCTCATACTGGTTGTCAGAGAAGCTGTCTGAAAATTTAACCAAGTAGAGATGAGAAAGGTAAACCTCGATCCTGTCAATGTACATCTGAAAACTAACATTGTGCTTTTAGATGATGTCAATGAGAACATATGAAGATAACAACATCAGAAATGCCCTCAAGTCCATTCTACCATTCGGCAAGATCATATCTGATCCACCCAAGGCCTCAACTGCTCTTTCATGCCAACTCAGCAGAGCTGCCAATTGCACGATATTTCAAAAATCTATCTACCTCCTCTTTAAATACTTTCAGCGACTCATCTGCCACAACTCCTTGGGGTACAGAATTCCAGAAACTCATTACCCTCTGGGAGAAGAAACTCCTTTGTATCTGAGTTTTATCTGCATGTCGGCTTATTTTGTAGCTATGTCACCTAGTTTGAGATGCTCCCACTGTGCATTTACCTGTTAGAATCTTGTATCTTCATTCTTCTAAACTCTAATTAATAAAGATCTAACCTATTTAGCCATTTTTGACAACCCCTTCATCCCAGGAATCAGCCCTGTGAATCTCTTTTAAACAGTCTCCAAAGCTACTACATCCTTTTTGTAAATACAGGAGCTGCAGATACAGCCTCATCAACACCCTGTGCAGTTTTAACAAGACTTTTTTTGTTTTGAAACTCCAAACCACTAGCAAGAAGGGCCAAAATCTAACTTTGTGTTTCATGCGGAAGAGCACACAGATCCCTCTGCATTGTACGTTTTTTGGAATCTCTCTCCATTTAAATAATAATTTGCTTTTTGATCCTTCCTACCTCACCACATTTAACTCCATCAGCCAAAATCTTGTCCAGTCACTCAACCTATCTAAATGTCCTCAAAATAACATCCTCCTATCTATTTTTGTATCATCAGCAAATTACACTTTGTCCCTTGCTCAAAGTCATTAATATGAACAGTAAATAATTAGGACTGATCCTTGTGGTACTCCACTAGTTACATCTGTCAAGCCTGAAGACGTCCCATTAATCCTAATTCTCAGCTTTGTGTGTTAACCAATCCTCAATCCACACTAACATATTACCCTTAATACCATAAGCTCTTTTCTTTTACAATAACATTTATGTGACACCTTATAGAACATCTTCTAAAAATCCAAATACACTACGTCTACCAGTTCTCCTTTATAACTCTGCTTGTTATATCCTCAAAGAAGTCCAGAAAATTTATTAAAATGATTTCTCTTAACCATGTTGACTTTGATTATGTTAATCTTTTCTAAGTGCTTTGCTGTTTCTTAAAAATAGATTCTATCATTTTCCCAGCAATAGATTTTAGGCTAACTGTCCATAGTTTCCCGCTTTCTGTCTCCTTACCTTCTTGAACAAGGGTATTTCACATTCCTAGAATCCAATAACTTCTGGACTATTTTGTCCAATGTTTCCATTATTTTGACCAATGCTTTGCAGGCATTTCCTTTACAACCTTTGGATGCAAGCAATCAGGTCCTGATGACTTGTCTGTCTTTAATTCCATTAGTTTGTCAAATGTTTCTTCTCTTGTAACAGAATCTGTTACAAAATATTTTCTCTCATTAACACCTTGTTTGTCTGTCCTTCAGAATTGCTTCCAATAGTTTCCCCATTACTGAGATTAGACTGACTGGCCTGTAGTTTCCAGGTTTATGCCTTGATTGCTTTTTGAATAACAGTACCACATAGGCTGTCCTCCAGTCCTCAGGCATCTCTCCTATGACCAGAGAGGAATTTAAGATATTGCCAGCATCCCTGCGATGTCCCCGCTTGCCTCAATCAACAGCCTGGGATACAATTCATCTGGCCCAGGGGACTTATCTAATTTTCAGCTAACAAGATTACTCAGAACTTCCTCTCTGTCTACACTACCTTATTTAATTCTATCATAGTTATTCTGCCTCTCACTAATGAACACCAACACAAAGTATACATTCAGAACCCTGTCTACATCATCTAGCTCCACATGTAAGTTACCACTGTGGTTCTTAATGGTCCCTATTCTTTCCCTTGTTTTCCTTTTATCTTTAATGCACTTGTAAAATAAACTAAGATTTTCCTTTATTTTATATGCCACCACACTTTAATGCTCCCTTTTTTTCTGTCCTAATTTCCTTTTTAAGTTCCCCCCTGCATATTCTATACTCCTTCACATATTCTGTTTAAGCCCTTAGTATCTGCCATAAGCATCCCTTTTTCTCTTTATCCAATTCTTTATATCTCTTGTTATCTAATGTTTGCTGGATTTGTTGGCCCTACCCTTTAGATTTATTGGAACAGGTTGTCCTGTACTCCATATTTCTTTCTTGAACGCATCCCACTGCTCTGACCCAGATTTACCTAAAAGTATCTGTTCCCAGTCCACTTTAGCTAAATTACTTGTGATCTTATTAAAGTTCCCACAATTTAGAACTTTGACTCCAGGCCCATCTTTGTCCAGTTCCATGATAATCTTGAATCTAACGGAATATTGATCGTTGTCTGCAAAATGCATCTCCAATAAAACTTCAACCACGTACCCAATTTCATTACCTAAACTTGAGTCCAGGACATCTCTTGTAGGACCTCCAATATACTGACTTTAAAGGTTTTCCTGGATGCAATATAAGAATTCCAGTCTGTTTAAACCTTTCATGGTTAATGTTGAGGAAATTAAAGTTCCCCATTAACGCTCCCTATTACCCCTCCCTGCAATTTGCCTCCATATCTGCTTTTCTATTTCTCTGTTAGAGGGCTTGCAGTACACTTCCAGCAATGTAATTGCTCCATTTTGGTTTTCCCTCTCCACAGGTGTTGTTCCCCTCTCATTCAAATCTGCCATTATCGTCCCTCTCCTCAAAATAATACTCTTGACCTCACAGTCCTTGTATAAACATAGAGAGGGGTGATAATGCCAAATTTAAATGAGAGGGGAAAAACACCTGCAGAGAACAAACTTGCAATGATACTGGCCAAAAGGATGTTAGGGAGATATTCAATGATGATTGGTTTAGTGGGAATAAGATCAATGGAACCAGAGGTGGGTTATAAAGACAAGATAAGCTTAGAGGGAATATGAGGGAAATAAAGAAACTATGAGAAAAAAATGAGAGCTCAGGGTATGGTAGGATGAGTATTAGAGGAAGTGCGCAAGTGGGAGGAAAGCAGCAGAACTAGTAGATCAAATGGTCCATATCTCCGTGACAAAGATGTTGACAAACTCCTTGCACTTACAATTGCTCCACAATATGTTTGGTCCTTTAACAATCTTTATTTGATTCAGTTGTAAAATAGAAAAGCCTAAGGTTTTCTTATAACATTTTTAGAAATTTCCTCTTAATTTTCTCTTAAACCAAGAATGATGTCACTCAAATTCTTTGTGTTCGTTGCAGAAGCTCTTGTGGTACTTTTTCTGATGAGAATAAGGAAGACGACTTTTGGAAAGTTAAACATCCTGCAAGACCTGACACAGAAAGACACTGCAGAGTCTGATTTTACTGCTCCCTTTTGAAGAATTCCCTGATCTGTTTTCTGTCACCAGTTTGTGCCCTACAATTTTGGAAATGAGATACATTGGAAGATCTACAACTGACCTGAATTTATTTGTAGAAACTAACAACTGCCTTACCTTATGTCTGTGTTTATATAATACAGTACTAGCTGCCAAGGATTGTGCTTGAAAGTTTGGATTATTCTATTGTATAAAGGGAGGGGAGGAGAGGAAAAGATTCTCGAAAAGAAAAGGTTGACTTAGTTAAGGGAGATCTTACTCACATATTTTTGTAGGTTTGATGACATTTTTGGTTAATCTAGGTACAATGAAAAAAAATTAATATGAACATGACTGTATGTACTTAACTCTTAAGTCTAAAAGATTTAGGGCTATATTTTCCTCTGTTCATTATTCCCCATGAAAAATGTAAAGTGGTGTTCCCCATTTTATGTGCACTCTTTCCCCACTGAAAATAACAGAGGACATTACTTCCTTAGAGATTGCCTTTTGGAAGAAGAGATTGTGGATGCTTTGCGCTGCATTCATAGGCCTTTTTATATGTCATGAAGGGAAATATTGGTCTGTCGTGAATTTTTAACACATTGTTCTCTTTCTCTCTGCATTACAGTCCTAATCAGATGAGTAAGAGAATTATGATTCATGTTTGTTGCATGTTTGTCAATGAACTATTTTTCATAATATTTTAAAATTAATTATGCCAACTACATACTTAAGTCAGTATTTATTTTTGAGCAATGCTGTCATAAGCTAAATGAAAAGGGAATGCACAAATCTGCTTTTAACATCGTGAAGCTTTCAGAATTAAATTTATTAAAAATACAAGGAAGACCAACACTACTTTGCAACAAATTTAATACTGCTTTACATTTTGAATGCCATATTACATTTTAAAAAACACGTAATTGCAGTTAGTAACCATATATTTTTGACGAAATTTTTTGGCACATTGAAGCTGTACAACTACAAGATACAAATCACAGACCTTGTTTCTCTTTAAGATTTTTTTAAAAAAATGCCTAACAGTATTTCTGTCAATGCATTCAAACTACAGTCTTGAGCCTAGACCAGCCATGTCACAAAGTACTTGCTACTTGATTGCTTTCAGGGTATTACCCTTTCCATTTTTGTGCTGAAGTACAAAATCTTTTGAGCTTTTTTTTCTTGCTTTTCTCTGCATGTGTGCACTTTGTAGAATGATAGCATAGGTGATTTTAAATTTTGTTTTACATATGACAAGGTATTTATGCTTTTTGTGTGGATATACATTCAGGACTGTTTTACCTTGTAAGATTTATATGAAAAAAGATAAAAGTACCTCAGAGATGCATGCTTCTCCAAAATTTTGATTGAAATGCTTATTTAGTATTTTCAGGTCTTGTTACAATGTGAATAATTACACCAGCCACACTGAACACTTCCAGATATTTAAACAATTTCTATAAATACGTTTTGGTAAATATTACCTTGTTGGGTGTTACCACCAGAAGGATTTTTGTGGGAAATGGTCCAGTAAAGAAATGTGTATTTATAACCTGAAACACACGATATTTTTAAAAATCCTCCATAATTTGAATATCCAAAACATCATATCGTATTCTGAGTGTCTTTTTTACACTGCCTCGTGATGAGACAATGAAAGTGAAATGAATTGAAATTAATGTAATTAGACAGTTATTACATTAAACAGTTTTGACATTGTAAACTGAGGGAAGTTTAGTTCAGTCACATGTTATCAGAAGCATGAGGATTAGTGCCTTAAATTACAGATATTTCTTAATACACATAAAATACTTCAAATTGTAATTTTTAAAAAATCTCATTGATGTTCTGAGTTTCAAAACTCTATATTAGATAATGGGAATCACCATTGTCTGACTTAGGATCCATAGGTACAGGAAGTCACATGATTAAACCTTAAGAACTTGCTGGAAAATGCACTAACTTTTAAAGGTTATAAACCAGAGTGAACCTAGCATATTCCAAAGCCCCAATATAATGGTACTTTCTATAATATTTAATTTCTCAATTTGAAATAGTAGAACTGATTTAAATTTTGACAATATTGTTAAAAATGTGTAGTTGCAGATTAGTCACCCCACTATGAAATCTTCCCAATTATCGTTGCTTTTGACTCCGGGTAAAGAGCACAACTGGCTACAAGCCTGTGACCACCTATTTTCTACTATCACTGAAAGGTGAGATCACTTGGCTGTTTGTTTAATTTGATGATTTTAATCATGCTGGGACTGATTATAACTAGCTGAGATTGGCATTTATGACAAGGTAATACCTTTAGATGGATTTGGGAAATTTTCTTGTTTTCTGGCAGTATTACATTGCAGTTTTAAAAGGGTCTTCTCACCCAACACCCAAGAACCTGCCAATTTCAAATGATAGACCTGTTTATTATGCAAATTAGGGTACTATGACCAAGTTAGGACTTTGATTTCAATTTCAAGGGTGACATGGTGGGAGAATTCATTGCAGTTCAATCATGTTTTTTTGCCTTTCAGCAGTTTAAACAGTGATCTGTAAATGGATTAATTCCAGAAGCTGCAAGGAAACTTTTTCCAAGTTAAATTTGTGCAAAGCCAAGAAGAACTGTGGTTCTGCCCATAGGTCCAGAAAGAAATTACAAATCAGCGATGGTGTGAATTTACCTCCCTGACTTTATCTACATCTCCCCTGTAAGTTGCGGCAAAATGTGCATTGAGTCTTCAGCTTCCCTTTGTTATACATCTAGAGCCAGATTTTTGCAGCTGTGAGGACTCCAGGGACTTAAAACTACCAGTGGGAGCTACATATGAAAGTCCTGCCATGCCTCCCCATTTCCAACCGATGTCATTACGGCAGTGTGGTATAGGAGTCAGGATTTGACTCAAGCATGAGCAATAGTTAGGTAAGGGGTAAATGTAGGGGTATGGGTGGGTTGCACTTCAGCGGGGCGGTTGTGGACTTGTTGGGCCGAAGGGCCTGTTTCCACACTGTAAGTAATCTAATCTAATCTAACAGTGTTATGTTCAAACTGATCCCATTTTCATGGCCGCAAAGGCACTATCCCACTGTGTGAGACTTACAATCCTTATAAAGTATGTAGCATTGTCAAGTTAAATGGCCGACTTTTTACAAATTGAAACTGCAGACTCATGAAATATGAAGCAAAAACAGAAATTGCTGGAAATTCAGCAAATCTGGCTGCATCTGTGAGGAGAGAACAGAGTTAATGTTTCAAGTCCAGTGATGTTTCTATTCTGAACCAATTCTGATGAAGGTCCTAATGGTTAAGACAAAACTGGTTTAAAATCAGAACAGGAGCAAGCCTTTCAAACAATCTGAATGGTCCCGAAGAGTCACTGAACTTGAAACATTAACTCTATTTCTCTCTCCCCAGATGTTGCCAGACCTGAGGGGTTTCTCTAGCACTTCCTATTTTGTTGAGGCAAAAAAGATGTCTGCCAGTGTTTGGGAGTTAAAGAAAATCTGCTCGAGCAATGTGAATTGTTGTTTTTAGAGTATTATTAATGATAGGTGGTAAAAAGCAGCCAACCATTATCATAATTTGGGAGGGGGTTTAAGTTCATAGTTTAATTGACAGCTCAATTTAAATAGGTTATTTAAAATTCTGTCTTTGTGCAATTATGAATACAAGTACTTAATTCTTTTGTAGAGAGGATTAAGTACTTGAGGAGTTTCAAATGTATTGATGGGATTTGAATGGACTTTTTATACACTGAAATCTGCAACAAAGTTTCTAGAACTTGTTTAATTTGAACATGAACTTCTGTAGTCTGCCAGTGTTGGATGCTCGATGAGCTGGCGTGGAAGATGTAAAGGCAAAGGCCAGCAGATCAGGGGCATGGGTTAGCATTGGTGCTTTTAGAGACCATGGGTGGTTCATGAGGTGGCATTGTGCCATAAGAGCTCTTGAAAGTCGGTGAGTAGAGACTGAGGGAGTATTATGAGTGGGAGAAAGATGCTGTGCATGGCAATGGGAATTGGGTCGGAACTGTTAAGGTTAGAGGGCCTAATGGATTAAAATAAACTCGGACAAAATTCCAGAGAATAGAAACAAGCCTTTCAAAGAGTCTGTATAGTGACACTCCTATAGCCCTTGTGGTCACTTCCAATCTGCTCAATTCCACTCCAGGATCTCCATTACCCTAATTTTTCCCACTCCCTGCTGCACTGCCCCACACACACACACATACACATGCGTACATACCCTGTTGAGGCATATGCTTTCAGGATATAGTGAGTTGAGCTGGGAAATTTCCCAAATTGAATTATTGATATCAGGCAAAATGCATCTCGGGTTTCCCACAGGCAGGTGAGGAGAGGCCACTGTTCAGTCACTGTTCTCCACGATGCAACTGGCTGGAGTGTTTAAAAATTACTCCTTTATTTCCTTGTAAGGAAGCATTTTTGGAATCGTGCATGATGTACTTCAATTTTGAATGCCATCAGTTTTTTTTAAAAAAGCAAACAATCTATGGGCCTTGATTTCTGCATTCCCATTAAAAGTTACCCTGATAATTGTCACTTAATGTCAAGTGCCTAGACATCCTGCCAATTGCTATGATCAGTATAAGTACTGCACACAGCAGTTTTGCAATTGAACATTGAAGTTTCAGAATATGGAATCTAATTTTAACATGTTTTTCTTTTCATGTGTAATTGAATGCCACTTTTTCGGTCGAGGTGATTGGAACAGGAACTTCTGATAAGTAAATATAACCCTTTAATCTAAACATTATGCAGAAATCAAGAATAGATTGGCTAATAAAAAGCAAATAAAACAGGTTAAGAATTAAACTGATTCTAAAACAGCTTTGCTGAATATTTCAATGAAGATATATTTTTTTATTTTGTGGGATCCACAATGAATTACAATAATGCAATTGTGATTGAACACACAAAATATTTTAACAAGCTGCAAGTCATTATTTCAGTTTGACCTGGTAAAGGAAATAACAATAATGAAACATTTTTGCTGTGCGGGTATCTAACAGATACTGCCATTAGCTAGGCCTGCCCTTGCATGGTACGTTTCCAAAATACTTGTGCATCAAGTGCTAAATGTGTGAGCTGATAGTGGTGCAGGGAGAGAAACAAAGGAACTGGGGCATGAGTGAACAGGGCAAGAAACTGCATACTGGCTTTATCAGATTAGATTGTGATCTAAACATTACAAGAACTGAGAAGTGAGCGTATGTTGAAATCAATGCCAAATAATTTCCAGGAAGAGAAATAATCAGAGTGGGTAAGAAGGTTTGGATAAAAAGTGAGGAAGAAAAGAATTTTACTTATTACAATTACTAAAAACTATTAAAGCCTGAAGAGGTGAGTGTCATTTTCAGAGAGGGTAATTAGCATTAATACTTACAATTTGTTAAAGGGATACTTAAATTGCAAATGACAAGACAACTTCTGGTGGAAGTTCAATTCCTAATAACTGTGCAAACACCTGAACTTCACATTGGTCAATATATTGTCAGTATGGAGATTGACAGTGACATGCCATTTTGTGAATCAATGACAGAGCTGAATATCTTGGATATCAATTATTGGATCACTGCATTAAATAGCCAGAACATTTTCATCTGACATTGCTGTGCCACGTATGGATAAATAATGGTGAAGGTTATTCCCATTTAATTTGCCCATAAATTATAGCCTGTTGAACATTTTGCTATAATCTAGGTAGACACCAGTAACTTATTTACAAAAAAATGAAATTAAAAATCCCATTAATATACCCAAAGAAGAAAGGCATTAAATTGCACAATTTTAAACTTTTTAAAAAATTCATAGAGGAGTGAAACAAAGCAAATACTGTTTTGACTAACTGCTTTGGTTATCTCCATTGCTGTAGGAGTTCCTCCTGTGTAGTGACTTAATCCCAACCACCTTCAGCTACTTCATCCATGACCTTCCCTTCATCATTACATCAGAAATGGAGTAGGGTTCACTGATTGCACAACATTAACCACCATTCACAACTCCCTGGTACTAATGCATCTGTGTCCAATTGTAGCAAGACTGGAGCAACTGTCAGACATGAGCTGATAGGTAGCAAGTAACTTTCTGATCACACAAATACCAGACAATGACCATCTTCAACCAGTGAGAATCTTGTCATTTACACTTTTCATTCAACTCAATCCAAGACTATCAACACCTGAGGATTACCGTTGGTCAGAATACAAACTGCACATGCCATATAAATTCATGGCTATAAGAGCAGGTTAAAGGCTGAAAGTTCTGAAGCAAATAACTCCTCTCCTGATTTTCCCAAAGCCTCTCCAATTTTCTGCAAGGCACAGATCAGGAGTATGATTGAACACTCTGCATTTCCTTAGAAGAGTAGATCCCAAAAAGCTAAAAAAGCTTGACACCATATAGGACAAAGCAGCGGCCTTGATTGACAATTGATTCACAACCTTCAACATTCATACTCTCTGTCACTGATGCTCAGTGATAGCAGTTTGTGCCATCTACACAAGATACACTGTACCAACGTAATAAGCTTCCTTTGACAGCATCTTCCAAAACTGTGACCTCTAGAAGGGCAAGGGTTGCAGAAGCATGGCAATACTAACACCCAGGGAAAGTTCCCCTCCAAATCATACACCATCCCGAATGTTATTACATTGTTTTTTTTTCACTCTCATTAGGTCAAAATACTAGAACTTCTTAACAGCACTGTGAGTATAAACATCATAAGGATTACAGGGTCTGCAAGAAAGCATTTCACCCCTGTTTTTCAGAGGGAATAAGGGATAGGTAATAAATGATGGCATATCCAGCAATGCCCAAATCCTGTAAACTAAAAAAAACACATGATCAACATGCATTAAACATGAATTAACAGGCAAATTGCTGTTGGATTATAATCTGTAAATTACACATTAAGTGGCAATTATAATTAAGGCCAAGATTAGAGTGGTGCTGGAAAAGCACAACAGGTCAGGATGCTGCCTGACCTGCTGTGCTTTTCCAGCACCACTCTAATCTTGATTCTAATCTCCAGCATCTGCAGTACCCACCTCCGACTAATTATAATAAAGGTACATCTAACAAATTGGTTTAGCAGTCTTGCACACAGATCAGATCAAACAGATGAAAAAAATTGAAAACTCTTTCTTCCTTACAACGAATTTCATCTCCTTCTCAGACTTCTCCTCACCCCAGCCATAGGGAGCAGATCTCCAACTAAAAGAAACAACAGAAATAATTAACCTCTTTGCTTATACTTAGCTTCTCAGCCTAACCTCTGTTTTATTCATGTTGCCTTTACTGAACCCTGAACTCACCAATGCAACTACTGAACTCGATAGCTTTGCATTATGTGAATCAGTTTCAGTCAGTTCAGTTTTGGTTTCAGTTTTTGTTTCCTTAAGAACTGTGAATTTTCTTGCCTTGTTCCCCAAATGAGATCTATCTTTAAAAAAAAATGATAGTTTGAAATTGAGATTCCATCAAAACATACAAGCCCATGCTTTTTATTTGGCATTATTTTAGGACCAGTGGTAATCAGACCCATGGTAACTGATTAGAAAATCTAGGCCAAAATCTTTAAGATGAGATTTCAGTTAGTTTTGCTTATAAAACAATAAAGACATACATTCAAGATAAATTTGTTCCAATTATGTTTATACAACTGATCAGACCTTTGCAAGAAAATCTGACTTCTGTCAATCCTATTGGATTATGATACAAAGCATGAAACTAAAGAGTATTTTGTATTTTGGTGTAATAAGATACTTTGGACTCTGAATGTAATATATAAGATAATCTTTGATCCTGCTGTAGTAGATCTGCTCCAATGATTTTTGTCACTTAAAAATGCCAAGTACTGAGTGTAAAATGAGAATTTTAGGTGTAAATTAGCTAATTAATTCAATTAACTAAATGGTTCCATGTAATTTCTTACTGCTTATTGATTATCAATAGACAAATAAATTAGTGATACTGAGAATATCCATGCATATTTCATGCTGTTTTCAAACTCAAACATCCATTAACTTACTGTGTAGTAGTCTTCTCAGCAGAATATGCTGTATTAAATGTTACCTTATTTATTTATGTTAGAATACATTCACCATGTAGAAGTTTTAATGCTTTCATATGACTGTAGACAATTAAACTTTGTTCTCTTTTTTCTGTTACTGTTGCTAGATATGAAACAAAAATATTTTAGGTCTATGTTCCACTTATGCACGACCTTTTCATGAATGTTATTCATGTTTTAAATCTTTTTCTGCCTTTGGACAGAATTTAATCACCTATACAGAAACCTTGAAGTATAGAAACAAGGAGATATTGCAGTTAAATAGGATGTAACAGTGTTATATGTGTTTATTTTTCTTGATATATAAAAATCTGAGGAGCCAAAAACCAGTTTGTACTTTGCTACAGAAAACAGCAATATATGTTTTGTATTTTTAACTGGCTGAAAACAGCAGTGACATAAAACACTCTGAAGTACAGCCTGTGGCCATTTTTTGATATTGACATGGATTTAAACTTAATATAAACAATGTTTAATCTATGTTTATTTATTATATTGCATGTGTAGCTCAGGCCGCCAGGATTTTAAGTTTCATTATTTCTGCAAAAGACTAAAATAATCAATTATATAAGTAAGCTACTGTAATTTCTGTGGTTACTTAAATAAGTGTTAATTTCTTGTAAATAATTTTATTGGTATGAAATATTCTTCTGATTAGAGCAACAATAAAGTCTTTAACAAAATAACCAACAAGAAAGAAATGATTTGATATCTAAACCTGAGAAGTGACCTTATCAGTTAATAGGTTGAATTCTATAAATTAAGCCTTATTGGCATTAGGCCTGGAAAACCGGAGTTTAGTTTTCTGTTGGCTTAATGGAAACTTGAAGCTGCATTAAGTTTACACGATGTCATTGAGGTAGAGGCAGCCTGTTATTAGTTCAGACTTAGGTCAGATTTAGTTGGATGTTATTTGTTCATCATTACTACACTGGGGGCAATAGATCTTTTGAAAGAAAGTCAATAAAGCAACATATGTAAATTTTAGAAGGTCCACATTGAATCCTTTCGAACTTTTGATGTGACAGAACAATTTCAAATTCCTTTATTAAATTTTAGTGCATTGTACATTTCAGGGTTAGATACAGTTAGCCTTGCCTGTGATATCGCAGGATGTTGGTATTGACACATGCATAATGAAAGGTCTGAGACTAATCACTGAGAATGCTGCACAGATAGAAAAAGAATAAATTATGCCAAAACTGAAACTTTGTCTCAAAATTTCCCCTACAAATAGTAAGGTTGCTGAATAGCATTGGTCATTTATATTCATGGTAACTTCACACCCAAATATTGTATTAATTTTGCTTATAGTGTGTGTATATGTGTGCGTTGAACACAAATTGAAGTCCGAGTGTTCAATGAGCCTCAGTTCAATTATGTTGCATCAGTATGCCTTTCAAATGAAAAACAAAATATGTCTGATTGAGGCTCCACAGACTAACAAGATGGCATGAGCACTATAAACACTGTACAAAATTAATCCTGCTGGTTTACTTTATGATGATATTAATGTGTTTTCTTGTTCAAATGAACAGTTTCCCTTCACTGTTGCTTTTAAATAAACATACTTTTCATTCCTTGTTTTTGTATTGAACATTTGTCTAAAATTGCCAAATAGATTTGTTTAGCAATCTGCAGAGTTAACTGAGCTCAGGAAGAATAGCAGTAACCATAAATAGCATTAACATACTTGAAACAAGGTGAAATAAAAATCTAGTCTGGATTCTCACTGCCATTTACCATCTAGTGATTCACTATTAGAAGTGCATTAAGTGGTAAGTATGGAGTATTTTATCCTTGGTATCCTCTTCCATTGTCAAATAGTCATCATTCAATAACAACGTTCACAAGATACAAGTGCAGGTCATTGGGCAATCAGCATTAACGTAGCCAAAAGCAAAGTTAATACCTTTCTGAATCTGCACTTTCCTCCCTAAAAATATTTATTTTCTGACTGCATTCCCCAAAAACTCAAAAGCTTAAATTTATAAAACAATTGCAACATGGTAAAAGTGCTTCACAGTAGCACAATTAGGGAAATTTATCACAAAATCATATTTGTTATGTGGTCAGAAACTTGGTTAAAAAGGTAGTTTCTAAAGAGCAAATTGAAGGATTGCGGAAGTTAGGGCCCAGGCTGATCAAAGCACAACTAACAATGGTGAAGTGATGAAAAATACAGAATGCAGTACTCCATATGGACGTCTTAACAACTAAAGTATCACATGCACTCTTACATTTTAACTCTCAAGAAATAAAGACTAAATATTTTTAACACCTTGATTTTGCTTCAACTGATGTCCACGGTGAGTAACAGATAGTTGAACAACAGCATCCGGAGGGTACCACAAGGCATGTCTACAAAGCGTGCATTCTCAGCACCCTCTGGTATTGTCCTGAAAGCTGGGCAACATATTCTAGGCAAAAGTGAGGTTGAATAGCTTCCACCTTCACTATCTCAGACTAGTTCAGCATCCCTCAGCAAGGTCACAAATACCAGAGAGCGCTAATTCCATCAGCATACACTGAGTACTAAGCCAAGAACATCTGTATTGGCTTAACTACATTCTTTGAATGAATGACAGCCATATACTCAAACTTTCTGTATGGTAAGCAGATAACATGGTCATGATCTGATGGGTATCCTTACCTTCTTATGAGAATATCTGCAAGTGAGAAATGAATATGGCAAATATTAACACTGATAACTGGGACACAGTCACTAATCATGATCACCAAAGACTGACTGAAGCGCATTGGAAGAGGAAGCAGAAACAAAAATCTCAGCTGGATGGGAAGAGGGCTTAGAGAAAATGGGATAGTAAATCATGCACTATGTCAGCCCACTATTTTCCTCTGCAGCAAATGCAGGAGAGACTGTCACAGCAGAATGGGACTCCAGAGTAAAACCAGGTGATGCTGAACAGAAAGTTGACCATCAGGGTCAATAAAGATGAACACGATGTTCATGTTGCAGCCACACTTGGAGTATTGCATACAATTCTGGTTGCTGCACGATAGGAAGGATGTAAATGCTTTGGAAGAAGTTCAGAGGAGATTTACTATGAAGTTGCCTGAAAGGTGTTATGAGGAAAGGCTGTTTTTGTTAGAGCGAAGAAGGTTGAAAGGTGACTTAATTGAGACATATAAGATAATCAGAGGGTTAGATACGGTGGATAGTGAGAACCTTTTTCCTTAGATGGTGATGGCTGGCACAAGGAGGCCTAGGTTCAAACTGACGGGTGACATATATGTCAGAGGGAGTTTCTTTACTCAGAGTAGTAGGGGTGTGGAGCGCCCTGCCTGCAACAGTAGTAGTCTCGCCAACTTTAAGTGTATTTAAATGGTCATTGGATAAACATATGGACTAGAGTAGAATAGTGTAGGTTAGATGGGCTTCAGATTGGTCCCACAGGTCGGTGCAGCATCGAGGGCCAAAGGGTCTGTACTGTGCTGTAATGTTCCACATTCTATGCATATGGCATCAACCATCAAATGAAACAAATAATCTTTTTGAGTCTTTTGGGGTGCCTCAGTGGTGGTTTTTAAAAATGCTTGTTTCTTCACTCTAATAACTTGAAAGATTACAATTTTTAATGATTTATAACAATATTAGCTAGTGTCAAGGTTTACTAAAAGTAATATGGATTTTTTTTCCAATTACTAGTGAAGTTCAGTGGTTTCTCATCAGTGAAAGGAAAAATATCTGCCTTTTATTTATCATGTCCTACATTAATATACTTCCAGGCTAAAGACATGGGAACCAGAACTAGTTATCCCTGTAATCAGACTGTTTCAGTATACCCATTACACAGACTTTTTTTTAATATTCTTTCATGAAATGAAATTGTCCTTGGCATGTCCTGAAATTCTCTCTCATCCTTAATTGCTCTGGAACCAAAAGGCTTACTAAGTCATATAAAAGCAGGGATGTACTTCTGAGGCTCTATAACGCTCTGGTCAGACCACATTTGGAGTATTGTGCGCAGTTTTGGGCCCCATATCTCAGGAAGGATGGACTGGCCCTGGAGCATATTCAGAGGAGGTTCATGAGAATGGTCCCAGGAATGAAAAGCTTTACATGTGAGGACTCTGGGCTTAAACTCAATGGAGTTTAGAAGGATGAGGTGGGGGGGACGGGATCTAATTGAAACATACAGAATACTGAATGGCCTGGAGAAAATAGATGTTGGGAAGATGCTTCCATTGGTAGGAGAGACTAGGTCACGAGGGCAGAGCCTTATAGCAAAGGGAAAACTTTGCAGAACGGAGATAAGGAAATATTTCTACAGCCAGAGAGCAGTGATTCTGTGGAATTCATTGCAACAGAGAGCTGTGGAGGCCAAGTCATTGAGTATATTTAAGACTGAGATAGATAGATTCTTGAGTATCAAGGGGATCATGGGTTACGGGGAGAAAGCAGAAGAATGGGGTTGACACACTTATCAGCCATGATTGAATGGCAGAGCAAACTCGAGGGGCTGAATAGCCTAATTTCTGCTCCTATGTCTTGTGGCGTTATTGTCATTACAGAATGGAGTTAATACTTTGCAGTGGATCTGGAGTAACTTTTTTTTAATGCATTCATATGATGTGGGCATTGCTGGATAGTCTATCATTTATTGCCTGTCTAAAGTTTCCCTTGAGAAGATAATGGTGAGCTACCATCTTGAACCATAGAACATAGAACATTACAGCGCAGTACAGGCCCTTCGGCCCTCGATGTTGCGCCGCCCTGTCATACTAATCTGAAGCCCATCCCACCTACACTATTCCATGTACATCCATATGCCTGTCCAATGATGACTTAAATGTACTTAAACTTGGCGAATCTACTACCGATGCAGGCAAAGCATTCCATACCCTTACTACTCTCTGAGTAAAGAAACTACCTCTGACATCTGTCTTATACCCATCTCCCCTCACTTTAAAGTTGTGTCCCCTCGTGTTTGCTGTCCCCATACTTGGAAAAAGGCTCTCCCTGTTCACCCTATCTAACCCTCTGATTATCTTGTATGTCTCTATTAAGTCACCTCTCAACATTCTTCTCTCTAACGAGAACAGCTCAAGGCCCTTAGCCTTTCCTTATAAGACATTCCCTCCATCACCCTTTCCAAAGCTTCCACATCCTTCTTATCATGTGGTGACCAGAACTGTACACAATACTCCAAGTGTGGCTGTACCAGAGCTTTGTACAGCCGCAATATAACCTCCTGGTTCCGGAACTCAATTCCTCTATTAATAAAGGCCAAAACACTGTATGTCTTCTTAACACCACCAAGGATATATTTCCCTCCCCTCCCCTATCAGCATTCCGTAAAGACCACTCCCTCCGTGACTCCCTCGTCAGATCCACACCCCCCACCAACCCAACCTCCACTCCCGGCACCTTCCCCTGCAACCGCAGGAGGTGCAAGACTTGCGCCCACACCTCCCCCCTCACCTCCCTCCAAGGCCCCAAATGAAACTTCCATATCCGCCTAAATTCACCTGCACCTCCACACACATCATCTATTGCATCCTCTGCACCCGATGTGGCCTCCTCTATATTGGGGAGACAGGCCGCCTACTTGCGGAGCGTTTCAGAGAACACCTCTGGGACACCCGGACCAACCAACCCAACCACCCTGTGGCTCAACACTTCAACTCCCTCTCCCACTCCACCAAGGATATGCAGGTCTTTGGACTCCTCCATCGCCAGACCACAACAACACGACGGTTGGAGGAAGAGTGCCTCATCTTCCATCTAGGAACCCTCCAACCACAAGGGATGAACTCAGATTTCTCCAGTTTCCTCATTTCCCCTCCCCCCACCTTGTCTCAGTCAAATCCATCGAACTCAGCACCGCCTTCCTAACCTGCAATCTTCTTCCTGACCTCTCTGCCCCCACCCCAGTCTGACCTATCACCCTCACCTTGACCTCTTTCCACCTATTGCATTTCCGACGCCCCTCCCCCAAGTCCCTCCTCCCTACCTTTTATCTTAGCCTGCTGGACACACTTTCCTCATTCCTGAAGAAGGGCTTATGCCCGAAACGTCGATTCTCTTGTTCCCTGGATGCTGCCTGACCTGCTGCACTTTTCCAGCAACACATTTTCATGTCTTCTTAACAACCCTGTCAATCTGGGTGGCAACGTTCAGGGATCTATGTACATGGACACCGAGATCTTTCTGCTCATCTGCACTCCCAAGAATCTTACCATTAGCCCAATACTTTGCATTCCGATTACTCCATCCAAAGTGTATCACCTGTCCACATTAAACTCCATTTGCCACCTCTCAGCCCAGCTCTGCATCCTATCTATGTCTCTCTGCAACCTACTATATCCTTCGTCACTATCCACAATTCCACCGACCTTAGTGTCGTCCGCAAATTTACTAACCCACCCTTCTAAGCCCTCATCCAGGTCATTTATAAAAATGATGAACAGCAGTGGACCCAACACCGACCCTTGCAGTAAGCCGCTAGTAACTGGACACCAAGATGAACATGTTCCATCAACCAGAACCCTCTGTTTTCTTTCAGCAAGCCAATTACCGATCCAAACTGCTATGTCTCCCACAATCCCATTCCTCCGCATTTTGTATAATAGCCTACTGTGGGGAACCGTATCGAACGCCTTGCTGAAATCCATATCCACCACATCAACCGGTTTACTCTCATCTACCTGTTTGGTCACTATGCTTCACAAAACCGTGCTGACTGTCCCTGATGAGATTATTCTTTTCTAGATGCTTATAAATCCTATCTCTTACTACCTTTTCCAACACTTTACCAACAACTGAAGTGAGACTCACTGGTTTGTAATTACCAGGGTTGTCTCTACTACCCTTTTTGAACAAGGGAACCACATTTGCTATCCTTCAGTCCTCAGGCACTATTCCTGTAGACAATGATGATTTGAAGATCAATGCCAAAGGCTCGGCAATCTCTTCCCTTGTTTCCCAGAGGATCCTAGGATAGATCCCATCTGGCCCAGGGGACTTGTCTATTTTTACACTCTGCAGTATTTCTAATACCTCTTCCTTGTGAACCTCAATCTCTTCTAGTCTAGATGCAAGTATCTCTGTATCTTCCTCGCCAACATTTTCATTTTCTATAGTGAACACTGTCAAAAAATATTTATTTAGTGCTTCCTCTATCTCCTCTGACTCCATACACAACTTCCCACTATTATCCTTGATTGGCCCTAATTTAACTCTCGTCATTCTTTTATTCCTGACATACCTATGGAAAGCCTTAGGGTTAACCCTGATCCTATTCACCAACAACTTCTCATGTCTCCTCTTGGCTCTTCTGAGCTCTCTTTTTAGGTCTTTCCTGACTTCCTTGTAACCTTCAAGCGCCCTAACTGAGTTTTCACATTTTGTCCTAACATAAGCTTTCTTCTTCTTCTTGACCAGGGATTCCACTTCCTTAGTAAACCACGGCTCACGCGTTCTATATTTTCCTCCCTGCCTGACAGGTACATACTTATCTAGGACACACAGGAGCTTTTCCTTGAATAAGCTCCACATTTTTAATGTGCTCATCCCCTGCAGTTTCCTTCCCATTCTATGCTTCATAAATCTTTCCTAATTGCATCGTAATTTCCCTTCCCCTAGCTGTAACTCTTGCTCGGTGAAGTACACCTATCCCTTTCCATCACTAAAATAAACCTGACAGAATTGTGATCGCTGTCTCCAAAGTGCTCACATACTTCCAAATCTAACACCTGGCCAGGCTCGTTACCCAGTACTAAATCTAAAGTGGCTTCGCCCCTTGTAGGCCTGTCTACATACTGTGTTAGGAAGCCCTCCTGCACACACTGGATAAAAACTGACCCATCTATAGTACTCGTACTGTAGTGATCCCAGTCAATATTTGGATAGTTGAAGTCCCCCATGAAAACTACCCTGCCTCTCTCACTCCTATTGAGAATCATCTTTGCTATCCTTTCCTCTACATCTCTGGGACTATTCGGAGGCTTATAGAAAACTCCCAGCATGGTGACTTCTCCTTTCCTGTTTCTAACCTCAGCCCATACTACCTCAGTTAACGAGTCCCCAAACATCCTTTCTACAACTGTAATATTGTCCCTGATCAACAATGCCATACCTCCCCCTCTTTAACCATCTTCTCTGTTCTTACTGAAACATCTGAATCCCGGAACCTGCAATAGCCATTCCTGTCCCTGCTCTATCCATGTCTCCATAATGGCCACAACATTGAAGTCCCAGGTACCAACCCACGCTGCCAGTTCACCCACTTTATTTCGGATGCTCCTTGCATTGAAGTACACACACTTCAAACCAGGTTCTTGCTTGCCAGTGTCAGATACTTGATTTTTGATCTCCCTACTCTCATCTTCTTCTGTACCTGTCCTACAATTTTGGTTCCCATCCCCCTGCTGTATTAGTTTAAATCCACCTTAATAGCTTTAGCAAATTTCCCACCCAGGATATTGGTACCCCTCTGGTTTAGATGAAGACCATCCTGCTTGTATAGGTCCCACCTACCCCAGAAAGAGCTCCAATTATCCAAAAAACCCAAAAACCTCCCTCCTGCACCATCCCTGTAGCCACGTGTTCAACTCCTTTCTCTCCCTATTCCTCACCTCACTAGCACTTGGAACGGGCAGCAAACCAGAGAAAACAACTCTGTTTGTCCTAGCTCTAAGCTTCCATGCTAGCTCCCTGAATTTCTGCCTCAAGTTCCCATCTCTCTTCCGACCTATGTCATTGGTGCCAATGTGGACCACAACTTGGGGCTGCTCTCCTTCCCCCCCAAGGATCCCAAAAACATGATCAGAGACCACTGCAATCCTTGAGGCCTAGGTAAACCCACAGTACTGTTCGGAAGGAGTTTTGAACTGGGAGGGTTTGACTGGGGAATGTGACTTTTCAATTTTGTCCCTGATTGGGTTACAGCAGGTGAGTTGCCAACTATACTCATGCTGATCATAGATTGCTGGCTTCATGGGAAGTGAGAAAATCAGGTCACCTGGCATGACTTAAAGGCAGCTTGCATCTCTCACAGGCAACCCTCATTCCAGATGAAGGGCTTTTGCCCGAAACAGCGATTTTCCTGCTCCTCAGATGCTGCTTCACCTGCTGTGCTTTTCCAGCACCACTCTAATCTTAACTCCCTCTTTAGGCAGCTGAAATTCACTTTAACAATGAAGTGGAGAAATAAATGCTACTGCCAGGCCATTTGACACTCTGCCACATTGGAGGTTCTGGTGGAAAGGATAACTGGACAAGAGAGAAGCTTTTCCCATTGGGATCCTTTCAACAAAATGTCCTGGCTGCAATGGCAAACATTTATAGAGAAGGAAATGCCAGGAGTTCTGCAGCCAGGACCAGGTAGCAAGGTATAAATATTTTGCAGTTGAAACTTTATTGCTGGAACAGCACAGCAGGTCAGGCAGCATCCAGGGAACAGGAGATTCGACGTTTCGGGCACAGGCCCTTCTTCAGGAATGAGCAGAGAGTGTTCAGCAGGAGAAGATAAAAGGTAGGGAGGAGGGACTTGGAGGAGGGGAGTTGGAAATGTGATAGGTGGAAAGAGGTCAAGGTGAGGGTGATAGGTCGGAGTAGGGTGGAGGCGGAGAGGTCAAGAAGAAGACTGCAGGTCAGGAAGGCGGTGCCGGGCTGGAAGGATCGGGCTGAGACAAGGTGGGGAGAGGGGGGATGAAGAAACTGGTGAAGTCCAAGTTCATCCCCTGCGGTTGGAGGGTTCCCAGTCGGAAGATAAGACGCTCCTCCTCCGACCGTCGGGTTGTTGTGGTTTGGCGGTGGATGAAGGATAAATATTTTGCAGGTTGTCAGTACAAAAGTCCTTCATTTCATGCATGTTGCTCTGTGCTGAGTTGTGCACCACCTACAGCCTCACCACTCATGTCCTCTCCCATCACTGTCCTCCAATCACTGCAGCTCACTGAAACCTCCTTGCACTGTAACAGTAATAATCTTACCCCCATTGATGCTTCTCTCATTTTCCCACAACTCTGCTACTTTTCATTATGCATCCACAACTTACATCCTCAAGACAACTCCAACTAATACATTATTTTCTTTCCTTGCGTACATTATATGTACTGGAAGACATAAGGGAGGTCAGACTTGCACGTTCTGTTCTCCCTTTGAGAGATGCCAGAGATCCTGGGCAGAGGTCATGCCAGGACTGTTGTTACTGGTGGGGCTGAAGGACAAATCCTGCAGGACTTTCTGTACAATTCACTCTCCTCCCCACACACTCTGCTTGACAAAATGCAGCTGCTTTGAGCAGCTATCCATGTTTCCTTCCCTGACCTTGCCACCAAGAGTCCCTCTCCCTTTCCAGTTAACAAGAACAGGTCTCAGAGTGAACTGTAGAAGAACATAACAAATATGAAAAATTGCACATCAAAGGTGAGCATTAGCTCAAAAACTGATAACAGCATAGTTCAATGGGTAAGGAAAGAAGCTTTCGCACTGTAAAATGCACCAAGTCCAGAGAAATAAGATGGACAAGAAAGAGGTCTGCCTGAGGAGGAGCTCACATGACAGCACGCTGCAGTGAACACCATTCAAGATAAGATGTACCTGTTCCAAGCTTCCCCCTTATCTTCAAATAAAGAACCTACATTATATTTTCACCAATCTTTCTATACAATTGGTAGATTAAAATTGAAGACAAAGATGTAATCATGCTGTTACCATATTCTGAAGATTTTTATTAGATCACTTACAGTGTGGAAACAGGCTCTTCGGTCCAACAAGTCCATACTGACCCTCTGAAGAGCAACCCACCCAGACCTAACACTACAGGTAATTTAGCATGGCCAATTCACCTAACCTGCACATTTTTTGTTTGGACTGTGGGAGGAAACCCACACAGAGAGAATGTGCAAACTCCACACAGACAGTTATCTGAGGTGGGAATTGAACCCAGATCTCTGGCACTGTGAGGCAGCAGTGCTAACCACTGAGCCACCATGCCACCCTTGTTTGAAGTATTTAAGTTTCAACCCTTTTGGATGCAGCAGATTAAAAGGATGGTTAATTCATCTGTAGAAATGTATGATGTAAATCTTTTGCAGGAATAGAAATTAAATAATTGACACCAGAAACTTTAACTTTATGCAACAATCAGAGCCAGGAGAATCTCCCTTACCGTTGTTTACTCTCCAACCACCATCTCTGAGGAAGCTGAATATTACAGTCTGGGGCTGGAAAAATTAATCCATCCATAACCAGCTCCTTAAAGCAAAAAGAAGCAGGTGAGAGTAAAATTCTTTTTTTAATTTAGTTTCATTAATGAAGTCCAGAATTCCTACTTGTGCATGAGTCATAGTTCAGAATAGAACTTCAGTCAACCCAGGAAAATCAGTCAGAGCTCAAGAGCATCACCATTGAAGTCAAACAGCAGCCTATGATTAAGGTGGTGGCCATTTAAGGCATATTGAAGAACAAAATTAAGCTTAGTTATAAATGAAAACCTGAATAATTGTACCTATTTCCGATCCTGCAGTAGGTACTGTTTATGAGGATTGTGTACTAGAAGATACGTGTATTAAAACACGGAGTCCTGTTCTTAATATATACACACTGTATCTATTTCAACTCAAAGTATATAAGAAACATTCCCTGGTTAATTTCTCAGAGCATTGATTTGAACAATCAAAGTTAATCCTCTTCGTTTCAGATGTAATAAAAGCTCAACTGTTAACTGTCAGTCATTGCTTACCTGTGTATTCTCCTTTGCAACATGCCTACCAATCAGACTCCATTTGCTAACCAACAAACCCTCTCTATTCTCATCTTGTACAGTATAAATATTATTTTTCCTTTGCATTGATACTTCTCAGAGATTGTCCTGGGAGAGGAAGACTAAAAGCTTCCACAATTTTTTTTTCAGCAAGATTCAAGTTCCGTACTACAAAATTATCAATTACAAATTACTTTAAATCAAAGATATCAGAATTAGATCATATAAATTAGAGAGAGTCTAGTAAGTCAACATCCAATTGAGACTCTTTCAGTTGGCTGAGCACAGAAGTGACTGTTGTAGCTCACATAGAGTCTAATTGCTGATGCATGTGTCCTAATTATGAGGTGAGAATTGGTTCACTTCACAGATGAAAGACAAGGTTTCCTTTTCAGGGATCATATTTTTGAGATATACATAGATCAGAGCAGGAGCTGCTTACTGTTTGGGTGTCACAGACTACAAACAGTAGATAGACCTGTACAGGTGAAGGTTTTTAAACAAAGCAGCAATTTATTCATGCGTGTGTGGCTACTAAGGATCCTATATATAAACACTATATAGGACAAACAGGAAGACAGCTAACAATCCGCATACATGAACATCAACTAGCCACGAAACGACACGACCAGCTATCCTTAGTAGCCACACACGCAGACAACAAGCAACATGAATTCGACTGGGAAAACACTACTATCATAGGGCAAGCCAGACAGAGAACAGCCAGGGAATTCCTAGAGGCATGGCATTCATCCACAAACTCCATCAACAAACACATCGACCTGGACCCAATATACCAACCACTACAGCGGACAGCTGAAACTGACAACCGGAAGCGGCAGGGACAGACCACTATAAACACCGGAGGAAACATCAAAGAAGCGCTTCGCAGGAGGCTCCCAAGTTCTTTCATTTCTTTTGTGGCAGATAAACAAGATTCATTTGCTGTGATTCAAGCACTTGTGAATTTCACTCTTTGTTGAGAACTGTCTGAGGTAGATATCTCATCTACTATTCCTTCGTGTTGACTTGCCTGGAATGTTCATACAATGGAGGTGATGAATTTGCTTTTACCCGAATAATTCCAGGAGATTTCGGGAAGCATATTCTGGATTACTGGTGCTGGAAGAGCACAGCAGTTCAGGCAGCTTCCAAGGAGCAGCGAAATTGACGTTTCGGGCAAAAGCCCTTTATCAGGAATAAAGGCAGTGAGCCTGGAGCGTGGAGAGATAAGCTAGAGGAGGGTGGGGGTGGAGAGAAAGTAGCATAGAGTACAATGGGAGAGTGGGGGAGGGGATGAAGGTGATAGGTCAGAGAGGAGAGGGTGGAGTGGATAGGTGGAAAAGGAGATAGGCAGGTAGGACAAGTGCAGACAAGTCATTGGGACAGTGCTGAGCTGGAAGTTTGGAAGTAGGGTGAGGTGGGGGAAGGGGAAATGAGGAAACTGTTGAAGTCCACATTGATGCCCTGGGGTTGAAGTGTTCCGAGGCGAAAGATGGGGCGTTCTTCCTCCAGGCGTCTGGTGGTGAGGGAGCAGTGGTGAAGGAGGCCCAGGACCTCCATGTCCTAGGCAGAGTGGGAGGGGGAGTTGAAATGTTGGGCCACAGGGCGGTGTGGTTGATTGGTGCGGGTGTCCCGTTGATGTTCCCTAAAGTGCTCTGCTAGGAGGCGCCCAGTCTCCCCAATGTAGAGGAGACCGCATTGGGAGCAACGGATGCAGTAAATGATATTAGTGGATATGCAAGTAAAACTTTGATGAATGTGGAAGGCTCCTATAGGGCCTTGGATAGAGGTGAGGGAGGAGGTGTGGGTGCAGGTTTTACAGTTCCTGCGGTGGCAGGGGAAAGTGCCAGGATGGGAGGGTGGGATGTAGGTGGGTGTGGACCTGACCAGGTAGTCACGGAGGGAACGGTCTTTGCGGAAGGCGGAAAGTGGTGGGGAGGGAAATATATCCCTGGTGGTGGGGTCTTTTTGGAGGTGGCGGAAATGTCGGCGGATGATTTGGTTTATGCGAAGGTTGGTAGGGTGGAAGGTGAGCACCAGGGGCGTTCTGTCCTTGTTAAGGTTGGAGGGGTGGGGTCTGAGGGCGGAGGTGTGGGATGTGGACGAGATGCGTTGGAGGGCATCTTTAGCCACGTGGAAAGGGAAATTGCGGTCTCTAAAGAAGGAGGCCATCTGGTGTGTTCTGTGGTGGAACTGGTCCTCCTGGGAGCAGATACGGCGGAGGCGGAGGAATTGGGAATATGGGATAGCATTTTTGCAAGAGGTAGGGTAGGAAGAGGTGTAATCCAGGTAGCTGTGGGAGTCAGTGGGTTTGTAAAAAATGTCAGTGTCAAGTCGGTCATCATTAATGGAGATGGAGAGGTCCAGGAAGGGGGGGGGAGGTGTCAGAGATGGTCCAGGTAAATTTAAGGTCAGGGTGGAATGTGTTGGTGAAGTTGATGAATTGCTCAACCTCCTCGTGGGAGCACGAGGTGGCGCCAACGCAGTCATCAATGTAGCGGAGGAAGAGGTGGGGAGTGGTGCCGGTGTAATCACGGAAGATCGACTGCTCTATTTAGCCAATAAAGAGACAGGCATAGCTGGGGCCCATATGTATGCCCATGGCTACCCCTTTGGTCTGGAGTAAGTGGGAGGATTCAAAGGAGAAATTGTTAAGGGTGAGGACCAGTTCGGCCAAACAAATGAGAGTGTTGGTGGAAGGGTACTGTTGGGGACGTCTAGAGACGAGAAAACGGAGGGCTTGGAGGCCTTGGTCATGGCGGATGGAAGTGTAGAGGGATTGGATATCCATGGTGAAGATGAGGCGTTGGGGAAACGGAAGTCTTGGAGGAGGTGGAGGGCGTGGGTGGTGTCTTGAACGTATGTGGGGAGTTCCTGAACTAGGGGGGATAGGACAGTGTCGGTAGGTAGAGATGAGTTCAGTGGACCAGGAGCATGTTGAGACAATGGGTCGGCCAGTGTGTTGGAGGTGGGCGAAGGGGTCCTCGGAAGGTGGGTGGGAATCCTGATTGTGAAAGTAAGCTCAGAGGCGGAGGCGGCGGAAGAATTGTTCGATGTCACGGCATGTATTAAATTCATTGATGCATGGACGGAGGGGGATGAAGATGAGTCCTTTGCTGAGGACTGATCGTTCGCCCTCAGTGAGGGGGAGGCCTGGGGGGATGGTGAAAACTCGGCAGGGCTGGGAGCTGGGATCTGGTGTGGGTGTAGAGCTGGGAGTGGGGGTGGAACCTGTAACTGGAGTGGGTGTGATGGTGAGGAGAATGGGGGTGGAGTCATGAGCAGGGGTAGTGCTCCCGTCAGGGTTCTGAGGGGTTGGGACAGTGACAGTGGAGTCTGTGGGTGGCATGTCAGCAGAATGCAGGTGAGTGGCACTGGTGGGGACGGAAGTGGTGGTGACCACGGCAGTAGGGGTGGCGGAAGTTAGATTAGATTAGATTACATTACAGTATGGAAACAGGCCTTTCGGCCCAACAAGTCCACACCGACCCGCCAAAGCGCAACCCACCCATACCCGCACATTTACCCCTATACCTAACACTACGGGCAATTTAACATGGCCAATTCACCTGACCTGCACATCTTTGGACTGCGGGAGGAAACCGGAGCACCCGGAGGAAACCCACGCAGACACAGGGAGAATGTGCAAACTCCACACAGTCAGTCACCTGAGGCGGGAATTGAACCTGGGTCTCTGGCGCTGTGAGGCAACAGTGCTAACCACTGTGCCACCGTGCCGCCCACAAAAGTCACTGAGCATGTGGCATCAGCGATGATGTGAGGGGCGGAAGTGATGTCATGTGTGATGCATGAGGAATTGTGAGGAGTGGAAGTGGTTGTGGGAGCGGCCATGATGGGAGCGGAAGTGATATCATCAATCAGTGTGGGGGTGGCAGCTGCATCAGCCGCATGGCTAATGGCGTCTGAGTAGATTCCGAGGCCAGGGGAATCTTCTGGAATGTTTGAGGAGCGCTGGTTATGGAGGTGGGTAGATAAAAGTTTGTTGTACTTACAGTATTTGATGTTTGAGATGAAATTGAAATACTGTTTGTTGAGAGTATGAATTCTCCTGAGGATGTAGTACAGAGTGGGTCCTTTGCAATTCTGAGAGAGTGTGGCCCTCAGCTGAGGCAGGGATGACTGTAGAGAGGTTAGGTGCCGGCGCATCCACCTGGACACTCTGCGCTGGCCTATTACCTGCCCTCGACCTCTTCATTTCCAACTGCCGCCGGGACATTAACCGCCTCAACCTGTCTAACCCCCTCCCCCACTCCAACCTCTCACCCTCACAACGCGCAGCCCTCCAATCCCTTTGCCCCAATCCCAACCTCACCATCCAGCCAGCGGATAAAGGGAGCACAGTGGTAGTCTGGCGCATTGACCTCTACACCGCTGAAGCCAAACGCCAACTCGAGGACACCTCTTCCTACTGCCCCCTCGACCATGACCTCACCCCCCCATCACCAAACCATCATCACCCAGACCATACAGAACCTCATCACCTCAGGAGATCTCCCACCCACAGCTTCCAACCTCATAGTCTGGGAACCCCTCACTGCCCGGTTCTACCTCCTTCCCAAGATCCACAAGCCTGACCACCCTGGCCGACCCATTGTCTCAGCATGCTCCTGCCCCAATGAACTCATCTCTACCTACCTCGACACTGTCTTATCCCCCCTAGTTCAGGAACTACCCACATACGTTCAAGACACCACCCACACCCTCCACCTCCTCCAAGACTTCCGTTTCCCCGGCCCCCAACGCCTCATCTTCACCATGGATATCCAATTCCTCTACACCTCCATCCGCCATGACCAGGGCCTCCAAGCCCTCCGTTTTTTTCCTCTCCAGACGTCCCCAACAGTACCCTTCCACCGACACTCTCAGTCGTTTGGCCGAACTGGTCCTCACCCTTAACAATTTCTCCTTTGAATCCTCCCACTTACTCCAGACCAAAGGGGTAGCCATGGGCACACGTATGGGCCCCAGCTATGCCTGTCTCTTTGTTGGCTAAATAGAGCAGTCGATCTTCCGTAATTACACCGGCACCACTCCCCACCTCTTCCTCCGCTACATTGATGACTGCATTGGCGCCACCTTGTGCTCCCACGAGGAGGTTGAGCAATTCATCAACTTCACCAACACATTCCACCCTGACCTTAAATTTACCTGGACCATCTCTGACACCTCCCTCCCCTTCCTGGACCTCTCCATCTCCATTAATGACGACCGACTTGACACTGACATTTTTTACAAACCCACCGACTCCCACAGCTACCTGGATTATACCTCTTCCTACCCTACCTCTTGCAAAAATGCTATCCCATATTCCCAATTCCTCCGCCTCCGCCGTATCTGCTCCCAGGAGGACCAGTTCCACCACAGAACACACCAGATGGCCTCCTTCTTTAGAGACTGCAATTTCCCTTTCCACGTGGTTAAAGATGCCCTCCAATGCATCTCATCCACATCCCGCACCTCCGCCCTCAGACCCCACCCCTCCAACCGTAACAAGGACAGAACGCCCCTGGTGCTCACCTTCCACCCTACCAACCTTCGCATAAACCAAATCAACCGCTACCTCCAAAAAGACCCCACCACCAGGGATATATTTCGCTCCCCACCACTTTCCGCCTTCCGCAAAGACCGTTCCCTCCGTGACTACCTGGTCAGGTCCACGCCCCCCTACAACCCACCCTCCCATCCTGGCACTTTCCCCTGCCACCGCAGGAACAGTTAAACCTGCACCCATACCTCCTCCCTCACCTCTATCCAAGGCCCTAAAGGAGCCTTCCACATCCATCAAAGTTTTACTTGCACATCCACTAATATCATTTATTGTATCTGTTGCTCCCAATGTGGTCTCCTCTACATTGGGGAGACTGGGCACCTCCTAGCAGAGCGCTTTAGGGAACATCTCCGGGACACCCGCACCAATCAACCACACCCCCCTGTGGCCTAACATTTCAACTCCCCCTCCCACTCTGCCTAGGACATGGAGGTCCTGGGCCTCCTTCACTGATGCTCCCTCACCACCAGACGCCTGGAGGAAGAACGCCTCATCTTCCACCTCGGAACACTTCAACCCCAGGGCATCAATGTGGACTTCAACAGTTTCCTCATTTCCCCTTCCCCCACCTCACCCTACTTCCAAACTTCCAGCTCAGCACTGTCCCCATGACTTGTCCGGACTTGTCCTACCTGCCTATCTCCTTTTCCACCCATCCACTGCACCCTCTCCTCCCTGACCTATCACCTTCATCCCCTCCCCCACTCACCCATTGTACTCTATGCTACTTTCTCTCCACCCCCAGCCTCCTCTAGCTTATCTCTCCACGCTCCAGGCTCACTGCCTTTCCTGATGAAGGGCTTTTGCCCGAAACGTCGATTTCGAAGCTCCTGGGATGCTGCCTGAACTGCTGTGCTCTTCCAGCACCACTGATCCAGAATCTGGTTTCCAGCATCTGCAGTCATTGTTTTTACCTATTTCGGAAAGCAGTCAACTTTCCTATTTTGTGTTCAATAACAGCTATTTTAAAATCTAGCAAGAGTCCATTTAAATAAACAGAATTTACAATGTCTGTCTTCCTATCCTCTTAACATTCATTTGCAAATAAGACTATTGTAATTAACCCCATTGTTGTCACACCAATCCTTCTGTATGATTGATATATTTGAAACAAAGTGAAGGACAGAGCAACTGGTTCTAAATTACACTGCATGGGAACCTGATGTGAGTTTTAAATTGATGTACAGCCTGATTCAGTGGAACAGATCTCAGCCAATTCATCAATTATGATAGGTTTTGTATTTGTACTTCCACACTTGCTTGTCCCAAAGAAAAATTGGAGCCAGTGACTTGCTAGAGCCATGGAGAATCAGCCCGTGCAGCTGCTCTTACAGAATAAACCACAAGAGGTCAGAGTCCCACCTGCTACTATCTGTCCAGAGAATTATTCAAAGCTAATACTTGGCAAGTGTAAAGGAGACAGTTCTGAAATAGCCAGTAAATGTTGGTATTAAATAGCAGACCATGGCAACTTGAAAGCCAGCAGCTCATCTAATTACATAGAAAACAAACCTCACCAAGGGCTCGCACTGAAATCAGATTGTGTGACTTGTTACTTTTTTTTAAACTTTCCGCATGGATATTTTATTTTAAAAATAGCAAATATGTAGAAGGCTAACCAACAAGGGATTTATTTTTAACATACACAGACACACCTGTTTTCATTTCCACAACCACATACTCTAGCACAGAAGAAAGATTTAGGAACCTCCATACACTACTCTTAATTAGTTCACAATTTACCAAACGAGTTTGTGTGAATCTGACACAACTGATTGAATGCACTATCAGATCTCTAGACAAAACAAATAAAACCATTATTTTTCCAAAGATAATAGCTGTATGAAAAGCCCAACCGTCTTGATAACTTATGAGAATTACCTTTCAAAGATGTAATTCCTTGTTCATTGTGAAAAAATCTAAATGACTGTTTACAAAAAATAAGGACACTAATCTTTTCACTTTAACAAACTCTGTAATAGTGTCTAAAGAGGTAAAAACAATGACTGCAGATGCAGGAAACCAGATTCTGGTTTCCTGCATCTGCGTTTCGGGCAAAAGCCCTTAATCAGGAATAAAGGCTGATGAAGGGCTTTTGCCCGAAACGTCGACTTTGCCTGTCCTCGGATGCTGCCTGAATTGCTGTGCTCTTCCAGCACCACTGATCCAGAATAGTGTCTAAAGACTGAATCTTACCATCAGGGCTCTATTACAGATCAAACTGTTACCACCTCTGATTATTGATATCATCTGAGTTTTTAACAGTTTAGTTAACACTCTGATTTAAATATTGGATCTTGAGGTAGTGATTTGGAAAGTTTACTGACTTCACAGAGTATATGAATTACAAAGCAGAGTGATGTTAAAACATATTTAGTTTATTTATTGTGTTGTTTTTCACATGAATTCATCTCCTTTACACTGTGGTGTAATTCTGTAATTCCTGTGTCTCATTGCTGGTGGTAAGATAAATGCTTTCAGATTAACGTCGTTAAGATCACATTACAAAATGTTCCATACCAATGTTTCCAACAATTACAATTTACCATATTAAAACTTAAGGGTTTTTCTGTGAGATCAATTGTTTTTCTCAAACAAGTCTACTCAATTTTTAAAAATATGAGAAACCTACCCCCCCCATCTCCTTCCTTTCAAACTAATTTATATTTCGTGTGAATTAGATTCTCAAGTACTCAAATCACGTCTTCAATATGTGATGTCGAACAAAAATGTCTGTCATGTATTTAGATAATGCTACGTTTTCAGGCAGTTTGAAACTTGCATTGCTCAGGCCTGGTCTCCATAAAGCTACGTCTCTGGATTCCTAATCAGACTAAATATCACTCATGGCTTGGATTTTTTAACTCAGCTGCCTTTTACAGGTGGGGTTGATACTTGACAGTACGGCCTTAAGTGCTTCATTGTCAAGTAGGCAAATTGACAAGCAGCCTTAACCTGCTTAAACATACATCCTACTGTTAGACTCAACTAAATAGCAGAAAAAGGTAGAACTTCTATGAATAATTGTAGTAGAATGTTCCTGTTACTCCGTTGGAATGGCTCACAGAAACCAGAGCCTTCAGATCTACTTTTCTGAAATTTAGCAATTGTTTCTACTTGTAAGCTGAGACAGTTTTGTACTGCAGGGACAAGTAGATATGTATCATAGATTTACTCAACAATGTATTAATTTATTTTGGGAAGAAATCAAAGTAACTGTTAACAGATAAGGTTTCCCAATATTAAAATGATCTGGATATTATTTTGACAACAGCTGTGCATATATCGGTAAAATGTGGCTGTAGTTACTGAACTTGAACAACTGTAGAAAAACAGAAATTGCTGGAAAAGCTCAACAAGTCTGGCAGCATCGATGGAGAGAAATCAGAGTTAACATTTTGGTTCAAGTGACCCTTCCTCAGCACTGAGGAACACAAATGCTGCCAGATCTGCCGAACCTTTCCAGCAATTTCTGTTTTTGTTTCTGATTTACAGTATTGCAGTTTTCTCGGTTTTTATTTGGAGATAATGTATAAAGTTTAGTCACTTTCTCCACCATCTGGTCACAAAGCTGTACTGCAGGGAGGATGAGCAAATTGACCTATATCGCACCATGACACAGGGAAGCATTCAAGACAGGGGAGAAAGAGAAATGTAGTTGTAATCAGGGAAAGTATAGTCAGGAGAATACAGTTCCCTGTGTTCAGAGTGGACAGTCGTAAAGCTTGTTTTTTTCTGCCTGGTTACCTTGTTCAGGATATCTCGTCAGGGCTATATAGGAACTTGGAGTGGGAGGGGAAAGATCCAGTTAAGGTCCACATAGATGCCAACAATATAAGTAGAAAAAGGAAAGAGGTTCTACTGAGGGAATTTGAGCAACTAAGGGCTAAAGTAAAAGGCAGAACCAAAAAGGTCATAATGTCAGGGTTACTACCTCAGCCACAAGATAATTGACACAAGGTCATCAAGATCCAAGAGGTAATGGATAGCTCAACGATTGGTGTGGAGAAATGGGTTTGAATTCATGAGACATTTGCAGTAGTACTGAGGAAGGAGGGAGCTGTTCTTATGTGTTGGATTCTATCTGAATCATTCTGGGATTAGAATCCTAGTGAATCGCATAACTAGAACTATGGGTAGAGCTTTAAGCTAAATACTGAGGGAATGGGTCAGTTGCATGGAAAATTGTGGTAAAGTTAATGGTGTGGGGGGAGGGCTCAGCAGAAGTTAAAGTTTCCAGAACTTGTATTAGGACAGGCCTATTAGCTCGGGAATCAGGCATAGCAGATAAGGGAGCAACTATGAAAAGGGGAGCAGTCAATGCAGGACAGAGGGTACTGAAATGCACAAGGTAAATGAGCTGGGAGTGCAAATTGAAATTGACGAGTATGATATAGCGAGTATTGGAGAAATGTAGTGACAAGGGGATCAGGGCTGGGTGCTAAATATCCAAGAATACATGTCCTATTGAAAGGATACCCAGATGGGCAGGGAGGGTGGGGTTGCCTTGTTACTAAGAAATGAAATCAAAAAGTGATGTAGAATCAGAAGGTGTATAATCTGTGTGGACAGAGTTTAGATTAGATTTCCTACAGTGTGGAAACAGTCCCTTCAGCCCAACCTGACCCTCCGAAGAGTAACCCACCCAAACCCATTTCCCTCTGACTAATGCATCTTACATTATGGGCAATTTAGCATGGCCAATTCACCTAACCTGCACATCTTTGGACTGTGGGAGGAAACCGGAGCAAACCCACGCAGACACGGGGGGAATGTGCAAACTCCACACAGTCACCCAAGGTGGGAATCAAACCTGGGACCCTGGTGCTGTGAGGCAGCAGTGCTAACCATTGAGCCACCATGCCACCCCATTGAGGAACTTCAAATGAAAAATGACCCTAATTGGAGTTATGTACAGGCCTCCTAGCAATAGTTAGGATGTGGGGCAGAAAACAAATGAGGAGATAGAAAAGGCACGTAAGAAAGACGCTATTACAATAGTACTGTGGGACTTCAAGATGCAGGAGGACTGCGAAAGCCAGGTTGATAGCGGATCTCAAGCAAAAGAATTCACGGAATGCCTATTAGATAGTTTCTTCGAGCAGATTGTGGTACAGCCCACTAGGGAACAGGCAATTTTAGAATTGGTTATATGTACTGAGGCAGACTTTATTATTAGGAGCTTAAGGTGCTGAAACTCCTAGGGGGCAATGACCATAATATAGAGTCATACAGCACATAAATACACCCTTTGTGCCAACCCATCCATGCTCACTAGGTTTTCTAAAATGAACTAGTCTCATTTGAACAAAGAACAAAGAACTAATACAGCAAAAGAACAGACTGTTCAGCCCTCCAAGCCTGCGCCTACACATTTTGCCCTTCCATACTAAAACTGTCTTCAGTGACAGGATTGGCATCTCTCTATTCCATTCCTATTCATGTATTCATCTAGGTGCTTCGTGAATACTGCTATTTGCTTCCATTTGGCCCATATACCTCTCAACCTTTCCTATCTATGTACCTGTCCAAATGTCTTTTAAAAGCTGTAGTTGTATGTATCCCTACCACTTCCTCTAGCAGCTTGTTTCATATACACACTACCCTTTGTAAATGTTGCTCTTCAGGTCCCTTTTAAATCTTTCCCCTCTCACCTTAAACATATACTCTCTAGTCTTGGACTCCCCTATCCTTGGAAAAAGACCTTGGATTTTCACTCTATTCATGCCCCTCGTGATTTATAAACTTCTGTAAGGTCATCCCTTAACCTTTAACGCTCCAGGGAAAAAAAGTCCCAGCCTATCCAGCCTCTCATTATAACACAAACATTCCAGCCTCAGTGACATCCTTGTAAATTTTTTTTGCACCCTTTTTAGTTTAATAACATTCTTTCTATAGCAGGACAACCAGAATTGTATGCTGGACTCCAAATGTGGCCTCACTAATGTCTTGTACTCCTGTACTCAATGCTCTGACCGATGAAGAAAAGCGTGCCAAGCACCTCTCCACCACCCTGTCAATATGTGATTCCACTTCCAAGGAACTATGTACCTCCACCCTTAGGTCTCTCTGTTCAACAGCACACCCCAGGGACCTACCATTAATTGTGTAAGTCCTACCCTGGTTTGTCTTACCAAAGTGGAACACCTCGCTTTTATTTGTTTTGAACTCCATCTACCATTCCTCAGTCCACTGGCCCAGTTGATCAAGAATTTGTTACTCTTAGGTAACCTTCTTCATTGTCCACTATGCCACATTGGCAAACTTACTAACCATGCCTCCTAAATTCTCCTCCAAATTGTTTATATAAATGACGAACAACAATGGACCCAGCACAGATTCTTGCAGCATACCACTGGTCACAGGCCTCCAGTCTGAACGATAGAATTCACTCTGCAGTTTGAGATGGAGAAGCTTGAATCAGATGTAATGATATTACAACGAATAGAGGTAACTACAAAGACATGAGGGGGAAGCTTTGGCCAGAGTTGATTGGAAGGGGAGCCAAGCAGGGAAGACCAACAATGGCAATAATTTCTTGGAGTAATTCGGGATGCACAGTAAAAACTCATTCCAAGGAAGAAGAAACATAATAAGGAGAGGACAATGCAACGAGGCTGAAAAGGGAAGTCAGAGACGGCACAAAAGTAAAACAAAAACATATGTAGCAGAGATTAGTGGGAAGCCAAAGGATTGGGAAACCTTTAAAAACCAGCAGAGGAGAACAAAAAAAAAGCACCAGTGGGGCAGAAGATGAAACATGAGTGTAAACTAGCTAGTACAGTAAATTTTATGAACCTACACTCTTGATAAACCGGCAAAAATATTATACATCAAATACCATAAAGTTTACTGTATTATCATCATCTCTGCAATGTCCGAGTAGTCAGTTTGAGAACGCGAGTGAGAAGTTTTATTTAAGGCAAAGATGCACTATTTAAGTAATTTATGCCGTAAATAAAGTGTAGCAATGATGTGTATACCCCCTACATTACATTTCTATTACTTAACATGCATTTTATACTGATCATGTGGACCTCTTGATCAACCAGATATTTGATCAACCAGTATACTACTGGTCCCATAGGTGCCAGTTAATAAAACATTTGCTGTAATGTAAAAGCATTGTAAATGTAACGTAAAAGAGTTTTTCTTAGATATATAAAAGGTAAGAGACAGGCAAGAGAGGACTTTGGACTGCTGGTAAGTAAGGCTGGAGAAGTAGTAAATGGGGAATAAAACAATGGCAAATGAATTAAACAGGTACTTTGTATCAGTCTTCACAGTGATTGGTAATGCGATATTATGGAATTCAGAGCTTTAATAACTATTTATGGATTGAATGAAACAACAAAGATAAACTGTTAAACATGGAAAGAATCAGTAATAACTTTGTATATAAATTATTAGCCATGTATTGGAAAGGAGGGAGTCAAGACTACATAGACTAAACTGCTTTGCTCTCTGTTTGATAAACTGGATGTTTTATTGCCACAAAGGACAATTAATTGCCCTTCAAAAGAATTTAAGGAGTTAACTACAGGAAATCTGCAGACAATTAAAACCAAATGTAACAAGGAACAAAGAAACTAATTCTGATAAGAAGAGGATAGCAAATGTGGTTCCCCTGTTCAAGAAGGGGAGTGAAGACAACCCTGGTAATGAGAGACCAGTGAGCCTTGCTTCAGTTGTTGGTAAAGTGTTGGAAAAGGTTATAAGAGATAGGATTTATAATCATCTAGAAAAGAATAATTTGATTAGGAATAGTCAGCACGGTTTTGTGAAGGGTAGGTCGTGCCTCACAAACCTTATTGAGTTCTTTGAGAAGGTGACCAAACAGGAAGATGAGAGTAAACCAGTTGATGTGGTGTATATGGATTTCAGCAAGGTGTTCGATAAGGTTCCCCGCAGTAGGCTATTGTACAAAATGCGGAGGAATGGGATTGTGGGAGATATAGCAGTTTGGATCAGTAATTGGCTTGCTGAAAGAAGACAGAGGGTGGTGGTTGTTGGGAAATGTTCATCCTGAAGTGGTGTACTGCAAGGGTCGGTGTTGGGTCCACTGCTGTTCGTTATTTTTATAAACGACCTGGAGGAGGGCGTAGAAGGGAGGGTTAATAAATTTGCAGATGACACTAAGGTCGGTGGAGTTGTGGATAGTGACGAAGGATGTTGTAGGTTACAGTGAGACATAGATAAGATGCAGAGCTGGGCCAAGAGGTGGCAAATGGAGTTTAATGCGGACACGTGTCAGGTGATTCACTTTGGTCGGAGTAACCGGAATGCAAAGTACTGGGCTAATGGTAAGACTCTTGGTAGTGTAGATGAGCAGAGAGATCTCGGTGTCCTTGTACACAGATCCTTGAAAGTTGCCACTCAGGTTGACAGGGTTGTTAAGAAGGCATACAGTGTTTTAGCTTTTATTAATAGAGGGATCGAGTTCTGGAACCATGGGGTTATGCTGCAGCTGTACAAAACTCTAGTGCGGCCGTACTTGGAGTATTGTGTACAGTTCTGGTTACCGCATTATAAGAAGGATGTGGAAGCTTTGGAAAGGGTGCAGAGGAGATTTACTAGGATGTTGCCTGGTATGGAGGGAAGGTCTTACGAGGAAAGGCTGAGGGACTTGAGGCAGTTTTCGTTAGAGAGAAGAAGGGTGAGAGCTGAAAATGTGTTGCTTGAACAGCGCAGCAGGTCAGGCAGCATCCAGGGAACAGGAGAATCGACGTTTCGGGCATAAGCCCTTCTTCAGGCATAAGCCCTTTCGGGCATAAGCCCTTGTTCCAGCAACACATTTTCAGCTCTGATCTCCAGCATCTGCAGACCTCACTTTCTCCTCAAAGAAGAAGGTTGAGAGGTGACTTAATAGAGACATATAGGATAATCAGAGGGTTAGATAGGGTGGACAGGGAGAGCCTCTTTCCAAGTATGGTGATAGCTAGCATGAGGGGGCATAGCTTTAAATTGAGGGGTGATAGATATAGGACAGATGTCAGAGGTAGTTTCTTTACTCAGAGAGTAGTAAGGGTATGGAATGTTTTGCCTGCAATGGTAGTAGATTCGCCAACTTTAAGTACATTTAAGTCGTCATTGGACAAGCATATGGACATACATGGAATAGTGTAGGTTAGATGGGCTTCAAATTGATATGACAGGTCGACAAAACATCGAGGGCCGAAGGGCCTGTACTGCGCTGTAATGTTCTATGCATGTTTTTTAGATTAGATTAGATTACTTACAGTGTGGAAACAGGCCCTTCGGCCCAACAAGTCCACACCGACCCGCCGAAGCACACCAACCCAGACCCATTCCCCTACATTTACCCCTGCACCTAACACTATAGGCAATTTAGCGTGGCCAATTCACCTAACCTGCACATTTTTGGACTGTGGGAGGAAACCGGAGCACCCGGAGGAAACCCACGCAGACACGGGGAGAATGTGCAAACTCCACACAGTCAGTCGCCTGAGGCGGGAATTGAACCCGGATCTCTGGCGCTGTGAGGTAGCAGTACTTACCACTGTGCTACCGTGCCGCCCACTAAGAAGGCAAGCTACAGACCTACAGTAATTTGAATGAAAAGATTATTTTTTAAAGAAGTATTAACAATGACCTGAAGGATAAAAGTCTGTATAAGAATCAAACACCAGGCCCTCACCCTCAGCAGAACTTTGAAGAACAACATTGTACAAGGATTAAAACAAAGACAGTTCCAGAGATAGACCACTATTGGTTGAAGTTCTGGCTGGATTCCAGTGTTATAGAGTCATAGAGATGTACAGCATGGAAACAGATCCTTCAGTCCAACCCGTCCATGCCAACTAGATATCCCAACCCAATCTATTCCCACCTGCCAGCACCCGGCCCATGTCCCTCCAAACCCTTCCTATTCATATACCCAACCAAATGACTCTTAAATGTTGCAATTGTACCAGCCTCCACCACTTCCTCTGGCAGCTCATTCCATAAACATACCACCCTCTGTGTGAAAACGTTGCCCCGTAGGTTTCTTTTCTATCTTTCCCCTCTCACCCTAAACCTATGCCCTCAAATTCTGGATTCCCCGATCCTAGGGAAAAGACTTTGCCTATTTATCCTATCCATGCACCTCATAATTTTGTAAACATCTATAAGGTCACCCCTCAGCCTCCGACACTCCAGGGAAAACATCCCCAGCCTGTTCAGCCTCTCCCTGTAGCTCAAATCCTCCAACCCTGGCAACATCCTTGTAAATCTTTTCTGAACCCTTTCAAGTTTCACAACATCTTTCCGATAGGAAGGAGACCAGAATTGCACGCAATATTCCAACAGTGGCCTAACCAATGTCCTGTACAGCCACAACATGACCTCCCAACTCTTGTACTCAATACTCTGACCAATAAAGGAAAGCATACCAAACGCCTTCTTCACTATCCTATCTACCTGCAACTCCACTTTCAAGGAGCTATGAACCTGCACTCCAAGGTTTCTTTGTTCAACAACACTCCCCAGGACCTTACCATTAAGTGTATAAGTCCCAAAATGCAGCACCTCACATTTATCTGAATTAAACTCCATCTGCCACTTCTCAGCCCATTGACCCATCTGGTCAAGATCCTGTTGTAATCTGAGGTAACCCTCTTTGCTGTCCACTACACCTCCAATTTTGGGGTCATCTGCAAAGTTACTAACTATACCTCTTATGCTCGCATCCAAATCATTTATGTAAATGACAAAAAGTAGAGGACACAGCACCGATCCTTGTGGCACTCCACTGATCACAGGCTTCTAGTCTGAAAAACAACCCTCCACCACCACCCTCTGTCTTCTACCTTTAAGCCAGTTCTGTATCCAAATGGCTAGTTCTTCGTGTATTCCATGAGATCTAACTTTGCTAATCAGTCTCCTGTGGGGAACCTTGTCAAACGCCTTACTGAAGTCCATATAGATCACATCTACTACTCTACCCTCATTAATCCTCTTTGTTACTTGCTCAAAAAACTTAATCAAGTTTGTGAGACATGATTTCCCACGCACAAAGCCATGTTGACTATCCCTAATCAGTTCTTGCCTTTCCAAATACATGTACATCCTCTCCCTCAGGATTCCCTCCAACAACTTGCCCACCACCGAGGTCAGGCTCACTGGTCTATAGTTCCCTGGCTTGTTCTTACCACCCTTCTTAAACAGTAGCATCACATTAGCCAACCTCCAGTCTTCCGGCACCTCACCTGTGACTATTGATGATACAAATATCTCAGCAAGAGGCCCAGCAATCACTTCTCTAGCTTCCCACAGAGTTTTAGAGTACTCCTGATCAGGTCCTGGGGATTTATCCACCTTTATATGTTTCAAGACATCCAGCACTTCCTCCTCTGTAATAGGGACATTTTGCAAGATGTCACCATCTATTTCCCTACTATCTATATCTTCCATTTCCTTTTCCACAGTAAATGCACAAGCAAAATACTCATTTAGTATCTCCCCCATTTTCTGCGGCTTCTTGCTGATCTTTGAGGGGCCCTATTCTCTCCCTAGTTATCCTTTTGTCCTTAATGTACTTGTAAAAACTCTTTGGATTCTCCTTAATTCTATTTGACAAAGTTATCTCATGTCCTCTTTTTGCCCTCCTGATTTCCCTCATAAGTATACTCCTACTTCCTTTATACTCTTCTAAGGATCCACTCAATCTATCCTGTCTATATCTGACATATGCTTCCTTCTTTTTCTTAAACAAACCCTCAATTTCTTTAGTCATCCAGCATTCCCTATACCTACCAGCCTTTCCTTTCTCCCTAACCAGAATATACTTTCTCTGGATTCTCGTTATCTCATTTCTGAAGGCTTTCCATTTTCCAGCCGTCCCTTTACCTGCGAACATCTGCCCCCAATCAGCTTTCGAAAATTCTTGCCTAATACTGTCAAAATTGGTCTTTCTCCAATTTAGAACTTCAACTTTTAGATCTGGTCTATCCTTTTCCATCATTATTTTAAATCTAAAAGAATTATGGTCGCTGGCCCCACAGTGCTCCCCCACTGACACCTCAGTCACCTGCCCTGCCTTATTTCCCAAGAGTAGGTCAAGTTTTTCACCTTCTCTTGTAGGTACATCCACATACTGAATGAGAAAATTGTCTTGTACACGGTTACGAAATTCCTCTCCATCTAGACCCTTAACACTATGGCAGTCCCAGTCTATGTTTGGAAAGTTAAAATCCCCTACCATAACCATCCTATTATTCTTACAGATAGCTGAGATCTCCTTACAAGTTTGTTTCTCAATTTCCCTCTGACTATTAGGGGGTCTATAATACAATCCAAATAAGTGATCATCCAACCCAGAAAATAACTCCATCTTATTCCTCTCCAAAACTGCCCCAGGTTAAATTAATGGTTATGGCTTATATTTTAAGTTTAGTCAAGAGACATATCTCCAAAAACATATAATCAAGAATGAACCCACTCTACTCACTACTGCAGATTCTCTGTAGGCCACATTTAAAACAACAATTAACTTATCTGATTCTGTGCTGTGAACTTCGCCCAACAGTTCCTCCAAGATCAGTTGTGAATTTTACTGTTTGTTAATTTTCCCAGATGCACTCCTATGTTCAACGATACCTGAATTCAAACAGCAAAAGCAGTAACTGTGCAGGTTCTCGCTTTCATTCTCCTGCAATGACCTCATCATGTGCTTCCTTTGTCTGTTCTTCTCCCTTTTAAAAAAGCTATTCTTTTGACTTTTTTTTTTGCAAAGTTCCAAAACAATACAACAGCATATGAAACAGTAATTGCTGCTCCTGGAATTCGAGGAAATCACCTCCATCACCTAAAATACGTCAAAATCATTCAGCTAATAACCAAGTTGGGTTATGAGGTTTAACTTACTTACTTGAAGGGTCTTATTTTGGTTGCTACATGTAATATTGCTACATTTAAATCATTGTTTCAGTACTTAAATGTCTTGTGACATTTGTTAATAAGTAGCTGAATTAAAGGTAAGTTGTGATCTACCCACAACAGTAAAATTTTAGAATCCATTGTTAAGGATGAGATTGTGGAGTACTTGGAAATGGGTGGTTAAAAAGGGTTGAGTTAGCATGAATTCATCAAGGGGATGTCATGCCTGATGAATCTGTTCCAATTCTTTGAGGAGGTAATGAGCAAGTTAGGCAAAGCAAAACCAGCAGGCATGATCTATTTGGATTTCCAGAAGGCCTTTGACAAGGTGCTGCACAGCAGCCTGCTAAATAAGTTGAGTCCATAATGTTAGGGGCAAGAAACCGGCATGGAGAGAGGATTGCTGTCTGGCAGAGAGTGGGGTTAAAGGGGTCTTTTACAGGATGGCAGCTGGTGACTAGTGGAGTTCCATAGGGGTCAGTGTTGGGACCACAGCTATTCATATTATAATGATGTTGATGAATGAACTCTGGGTTTTATTGCTAAGTTTGCAGATGACACAAAGGTAGGTGGAGGGATAAATAGTGTTGAGGAGGCAGGGAGGTTGCAGAAGGACTTGGACAGGTGAGGATAGTGTGTAAAGAAGTGACGGTTGGAATACAATGTTAGAATGTGCGCGATTCTGCACTTTGGTAGAAAGAATAGGGGTGTAGACTGCTTTCTAAACAGGGAAAGGCTTCAGAAAACTGGAGTACAAAGGAATTTGGGAGTCCGAGTTCAGGATTCTCTTAAGGTTAACATGTAGGTTCGGTTGACAGTTCGGAAGGTGAATGCAATGTTGGCTTTCATTTCAAGAGGTCTACGTACAAGAACAGAGATGTACTGCTGAGACTGTACAAGGCTGGTCAGACCACACTTGGAATATTGAGAGCAGTTTCAGATCTTATTTCTAAGGAGGGATGTGCTGGCCTTTGAGGGGCCCAGAGGAAGTTTCCAGGAATGATCCTGGGAACGAAGATCACGTCATATGAGTATTGGTTGAGGACTCTAGGTCTGTACTCGATGGAGTTTAGAAGGATGAGGGGTATCGCATTGAAGCTTACAGAATACTGAGGGGCCAGGATGCAATGGACTTGAAGAAGATGTTTCCATTAGTAGAACAGACTGGGACCGAAGGCACAGTCTAAGAGTGACCTTTTAAAAGTGACAGAGGAATTTCTTCAGTCAGAGGATGGTGAATCTGTGGAGCTCATTTCTGCAGAAGGCTGGAGAGGCCATGTTATTGAGTGTAGACAGAGATAGATAGGTTCTTGATGAGTAAAGGGACCAAGGATTACGAGGAGTCGGCAAGAGAATGGGTTTGAGAAACATATTAGCCTTGATCAAATGAGATGGGGCAAATAGCCTAATTCAGGTCCTACATCTTATGGTCTAATAACCAATTGCATCCACATACATAAACAATATGGAGTACGTGTTAGCACAGGAATAAATCCTAACAAGGCTAGAAATATTAAGATCTTGCTGATTTTGACTGCAAGGCTTCACTAAAAATCATGTTGGGGAACAGTCTAAATTTACCACCAATGAGGCAGAGATATACACAACTGACCTAATTAGAAACTATGTTTCCTAATCCTACCAGAAAAAGCTAAGTGATATTTCAGTTCATTTTCATAGTGGATTTCTCTTCATGATAGCTGGTGAGTTTTTGATTATCTCATTCCTATGGTGCCACTCTCATCCAATGATAGCCTTATTCTATGATTCAGGACAGACTTGCCCTTGCCTGTAATAATGATCCCAGGATCTTCAGCACTGGGGCCTTATTTAAACAGTCTGTCAAGCACTGAGAGTGGAGAATAGCTCTGCACAATTGGAGTCATTTGTCATATATGTGGCAGACAAGGGGAGAATGTGAATAGAAGCCTAGAGGTCTGGTGCATAGAGTGGTACAGAGTGTCCCCTTCTCTCTGAATTGGTAAAGGAGGCTGAGACACCAGACCCTCCCAGCCTGGTGTGTGGTTGCTTCCGGGGCCAATGTGGTAACTACAGTCTCGATGCTGTGCCATAAGTAAATCAATGATGATACTCCTCTCCATCAGTTAAGCGGTGATAGACAGAGCTAGGTAATCCCATAACAAATGGATCAGATGTAAGCTCTGCAGTCCTGCCATATCAAGTTGTGAATAATGGTGGAAAATTAAATAACTCACTTGAGGTGACGACTCCACAAGTAGCCCCATCCTCAATGATCGAAGAGCCCAAAACATCAGTGCAAATGATAAAGCTGAAGCGCCAATTGGATGATCCATTTCAGCTTCCTCCAGTGGTTCCCAGTTTTCAGCTAATTCAATTCACTCCACATGTTATCAAGAAATAGTTGGATGCACTGGACACTGCAAAGACTATAGGCCCCAACAATATTTCGGCAATAATACCGAAGAGTTGTGCTTCAGAACATGCCCTAGCCAAGCTCTTCCAGTACAGTTACAACACTGGCATTTACACCACAATGTTGAAACTATTTGCTCAGGATTGTCCTGTATATAAAAGATAGGACAAATACAACCCAGCTAATTATGGCTCCTTCAGTCTACTTTCAATCAACAGTAAAGTGATGGAAGGTGTCATCAACAGTGCCAAAAACAGCACCTGCTCGGCAATAATCTGCACAGTGATGCCCAATTTGGGTTCTGCCAGGGCCACACAGCTCCTGACATCATTATAGCCTTGGTTCAAACATGGACAAAAGAGCTGAATTCCAGAGGTGAGCTGAGAGGGACAATCTTTGACATCAAGGTTGCATTTGGCCGAGTATGACACCAGGACCCCTAGCAAAACTGAATCAATGGATCTCAGTGAGCAAAGTCTTCATTAGTTACAGTCATACCAAGTACATAGAAAAATGGCTGTGGTTGTTGGAAGTCAGTTACCTCAGCTCCTGGACATCTCTGCAGGAGTTCCTTGGGGTAGTGTCCTGGGCCTAACCATCTTCAGTGGCTTCATCAATGACCTTCCCTCCATCGTAAGGTCAGAAGTGGGGCTGTTTGCCAATTATCGTATAATGCTCAGCACCATTTCCAATTCCTCAGATACTGAAGCAGTCATGTTCAAATGCAACAAGATCTGGACAATATCCAGGCTTGGGCTGACAAGTGTCAAGTAATATTTGCACTACAAAACGCCAAACAATAACCATCTCCAATGAGAAACACAATCTGACGACTGTCCCTTGACATTCAATGTTGTCATCATCACTGTCTCTACCTTTGTCAAAATCTTCAGGGGTGGGGGGAGGGCGGAGATTTACTATTCACCAGAAATTCATCTGGACTCCCCATATGAAGACAATGGCTGCACGAGCAGGAATTATAAATACTGTGGTGATTAACTCACCTCCCGACTCCAAAGCCTGTCCACCATCTACAAGGCACGAGTCAGGAGTGTGATGAAATACTTCCCATTTGCCTGGATGGGTGCAGCTCTACCACTATCTTGACACCATCGAGAACAAAGCAGCCCACTTGATTAGCACCACATCCACTCTTTCCACCATCGACACTGAGTAGCAGCAGTGTGTACTAGCTATAAGATGCACTGCAGAAATTCCTTAGATAGCACCTTCCAAACTCATGACCACTTCCATGTAGAAGGACAAGATTAGATTAGATTCCCTACAGTGTGGAAACAGGCCCTTTGGCCCAACCAGTCCACACTGACACTCCGAAGAGTAACCCACCCAGACTCATTTCCCTCTGACTAATGCACCTAACACTATGGGCAATTTAGCATGGCCAATCCACCTAACCTGCACATCTTTGGACTGTAGGGGGAAACCGGAGCACCCGGAGGAAACCCGTGCAGATACGGGGAGGATGTGCAAACTCCACACAGACAGTCGCCCGAGGGGAGAATCAAACCTGGGACCCTGGTGCTGTGAGGCAGCAGTGCTAACCACAGAGCCACCCTGCCGCCAAGAGAAGTGGATATATGAGAACACCACCTGCAAATTCCTCTCCAAGCATTCACCATTCTGACTAGAAAACACATTACTGTTATTTCACTGTTGTTGAGTTGAAGTCTCAGAATTACCTCCATATGGGCATTGTGTAGTCTTTCAAGGGGCAGCTCACCACCACCTGCTAAAGGGCAACCAGGGGCAGGCATTAAATGCTGACTAGGCAGCAATGTCCATGATTCACAAATGGCCACACAAACACACACACATACACACACACACACACACACACACACATACACACACACACACACACAAAGACACAGACATACACACACACAAATAACTAACTCTGCATTCCCTCTGCACTACCGACTGACTACCTTTCCCCCACTTACATAGAAACTAACAGCTATACTATCCATATTCACCTCAATTGAGAAAATGGCTCAAAATAAGGTTGAAGCAACCAGGATGAGAGGTGGAGTGCCAGATATTCATTTTCTTACCCTTTATGAGTATTACACCTTAGCCTTGGCAGGCAAAGACTGGACCACTCCAATGGAGATGTCAAAACCTCTATGACCTGACAACTGAATAAGAAGCATTATTATTTCATGTGCTTCTCTCATTCTTCAGCTCACTCCAGGTGCTCCATCCTTACAACAGAGAAATGCCAGTGGACACACAACCTGAGAAGGAACCACACACAAGTCTCCCAAAAGTCTCCTCTCAGGACATTCAGAAGAGGCTGGGCCCTCCACCTCTACCCTACCTTGTTAAGCTCAGGAGAATGCATTTGCCTTTGGGCAGGGCACACCCAGCACATCTGGATCCTCCAGACATAAACAAGCCCCAGGGGTTGCCAACCAAGCCTGCAAGTAAGAGGCAAGTGAGCATCCCTGAGATGCAATCCAGTCCATGAGCTTGGTACTTGTCCCTGTGCACAGTGTCCAGAGCATTCCAGTGAAAGGAGATGGTGTCCTCCAAAATGCAGTATGAAAGTGCAGAGCTGTATTGTAAGTGGATTGGAGTTGTGTCTGATTATGCAGTGTGTCTGACATGAGTCAGATGTCAAAGTTCATGGATGTGGGGTGCATATGACCCCCACCCATGAAGAGTGCCCTGAGAGATGGCATTCCAGATGCCCTGTGCCAGGTGTTCTAGATGGCAGTCTGGAGGAGCAACTGGTAAGCTGGAGTCATCAGCTGGGTACCCACTCTGACTTTCATGGTTAGAACTTCTTGCTGTCCTTTTCTCTGGTAGGTGGTGGAATGGAAGTGTACACATTAATGAGGCAAGATTTAGTAATTAATGTGGGTAATAATGTGTAATGGTCTCCATTTTTTGGCCTCTCACTGCTCACTAGGAAGAGTCCATTTCAACGCCTGGGACTTGTTTGGAAAATCTGACTTTTCGGTCCTGATGTTGAGAAGGTCTTGCTTAACATTTCATCTGAATTTCTCAAATTTCTCACCATAGTTCACATCATTCATGGACTGAGAAGATTCCATCCACAGTTCTCTCTCAGTGTCTGTAGTCAGAACTTGTGTAGATATGAGGAAAGTGTTCCCATTGACAGGAAAGCCAAGAACCCAAGGAAACCTACTTAAGGCAATTTGATAAAGAAGCAATGCTGAAATGAGGAAATGTCTTTTTCCCATGTAGCAGGTGGTTTGGATCTAGAATGCACATACTACATGTGAGATGAAGACAAATTCAACTGTGACTTTCTAAACGGAATTGCATAAGAGAAGAGAAAAATATTTTAAGGAGTCAGGGAAAGGACAGGAAAGTAGGACTAGCTGAGTTGCTCTTGCAAAGAGCCAGCATAGACACAACAGGCCAAATGTAATTTAATCTGACTAAAGTGTACAGTGCTCGGACCCTGCTTCTTTCCTGCCTCTTCTCCAATTAAGGCTTGTATATAGCCTTACCACTTCAACGCTAATTAATGTCTTTAAGTAAGTCCTATTATACAGTGTATACTCTGTGAACACTAAACTGCAAAGGTTAGCAACATCAGAACTCAGAATGGTGCACACGAGTCACAAAATGCAATTTTACAGGTACAGTACAGAAAGTGATTAGGAAAGTAAATGGAGTAGTAGAGGAATTTTAAGCAGCTGTACAGGAACCTATTGAGACCTCAAGTGGAACACAGTGCACAGTTTTTAACATAATAAACCATCATGACCTAATGTGGTTTGATATGCTGATTATGTGAAACTGACACACTTTGATACTTTAGTTAGCTCCCATAACACAAGAGCAAGATGTAAATCATGTAGCGTTGTAGAATGCAATTAATTTTTAATACCCCATCTAGTATTTGCATATGTACACTACAATAATAGGCACTTGCAAATCTGCAAGAAAATGAGGACTGCGGATGCTGGAGAGGCAGAGTCGAAAAGTGTGGTGCTGGAAAAGCTCAGCAGGTTCGGGAGCATCCAAGGAGCAGGAGAGTTGACATTTCGAGCATAAGCCCTTCATCTGGAAACCTGGGCTCAAGCTAAGCAATCTGAATGTACGGTAGCATGCTTTCCTCAATGGATCATGCTGCAAGAGAACAGAACCCAGCAAGAATGAAACAGTGAGTTTTATAGAAATTTTTAAACAACCTGTTTTGACATGCTATGACATATTTCTGGAGCAGGTAGGACTTGAATCCATGCTTTCTGGCCCAGAGGGAGGGGACATTACTATTATGCCACATGGGACCTCCTTTCTTTTACCTTAGTTTGGGGTTCTGGATAATTTGCCCAATAATATTACCATTACTCCACATCATTAGGACAGATGCCACAATATGGTGAAGACATCATAAGCATGTTCCTTAAAAGGCAAGTCACACATTTACTATGGTGACATATAACACAATAGTTTTGCTCAAATTTTAAGGATTTAACCGCAATAGAAGCAGTTCAGAGAAGGCTTACTCTATACATTCCTTGATGAAGGAAAGAATGTTTGTACAGGTTTTACCCATTGGAATTGAGAAAAATGAGCAACAATCCTATCACAACATTTAAGGAACCTGAAGAGACTTAACAGAGTGAATTCTGCAAGGACATAGGAGTAGCCAGAACAAGGGGACACTGTTTAGTAAGGATAGTTCTTGCTTTTCAGGTAGAGATGAGGAGATGTGAAACATTTTTCCCCAGGAAACAGTGGTGACTGCACTCTTCAATTTATTTCAAAACTTTACTCTGTAGAGTTTTGATAGAAAAGGGGATCAAAGGTTATGAAGGGCAAGCAGGAAACTGGGGTTGAAATAACAACCAGATCACCCATGAAGCAGGCTTGAAGGGCTGAATGACCTCCTCCCCGTTCCTAAGTCCCACCCATTAAAAAAATAATTAGCTGTTTGTGTCATCTGTTGCAGATGTGATCTGGCTCTGTACAAATTGGCTGTTATATTATGCCACTTGTCAAGTGGGCGGCACTGCTGCCTCACAGCACCAGAGACCCGGGTTCAATTCCCACCTCAGGTGACTGACTGTGTGGAGTTTGCACATTCTCCCCGTGTCTGTGTGGGTTTCCACCCACAGTCCAAAAATGTGCAGGTTAGGTGAATTGGCTATGCTAAATTGCCTGTAGTGTTAGGGGCAGGGGTAAATGTTGGGGAATGGGTCTGGGTGGGTTGCGCTTCGACGGGTTGGTGTGAACTCCTTGTGCCAAAGGGCCTGTTTCAACACTATAAGTAATCTAATCTAAACTCTGATTACACCTCAAAATTTACTAACATGCAGGTGGACTGCTCATGGATTTCAAAGGTCCTTGATAAATGTGAGTTTATTCTTTCAATCTGCATGAAATAATTGACAATAATCTGTGCACGTTTTAAGCATGTTTCACCTATTAAATCTCATCATCAGAAGCAAAACTGGACGGAGGGCAATTTTGAAACAGATAGAGTTCTGTTCATTATTTGCATCCTTTATCTAATGTAAAATATTGTAAGTATGTCATGACCAAGATGGATTTTACAACTTCTTCAGTTACAGGAGGTATCCTGACCCTGCTGAGAGAGGAAACAATAACAAAAACAAACATTTGGAGAAACAAAGTAGGTTTGTCAGCATCTATAGAAGAAAACAGAGTCAACACGTCAGATCCAGTGACCCTTCGCCAGAACCAGTAGTAGCTAGGAAAAGGTGATGCATATATGCTGAAGATGGGTCATTGATAGTGAGCAATGAAGATAATAAAGGAATGACAAAGAGAGACAGAGACACAGTTAGGCAAACAAAGGAATGGATAATCGTTGCCAGGGAAGGAGAAAAGCTGATAATGGAGACTGTTAAGTAGGGAAAAATGGGTTGGTTGTGCTGAAAACCAGCCCATGTCATGACAGGGCCTGGAGTGTGGGATTGGATAAAAGACATGGAAAGAGATGTTCAGACCTTAAAATTAATGAACTTGATATTGAATCTTGAAGGCTGTAGGGTCCCCAAATAGAGAATGAGGGTTGTTCTTCCAGCATGTACTGGAGCACTGCAGCAATCCTGAGACAGAAATGTTTGCCAGGGAACGGGATAGTGTGTTGAGGGGGCAGGCAACCCGAAGGTCATGGTTACTTTTGCAGACAGAATGTAGGTACTCCGCAGAGCGAACTCCGAGGCTGCATTTCGTCTCCCCACTATAGAGAAAACCACATTGTGAGTAGCAAATACAGTAGACTAGATTGAATGAAATGCTAGTAAATTGCTGTTTGACCTGGAAAAGTGTATAAGAAACCTTGGATAGTGAAGAGGGAGGTAGAAAATGGGCAGATGTTATGATTGCATGGGAAGGTGCTGAGGGGATGTGGGGAGATGTTAGGAGTGAAGGAGGAGTGCATCAAAGTGTCCCAGAGGGAACGGTCCCTGTGATATGCTGACAAGGGAGAGGAGGGAAGGTGTCTGTGGTCATGGCATTCTGCTGGAGATGGCAGAAATGACGATTTATGATACTTGGAAGTAGAGACTGATCAGGTGGAAGATGAGGACAGGGGATTCCTATCACAGTTGACGGATGGGAGAGAAGGGATGAGGGCAGAAGTGCGAGTCATCGGTCAGATACAGCTAAAGACCGTGTCAACAAAGATGACAAGAATTCCTCGGTTGAGGAAAAGATGGGCATCTGAGGTTCGCCTGCGAAAGGTAACATCAGAACAGATGTGACAGAGATGGAGACACTGGGAGAATGGAATGGAATATTTACAATAAGCAGTGTGTGAGGAGGTATGATCAAAGGAACCTGTGGGAGTCGGTGGGTTTTGTAGTGAGTATTGATGGCCAGCCTATCCCCAGGGAAAATGAAACAGATGTTGAGGAAAGAAAGAGAGGCAACAGAGATGTTGAAAGCTGAATATATGCAGATACTTGAAGGAAGTTGGAATTAGGCTTGGCTCTGATGGCTTCTCACAGTTAGTAGTTTGCAGATATCCACTGGCTCAAGATTCCAATAAGTTCCCAAGTGGCAGATACTGCTCATGAAACTTGAGAGCCAGCACCTGTTCTCTCAATTACATAGTGACTGGTTTGCAGCTAATTTGCATTCTGCTATGCCTAATAGTGTCTGATGGTGGCACTGTAACATAAATTTCTGCAGACTGTCACTGAGTAGTGAAACAATTGCATAGATTAGAAGACAGCTAAAGTAAAGTCGCACTTTGAACTTCAATCCAAAATTCCTTACAGTCTTTAAATGGATGACAGTGGTTTTAAGACTCCTTAAGAAGCAGATTAAAGCATGAGGTACCTTCCCTGCAAAGAACTAGTGGGTTGGCTCAATGTCCAGAATATACCAAGTTTGTTGATGAATAATGGCAGGGGCATATACACAAGGGGTACAAATTAGCTTCAGTGCCCTAGATTGAAATGAGAGGAAATCAGCCATTGTCTCTAACTCTTAATCTTTCTTCAGTGCCTCCTGCAAAAAGCATGTTTATGGTTATTTGATTGAAGACAAGCTGAGGCTGATTGTTACCCTTCCTCCTTTTGAGCGACTTGCTGTCATTTATTGTCTAGGCTCGCACAGGAAGACTGATGTCTTAATGATAAGTTGTCACAGGCTAACACACTCTTGGAGACCATAGCACTCCAGGAGAGGGAGAGAGCAGAATTACCAGGAAAAGGGGGAGGAAAGAAAAGGAAAGACAGACTTTTCGTGTTAACTGAAAATGTTATTAAAAATTAAAAATTGTAAAACCTCACAAAGAGATTAAACAAAGACCTAAAATTCTACTTAGGGAGGGCAAATAGAGGATTGCTTAGAATTGCAAACAGGTCTGATGCAGAAAGTCATTAACCCATCTCAGTTGCTTCGTACAGAAGGACTCTGTAGATCCCAATCACAGAATCCAGATGTTAGTTCATTAATTCCACAGTTTCTTTCCCTATTCATTCATCAAGAAGTCATGCCATGTGTTAATTCTCCTCAGTGTGAAGAATTTTATGTTATCATCCTAATTTCCCATTTTTCTTAAAACACTATGACCATATTGCAGTGACCCATTTTAAGTAGTCTTCCAACTTTACATTTTCTGTATTATTTTCTACCTTATTCAACCCTGTTGTTATATTTCAAAATGGAAATGAAATCTAGGTGTTGCTGGTTGGTTAAGCACTTATTGCCTACCCTTAATTGCTTCAGAATTGAATGGCTTGCTAGGGCCATTTCAGAGGAATGTTATGGATCTGGAGTCATATGTAGACCAGGCCAGATAAAGAAAGCAGATTTCCTTCCCTACAGGACATTAAAGAACTGGATTCATTTCTCCACCAATGAACAGAGGGAAGGTTACGTGGTCACCATTAGATTAGCTTATAATTTCAGATTTTTGGTGACCTTAAATTTCATCATCTGCAGAGGTGATATTTGAGTGACATTAGCACTACAACCCCTTTACCTGTCGATTGTGTTGGCCTGATTCAGTGGATAACACTCTCATCCATTAGTTTGAAGATTGTGGCTTAGGTATATTACTGAGCGATTGCTGCATTATGATTTCTACATTGTAGAAAAAAAAAGTCACATTTATAGAATCTTTCATGGCACCAGGGACTCAGGTTCAATTTCAGCCTTGGGTGACTCTCTGTCTGGAGTTTGCACATTCTCCCTGTGATTGCGTGGGTTTCCTCTAGGTGCTCTGGTTTCCTCCCACAGTCCAAAGATGTGCAGGTCAGGTGAATTGGCCATTCTAAATTGCCCATAATGTTAGGTGCATTAGTCAGAGGGAAATGGGTCTAAGTGGGTTAGTCTTCGGAGGGTCGGTGTGGACTAGTTGGGCCAAAGGGCCTGTTCCCACACTGTAGGGAATCTAAAAAAAAACACAGGGCATTGAATGATCTACAACCATCAATTTAATGTTAAAGTATAATCAATGTTGTAATGTAAGGGAATGTAACAATCAATGATTGCACAAAATGATCCTATAAATCATCGTCATTAGCTGTCTCTCAATTTTGAGAATGGTGTCTACTCAGGTCATCAGTTTCTGTCATGGATCTTCATGTGAATGAACAGGCTAATTCTTGACCTGTGTATGTTTGGGGCTGGACATCCCACCACCTAAAAGGATTTGCTTCCTTTTCTTTCCTTCTCTGCCACTACTCTGTTACATGCCATTAAGATGTTGCATCTCAAAGTGCCATGCAGTTTGATGGACAAGTTGCCACAACTCTAAATGATTATTAGCAAGCTCCTCCCACTCATTAATGTCAATATTGTGCATTGGGGAGAGCTTCACAATATCTCTAGCATTTTCTCAGTCCTCCTCTGGCACATTGACTATTTGGGAATTGAGAAACAGGATCTGCTAGGTAAGATTCTTTCCAGCCACCTCAATATATTGTCCAGTTCACTAAAGTTGATTGTGCAGAAATTTTGCTGAATGATTTTGAAGCTATCTTTAAGAAGGACACTAATGCTTTGCCCAAGTCCTCCTATTGAATCCAAATCATGCATCAGAGGCATTTTATATGAAATATCTCTAATGCTGCAAAGTATTGCTGTTACATAGTCCACATCTCATAACAGTATTGGAGTATGGTGAGAACAACTGCTCTATACTAGAACATTTGTTGCATTTGTCATGAAAGCAGACCCTAACCCTAATTTACTTTCGGGTATTGAATTTTAAGAATAACACGTGTTCTTCAAAATAAGGACATACAATGGTTGATGATGTAAATTCAGCGACTGGCTAAATTCCCTGTATGGATTATGCTGAGTCCTGAGAGGAAACTTAGAATGTTACACATGAAGAGCATCAAGGGAACTTCAGACAGCAACACTTCAAAGGGAGAGATGATACTTAAAAAAAAAACAACAGAATTTTGATCTCCTGTGAATTCTGTTCCAGACTGCTGACATGATGTGAGTTCCATTCCTATTTGGGCCTCCACCCACAACTTTTTCTGTGGCACATCAATGATATCATTGATGCTGCTTTTCTGTCAGCTGGAAATGGAAAGCTTTATCAATTTCACTTGTAATTTCCAACCTGCTCTCACCTTCACCTAGTTCATCTCTGATTCCACCCTTACCTTCCTTGACATCTGATCCATTCCTGGGGATAGGCTAGCCATCAATATCCACACAAACCAACCAACTCCACAGTTATACACCCTAACACCCTGCTTCCTGTAAAGACTGACTTCCATTCTCCCAGTTTCTCTGATTCCATTGCATCGGTTCTAATGCTGCCAATGTCTATACGATGGCCTCTAAAATGTCCATCTTCTTCCTAAACTGAGGATTCCCTACTGCTCCCCTCAGCTATATCAGACTCATCACTCATACTTTGGCCCTCACTCCTCTTCTATCCACAACAGAGCCCCCAGTCCTCACTTGCCATCCCACCAGCATCTATATCCAAAGAGTTATTAGCATCCATTTATGTCATTTTGAATGGGATGCCACCACCAGACACACAATCCTCTGCAGTCTCTGTTCTCTCTGAGACACCCTGGTCGACTCCTCCTCCAATTCCAGTGCCTCCCAACAGCATTTTTCCCTGCTATCACAGAAGGTATAACACCAAAGTGTTTACCTCCTCCCTCCTCACTAGACACACCTTCCAGATGAAGCAGCAATTTACCAGCACTTCACTCAGCTTAACCTATTGTATTCAGGCTCACAATGTGGACTCCTTTACATCGGGGAAAACGATGTGTAGACTGGGTGACTGTTTTGTCCAAAAATGAACCTGAGCTTCCAGTTGCTTACCACTTGAATGTTGTTCCAAGGCCAACATCTCTGTCTCAGGCTTTCAGTGCTTCAACAAAGAGCAACATCTTAATTTCTGCTTGGGGAGCCCACAGCCTTCAGGACTCAATACAGAGTTGAACAATTTTTGGGTCTGAGTACCTTCTTCCACACACCAGATCTTGTCATCACAACCATCCCATTATCAGCCACAAATGGTCCCCATTTACAGTTATTGATTGTTCTAGGCTGTCCTTTACCTATTCCTTTGTCTGTCCAATCATTTTTCCTCTTTCTCTGGGTTTATTCTCACCTATTGTTTACTCCTCCCTTTTTCAGCATATTTACCAACCTTTTCCTAGCAACCATCAGGTCTGAAGATGGGTGACTGGAATCGAACTCTGCTTTCGTTCCACAAATGCTGCCAGACCTGCTGAGGTTCTCCAGAAGTTTCAGTTTTTGCCTCAGAAATTTGTGCTTATTGGAGATTTGTGCTCTTTATACTAAATAGATACATGTCAGCCTGCGAAGTGGATGTTTCATGCAAATTGACAACCTCGCTAAGTAAAAATCAAAATAACGGAGGATGCTGTAAATCAGAAACAAAACCAAATTGCTGGAAAAGCTCGATAGGTCTGGCAGCATCTATGGAGAGAAAGCAAAGTTAATTGGATTCTGAGGAAAGGTCACTTGACTCAGAATGTTAACTCTAATTTCTCTCCACAGATGCTGCCAGACCTGCTGAGCTTTTCCAGCGACTTCTGTTTTCAATATCTCTGATGGCAAAGTTAATTGTTTGCTGACCTTTTCTGTAGTTTGCCTCATCAGTTTTGCTCAGTGGTCCAGTGTTTATCTTGTTTCTTTCTGATATCGCTTCATCAGAAACATTTAGATCACTGAAAGCAACCATGGGTTCAAAGAGTATATTGACTTGATCTATGGGAAAGCATCACATGAATTTAAGAGCACCTGCTTTGATCCATGTGTCCATGTTGGACTGTTTCAAACACCTGGATTGGTGGCACGTTCTGATTTAAATTCTATTGTCCTCCTGCAGAAACAACTGCTGTGTAATGTCCCTGTCAATAGATGGCATAATAGCGAGACTGGAAAACATTGAACTCTCTTCAGTTTAAGTCACTTAGGAGCTTAACTTAATTTGTATCCTGTTTGCAGTATATTACAGATGTCAGTTTCTTTTTCAAACATTCCGTCTCTGCTGCCTTAATCAAGTTATTTTGATTTGGCAATGTTGGTTGAGAAATGAATGTTATTCACACTATACTTGATCAAATAGTACCGGGATTTCTTTTAGAAAAAGTGTCAGCCTGAGTTCAGTAGACACATTTCCACCTGAATTGAGAAGTCATTGTCCAAAGACTTGAGCTCATAATCTAGGCTGACAATTCAGTGCAGGTTTGAGGGAATACAGAGGTGCATACTTACAGGTGAGACATTACACTGAAGCCTTTCCTGCCTTGTGTTCGTGAAAGATCCCACAGCATTAATTTATAGACAAACCGATGAATTAGCACGGAACACATTTACAACTCATCTAACTTTATGTAATATCTGATTGTTTCCCACTAGTATTTATGGGGTGTGAATTGTATACTTCCCATAACTTGGCAGCCACACCTCTCAAAAGGCCATCATTGATTAGAGCTTAAACTGCAGCAGATTAGTTTTCTACAAACTACAGCCAGGAATGTTTGACAATATAGCAATAATGGTAAGACCAGTCCTCTGTCAATGCTCCCCAATTCCTTCCAGCTCCAAATGGTTATGCTCATGGATGAAGGATGAAGTGGCTCCTTTCTTTGCTCAATACCTTCCTCAGTTGATTGCAGCAAGGTTAATTTACAAAGGATCCCTTCCCTCGTAGATACTTTTACAGTGGCCCAATTAAATTTACATTTTAGTATGAGCCCAATTGAAACAAACTTTTGTGAGTTAATGAAAGATTCTGTTTATCGGTGACTAATTCTTAAGAGTAATACAATGAGACACACACATGCACACAGATCAGAAATGAGAAATAAATCTAAAGTACAGAAGTAAAAAAAAACAACAAACTAGTCTTTGGTAAGTCTGTGACAAATAGATCATGAAGCATTACAATTGTTTAAGTAGGCAATTTTGGTAGTTAACTCGGCAGTTGTGTAGCTGTTTGGAGATTGTTGGTTCTGCAGTTAGCTGAAGGGAATTTGTCCAGTTTCCTTCAACAGTGACTTTCTGACAATGACTTGACAGTGACTTGTCAACAACCAAACAGGGGCTTTATTTTTCTTTACCTGCACACACAGGGCATCCAGTGGAAGTTCTTAGCCCTTTACAACTTATGTTAGCCAGTAGAACTAGAACCAACACTTGAACAACGGTTCTCTAGCACACTACAATACTGAATTTCTTGTAAGGGTAAAACACAGACATGTCTTTTACCCAGAAATAGAGTGTTGCAAAGAAGAGTTATACCAAACTCAAAACATTCTCTTGTCTGCCTTCACAGATGCTGCCAGACCTGCTGAGTTTCTCCAACATTTTCTGTTTTTATTTCAGATCTCCAGCATCAACAGTATGCCATGTTATTTAAGTGCTGCAAACTGAAATGTTGGATGCATTTAATTTATAATCATTTTTTCATTTTCTTGTGAATAACAATTGCAATTGTTATTGCAGACTTGACTTTTTCAGTGATCCATGTGCAGCAATATAAGTGGAGAGAGTTAAAAGGGAACCTGAGCTTGGATGGGGGCCTGATATATGTGGATGTGAAATTGTAGGAAATACACAAAGGTTTCAGCAAATGGATTTTCAAATATTGACCTTCAGCTGACTATGATGGCTGGGACATCTTCCTCACATCCTTATTCTTCAATTTCTATTTTTCTAAATCCTTTCTGCTTCAAAGAGCAAAATTGATTGCTCAATCTCCTGTCTGCCTGTGTCACTTGTCTAAAGAGATGAATTGAGCTTATTTTGGAACAAAAGCTATTTGTAACCTTCCATATGCAGTAATGTACCACAAATTGACTCATTTGGCAGAAGTCGCCAGAAAGTCCCTTGAGTATTATATCAAAAGTAAGAGTGCAGTTATTATCCTCTTCTATACTAAGGGTCGTAAGCACTTTTGATTTAGTTTATAGCTCATTTGGTAAAAAAGGAACAATTTTCCTTGACGGCTTTGGGTAAAATGAAGACTCCAGCTGCAAACTGATGATATATGTTGGAAAAAGAGCACCAAAGTTTGGAGATCTCATTGCCAGGTATCTTGGAGGGTCTGGCTCCACTCCAGTATTGCCCAGTGCACCGGATTGCTCTAGTCTACCATCTTCCTCTAACATATAAAGCATTTACAAAGGAATTCTTAAGGGCTTTTCCATGTTGCAGTCTTTGCTGTTTTTGAACAATTCATTTGATAGAAAGAAGAGTATATCAAAATATAAGAAGAATTAACCTTGAGACTTCTAAAGGGCACAATATTTTTATAAGGCAAAGGCCAAGGGAAGAAGAAGTTGCAGAAAAAAGGAGGTTTGGATAGCTTTAGCATTTGCTGTATTTAAGAAACCACTTCTACCATCATCACCATATCTTGACAACAATATCTGTATTACTCTCTTGCTCTAATATTTAATGCAAATGTTCACAAATTTATTCAGGATTCATATTTTTATCTTGAAGACATATGTTCTTGCATCTTCTTCTTTTATGCTCCCAATTCCCTACCTTCATGCTCTCAGATACGTCATAGAGTCATACCACACAGAAACAGATTATTTGGTCCAAATTATCCATACCAACAAAGTTTCTCAAACTAAATTAGTCCCATTTGCCTGCATTTGGCCCATATCCCTCTAAATTGTTCCTATTCATGTCCATAGCCAAATGTCTTTTAAATGTTGGAACTGTATCTGCATCTGCCACTTCCTCTGGCTGTTCATTCCATATATAAACCACCCTTTGCATGAACACATTACTCCTCATGTCCTTTTTAAACTTTTCTCCTCTCACCTTAAAAAAATGACCCCAGTTTCGAACTTATCCACCCTAGGAAAAAGAGCTTTGCTATTCACCTTATCAATGCCTCTCACGATTTTATGAACCTTCATGAGGTCACCTCTCAACCTCCTATGCTCCAGTGAAAAAAGGTCCCCACCTATTTAGCCTATTCTTATAACTCAAACTCTCCAGTGTCAGCAACATCCTGGTAAATCTTTTTTGAACCCTCTCCAATTTAATAATATCCTTCCTTGAGAAGGGTGATCAGAACTGTAGGCAGTACTCCTGAAGAGGCTTCACCAACATCCTGTGCAATCCCAACATAAAAGTCGAGCTCATATACTGAGCAATCAAGGTAAACAAGCTAAATATTTTCTTAACTATCCTGTCTCACATTTATCCAAATTAAACTTGATCTGCCATTCCTCAGCCCTTTGGGCCAGGAACCCTTTGTAATCTTAGAAAACCTTCCTTGCTGTTGACTATACCACCAATTTTGGTGTCATCTGCAAATTTACTAACCGTGCTTCCTAAATTTTCACCCAAATTGTTTATATAAAGGACAAACAAATGTAGACCCACACCAGTCCCTGCAGAACATCACAGGTCACAGGCCTCCAGTCAGAAAAAAACAACTTTCCACCACCAGCCTATCAAGCCAATTTTGTATCCAACTGGCAAACTGTCCCTGAATCACATGTGATCTAACTTTACTAATTAGTCTATCATGCAGAACCTTGTCAAAAACTTTACTAAGTCCATGCAGATAACATATACCACTCTGTCCACTATTCTTTTGGTTATGTCCTCAAAAATCTCAATCAGGTTTGTGAGACACAATTTTCCACACATAAAGCCCTAAGCAGTCCTTACCTCTCTAAATGCATATAAATCCTATCTGTCAGAATCTCCTCCATCAGTTTACCCATCACTAATATCAAACCCACATGTCCCTACCTCCCAGGCTTCTCCTTACAGCCTTTCTTAAATAAGGGCAGAATATTAACCATCCTCTAATCCTCCAGCACCTCACCTCTGGCTATAGATGATACAAATATCTTTGCTAGGGGCCTGCAATTTCTTTCTTAACTTTCCAGAGCTGATCAAGTCCCAGAGATTTATCTAGCTTTATGTTTGTTAAGACCTCCAACACTTCCTCTTCTGTAATGTGGACTGCTTTCAGGGCATCAAAATTTACTTCCCAGAGCTCCCTAGCCACCATTTTTTTTCTCCAAGTAAAACTGATACAAAATATTTGTTTAGTATCTGTCCCATCTCCTGTGGTTCCAGACATAGACAACCTAATTGATCTTTAAGGGGTCCCATTTTTCTCCTAGTTGCACTTTTGTTCTTAACGTACCTGCACAATCTTTTTGTGTTATCTTTAACCTTATGTCCAAGACTGTCTCATATCCCTTTTTTGACCTCCTGATTTCCCTCTTAAGAATGTCCCTACATACCATATACTCTTCAAGAGATTCCTTGATTCCTTGAGACCTAATATATGCCTCCTTCGTAATCTTGACCAGAGCCTTTATCTATATTCATTCATTGTTCCCTACTGTTATCAGCCTTACTCTTTAATAGGAACATAAATGCCTCTGAACTCTCAAAATTTCATTTTTGAAAGCTTCCCACTTGCCAGTTGTCCCTTTACCTGCAAACAGTCTACTCCAATCAACTTTTGAAAGTTCCTCTCCAATATCATTAAAATTTGCCTTACTCCAATTAAGAACTTTAACTTTTATACAAGGCATATCTCTACCATAACTATTTAAAACCCTATAGAATTATGATCACTGGTTCCAAAGTGTTTCCCCATTAACAGTTCTGTCACTTGCCCTACCTTATTTCCCAAGAGAAGGTCAAGTTTTTCTCCCTCTTTATTAGATACATTTTCTTGAACACATTTAACAAATTCCTCACCATCCAAGCCCTTAACACTATGGCAGTCCCAGTCTATGTTTGGAAAGCTAGAATCCTTGACTATTTAAACCCTGTTATTCTTACATATACATGAGATCTCACTACATATTTCTTCCTCAAGTTCCCACTGACTTCTGGGGGCCCTCGATAGCCAAAGATAGTTGTTGGTAAAAAAAGAGATATTTAATGTTTTCTTATCCTAGCTGATGTTATTATGCAACAAGTCAGATCACAACCTGATATCTGGCTTGATAGATTTCTTTTGGTTTTAATGAGGTGATCTTTCACTAAACACAGGTATATAATGCTGCTGATTTGGTTTTACCTATAAAACAGAAGCTTATTACACACAAATTGAAGAAATATATAGAATAAATCTAACTATTCACCTAAAACACAAGTTTAAATATTTTGTCACATAGAGTTAAAGACATTCCCGTTCATCTCAACAGTACTCCTTTGCAGTACTCTCATGAGAGAGAATTCCCATACGTCATTTCTATATGGCTTAACTTAGCTAGGGCTAGAAGTCCTCATCCTGAGAATTTGATATCCTCTTCCTTGACTCTTTATGCAACTGAACATAGATTTTCTTAACTTCAATAATCCCATCAGGGTTTTAACCAACCATTTCTGCTCTAGAACTTTAAAATTAACTCTGTACACTGAAGGATCTACTTGTGTTTGAAACTATCTCCCTTCAGGAGCAACTGTTTTCCACATCTAGCTTCAACTGAGACTTCTACAAAACACCAAACACAGAGTTTTTGTAGAAGCTATGGCTGTTTCCGCTAAGCTGAAGAACAATTCCAGAATCTTTTAACTGAGGCTGAATACATTACACTGTTCACTGTGTTTGCTTAAAACTCACCCAATTAAAACAAAACTCCACTACTCTCCAGGAAATGTCTTTCCTGTGTTTTAAAATAAATCAGCATGGCTACAGAAATACTTACAAGTTAATCATTAATCTTTGTTACACACACAGAAAACCAACATGGTCCTTGTTCAAACTTAAAAATCCAAAAATAATGATATTAAAATATATAAATCACACCTACATGGAGGTTTCTGTGGAACGTACAGTTAGTTTGTGACATAAACTACAAAGTGCTATGCTATATCAATGCCCAAATCAAATATTGAATAAAGTGGAAGAAGAAAAGCATTTGATTTATGGTAATTGACAGTTAATTGGAAAAGAAAAATAACTAATTAAAAGTTTTTGAATTAGTATGAGAAAAAAATTGATTAGTCTGAATATGAGATGAACAATGATATAATGTAGGGCATGGTCAGTATAGGGAGAAGTTGTTGGTTAGTCATCAGACAGGTAAGAAAGAATGTGGTTAAATGATCAGATGAAATGGGCAATAATACAGGTTGTTCTACTATACTGCGTATTTCCCCAACAAAAATTCGCAAATTGGGGACGGTATTTGTAAAATGCAAACTTTTGTTGGCTGTAATGTAATTGTAGTGCCAACACTTTAAGTGCTATTTCTAAAGTGCGCTTTTTCCATAACATGGGGTTGCACTAAAACGCAGCCATCACATTACAGAAGGATTGACTAAATGTTCAATAATTTCATTTGAGTACAAGCCAGACATTTGAAGCAAACAAGCAGATCTTGGAAGGCTGACAGAAGGAAATGAAGAATCAAGTTTCTGCAAATTACTGTGTGCTAGTGCTAGAGAAGGTGACAATCCCAGTCATATATTACACACAAGATTTCTATTAGATCAAGATTGCAGTGAAAATCAATCAAGGAGCTAATTGAAAATGCGTTTCTCAAGGCAGTGCTTTCCTGAACATCATGATACAGCCATAAGTGACATTAGTTTTCAAGTCCCTCTTCAGGATCAGGTAAAACTGGCTTTTATTCACTTTATGTTGTTGTAATATCTGTACTGTCACTGTTTACCTACACATGCCTGACCACACATACATATTATATATATATATATGAAATGCAAGTGTTTTCAGACACAGAAAATGGTATATGATACATATGAAGTCATCTCTGCATGCTGAGATTTATTTGAAAATTCTTACATTATGGAATAAATCTCAGCTACTCTTGTTCTTACATATATCTGTGGTTCAAGATGGTTTAGTTAATGGAAGGACTTCAGCAGTTCAGAAAGGCAGCTCATCATCATCTTCTCCAGGGCAATTAGAAATGGCCCAGCCAGTGACATCCACATCGCATGAACAACCAGAGAAAAGGGAAAAAAAATGACAGCATTAATTGCCCATCCTTAATAACTCTTGAAATGAAAGGTTTTCTGGACTATTTCAGATGTGAGTTAAGAGTTTACTGCACTGCTACGTTCTAGAGGCACAGGTTGGCTCAAACGTCTGGTAGCAGCAATGAAGCCATTATCATACATCTGTCAGTCATTCCCCCCATACTTCAGCCATCACCAACCAGCCAGAGGGTGATTGCTTGGTGACAAGGATTATGCATTCTGCATGCAGCTCATGACTCACCCTCTAATATTCAAGCACATACACAACATCTGCACACAACGAAGGCAATGCTGCTAACAGAATCATCATGGAGCAAATCAGTGCTGCAATGCAATAGTTCCAATGCGTAGTTATCTTGTGAGAGCTCTACAATAATGACCAGAGTGCCTCCCCAACAATGTGCTGGTCTGTATTGCATGATACATGTATAACCCTGCTTTTTGAAACATCACCCCTTCTCACCAGGTCATAGAGTCATAGAGATGTACAGCATGGAAACAGACCCTTTGGTCCAACCCGTCCATGCCGACCAGATATCCCAATCCAATCTAGTCCCATCTGTCAGCACCCAGCCTATATCTCTCCAAATCCTTCCTATTCATTTACCCATCCAGATGCTTTTTAAATGTTACAATTATAGCAAACTCCACCACTTCCTCTGGCACACATTCCATACATGTACGACAGTCTGCGTGAAAATGTTGCCCTTTAGATCTCTTTTATATCTTTCCCCTCTCACCCTAAACCTATGCCCTCTAGTTCTGGACTCCCTGACCCCAGGGAAAAGACTTTGCCTATTTATCCTATCCATGCACCTCATAATTTTGTAAACCTCTATAAGGTCGCTCCTCAGCCTCCGATGCTCCAGGGAAAACAGACCCAGCCTGTTCAGCCACACCCTGAAGCTCAGATCCTCCAACCCTGGCAACATCCTTGTAAATCTTTTCTGAACTCTTTCAAGTTTCACAACATCTTTCCAATAGGAAGGAAACCAGAATTGCACGCAATATTCCAACAGTGGCCTAACCAATGTCCTGTACAGCCGCAACATGACCTCCCAACTCCTGTACTCAATACTTTGACCAATAAAGGAAAACATATCAAACACCTTCTTCACTATCCTATCTACCTGCGACTCCACTTTCAAGGAGCTATGAACCTGCACTCCAAGGTCTCTTTGTTCAGCAACACTCACTAGGACCTTACCATTAAGTGTATAAGTCCTGCTAAGACTTGCTTTCCCAAAATGCAGCACCTCGCATTTAGCTGAATTTGGTGAGGGAAAGAGAGGCACCATCTGTAACCTGAAAGCTTGAAATTGGCTGCCCATGAGTTGTTAATTATATTCTGGTTTCACTGGTATCATCCCACTTCAACATTGTTCCATTATGTCCGACCTTCCCAAATCTCTGCCATCAAAGCTTTCTATTGGCCCAAAGAAAATCCCATGTATATTTGAAATAAAAAACAAGTTTATCCCAATAATATTCATCCTTCTGCAACCCTTGTTGCTGTTGCCTCATCCTACTACTCCCACATGGCTACAGTGTGACTAGTGGAAGACTGCTGATTTTCCATGTGGAAAGCTGAAGGTGACCTTGCAGGTTTAATTCATAGCACTACATCTTTTTAGGATGATCCTTTTGACAACAGCTCACTGGAGGCAGTAATCTATGTTGGTTGGCAGCAGGGACACTGATTAGTGCAGTAAACAGCAGTGGTAGGAGTACAACTACTGTCAAAGTCAATAAGCAAATGCTCCACAGACTGTCATTTCCATGAGGGGGCAGTTCAGTGATCCTAAGAATCTGCTGGAGACTAGATTGCTGGACCACCATTGAGAGTCTCCACATACATTTAAGTTAGAGGTTGTTCAGCTCAGTTGGCTGGTCAGCTAACTTACAGTGCAGTGGCTGTACCTTACTGGCTGAGATCACTCTGAAGAACCTATCTTCTTGCCTCTCGTCATAGACATAGTGACCCTCAAGTGAAACCACTACCAATCCCCATTAGAGAGAATGGGGAGAATAGTCCTCTGGGACTATGTCAACTTTACTTTTATTTACTTATTTAAACACCAGTGATCTTCAATCACGATGGCAGCATGCTGAATCTGCATGGCAACAAGCATGGATCTCTTCACCTTAAATTGGAATTTCTACAGCACTCAGAGGTTGAGTGGCTTTTGACACTGCTGTAATGGAAGCTGTAGAACATTTTCTACATCACATCTGCACATACCAATGCTCTTATGGAATTTATCACCACCTCCATTCCAGAAAAAAAAGACTTCAAGCTCCATACATTGTTTTAGTCATTGCCAGATTCCTTCATTTTCCTCACCAATGACAATGGGCTCCTTTGGTGGGCCTAATGCACCAAGCATTTCTCATGTGCTTTCCCCTGAATCTTGCTGTGTACGCCACCCCAAATTCCTCATCTTAGGTGCTCTGCAACTGAACACACCTGTGTCTTTCCCTACCAATGAGATTTAGCTTGGTCGGGATGTAACTCACTCTTGCGCAGCGACTCTCAGTGCATTTATCCTGCTTGCATTCTACTCTCTATATGAGCTTGTGACTGCAGTTGAGAGGAAGGGAGAATTCCTTCCTCATTCATTAAAGCATGCGCTCTTCCACATTTTGTTCATTGTGGGACTACACTGACAAATGAACAGTTGACAAGTGTATCCAAAAGCATAAATAAATTGAGGGGTATGGTGGTGTAGGTACAAGGGAGGAGCAAAGTGGGGTTCAGTATGAGGCAAACTTCTGCAGCGTGTACATTATGCCACATAAAAAGGGGGTGGTGAACTGTGATTTGGGCATAAGGCTGGACCATATCATCACCATGATGCTCTCAGTGACACCAGGAAAGGGTAAACTTGCTGAGTAATCAATTTGTGACAGCATTTACACAACATGATGATATCCCAATGAATACAATATTGAACTTGGGGGCAAAAGATCCAACCAAATTATTGCACCCATGCTAAAAGTAGTGGAGAAATTAAAGATTGACAAATTTCCAGCACCAGATGATTTCCATCCCAAACTCCTACATGTGAATATTGCAGATGCCCTAATCCAGCTGCAATCCACTGTCCTGGAGGCCACTGCTGTAGTCATTGTTAATTTCAGAACTCCTTGGCTTCCCTTAATCTCAAGCTTGGTCTTTGATGTTCTCAGTTCACTCACAGAAGTCCCTTTGGTTATAATGTCTTTCCTGGTGTGCTTTTTTCTCTTGCGGCAGTATTAATATCTACACTCTATAACATCAGAGGTTTGAAGTTTTAATGGGAATATTATGCAAAAATGGATTGTCGGGGAAATTCTAATTAATGCTTCCAGATCAAAGAGTTATAAGCCTGTTGCAATGTGAATTAAGTCTTGCCATTCTGTTTAGTGAGTGTGATCAATAAAGTCATTCCATATGAAAAGCCAAAAATCCTAATTTTCTTCCTTTTCTTGTTTTGGTCAGGCCATTAAGCTTTTTTTAGCATTGGTTTGATGCCTTGGGGATAATATAGTTTGGGTGGCTCCCAGACCTCTAAGTAGAACTTCCTTTTTCTAAGCAAAAAAGACAGAGAAATTAGCATTGGTAATATTCTGGAACAAATTCCTTCTGTCGTAACTTGCCTGACGTTTTCCTTGTGATTAACCTAAATACAAAATAGAAACCACAGTAAAATCCAGAGAAAACATGAAGAATTCTTAACATGAAAATCTCTGTAATTGACACTCTACAGAGGCTGGAGAAGATAGTCAAAACCACAATATACTTCACATGTTTTACCTCCAAGAGCTTTCTGTCACTTTACTATTAAATCTAACACCTGCAGTAAAAGGTTTCTTTTGCACCATCAAGCACCCTCTTCGTTTACTTTGATGTTACATTGGAATTGTAGTCCTCGTCAATTACAGTTTATTGCATATAGTTCCCTAGCTGGGGTAATTATGTGCCTTGCTGAGGAAAGATCTACAAATCTTAAGGCCTACATGCCTCCCTTCATGTATGCTTCTTTTTTTTGTGTGACTTATTTGGTGTTGTCACACAACGTATATCCAGAAGTAGTAATTGTTTGGTAATATAGAACTTGTATTGCTGACAAAAGATCAATTTCTATGAAGCTTTTCATCTTCACCCATCAGGACAACTTATAACAATACAAATAGAGGGGGAAAAGAACATTCATTCTGTATAGGAGGACAGTATACTGATGCATAGGCAAGTCTGCTCTGATTCAACAGAGCTTTGCTGTGAAAACTCACCAGCAAATGCCACCTATTTTGAGTTGAAATAGATGTGATACATGCACTTGTACTGTCTGCAAAGAACAGCGCCCTTTGTATTTAGTTTCCAGTACATGCAAATGCACCACACTGCAAACTGAACTGGCAATCCTAAATATGTTGACAATTGAGTGAGCGAAGAGTTAAATTGTCTTTTTTCAGCAATATTTCATAAGAGGTATTAAGGTTGCCAATATAAAGAATTTGCAAGCAATTATTAAGCAAATACAAAAATATGGTAGCGAGTTTTGAGAAGATTTGTAGCTCAGGTTAAGGTTCTGGATGTAGGTTTGCTCACTGAGCTGGATGGTTCATTTTCAGACATTTTGTCACCATACTAGGTAACACATTCGTCCAGAGGCTCATTGAAGATGTTACCTAGTATGGTCACAAAGCGTCTTCAAATGAACCTTCCAGCTCAGTGAGTACACCTACATCCACAAAAATATGGTATTTGTAAAGCAACTAGATAGCAGCTAAAAAAGGGAGGGAATAACATTTTTCATCACTCAGCTGCTGTATGCCCCTTTCCATTTTCCAGTGAAGTTAATGGAAGGGTAAATTGGTCAGGCTATAACTGCTTATTTTGTAGCCTCATCAAAGTTGAATTCCATCACTAAAGGTTTGAAGTAGGTGAATGGAATTAATGTAAGTGGCTCATGTGGAGAAATATACTACTGCATGCTGAAAGTTGCCTTAATTCGATGAAACAGCCCCCACCTTTGAAAAATTGCAATCAGTTTTCACTGACATAAAGCTTTGAGGTGGATTGAATGTGTTTTATTCAGTACTTTAGACTGGTATTACTATTAATGTAGTTAAATATCTCTCCTTAGTATCTCTGGACTGTGGGTATTTACACGTATACTGTTCAAGACTGCTGGATCCTTATCCAAAGGTGAGACTCTTCATTCCTTCACTGGTACTCTTCCACTCTTACAATACAGGGTACATTAAGAAGTGGGTTGAGAAACATATCAGCCACAATCGAATGGCTGAGCAGACTCGATGGGCTGAATGGCCTAATTCTACTCCTATATTTTATGGTTTTCTATGCAAGGAGCATTGACACCAAGTCAGCACAATTTTATACACTTTAGGTAGCAGACAATGTACTGGTAAGACAAGGTAAGGAAGAAAGTACTACAGAATATGAAATGTTAATTAGTGAGTTTAATATGTATTTTAATCCCAAAAGATATCTAATCATAGGGCGAGATTCATTCAACAATCTAAGCAATGGGAATAATTATTTAACACCTTTTTAATAGGTTTGAAGTGATTGGCAGGTTGGCAGTTATGAATATGAACCTTTTAAAAGGACAAATTGATTGCATTTTGCATTGCAGTTGTAAAGGGATTAAAAATAGCCAGAATAGCAAGACCTAACACTGGAAGATGTGATGCTACCAATATGTTACCCAGGTTTAGATTAGGCTCCATATTCAGTCTGCTCTTCAAAGACATAACAAGGATCCTTCTGGTATTGGTCAAATGTGTCAGTCCCAAGATGGTAAGGTCACCTTTCTGGAAGACTGCCATACTGCCAATAGAAGGGAAATCAGCATCTTTGACCATATTATGTTGTTCTAGATTTTGGTCAAAGTAGTGCCATAAGTGTACTGAATGCCCAGCAGAGTTGAATGCTATCAATGTGGCTAATTGGGACACTAATCCATATTACAGCTTCATCACTGCAAAACATAGGAAAAGTCTATGAAAGGCAGTTTTCCAGAAAAATGACAAACAAGGTCAGGATTTATACAATTAATGGTAGGGTCCTGGAAAGTAGAGACATTGGGATTCCGGCATATAATGCTTTGAAATTTGCATCACAGGTAGACAGGGTGGTTAAGAAGGCAGTTAGCCACCATGCCTGCATTGCTCAGAGCTTTAAGCTTAGGAGTTGGGATACCATGGTGAGCTGTACAAAATGTTTGTGAGGTCACTTTCAGAATAGTGTGTGCAGTTCTGGTCAGTTTGTTATAGGAAGGATATTATTAAATCGGAGAAGGCTCATAGAAATTTACCAGGATGATGACAGGAATGGAAGGTATGAGACATAAAGATAGACTGGAAAGGCTGGGACTTCTTTCACTGGAGTATAGGTGGTTGCATGGTGACCTTATTGAGGTTTATACAATCATGAGGGGCACAGACAAGATGACTGACAAGGGTCGTTTCCCTCGGGTGGGAAGTTCAAAACTCGGAGGCATTCAGTTAAGGTGAGAGGAGAAAGATTTAAAAAAGGACAGGAGGGGCAATGTTTTTTTAAACAGAGAGTGGTTTGAGTGTGAAATGGAATGCAGAGGAAGTGGTTGATGCATGTACAGTTACAACGTTTAAAAGACATTTGGATAAGTATATAAATTGGAAAGGTTTGAAGGGATATGGGCCAAGTGCAAGCAGGTGGGACTAGTTTAGTTTGGTCTGTGTGGACTGGTTGGACCGCAAGATCTATTTCCGTGCTGTATGATTCTATGACTATCTGATAAAGAATATGTCCTAGAAACTACAAGGTTTTGAAATAGAATTTAAACTTGACACTGGGTCAGTTATTTCATTATTGACTGACAACCTGCCATGGTTGGATCATTGAAAGTTCGACCTGAGCATAAACTGAGGTTCCGGGAGTACAGGTTTTCAGATTTATGGCAAATACCACAATAATCAGTCACAAAGGACAAGAAGTCAATGGACATTCAACATATTGAGGAATCAGAATAGTCCACTCTTAAGTAGAAATGTGTGTATTTAGCTAGGTCTCTGAGAATTCACCAGATCAAGAATGGGAGAGAATTTCAACAAGAACTCCAAAAATTGTTAAAGGCTTAGGCAAAGCAAAGTACATTACTCTGTGTATACAGCACTCTACAAAAGAAAGTAAACCTATCTACATGTATATTTGAAGGAAAATTCTTCCTCCTCTTTGAAAAAGGTGCAATATCAGTTGGACAGCTTGATAGTAAGCAAGATTACCATTGACAGGATCTACATATTGGTGCAAGTAACAATTCCCAAACCAAATAGAGAACCAAGATTGTATGCCAGTCTTAATTAAACAAATAATTTAGAAGTAAAATCTGTCTTATTTCTTACTAATTTACAAATTAGCAAGACGCAGGTTTGCTAATAAATTAGACACAAACAGCGAGTTGTGACAACTACCTTTGACTACAAGATAAAATTGTTGACTACATTCATTACACAATTTATGTGGTATTATTTTATCAATTTATTGCTCAAAATTGCCTATACACCAGAAACCTTTCAGACAGCAATGTTAAGAATTCTGGAAGAGAAACAAGAAACCATTCACCACATGGACTATATCCCATGACATGGTCAAACAAAAGAAGCCTTACATGAAAACAAGAAATGCCAATTCTTGTAAATGGCAATCACCTGGAACATATAATCCAAGAATATGGAATTATTATGGATTCAAGGAATGCAAGGGCCATACATGAATTTTCAGTACTGAATTGTGCAAATAACAGACAGCACTTCTTAAATTATGATGGAGCAAGTGACAAAGTCAATCCCCAGATTTGCTAATCTCACTCATCCTACAAGAGAGTTTTTGGATAAAGCCCAGCAATTGTGCTGGAGTCAGAAACACAGAGCAGATTTTTTAAAAATTAAGGCAAAGCTATTCGCACTTTCGTTCTAGCTTACCATAATCTAGGTTTTTGTACTATAGTTGTTGTAGATGAGTGACCTCAGGATTAGGAGCAGTTCTTGTCCAATAATATAGTGATAAAATAAGCAAACCTGCATATTTCATGTCAACAGCTTTACTGGAAACTGAACACATCCACACAACAATAGTTACATGGGGATGTATGAAATTTTCAGATTCTCCCATATAATAGAGATTCCAGGCCAGGATGGTCCATAAACCATTACACAGGGTCTTAAAATAACAAGTCACCCATTTAAGACAGAGGTAAGGAAATGTCTTTTTTTCTCAGAAGGCCATGAGTCTTTAGAACTTGTTGGACAGGCTTTCAGAAGTCAGGAAGTTAGGTTCTTGCTGCAGAATTCCAACCTTCTGACCTGTCCTGGTAGCCAATGCATTTAAATGAACCTGTCCAGGTCAGGTTATGGTCAATGGCATGCCACAGCATGTTGATAGTGTGGGATTCAACAATTGTAATGCTATTAAATGTCATGTTTGATGGTTAGATTCACTCTTGTCGGAGATGATCATTGCCTGTTACTTGTGTGCCATGAATGTTATTTGCTACTTATGAGCCCAAGCCTGGATATTGTCCAGGTATTGCTGTATTTAGGCAAAGACTAAGTCAGTATGTCAGAAGTTATGAATGCTGATGAACATCACACAATAATCAATGAACATCTCAATCTCTGACCTTATGATGAAGTACAATCTTTGATTGATGGTGCTTGGGTCTAGGATACTACCCTTAAGAGCTCTTGCAGTGATATCTAGTTGCTAAAATTATTGTCCTCTAACAGCCATAACCCTTTTCCTTTGTCCAAGATCTAACTCAATTCAGCAGAGAGATTTCTCTTTGATTTCCATGGACTCATGATGCCACACTCAGACCAAACTCCTTACTTGCCTTTTGAAGTTCAGCTCTTTTGTCCATCTATGATCCAAAGCTATAATTAATTCTGGAACTGAGTGGGACTGGCAGAATACAAAACAAGCATCAGGCTATTTTTGAGGAAGCGCTCTTTGAAAGCATTCTTCAAGACTAATAATTGCTAATAATTGAGAGTAGACTGAAAGGGAATAATTAACCCAAGGGATCTGTTCTGCTTTTTGTGGACAGGGCATACTTGGACAATCTTTGAGGAGAAAGTGAGGTCTGCAGATGCTGGAGATCAGAGATGGAAATGTGTTGCTGGAAAAGCGCAGCAGGTCAGGCAGCATCTAGGGAACAGGAGAATCGACGTTTCGGGCATTTCGGGCAATAAATATCTTGAGAATGCCCGAAACGTCGATTCTCCTGTTCCCTAGATGCTGCCTGACCTGCTGCGCGTTTCCAGCAACACATTTCCATATTTGGACAATCTTCTACATAGCCAAGTCAATGCCAGGGTTATATCTGTACTGGAACTGCTTGGCGAGGTGTGCAGTAGTTCAGAAATACAAGTCCTCAGTACTAATGCTAGAATACTTTCAGGGCTCAAAATCAAAAGAACCTAATTGAGATAGCCACTTAGAGTTCCACATCATCTTGATTTGTTTGATTTGGTTTTCGGTGGTCAAGGGAGATCACCATTATTTTCTGGATATATGGTGCACCAACTTCAGATGGAGAGCAAATCTATGATTAAACCCAAGTTTTCAAAAGATGTCTACCAATCAGTGAAAAGCGTTGCATTGCTGTACTTACGCCATTGACCTAAATTAACCTCGCTGCAGGTTTTCATTACAAATGGTAAGTACACTTTTATGAATGCGTTGTTAATTACTGTGTTAATTACTGCCTATCAATTTTTCTGTTATGAGACTTATTATTGTAAGTCATTGGTACAAAATCTTCAGACAATAAATATCTTGAGAAATGTTTTTTTAAAATGACTTTTTTTCATTTCAGTTCAGTTTCTGTGTCTTAGTCTAATCTGTTTTCCTTCTTTAATTATTTTACTCTATTACTCGAATCAAGTGGAATCTAGACTTGATAATGAATTAATTCACTCTAATTTACATCTCATTTTCTGTCCTTTGGTTCTTTCAAAACTCTTCAATTTGATTGGTTGATAATTATTTTCCTGTTTAGTTAGGATCTAGCTGCCCAGTAGCTTTACAGTAACATTATCAGCTCACATTTTCGGTAGCTGGCCAGCCAAAAACTGATAAACTTCAAAGTAAGGATAAAACTAACTCATTGTAAAATGTAGCTACATGTCCTGCTGCACCAAATCTAGATGATTCTTGCCATTCCATATGTATTTAATTCTCTTTAATAGTCCCATTGAAAATACAGGGGCTAATTGGCTGGCAGAATTTCCTAAACTACAAAAATGACCATACTTCAGTGGAACTTCATTGATAGGATATTCCAAAATGTTTCAAAAGTCTTTCTTTCCTTTTTTAAAAATTTTCAGGAATCTTTTTGACAAATATTGGCTTTATTCAAAGAATATGGCAAAGTTTTGCCTATGAATAAACTCCAAATCAAATTTGCACTTCTTAATAAAAAAAGAAAATGCTGGAGTAACTCGGCAGGTCCGACAGCCTGTGTGGAGAGAGAAATAGAGTTAAGTCCAGTATGATTTCTTCAGAACACTAACTGATTCTCCCCACACAGACCTGCTGTGGTTTATTCAACAATTTCTGTTTTTATTTCAGATCTCCAGCACCTGCAGAATTATGGTTTTATTTGATTGCCTTCCTGAAGTTCCAAAAACATCAATTCTACATTATATATTTAATCTTTAATTAAATTATTGTTGCAGAAATTGAACTTTAGCTTTATTAAACAAAGTCAGGGTTGTTTACCGCAGAATAACGTTTAAATTTTACAAACTGTTTAGTACTATCCATTTTCTTTCTGCTTTAGGGCCTTTTGAAATCCAGTCACTCTTTAATTTGGCTATTTCCAGCAGAAAATTATTTCCTCCAGATAGGTGTTTTTTTTTCCCCACATGTTCGAGCTGGCCAGTTGCTTTTCTTTCATGCTTCATCTAATTTCTCATTCTTATGTGCAAGGAAAGTATTTCCTTCCTAGCAACACAGCTAAGCACATCATTTACAAATGATTATAGGGTGCTATTTTTCTTAACTTGTTGGTAGTTCTCAATAATTTGGTATTCAATCACAATTTGTTAAAACTGAATTGAGAAGATACAGGAAGAGGCCAAGGTGAATTATAATTGTTGTTACCACAGAGTCTTGCTGTTATGACAGCACAATGTGGAACAAGCTGTTGGTAAATAATTTGCAAGGTCCCCATACTGCTTGGGTAGTAACAGCTTGCTATTACTTATAGTAATCTTTGCAATATATGCCAGCAAACAAGTACTAAAGAATGTATCCTTAATAGCTAGATCAAATGAACAGCAGCATGTCTGGTATGACCAGATATCACAAACTATTAGCTTTTGGATACAGTCAATAAGCTAACAGTTTTTGTTTGAAAAGAATGTCACATCATCAGAAGACCTGATAAAAATTAGCATTAAAATGTATTTATTATTCAGGCTTGTTCATGACTTATTTTAAAGTGGCTGCTGTTATCAATATTAACATAGCTGGTGTTGATATGCTACTGAGCTCAATTACAAGAAAAGGTTAGTTTAACACACACCACTAAAACAACAAAGATAAATAAACAATAATGAATTAATGGGTGGCATTTTGAGATCAATGAGATTTTAGTATTGAATAAGCTGATGTATGGTTACAAAATAGTTCATGGAGCTAGAATTTGTACTGCTCCTTTCTTTCCACCTTCAAAATAGTTTCAACATCCTGAGGAAATATAGAATAGATTGTGGGTCTTCTAAGAATCTCATTGAGCATTTTAGAGCACTGTTTCTGTCATACACTTAACAAAGATAGAGAGAGAGAGAGAGAGAAAGAAAGAACTGATGGTGGATTAACCCGAGGGTCAGCACACTTCTGGCAAGGGATCGGGTTGAGAAGTTGGGACCTTTATGGTGACCTCAGGCAGTACAGGAATTGAATCCACGCTGTTGCCATCATTACATCACAAACCCACCATCCAGCTGAGATAACCATAACCCCACATTGCATGCAAAACACTAATGTTAATGTAGAATAATGATGTTCATATAGCTGTTATAATACCAACTTCAATAAAAGGTGAAACAATTATACATTCACATTATTTCTGCTACATACTAGCAGTAAATTGCACAGTATGCTATCCAAAGTTGCACTTTAAAATTCACCAATGGTCCAGAAAAAGTGTCTCAATAGACAGTGAAATGTTGGAAAGATTCACAGCTGACAAGAAACTTGATAGGACCAACCTGCTGTAGTACTGTATATTAGAACATTGCAAATAATGACCATGTAACTGAAGCTAAACATCAACAGGGCAGTTTGAAAACAGACATCAGATTCGAATAAGGTGCCAGCAGGCTCTAATAGTGTACATGAAGACACAAATAGCCCAGAAATTAAGTCTTAAACCAGATCACAGTCCTCAACAGCAGCAATAAAGTGGGAAGATTCCAAAGGCCAAGACAGAACCCCAAGGCACTTCCAACATAAATTAGCAGAGTGGGAGGTTTCTGAAAAGTAGGAAAGACCTTAGAAAACTTTGAAGCCAGGAAGACTATGGGAAGTAAAAATGCAAACACAACACTGACTAAAAGAAGAGAAAATCTAAGTATTTACTCAGGTCAGTGAGGTACAATATTAATTCGCAGTTACAGTTCCATTACAGACAATATATCGTACAGTGGCATGATACTATGATCTTTTGCTATAACTTCTGTGTCTTATGATCCTGCCCCACTAATTACCTGATGAAGGAGCAGCACTCCGAAAGCTAGTAGTTTTAAATAAACCTGTTGAACAATAACCTAGTGATGTGTGATTTTTAACTTTACAGACATTGTCATTTCCATAGGAATATGAAAACATGGAGGGTTCACAACAAGGCCAGAAGTGGATGCTCTGGAAGTAGTACTTCAAGCAGCTACAGAACTTAACAGGTTTCTAGTGTAAGAAGGAAGGGAGGCAGAAGACAGGAAACTATACATCAGTTAGCCTGACCTCACACATTGGTTAGATTTTAAAGTCCATTATTAAGGATGAAATTGCAGAGCTCTTGGGAGTCAATGGTAAAACAGAGTTTAGTCAAATCAGCTTGGCCATGGGGAGATCATGCCTGACAAATTCATTAGAATTATTTGAGAGGTAATGAGCAAGTTAGATAAGGGAGGGCCAATGGACATGGTTTATTTGGATTTCCAGAAGGCCTGTGACAAAATGCCGCTTGGGAGATTCTAAATAAGATAACAGCCCATGGTATTAGAGCAAGGTATTGGCATGTATAGAGGATTGGCTGACTGGATAAGGTGGAGAGTGGGATCAAAGGGATATTTTTCAGGATGGTAGCCAGTGACAAGTGGAGTGCTGCAGGAGTCAGTCTAGGGACCACAACTATTCACATTAGACTAGGTTCCCTACAGTATGGAAACAGGCCTTTTGGCCCAACAAGTCCACACTAACCCTCTGAAGAGTAACCCACCCAGACCCATTTCCTTCTGACTAATGCACCTAACATTATGGGCAATTTATCATGGCCAATTCACTTAACCAACACATTATTGGATTGTGGGAGGAAACTGGAGCACCCGGAAGAAACCCACACAGACATGGGGAGAACGTGCAAACTCCACACAGACAGTCGCCCCAAGCTGGAGTTGAACCCAGGTCCCTGGCGCTGTGAAGCAGTAGTGCTAACCACTGAGCCACTATGTATATACATTCACAATCTGAACAAAGGAACTCAGGACATTGTTGCTAGCTTTGCAAATAATTCAAAGATAAGGGGATGGCAGGTAGTGTTGAAGAAATTGGGAGGCTGGGGAAGGACTTGGACTGGCTAGGAAGGTGGGCAAAGAAGTGACAGGTGAAATACAGTTTGGGAAAGTGTGAGGTTATGTTCTTTGGTGGGAAGAATAGACACATAGACCACTTTCTGAATGGGATAAAAAGCTTCAGAAATCTGAAGCACAAAGGGACTTGTGATCCTTGTTCAGGATTGTCTTAAGACAACCTACAGGTTCAGTTGGCAGTAAAGATCACAAATGCAGTGTTCACATTCATTGATAGGGCTGGAATACAAAAGTAAGGATATACTGCTGAGGCTACACAAGGCTGTAGTCAGACTGCATTTTGAATATTGTGAGCAGTTTTGGGCCCCATATCTAAGGAAGGATGTTTTGGCCTTGGGGGGATCCAAAAGAGGTTTATGAGAATGATCCCAGTGTTGAAGAGCTTGTCATATGAGAAGCAATTGAGGACTCAGGGTCTATAGTTAATGAAGTTTAGAAGGATGAGAGGAGATACATTTGAAATCTACAGAATACTGAGTGGCCTGGTTAGAGTAGAGATGGAAAGAATGTTTCTGCTAGTAGGAGATATGAAGACCTGAGGGCATAATCTCAGAGTGAAGGGATGACCCTTTAGTTCAGAAGGTGGTGAATCTATGGAACTCATTGCCACAGAAAGCTGTGGAGGCCAAACATGAAGTATATTTAAGACAGAGACAGTTAGGAGCAGATCTGTCATTTACTTAGGACAGAATTTTCCCATTTTCTGTTAAGGTGTTTCATTGAATCAGATTCATGGCAGCAAGACTGCTCGGGCTCAGAGCAACTTTCCTCATGCAACCTTCTGCTCTTCACCTCAATAATTATGCAACCGATCTCTTGGGCACCCTTCCTCAAGGCACCATGTGCTTGTAGAGACAGATGTATTGGAGATGATGAGGATTGCAGATGCTGGAGAGTCAGAGTGGATAAAGAGCAGAGCTGGAAAAAGCACAGCAGGCCAAGCAGCATCAGAAGAGATGGAGAGTCGACGCTTTGGGCCAGAACTTTTCACCAGGACTGGGGGAGGGGAAGGGATCTGTGAAATAAATGGGGGTGGGGCTGGGGGAAAGTGGGTGATGTGTTCACCATTTGCCACGAGCTTCCAGCTGTTCCCCAACATAAAGTGGGCAGCACAGTGGCACAGTGGTTAGCACTGCTGCCTCGCAGCGCCAGAGAACCGGGTTCAATTCCTGACTCAGGCGACTGACTGTGTGGAGTTTGCACGTTCTCCCCGTGTCTGCGTGGGTTTCCTCCGGGGGCTCCGGTTTCCTCCCACAGTCCAAAGATGTGCAAGTCAGGTGAATTGGCCATGCTAAATTGCCCGTAGTGTTAGGTAATAGGGGTAAATGTAGGGGTATGGGTGGGTTACGCTTCGGCGGGTCGGTGTGGACTTGTTGGGCCGAAGGGCCTGTTTCCACACTGTAAGTAATCTAAAAAAAAAGATGTTTCCCCTGTAAGACGAGCCTAAAATCAAGCAGCATAACTTCAAACATTTACGAGAAGAATCTTTAAAAAATGGGCGGCACGGTGGCACAGTGGTTAGCACTGCTGCCTCGCAGCGCCAGAGACCCGGGTTCAATTCCCGACTCAGGCGACTGACTGTGTGGAGTTTGCACGTTCTCCCCGTGTCTGCGTGGGTTTCCTCCGGGGGCTCCGGTTTCCTCCCACAGTCCAAAAGATGTGCAGGTCAGGTGAATTGGCCATGCTAAATTGCCCGTAGTGTTAGGTAAAGGGGTAAATGTAGCGGTATGGGTGGGTTACGCTTGGCGGGTCGGTGTGGACTTGTTGGGCCGAAGGGCCTGTTTCCACACTGTAAGTAATCTAATCTAATCTAATCTAATAAATGAAAAAATAGAACGAGAGGTCATAGATTTAAAGTGATGTGTAAATGAAGGATGATGTGAGAATAATTTTTTCATACAGCGAGTAGTTAGGATATGGAATGCACTGCCTGGAAATGTGCTGGAGGCAGGTTCAATTGAGTCATACAATAGAGAACTGGTGACTATTTGGTGAGAAATTATGTGCAGGGATATAAGGATAAGGCAGGAGATTGGCACTAGATAATATAACCAGTGCAGACATGATGGGCCAAATGGCCTTCTTATGTACTAAAAACAATTCTGTGATTCTGTATAGATCTCTGGCACCTTATTTAAAGCTCATTTCACATATATCACTTAACATTCTGCAAGCCAGGAATGACTCCCCTTCTGTGGTGCATTCAGGACATGACCAGGGCATGAAGGTCTTGGTGGATGAGCTGGAGAGGAGGACAGTCTTTTCTCAGGCTGATTGTCACAGAAGGCCGCACAACCATTCCAAGCCAATGTGAATTCAAACTGCATCTCAGATCGGTGCTGTGTCCCAGGTGAAGGTGGACAGCCCAGTAGTGCAGGAAGAGGACACCACCTTCTCCCCATTACCTCACACTCACAGAGCAAGCAGTCACAGTACCTCTGCCATAGCACATGCCTTCAATCAAGGCTCATGGACTACAAACTATATTACATGCATTTTGTCTACTCACAGATCTCCTCCAAATTGCAGACTTGTCCTGTCCTCTGCTTTTCCTTTGCGCTCACTGGAGACCCTCTCCACCTCTCCAGCTCCTTTATTACCAATAATTCCTTTTTACCTACTTTCATCCCACTCAATACCTGCCAATGACTCACTGGGGGAGGGGAGTAGGGGTGTACTGACCCACGCCTGGCTGAGGGAGCCTCGGCTAGCAGGGGATTAGCAGATATCAGGCACCTCATTCCAAACAAGAAAAAAATTCTGGATTTGGCTGGAGAAGAGCAAGACCATTTGTGTGGAGATGGACAGCCAACGAACCTAGTAAGTTTATTTATATTGTGCTGCTCTGCTCTCCCATTACCATTTGTGCTAACTCCTTCTTAATCTGTGCAAGCTTTCAAATTTCTTCAACAACTAACTTCCTCTCTTGGTGTTAGTGGCTCCGAGACAACCTCCACAAAGAGGCTAATGAAAAATCCTCAGCTCCACCTTTATCTCTGAGATAGACACATGTGAACCCTCAGAAGATGTACTGGTAAAGGTTTCATTTGCATTCTCCCCCAGCTCAGAGACTGAGCATGGGCCCAGTCCTAGGCCTACAAGGACAAAGACACCTGAAGTCAGCTAAGACCAAGCACCCAACTGACTGGGGTGATACCCCCGAAACCAATGATAGTTACACTTTACCATATTAAGGAATGCTCCTCTTTGACTTTCACATGCAGCTTGAATCATGTACAATGTGGTTGCTGTAAAAACAGCTGCTACATGCTGGTGTGCTATCGACATTGTATAGGGCCACACAGTGACATATCTACCCCCTTGAATGTTTACTGTTCCACACTGTGACAATTTGCCTGCATCACCCTCTACATTAAAAAGCAATGCAAGCCACAAGGAGTCTGGTAGTGCGTAAGTGTCAAAGTCAGTGCTCATGTGCAAAGAAAGCAACACAAGTTTACAAAGGAAGGCATGGAGATAGTGAGGACTGCAGATGCTGGAAAGTCAGAATTGATAATGTGTGGAGCTGGGTAAAGCACAGCAGGTCAAGCAGCATCTGAGGAGCAGGGGAGTCAATGTTTCAGGTCAAAACCTTTCATCAAAAAAAAGGCTGGTATATGCCTGTAAACACAAAGTAGGTGAGTGCCAAGTAGTTTGCAGATGACACCAAAATTGGAGGTGTAGTGGACAGCGAAAATGGTTACCTCAGATTACAACAGGATCTTGATGTGCCAATGGCTGAGAAGTGGCAGATGGAGTTTAATTCAGATAAATGCGAGGTGATGCATTTTAGGAAAGCAAATCTTAGCAGGACTTACACACTTAACGGTAAGGTCCCAGGGAGTGTTGCTGAACAAAGAGACCTTGGACTGCAGGTTTATAGCTCCTTGAAAGTGGAGTTGCAGGTAGATAGGGTAGTGAAAAAGGCGTTTGGTATGCTTTCCTTTATGGTCAGAGTATTGAGTACAGGAATTGGGGGATCATGTTGCGGCTGTACAGGTCATTGGTTAGGCCACTGTTGGAATATTGCGTGCAATTCTGGTCTCCTTCCTATCGGAAAGATGTTGTGAAACTTGAAAGGGTTCAGAAAAGATTTACAAGGATGTTACCAGGGTTGGAGGATTTGAGCTTTAGGGAGAGGCTGAGCAGACTGGGGTTGTTTTCCCTGGAGCGTCGGAGGCTGAGGGGTGACCTTATAGAGGTTTACAAAATTATGAGGTGCATGGATAGGTAAATAGGCAAAGACTTTTCCCTGAGGTTGGGGAGTCCAGAACTAGAAGGCGTAGGTTTAGGGTGAGAGGAGAAAGATATAAAACAGACCTAAGGGGCAACGTTTTCACACAGAGGGTGGTACGTGCATGGAATGAGCTGCCAGAGGAAATGGTGGAGGCTGGTACAACTGCAACATTTAAAAAGCATTTGGATGGGTATATGAATAGGAAGGGTTTGGAGGGACATGGGCCGGGTGCTGGCAGGTTGGACTAGATTGGGTTGGGATATCTGGTCGGCATGGACAGGTTGGACTGAAGGATCTGTTTCCATGCTGTACATCTCTATGACTCTAAGATGAGCTGCAAGCCATAAAATGCACATAAGATACTGATATATAAGATGCACTGCATCTCTGTGTGCAAAGCTACCTGGCAAAAGCATGTAAGTAATAGTTGTTGTTGATCTCTGAAGTAAAATGTTGAAGTGCTGAAGTGGTGTGTGAGTTGGGCCAAAAACAGGCATGATGCTGTGCTGAGGCTGGTTGTTTGCCAATGCTGACTTGCATGGACAAACTGTTGAAGAAGGTGGTGGCTATAGAGCATGCAGGGGTATTATTGTGAAGAAGTCACTGCAGGATAGCTGACATTAGCATTCAGAAAGCCACAGCCACCAGGTACCTGACCTGATTTACTTGTCAGAAGGCTTATATGAGGTAAGAGGCTGAAGAGGAATTTCTGCTATATAGTCTGTTGGTGACGGAGAAGGGAATTATAAGTGGCATGTAACTAAGGAGAACTGGGGCTTTATTAAGCAGCAAATCCCACTCATTGTGAGATTCTGAAGTTGCCATGTAAGACAAGCTGAACATTGAAAAAAAAATCAGTAAGAATTTTCCCACTGTCACCATGTTTGCCTACCATTCTCACCATTGCTCATGCCACACCAAGAACAGAAAGATTCTGCCTATAATAACAGAATATGTTGGACTGACACCACTGTCCAAATTTCCTATTGCTTCCACAAACACCAGTAATACCTGTGCATAGAACATAGAACAGTACAACACAGTACAGGCCCTGTGGCCCTTGATGTTGTGCTGGCCTTACACACCCTTCATTGTGCTATCTTCCACGTGCATTTCAAAGAGTCGCTTAAATGTCCCTAATGTATCTACCGCTACTGCGACTGCTGGCATGTGGTCTTTTTTTAATAAGAGTATAAATGAAACTTCTACAGTTCTCTTAGCCTGATGGCTAATGGGAATTATGGTATTGCAAATGGAGATCATTACCCAGAAGGGAAAAAGCAGTAACCTGGCGAATGACATACTGTTCTGACTCTAGTATACTTCAAAATGGAGCTCCAGTATGTCCAATGTGTTCATTTCCAAGTGGTATTGTTTTAGTTTAGTTTTTTTTTGCCTGTGGATAGACTCTTGTTTCTAGAATTTTCAATTAATTATTCATTCAGCAGTTATCATGCAAATAGCTAGCTCTGGGCTTGAAGGAACTGATGTCAGAATTGAAACTTATGCAGCATTCAGTTAATTGCAAGATATTAATAAAGCCGCTCTGATTAGCAAATCTTTGTGTAATTTTGACTGGCTTGCCTTTTCCCTTTGCTTCCTTGGTTGTAGTATTTATAATTTTTTTCTATGAAGAGATCTAGTATTTAATCCTCTTAACATGGCTAAACCAAAACCTCTTCAGCCTCTAACCTCGCATAAGCCTTCTGCCAATCTGGAAGTGAGATAACGTAACTGGATTTATTTACTCCTCAGCCTTCTTCTGATGCCTTTCACACTCATGAGAATCATTCATCCAAAACTGGCAGGGTGACTGGATATGTTACACATGTCCAAAGCTGAAAATGAACAAGTGCAACAAAAATTAAGTTGTAATTGAAAGAGAAACTTTTAAGTGATCAACACATAATCTAAATGCAAGCACATTACCTACATTAATGTTACCTTAAAAGTTCCAAAGTAAACATTGATGTGTTATTAAGGAAGAAATAATAACTTGCCTCCAGGTTTTCATTGTAGAACTTTTGACTATCATTCTTTAGAGCATTATGAAGAAAGATTAGAACAAATTTAGGGCTGCATTTTTGCTCTCAGGCCAGAAAACAGAGACGAGGCATTTTTCTGCTTCCTTAACCCTATCCCAGGATGAGCAATCAACCATTGTGATTTTCACTTAATTGGCCTGAAGATGGGACTGCTGTTCAAGTAAGGATGGCAGGTAGATCCTTAAAACTGAGAAGCCAGTGAGGTGATGGACTAATTCCAACTGTGATGGAAGGGAAATAAAAGGATGCAGGCTCTTCAAGCTGAAGCTATACTCTTAACATCTATTTTAATGTTAACTTAAAAAAATGCTTTTGCAACTCCTTTGCTGCTCTGTACCTGCCAGATAGGATGGATTTCTAGCCTAAGATAGACCTCTACCTTTAGCTCACAAGTCTAACTGCCCTCATGAGACTGCCTTTGGCCAGCTAAACTGATCCCTACTACCTGTGGAAGGATGAAGGCTAGGAGAGAACCCAGTCAGCGTCCACTAATTAGCCTTAAATGCTTCTTAATGAGCTACATCAATGAACTGCCACATGCTCCAAAGGTGGGATGGACCCCAGGAACTGACACCTTGGGCCTATAGTGCTGTCCTCAGTGTCTGCTCAGACAGGCTGAAAACCAAGCTCGTAAACTTTCCAGCACCAAAAGGAGCAAATTGAGGAATGTTTTGATAGAGTTATTAAATGGCATATTTAAAAATCATTCCAGATGTAAGGGATGCCCATACTTGAGAGACACAAGGTGGCTGGCAGCTAAGCTGCCCCCTGCGCCTGTACAAAATGGCTGACAAGTCATTAAATAGAATTAAAAGTCTGCTCCAGCATTTAAGTGAGACACATTTATGCCATTGAGAAAAGGGGTTATTCTGAAGCAAAAGGGAGCCTTGCACAAACAACACCTGCAAGCAGATTTGTTAGGGATAGCTTGATAAGAAAACATCTAAGGACAGGACAGAATTAGTTAGAACAAAGGATATAAATCACCTCAAAAGATATTCAGCCTAGCTCATCATGCAGCTATGAAAACAGCAGATAAAATTATTTTGCAGTAATTAATTATTTCTTTGAAGTTGTTCACAATAATAAGAAATAGATTTCTGTAAAAAATTGCTTCAGGTAATCACAGAGATAGATTTCAACATAGTTATAAATATACGTCCATAACAAAATACAATGATCACTAAAAAGGGTTGGGGAAAAGATTCAAATATGGATGCAAAAGTTAATTAGTCCCGGGAAACTCTTCTTTACCACTAAAGGAATGCCTGGTGTATCCTGTAAGAAACAAATTGCTCATTAGCTGAAGAGTGCTAACAGTAGAGGTAACTATAAAACTTTACATATAACTAACTTCATAATATAAATATGACTCTTACAGCAGTTAGTTAGAACCAACTGTCTTTTGCATTTTTTAAATATATAATGAGGACAATGGGAAAATATGAGGAGTAGTGGAATTTGATGGAGATAGCAAATGAATACGATGAACAATAGAATTCAAGTAGTCCTTAGATGTAAGCAAGTCTGGGACATGCCTAAAAGAGTATAGTAGTAACACATTAATAGAAAGATCCCAAGGCCTGGTGACTACAATGTCTGTTAAACAACATGAGATCATGGGAACCTAGTGCTGTTCATAGGATTGTCCATCACTGATTAGGTGTTTCACAGGATTGGATGTATAGAACAAGGGGAAGGGCACAGTGACCACATTGTATGTGATTATTGTAACACAAACTGTATAAAATATTGCGGCTCACTGTAAAAATCAGAATGTCATCAATCTTTCTTCAATTCTGAGTTGAAGATTAAGGGATTGACTGAGTCCTCACATCGAGGCCACATTTGGGAGGGGGAGTCTTTGGCCATCTCCCTCCATGATCTGGTGATGGGTATAATAAAAACTGCCACATGCCTGAATTCTGCCTGCCTCTTGAGTCTTTGTCTTTGGTTGGGGGTTTCGCTCCTATACCAGAGTACCTTTTGAAACTAAATTTTCATGGGTCACAGATTCCAACTAGTAGGCAAATTTAGAATTCAAGTCAACAAGTTATTTATACAATCATCAATAAATAGAATGTATTTCTGGATAGAAACGAGAACCTGAAATCATTTTAAGGTGGCAAGAATATTGCAAAAATGTTGTTTGTCTACACTGCGTGAATTAGATAGTTTCAGGTGATTTTCCTCAACCAAATTTACTAAGCCAAAACGTTGCAAGTGTGTTCAGCACTTATAGGATAAGGGTATTCCTGGCCAGACCACCATTTATTGCCCATCCCTAATTGCCCAGAGGGCAGTTAAGAGTCAACCACATTGCTACAGGCCTGGAGTCACATGTAGACCAAACCAGACAAGAATGACAGTTTCCCTCACTAAAGGGAACCAGATGAGTTTTTCTGACAATCAGCAATGGATTCATAGTTATCAATAGACTCTTCATTCTGCAATAACACTGAATTCAAATTCAACCATCAAACATAGATTCAAACCCAGGTTGGAGAACATTACCTGGGTCTCTGGATTAACAGTCCAGCAATAATATCACTAGACCAGCGCTTTCCCTAACTATGGAGCTTTACTGATTAATGAAGCAACAGCCTCTTCCAGTGCCAGAATATAACGTATCTGTACAAAGGATTATTTGAATCATTTTTTATCAGTTACATTAAGTCCTAACTTAGAGTTACAGTTGTAATTACCTAAACTTTACACAAATCAGTTCTGCAGGAATATCTGTGTCAGAACAAAAAATATCAAAGCATTAGATCGACAGTACAGTGGCTCAGTGGTTAGCACTGCTGCCTCACTGTGCCAGGAATTCAGGTTCAATTCCTGCCTCAGGCAACTGTCTGTGTGGAGTTTGTACATCCTCCCAGTGTCTGTGTGGGTTTCCTCCCACAGTCTAAAGATGCACAGGTTAAGTGAATTGGTCAAGCTAAATTGCCCATTGTGTTCAGGATGTGTAGGTTAGGTGTATTAGTTAGGGGAAATGTTGGGATTCTATGATACCCTCTAAGTTGAAATATCTTACATTGTTAACTTCCTACATTGATACATGAATTAGCTTTAAACAAAATAAGTTTCTTGCCATGGTGCTACTTCCCAAATCAGTTGCTCCCTTACCCTCTGGTCTTTGCCTCTTGAGATGTGCTCCCTCTCCACACTTCACCATTTGAGTGTGGCCACCTCCTCCTCTCATTAGTGCCTTCTACCACTGTCACTTCCTTCTCCTGGAATTGCATTCCCATTCAAGATCTGGATTCAATTGGAAGGTGGAGTCCCTCTGTGATAGATGTGTGACTTCTGATGCTTTGAGAAGTGCTGAGTCTTTTACAATCCCTGTGTTTTTTCTAAATGCTGTTGCTCACCACTTCCTCTTCTTGCCATGAGTGAGGGCTGGTAGGAAGAACAGTGAGGTTGATGCAGCTTTTAACGTCATTTTAAATCAACATGGATTGGAAAAGGCACAGCAATTCTGAACCAATGAGACTTGCAGGTCCATGACATCAAAGTTGTGGCTTTAGACTGAACCTGCATTTTGAATGAGAACACAAGTCTCGGTTAATAGCAGGTGGATGTGTCAGAGAAGGGAAACAGGCTGCAACCAAAGGTTGCAATTTGGCCCATAGCTGAGAGGTTGGTAAGGAGGAGGAAAGGCACCTAAGTTGGAGTGGGAGTGGCGTCAATCGGGCCATGCAGCAAATTATGTTAACATTAATTTGTGGCACTCAGTAAGTTTACAGACCCTATTAACTTACTGATGGGGGCATACTGCATTTTTGAAAATACCTCACAAACTGAAAGAAACTATTTAGGCACATTTTACGAAGTGGGAATCACAATGTGTGATGAGTCTGGTTGGGGAAGGCAAGTACACACAACGTACTGCCTCTTCACCAAAATGACTTTGGTGTGTAGAATTCTCATATATAATACATTACGAACTGTCAACACTCTCAGAAAGTAGTGAACATGCATTGTAGTTGCACAGCTTGAACATAGCCTGCATTTCTTAAAGGGCAACTGCAAACATTGAGCAGAAGCTGCCAGTCAATCAAAGGCAACCAATCAAAGACAGTGCCACCAGGGAGATGGTAATTGCTAGGTCCAGGATCCTGGGTGAGGTTTGACAGGGAAGGGGTTGTGGATGGTCAGCAACAGGAGCAGGCATTAATTCTCAATGGGATTCCCAATTTCTTGATGCTGGGTTCATTGGTAAGAGTTTTGTGCCTTTGAGTGAAGGATGTTTCCTACGAATATCCCAGCAAAGATGAACTCCAGCGTGGTCAATACCTGCAACAATGAGCTGAAGATCTTATTAATTGCCCACTTGACAACTTCAATTGGCAATGGGGTGGGAAGGCTATCATTATACAGAGGTCACTGCAAGCGATTGAAGACTTGAAGTAAAGCAGAAGCAAGAAAGTGGATTAATAGGAAGAGCGAGAACTCCATGTTTTTCTCATGTGACACTGAAGACAGTGGCATATCACCAGGGAGTATGTTCAAAGGGCACCACCTTTCAAAAGTGTGGTTGACCAGTATACTCTCCCACTTGCAGGACTGTCATAGGAATCTGGCAATCAGAATTCCTGAGGTGTCTCTCTGGATGAATGGCAGTGATTTTGTGGTGCACAAACTCAGGATTGAAAACCAGCTTTAATGCTGAAGCCACTGGGCTGGGACGATATGGGAATATTTTGCATGGCAAATGCACCTAAAAGACAAACACCAAAAGGAAAGTATAAAGGTGGATAGTTTTGTCAACAGCTTCCTGAATAATCATGTTATGGATTTCATATTTTATTGACTTTTATTTTATGTTTGCAGCTAAGAGAATGCTGTGGTGATATGTAGCAGATGGATTGAAAGGTGGAGGAATGTTGGGCTGACACCTTAGGGGAACAAAGGTCTCACTATGTATCCACAGAGAGGTTGTTTGGAAAATAGATGCTGAATGCTTCCTTCATTCTCCTTCTTCTGTACACTGCTGGTGCTGTCTCTTTGTCCCATTTCCAATTTCCAAGTGGGTTGCAACCAAGATGAATTGCAGGTAAAGTCTGCACTGGATCAAATTTTCTTCTGATAGGCCTTTCAACTGCTCTTGCCTGCATGTCAAGATCTGGCTGCATTTACTCAAATAACCAATATGCTTCCAAAACTTGCTGAAGATTGGTCAACACTCAAATTCCACAAACTCTCCATGAGCAAAAGTAAATCAAGAACATTTAATCTGAAATGTAAAGAATTGATTATTTCAATATTGCAACTGAGATATCCCTCCTTAGTTAAACTCATCAACTAGGAGTGATTAAGAAAGGGTGCTGAACAGGCCAAAATATCAGATCTTCGATTAAACCAATGCTCAAGAATGTTTGATGTAATGATATGTTTACTTTGCTTGTTTCTGCTGCACACTAGGCACACCTGTGCTAGCTGTTAGTCAGGATACTCATGTATAATGTGCTATATGGGCTGCTAGCATTCTGGCTGCCATTATTTCACACTAGCGGCCTCCATAAAAACAGCACAAGTTTCACTATACCTCTCAATATAAGAAATAGAATGTTCTGTTCCTTGGATGGAAAGGTTCCCTATTGGAAGATGTTGGATGAATGCTGCCTGATTTTGAAGATTAAGTTCATAATTTTCTAGATTCAGGCTATATTTTTCATTTGCCCCTTCTAGCTATGTTCCATTGATTTTTAATATTACTACATCATCATTTATTTGACTTCATAAATGAAACTAACCAATCATGACTTCAATTTATGAAAACAGAAACAGAGACCTGGAGGTATATGTATATAATTCTTTGAAGTAGGCAAGACAAATTGAAAAAAAGTCATTAAAAATCAATGGAATTCTTGGCTTTAGCAATACAGGCATGCAAAAGCTGTACTAACTTTCATATATAGAAAAAACTAGTTTGGCCCAGCTGCAGTATTGCTTCCAATTCTGAGCACGTACTTCATATAGGAAGCTAAAGCCTTCATGATGGGACAAAGATGAAAAAGATATATTAGAATGCGCAAGGGGTGAGGAGCCTAATGTACGTAGAGAGGTTGGAGAAGATGGGGTTGTGTTCCTTAGAACACAAAAAGATCAGAGAGTTGGGTGGAAATATTCAAAATCAAGAAAGTTGTTGCTGGTGCAAACAAGACAAAACTATTTCCAGTGACTAAAGATTTTAAGGCATTTGGAAAAGAATGGAGGGCAACATGAAAATCATTTTATCAGTGAGTTTTGGTGATCTGGAAATACGATGCCTGAAAGGAATCTGGAAGTAGATTTAAAAGTAATTTTCATGAAAAATTGGATAAATACATGGAAGGGGCTCTTTTTTAAGCAGGCTATGAGGATAGAATTTTCCCAAAAAGCTAGCACAGATTTGATACATTGAATGGTCATCTCCAATATTTTGATGATAAGTCACTGAGTCATCCTGCACTGTGGAACCAACATGGACACCACATGGTGATGCCAGTACTGAAGAGCTATCAACCTCTGATTGGCTGACAGCTCTCAGGATGGCATGCTTGTCTCTGCCTAGGCAAATACCTGATTGGAATTAAACAGTGTCAGGCCTCCTACAGAAAAGGAACACGGGGCTACCACCATCTATTCAGTCCACGAGCAGACTGATTATCTGCCTTCCCAGGAGGCAAGAAAAGAGGTGGCTTTCCCGACAGACAAAAGGGAAACCAGGGCATCTTGTATGTTGGCTTGGTGGAGATGAGCCTCCATTTGCTCCAGTCTAGGAGCTGGTGACAGCATGACTGGTGAACAGGTAGTGGATACTACAAACCATCCCTGTATACTTACCTCTGGCCGTCCTGAATTCCCTATGGTCCTGCCTCATGACACCTCCCCAAAAAGATTTATCTTCTTGATGGTGCAGGCTTTCATACCAACACATCATGAGCCTCCACTGATACAGCTGACAACCTCTGATTTGTCTGATACTATAGGTGGGTGTCTTCAATGCCAAGACACCTGATAGGCCGAGAAACTCATCGGTCAGCCCTTGTGCCAGGTTAGCACTTTCGCCTTGGTCGGTGTTCTGAGTGGGTGCATCCATTGGGATACCCATGATTGAAGATGCCTTCCCCCCCAGTCAGATAATAGTACACTAAATACTGACCAATTTGTGGAATCCATCAACCAAAGATAAAAATAAATGGAAAAAAGAAACTTCCATTCCTTTTATAAAATGCCACTTCAAGCAGTGAATGTAATCTATCTTTACAGTAAAGTTCTTAACTGAGGAGAGAGATGATAATCAAGTATCAGCAAACAGCAGTGTACAGGGTGAAGTCCTCTTCAGCTGTTACAAAATTTCTCAGTGGGATGAGTAGCCAATGATATAAGATTAAACTAATTTCTTAAAGTTATCCATCTGCTAATTTGATATTGTGGACACTTTAAAATGATACACAATATTTATTTATCATTATTCTCCAAACAATTTCCCCAAAGCTCAGTAATCGAGACACTAATTATCTAATTGTTAAACCCTATGTATGCTAATTCTTATCCAACATTTTTTTCCACAGTTAAGTGGCTTGGTGTCTGAATTGAAAAGTTTTTTTTATTTCTCCTGTTATTGTATCATAATGGTTCTGTCATGTTCTCATTTATTTCTGCTTGCAGGAATTAACTTGCAAGATGATTGTTTTTTTAAACTTTAAAACACCAATTTTGGTGATTAAAATCCTCAGTGTCTGTGAGTAAAATAGCTTCTTATTGAGGTTACAGAGTTGTGTGTAATTCCCTTTGTTATTGCTTTTTAGCCAGTTGGACAATCTTATCAATGAGCTGGAACTAAAATTTCACATGTTCACATTCTACATTGTTTATTATTAATATTTTTAATTACCTGCTCAAATTGTCTTCTGGCTATGGATAAAATATCAATACTAATTTACTTTTAGATTTATTAGAATATTATTTATTTTCTCAAAAGAAGCCTAACATAAAAAATATAGCATTAAAATTGCGTTGTTTAATGGATGCAAACATCTTGTGCTGATTAGATAAAGGAAAGTATTAAAAATGTTTTTTTTAAAATCCAGATATCATAATTGTCCTTTTAGCCAACTTTATACCGTTATTTTTGAGGGGTTAAAAGAAAATGTATTGTACATTTTGAATGAGGATTTCATAATCCTCCAAATGTCTGCTCTTACAAAACACTATATGTGAAACATTACAAAAAGAGCCCAATTAAAATGAGACCTTTCATTACAACACCTGAGTATCCACTTTCTATTGATTTTCTTTCTCCATCTCTTACAAAACAGAAAGAGACCCATGTTTCACATTTTTAGAATAATGCAAGTACATTATGTAATGGCTTTTCACTGTGAGCAGACAGACAACTTCCTTTGTGGCCTATTGTGTTGACACATAGGACAGCAAATTACCACCTTTTAAAATGTTTCTCCCATCAGCAGTAAATGTACATCCCATTCCAATGGTATTAATTGCCTGAATGGTCTTGAAATCTCAGAGCCTGCTGATAAAAAAACTGCCTTCACAATAGTGACAGCAAACAGGTCCAACAAGCCAAACTTCAATAATGTCTTGCTGTCAAGCTCTCCAGGAATGGTTCACATGGCTGAGGCAGACAGGAGACAGTGAGATAGAGACAGCCTTAGACAAATTAGAAAATGTTTAATGTTACATAGAATAGCCGAAGTAACCAGACCTCTGTTGTCGAGATTGAGCCTCTGCAGAGGTTTGATCATGACTGAGGTCCAACGTTCAAAGAGGGGCAGAGTGTGGCAGGGAAAGAGGAATTAAAAGAGGCAAAAATGATGCCTCAGTTTGCCTCTAGAAAACCACGTATCTGCTTGCCTCCAGATTCATTCGGGGGGGATTGGTCAGATAGCAGCAGCTTCATTCTCATTTCAGTTTTTTTTCATTCATGGGATGAGGGTGCCCAATGCATACCACTTTTGAACCTTAAGGCAACAAATTGAGCCTAATTTCGCACTGTGTTCACTGTATATAACATATCGACAGTGTTGCAAGCATCTAGATGTGAAATTTTAGGCTTCACACTATACAAAGCATACTGAAATTTTAGAGAGGGTGCAAAACAGGCTTGCTGTAATGTTGAATTAAAGGGAAATTAGAAAACTGTCTCTTTTGTTAGTCTTGTTAATTACAATTTCAGGCACCACGATAGATGCATTTAAAACTATGAAAAGCTTGGATGGTGTAGAGAAGTAACTGATTGAGTACTTGAACAGGATTCAGAATGAGAAAAGACTAAAAGGAAGATATTTAGAACAAAGGACAGAGACAGCTTTACACAAACGGTCATGAGGTTGTATAATTCATTTCTAGGGTTAAATTGTTGCGGCAGTGTTTATATCAACAGTCAAGGTTGGGTGGGTGAATGAAGAAATGCATTATGGGAATGAGGTGGGTAAATTTAATTCCAAACTTTTGTAGGGTTGAAGAATAAACACTTTCATGGACTCGGTGTGAATGGTCTGTTTTGGATTTGTAATTTTCCGACATATTATTTTGGGAATTTGGGGTTCATTTTAATACTTTCAATGCATCTGAAATTATAAAGTGTGATTGTTTCTCTGCTTGTGTTTGTTATTTGAGTCAGAATATTAACACAGCACATTATAGGTGTAGTTAAGAGTCATTCCGCGCAATACAACATGCAAACTTAAGGGTGCAATTTTAGAGAAATTGATATTGCAATATTTAAACTGCATCTTTAAAACAAAGTGTCAAACTCAACTGCAAGTTTAATTTCTGCTCTAGATTATGAGAAAATAATGTAAGCACAATTAAAAAACGTATGCCTTTTAACAGAACTTGCTCAATATATATCATCAGCTCTTTGAGCCAGGTATATCTAAACTATTGGTTAAGCATTACATTGGAATAAACATCAACTCTTATATAATAATATTATTAAAATATTAAATGCACACATATTGCAAAAACATCAATACCCTACAAATAAAATCACCAAGAAGAGCAACCAGATTGCAAAACAGTGCTAATGAAAGGTCATTGACCTGAGACATCCCTTTTTCCAGACATGCTGCCTGACCTGCTGAGTATTTCCAGATTTCTAGCATCTGCTGTAACTTGGTTTTGTGTTAATCCATCGACAGGATATTCTGCATGAATAATTCTTCAAGTAATTACTAAACTCTGAATATTTATCCATCTTCCAGATCACTCATTCTGAAATGTTAGATTGTGGCCCCCTTTGAAGAAGGAAAAACCAACAAAATTGGTTCGCAATACGCTAGCCTGATTCATCTTATTTACTTCAAAATGGAGCTCCAGTATTTCTCAATCACTCATTTCCAAGTATTACTGGTTTTTAAATTTGTTTTGCTCTGGGATAGATATTTAATTTTAGTGAAAGCCCACTCATAAAGTGATATGTTTCAGATAGTTAGTGATATGCTAAAGTAGGAAAGCTGCAGATGTAAGTGAATTAGGGAAAGCATCCAAGCAAGAAGATCACTAAATGAGCATCATCCAATGCATGATAATAACTAAATGTAATGGTGAAAGCAGCAGTTTCAGTCTAACGATTGAACTCAGCTTATCATTTAATTGAAAATTCCTTATTGGTTTAGTTGAATAATAATTTTGGAAAATTGAATCATTTTACACTTTTTGATCCAAAGTGAATCCAGGTATGATATTTATAATGTTAAAATAGAGTACTTTTTCTAGTGCCCAAAGTTCATTAAGTCCATCGTTTAAAACCAACAACCAACAACAATACCGTAAGCATCCTATTTTCCACAATGGCCATCCTTGTTAGGTCCCTAATTTAGAATAATAATTTGATGTCCAATTATTTACATGCTTTTATACTTTTGATATGTGTCCGAAAATTGAAACCATCACCATTCACCTTTTACTCTCCAATTCGATACCATTGACCCTCATTACATACCCCATCACCCTTCTCCCGTCCTCTTTTGTCCTCTGCCCTTCTTCAACCTCCCCTGTAACAACCTCCATTCCTAGCTGTGCTGTGGGTTTCCCTAAATACCAGGACCTGCTGTGGATCAGGAAAGCAGGTCAGCACCACATACTTCAGAACAACTTAGGAAACACAATAACTGATAGCTAAGCCAGTGATGCCCAAGTCCCATGTACAAATAAGAGAAAATGGAAGAACACAGAATCAGAAAAGACAATATCCGTCCATCTGAACAGCTCTATCATTTCATAATCAAATACCTTTTGGTCATTTGTCCCATATTTCTAATAATAACACTTCAGTCGAATGGAAATTTTGGTGCACATGATCCAAAGCTCAGATTTCAGTATGAATCAGAAACACAGGTAATTATTCATGATAATCTTTTTTACAGCTTTCCAAAGTCCCCAGCCCTGAGCTATCTTTGATTTTAAAAATAATTTTTGACTTTATTATTTGGAGGTTTATATTGATTTTGCGGAGGTGGTAACTTTAACCTGCTCATCAATTGGAAACTGCATGGCTGACTGCTCATAAAAATAAGATTTTCTTAAGTTTTGCTTTTGATTGTTCCATGTTGTGCAAAATAGTCAATACTGGTTTGCCAGAAAATAAAGATTTTAAACATAAGAATTTTGATTAACAGGAAATAGGAAACAAAATTATTAATACTATATAATTGCAAAAATGATGTGTGATAATTTGAATAATAATTTGATATATTTATTTCAAAACTAATTTAATTTTTAGCTCAATAATTATGCTCTTGACAAATTTGAAAATGAAGTATAAAAAGAATATTGAATGACCTTCTTGCCACTTCAGATAAATAATTTAATTCATTTGTCTAGCACTTCATCTTAAAGTTACCATTTAGATTGAAATCACAATTGTGTAAGGCAGAGCACATAATAACAGGAGAACAAATTTATTAACTTTATAATTGTTGTGATACAGATATTTCTTGAAAGTGGGAGTAAAGAGAATACTCAGCATATATCCATCAGAATTTGAAGAAATTTGATTAATTCCCAGTGTTTGGAAGTGATTGTTGGGGTAGCTGTGTCTAGAACTCCTGTGTTACTTTAGTCTTTATTTAGTCAGTGTTTCTGCCAAAGTTATGGGAATGATCAGGAAGCCTGGTTCCAATTCCCAGGTGAAATAATATTATAGGATAACTTTTAAATATGCAAAACAAGAAAAAAACATTTTGTTGATACAAATTTCAGAAATCTAAGAACAAAATGCATACTCTTAAAATGAATGAGTATTATAACAAGTTTTTGTAAAGAAATGATAATGAAGGAAAGCTTGTTCCAGAGACCTATTATTTATCATTGATTGTTTTTGACATCAAATCTCTTGTTTTTTTTCTCTATAAATCTACTTCATTATCTATTGAATCTTCTATTAGATTCACTGGCCTTCAACAGTTTATTTCTTTTTGTGGGCATGGATTTGGTTTGCCTGATTCCAAACATAGTTTATATACAGTTTAATGCTTCATCAGGTCAAACCATTTATCTGAATTAATTTAATCACTTCTTTTTCTAATCTTGATGTCAATAAAAAAAAATGTTTCTGCAAAAGTATTTGAAGCCAACCAACAGCATTACCTCAGTGGTACTGACTGTCAGGGCTGGATTTATTATTGAATGCTCACAATCAACTGATCACCTGTTCTAAATGGTTATACATTTTCATTCCCACTGAAGAGCAACAGGAATAAGACTAGGCTGCAAAACCTTCCTATATTTTCTCATCTGAGGCAGTTTATCAAGTCAACAATAACAGCTACATCTCCACTCTATCAATAGATGCCTGCTTGTTCTGTCACCACTTCCTCAACCTCTAACCTCAGATTAAATCCTTAAACTCACCAGCTACATCCAGCTGTGTAAAGATGGTCTGTTGCAAATATTGATTGGAATAATGTTGGTTGCTGTCATGTTTTGGTCTGAAGTCAATGCAGACAGGCTTCTTTTAGGGTCCAATGACAGAAACTAAACAGGACATTGGTTGTCAAGAAAAAAATACCAAATATAAATTTGTGTTTATGCATAGCATGTACAAAAAAGGAGATAAAAATATCAAAGCCTGTATCTTCATATTTAGTCAATCCTTTCATACTCTTGAATATAACTCTATCTGGAATGACCTTCTCCATGGAAGTGGTTTGTATATACTGCCTTCTGTTGTAGCCTAACTGCAGGATTAGGACCAGACAGGAGTGAACAATATTGTTACTCCATTGAGGAGGCAATGTCATTCTGTTTCACTTTGGATTCACGTTCAGATCTGAGCATTTAATTCACATTCCAAAAGTTCAGCATTGTACACAGCCCAAAATGGTTCACAGTTCATTCACATTGCAAATGAGCTCTTCTTTATTCTGTTTTGATCACCATGGTTACAAAGGCTTTGCGAAGAATTCAAATGAAGTTCCAAAATTGCAGGGAGGTGCTTATATGATGATTAGAAATTGTAATTCTAACAAACATCGAGATTTTAGGAGAAAAATGCCTTCTGTTCATACTTTGAAATTTAGTATGAAATACAATTGCAAATTCAAGTAAAAATAATAAGCTGGAAATGTGAAATCAAAAATACTGATGCCAAACAATTTATTGTAATATATACTTTCTTCAGGTTTTCATGGATCACCTTTAATTATTCTTCATGAAAACTTATTCAGCGCACTGTAACATTTTCTATCTGATGACTTGCAGCAGATGCTGCCAGTCAGCTGTCTTCAAAATGGGATGAATTAGAACATCTAATAAAATTCTGTATTTAGGCTGTAACCCTTTACAGCAAGAAGACTGCTCATTACAGTCACAACTGTCACCAAGCAACTGAGCTGATGAAAAGCAAATTGCACTTAATGTTGAGAAATGTAAAGTAATGCCTCAATGTTAAAAACAATTATATTTGCACAGTAAAGAGATAAATTATTAAATAAATCACAGCAAGAAAAAATGGTATGTATGCTAAATGATCAAATTTAAAAAGTGCATTTTGCAAATCACATTGCATATTGTATAACAGCAATCATCAAGATTAGCATTTGTGAGTAATATTTAGGAAGACAGATTTAATTTCCATGTTTCTGTTATCAGTGGGTCCCCCTTGAGTTTCAGCTGCACAGATCAAAATCATGAGTGAACATACTGCAATGTATTTGTCCTTTAATTTTAATACTCAAAAAATCATTGTACTCATTGTAACAGGGTCAGCCAGGTGGACCTCATAGAATATGAGCTCACTGATTGGAGCTGTCAATCTGATTCGATCAGGGAGCCCTGGCTGACAGAAATAAACAGGAGTGTCAGACATCTTGCTCACTCTGAGAACCAGATCTGAATCAGTGTCAAGGACTTTCCACGTGAAATTAAAGGATGACTTGGTGATGGGATACTGGCCTCTGTGGAGTTGTTTCCATCATCACCTGACTTTTTGACTTGTTCATTCAGTCAGTTGTGAGAGCTAGTTGAAATTTGAAATATTAATGAGAAAGAACTTGCATTTATATAATGCCTCTTACAACCTCAGATTTTCCAAGGTACTGAAGAACTTTGCAGTGTAGTTGCTGTTGTAATGATCATGACAGTTGATTTCAACTCTTGTCATCAGAACATAAGAAAATAACACTGAAAAGCAATCAATGATGGGGTGGACTTTTGAATAAGTGAAGAGCTAATGGTTCTCTGTCAGCTCTTGTTTGAAAAAACACCTATAACAGGAGGGTTAGATTTAAATTTTGAAATTACATTTTCTGCCCTGTTATTATACTTTTTAATCACACATTAGAAGTAACAAATAAAATGACAATTAATCTTACTACACTTATTAAGCTTGTCAAAAGTTGATGAATTGTAGTAGGTTACAGATTTTAGGTAAATATTCCCTACTGACTTGTGCATGATGACAATAGCACCTGGCAACATCTACATAGAATATAAATTCAGAATTTGTACGCAATCAATTAACACAAATTTGGGTTCTAATTTCCTTATTCCAGTAGAATGTAAATTCATAGTCATGCCTGGAGTGGTGAGATACCTATTTTAGCTCAGACATACCAGGAAGCCAGAAACAATGAGAAAGAAGACAGAAGTGGGAGGTCTACCTGTTGTGTTCCAGCAAACCTAGAAATATCCATCTCAAGAATAACACTGACAGAATTGAACAATAATTTCCCTTGGGCAAGAAATGTGACCTCTCATGTTTTGAACTAATTTACAAGACAGATGAAAACTCCAAAATGAATTAATTTAAAAAGCTTTACAATCTTAATTGTATTATGAATGTATTTTCACTTCTAACTCACTGCAGGCTCAAAGAAATCACTGGGAAGCTAAGACCATTTAATAAAATGCCTTGAAATTGATAGATACAATCCAATTATTTTAAATGCTATTATATATCAAAATACATTTCATTTCATTCTCAATCAGGTTTTTACAAGATATATTTGCTAACTATTCCATTATCACACTCACCAATTAAAATTGGATGTTTGAATCATTAATGTAGCAAAAGGTTATGTTGTGAAATTATACATAGTGCTGCACATGTTTAGTAATATTAATGAGGCTGGCAGCAGGAGCATGTCAAATTGTTCCACCAGCCTCGTTAATGTAGTGCTGGTGAGCTGCAGTCATCAGTCTCAGCCTCAAAGGCATTCCACCAAACATTGATGGAACTACAGAATCATCGAGTTTGAATGGTGAAGTCTAGGATGAATGGTGACTGACAATGGCTTAAAGTTTTAACCTGGAGCTGGAAATAAAACTGATCCTTCCCCCAGCTCTATATGCATGCATTTTTTCATTAAAATAGGTTAGCTTTTTTCAGTGAAGACCTCTAGCAGCTCTTTTGTTTGTCAGCCGCATGCAGCCCAGGGAAAAAAAATTCTAATTTGGGTTCTAAAATGGGGTTTGAATTCCTTGATTGGCTAATAAGAGGCATAACACCTGTTTTCTACCACATCTGAACTCATGAGCCACCAGCTGCATTTTCAAAGTTGCTGAATTGTGGAATTGGCTTAAACTCAACAACATTTAACCCATTTTTCATCCAAGAAATAGCTGAAACTCTTTTACCAGGATAGCAGACTGACTACATTTTACATGGAGTATAGCAAATGCATTTAGACAAAATAAAAGGATTCCGCTTGTTCATTCACATCCACCCTTCATTCTAAAATATAAGTCTGATGTATAATAAATGTTTGAAGCATATACCATAACAGAGGGTGGCTTCAAAGTGATGGGGCTGTCTACAGACCACTTGATTCACGACTTAAGTGCACAAACTGTGAACACATGCAGTTGAATACATTGTACCCACCCAGAATTCGAGGTGCATTTGGAGCAGAGTGATGATGATCTGTCATATTTGCCTTAAAAAAACAGAAGAGGTGTGTCACTTGAAGTTGTTGAATGTTTTCAGTAAAATCATACAGGTGGGCAAATTTCATAAACCCCATCAGGATTAGGAATGATCCAGTCCTTTTTTTTAACATGTTGAAACAGGAAAAGCTGCAGTTGCCAGTTCTTTATTGTTATGGGGGCGGCTGGGGGAAATCGCCTCCACAGGTTGGTTATTGTGGCTCATGATTGACTCCAGGGGAGACATCAGGGAGGCTGCACTGACCCACTGTGATGAAATCTTCAGAGTGTTGAGATGCATTTGTGTCCGCCCACTTACAGTGGCAGAAGCCATCTCACTGACTGGACAAAAGGGGGCTGGAAGAGCACAGCAAATCAGGCAGCGTTAGGAGGTGGAGAAGTCAACATTTTGGGTATAACACTGATGTGTTCTTCCAGCCTCCTGTTTGTCTACTTTGGATTCCAGCATCTGCAGCTCTTATACCTCACTGAGTGGGACGATCTGCCAGCAACTGCCTTCTCACTGGTTTTCCCTCTCTCAAGTCTCAGCCTGACAGTTTAATTGGACAAGTACTGTTAAATGGTTATGTTTGTAATATCACACAAGTGGACAGAATTGTAGTTGGGATCCAGAAATGATCCTGCGTCTTGTTAAGAAATAAAAGAGAAACTTCCCACCAGTCTACTGATGCCATTTCCCTCCAGTTCCTTGACTCACTGAGAGTTGATCTTCCTGCACATCTCCTTTGATCTTTCCCCCTCAATCTTAAATGCGTACCTCCTAGTATTAGACATTTCAACTCTGGGAAAAAGATTCTGACTGTCAACCCTATCTATGCATCTCATGATTTTATAGGCTTCTATCAAGTCATCCCTAGACTCTGCTGCTCCAGAGAAAACAAGTCCAGTTTTTCCTAAGCTCTCCTTATAGCTCATACCTTCTAATCCAGGCAGCATCCTGGTAAATCTATCCTTCACCCTCTCCAAAGCCTCCACATCTTTCCTGTAATGTTGTGATCAGAAGTGAATTCAATACTCTAAGTGCGACTTAACCAAAGTCTTATAAAGCAGCAGGTATGTTTCCCCAACCTCCTTCCTTTTGTGTCCACTCCAGAAAAAGCTGTCCTCTGAGTCACTTTCATAGTGGAGGAGAAAGTGAGGTCTGCAGATGCTGGAGATCAGAGCTGAAAATGTGTTGCTGGAAAAGCGCAGCAGGTCAGGCAGCATCCAGGGAACAGGAGAATCGACGTTTCGGGCACAAGCCCTTCTTCAGGAACCCAATCTATGTCTTTTTATCATGATGGTATTTCGGCTCTTATACTCCTTAATCTTCACCATTGGTGGCCTTGTGTCAGTAAAAGCTTTATTCTCTCTTCTATCCTGGTTATTTTCCCTGGTAGACTTGTGTCCATTCTCTGTCGAGTCCATGCTGTGTACTACAGGTTTAGTTATCCCAGACCATAAACCAAGTGTGATTCACAGGACTTGAAACATTAACTCTGCTTTCTCTGCACAGCTGGTGCCAAATCTGCTGTATTTCTCCAGAAATTTCTGTTTTTGTTTGTTTCAGATCTCCAACATCTGCAGTTCTTTGTTTTATTAACTGGTTTATTACATATTACTTTAACAGCTAGGTACATTCCATCTGAGACACTTGGTGATCTCTTATGTGACATCAGGCTGAAGTTTACGTTCTTAACACTTAAACATTCTCTGACTCATTGATAAACTGCAAAACCAGCAGCAGAACTAGTTAGGACAGTGGTTAGTTCCATCCAGAAAGAATACTTTATATCCTGATAGATGAACCTTATCTTGAGATGTCAGTTTTCCCTTATAGGTTCTAACAACTTTATACAATACCACGTACCTTAAGACAAAATAGAAAGTTAACTTACCAGCATCTGTGGAGTCAATAAATGTTGTTCTTTCCCCATAGTGCCAAAATAAAGTCTTCATAGTTTGCTTCCTTGGAGTGCATAGTTATACTCTTGGTCTTCATTTGCAGGCACTTGCAGGCTTCCTTCAAACTGAACTGTTATTTTCAGCTCATCAGGATGTGCTTTGAACCATCTGTATTCTGATGTAAGAAACATCCGTCACTTTTTCAATTACCTTAGTCCACGTTTGTAAGAAAGCAGGAACTGCTGATATTTTGTTGCAGGAACTAAAAATATCACAGTGTAACAAACTGCTTGATGAATATTTACAATCTGCTTCTCCCTGGACTGAGTATGATGAGTTATTGATTTCAGTAAACTAAAGTAGGAATTTTGCATAATTTTATTTAATTTGCTGGAATAACAAATAAATCCAGCTGAATTGCAAAGGTAAAATTTCCTTATAGCCTATGCTGTATGCGCAATCTTCATGCTGAACTGACATGTTATAAGAAACTGCCTGTACACTTGCTGATCATTGGGTCTGTTTGCTACCATCATCCTATTTGGTACATAATTTGGTCTAGGGTGGTCAAGGAAAAACACTTGTTAGTCTAAACAGGAAAGGTTCTTGCCTTAGCCAAGATGTATTGCGATGAAGGTTCATGATACTTTATTTTTTGAAAACCTATATTCTAAAGTGGATAGTATCATGTATAGCTTTAAGTTTTTGGGTTCTGCAAGTGATGCCAGGAAGTCTCAGAATTTGTTAATATGCATTTAAATTAGACACTTAAAAAACATGAGGTGAATAGTTCAGTGGTTTAGAAAACAAAGAGTAGAAGAGAGAAAAAAATTGGGCTATTGCTGAGCAACAAGATGCTTCTGGCATAAGGATGATGTGGTGGTGTCAGTGCTGGACTGGGATGGACAAGGTCAGAAGTCACATGACACCAGGTCATAATCTAACAGGTTTATTTGAAATCATGAGCTTGTGGAGCATGGCTGGAACTGGAGACAAACCAAACGGCTGGAATAACATGATAGGTATGAGTCTCATACCAAGAACGTAATCAACGTTACTTTGGTTAGTCTCCAGTACCATCTTAGTTTTAATCTTTTGTAATTATCTTTCTGCCTCAATTAATTGGATTATAGGTCACTTATTATTTAGCTGATGATACTTTACTCACAGCTTCTGACACTTTTGATTTTTATGTCTACACTATGTCAATTAAAAAAGGGTAGGACTTGGTTTCTTTTTGGGTTCTACAAGAGATGCCAGGAAGTCTCAGAATTTGTTAATATGCATTTAAATTAGACACTTAAAAAAAAACATGAGGTGAATAATTCAGTGGTTTAGAAAACAAAGAGTAGAAGAGAGAAAAAAATTGGGCAATTGTTGAGCAACAAGATGCTCTCTGGCATAAGGATGATGTGAAGGTGTCAGTGCTGGACTGGGATGGACACCATTTGTATGATCTTTTGATCTCTCTGCTCACTGATCTCTCTCTGTCTATAATTCGCTGCCTGCTTTTCTTCACTTTACCTGATGAAGGGTGGCACTCTAAAAGCTTGTGATAGCCCATTGGACTATAACCTGGTGTTGTGTGACTTCTGACTATGACATGAAGAAACAAAGATGGAAACAGATTCTCTTTTAGAAAGAAAGTACAAACCAGAAGTTTAGGCAGAATGCAGGTTTCTGTGAGAGGGAAAAGGTCCACAGTAGCAAAATATTTGTTGGGTCAGTTGCCTCCAAAGCAGTTTTGGCTGAAAGGTTGTCTTGAGTGGTTTAATAACTAGTAAGAGAAAGCTCCAGGAATGGAATACTGTGGAACAGGACCTAGGGAACCCATCTTAATAAATAAGTAAGCTGCATTGGCAATTTGTTTAAGGAGCTCATGAAGAGAATTTAATTAAAGAATATGGCATTAAGTGAATGCAGAAGTTTACTAGAAAGAAATCAAGTGCAGCTCTGCCCATGGAATAAGAAGCTTTAAAGTGGAAACAGGGTGATCCTTGACCGAGGTTTGAAAATCTGCATGGTTATTATTGAGGTTAAAAAGGTTGAATCTTTAGTTCTGATATTTGTAATAGGATTGTTTCAACTAGTTCTTGTGTAGTGTACATAATTTCTATCTTTTCTTTTTTGTGTGTAATAAACACTCATTTAAAAAATATATATATACACCCTGGAAATTTTTTCAGTAACCTTCATGGAAAAATAAAAGCTATTATGCCAACCTTCACTCTGGGGTCTGACATGTGCTGTAATGCCATGAGTTGGGCTGATAATAGAGTAGAGACTCTGATTGGATAGAATTCCAGCGAATTTAAAAAGGATATGTGGATCTTTCAAAACAAGTATGTGGAGGAACTGAGTGTAAAAATGGGAGAACTGTGTGAAGTATACTCTACAGATTGGAATTTAAATTTGGCTTTGATTGTTGCTAAGGTTTTTCTTAACAGTGAATTATTTAAAACCTTTGACTTAGCCTTAGCTGAGAGAGTTAGCAGATAAATTGAAGGTAGAAATGTATAGGAATATATTCAGGATCTCATAAGTATGCACATTCTCCCCGTAATCTAATCTAACCCAGTCAAGATGAGATGCTTAAAGTGATTACACAGCATTTAGAATTGAAAGGTAGGAAACCTGAAATTGATGTGTCAATGCAAAAATAAGTTAAGATTCAGATAGACACGAAGAAAAACAAAGAAAAGCAAAATTAATGGTGTAGAAAATGAAAAGAAAAATGAATGAAAAGAAAAATGGAAAGAGAGATGAAAATAAGAAAGCTTGAATTGCTAAAGAAGGAAAAGAAAGGGACATTCATTTTAAAAAGCGTGAACTCCAAAGAGAAAAGAAAATGAGACAATATTTCTTAGTTAGAGAAGGTAACAGAATAAAGGAAGGTATATGAGGTAGTAGCTAAGGGATTGATTCAGATTGTAGTAAGGGATTTTATTTCACTGAAAATCTACATTTAGTACCTCAGTTTACAGAGAATAGGGTTGAAAGGCATTTTGGCTTATTTTTAAAGAATGCGACAATGAAATGGACAAAAGCTGTTGGAAACTTATTGTTATAAAATGTCCTAATAAATAAAGCTATAAATTGTACACCAGTTTGTCAGAAGAACAATCTGCAAGTTATGGAGCTGTTAAAAAAGCAAGTCTCATTGTTAATGAGTTTGACCATGAACAGAAAAATAAAAATAATCTCAATCTTGGATTTTCCTGTGTAAAAGACAAAATAAAAAGTGTTTTTGATATAGACATAGTGAATTTTACTGGAGTGTGTTCTGAAATTCAGCACTATAGTGGCTCTTTTGACCAGCTGACTATTTCACCTGACAAAGGAGAAGCACTCCAAAAGCTTGTGATTTCACATAAACCTGTTGAAATATAAGTTGGTGTCATGTGACTTCTGAATTTGTGTACCCCAGTCCAATGCCGCCACTGTCGCATCACAGTTTGTTAAAGAATAGCAGAATGAGCAAAAGAATTACAGGTGTACTGCTTGAGAGCTATATTGACTGCTGCACTAGGTTTTACAGCACCAAATTATGTCAAGCTATTAATACTGTCAAGCCAGTGATATCAGTGTTGGTGCAGCATTTTACAGAAGGATGAGGTGAGGGATTGAATGGCCAGTTGATAAATTTTCATACAATCTAAATTTATCTCAACAGAAATATTCAAAAGTAGGAAAACAATTTGGGATTTAGCACTGACGCTGAAACATTTTCAAGTCTACACAATTAAAAACTCTGCAAAGATTGTTGGTTATATGGATCATAATCCTTACAGTTTTCTTGAAAGATCTCACACCAAGAATTACCAAACCAGCCTCATCAATGATGTACTCTGCCCCTATGGCATCTAACATTTTGATTTCAGTCCCAACTTACTCCTACCATTTCCAGAATGAGGTGCCACCCAGAGATATCCACTGAAAGACTGGTATCTCTGGTGCCAGCTCCATCTTCAAAGGCCATGCTCCCAGGCAAGCATTGTCATTCCAAAGTTGCCTAGTTTGATGAAAGGAAAAATCTGAACATGTCGCAGAAGGGGAAGATGGCATCATGATTCTCTGACAGGGATCTGGTGGCCCTGGTCAAAGGGATAGTGCAAAGGAGAGGAGTCCTCTTCCCAGAGGATTGACAGTAAAAATAATGACACCAGACCCTGGCAACATGTCTGAGGTCACCACTTGGGTCAGTGCTATCTCCATTGACTGGCGAATTAGCCAGAAGTGCTACCAGAAGGTCAATCACTTTTCTTACTCCAGCATGGTAAGTGCCACAGTCTTCTCCCTACTCCCTTGCATTCACTCTTTCTTTGCTACTGTAACCATCTCCCACCAAGGCTCATGGCCTATCACTTTCACTATTGGCTGAAACCTCTTCCCTCATTTGCTCTCACCACCCACTCCCCCAAACAAACCACACCACTGACTCTATCGGCAACATACTCCCTCGGGACACTGCATCACCTTTCACCTAACTGCACCAGCGCTAATATTTGTGCTACTCACCTTCATCTCACTCAATCCCTCCCTTTTGTTACAGAAGAAGACAACACATTAGAGGGCTGGTGATCCAGTATGGGTGAATGGGTGCCAGATTAGATTAGATTAGATTACTTAACAGGCCCTTTGGCCCAACAGGTCCACACCGGCCCGCCGAAGCGCAACCCACCCATACCCCTACATTTACCCCTTCACCTAACACTACGGGCAATTTAGCATAGCCAATTCACCTGACCTGCACATCTTTGGACTGTGGGAGGAAACCGGAGCACCCAGAGGAAACCCACGCAGACACGGGGAGAACGTGCAAACTCCACACAGTCAGTCGCCTGAGGAATTGAACCCGGATCTCTGGTGCTGTATGGCAGCAGTGCTAACCACTGTGCCACCGTGCCGCCCAAATCTGATTTTTAAATTAAAATTTAACGAGTTAAAAATTCACATTTGTTCTTCTTGTTTGATATAATTTAGCCTAAAATCGTTTTTGTACAAATCTGCAATGAGCAATAATTCAAGTTTTAGATTTAGATTTTAGATTTTAGATTAGATTACAGTGTGGAAACAGGCCCTTCGGCCCAACAAGTCCACACCGACCCGCCGAAGCGAAACCCACCCCATACCCCTACATTTAAAATGGTTATACACTGTATTTAGTAAGTCCAATATTAGAAAGATGGTCAGACAGACAGACAGATCAGATAAAATCTCTCTTACCAATAATACTAAATCTCAAAGAGACACTAAGGAAAAAAATGCTCTTTATATTTTGATTCTGATTCAGGGTTTCTCAAAGCTGCCAGGTGTCCAAAGCAGAAATACAAATTGTCTGTACAATATAATTGACTGAGTCAGAATTAGAGCAATGCTGTGTTGGAGTGAAATGTCTCTTATTTTGTTTTGATGGTCTTAGTCACAGGAGACCACGGAGACTGAAAGTGTCTATGACGTAAGCATTATAAGATCATCTCAATTTCACTTTCAGGGCATTTTGAAAAAGAACATGGCATATTCAATGAGTCAAAGTGTGGCCAGATTATGTGTTCGTTGTTTGTGCCCTGTGTCTAAGCTCATGTGACCATGATGTTCAAAGACGCACCCACAATAAATACAGAGCACCACATCCATGCATCATTACAGTTTTTTGTCTGCAATGAGCATTTTCGTTGTGACAATATAAAATGGAAGTCAGGAAAAGTGTCAAGAAGATAGCTGGTGAAATAAAAATCTGACAGTTCAAGGGAACAAGAAACTTAGTCCTGAAGATTTTGGTTTGACTAATACATCATTAAATGTATTGTAAGGCGAAGTGAACTAACACAGTAAAAAGTCAGAAAAATGTACTTTGGACATGCAATAAGTTATTGACCAATTCTTTGATTAAATATCTGCATATCTTAAGGTGAATATTAACTATACTGATGTGACCTGTGTTCACTATATTAGAATTAGGATGATGTTTTTCTAGTAGATGCAGCACTCAGCATGGTAAGGATTTTACTAACAAGTATACTTGCAATCTGACAAAGCTCAAAATTAAAAAAGTGTTTAGGTACTGGGACTGTAATATGTGACAAGTAGACATAATTATGAAGGTCTTATTTTCATCAGTAGGTGTCTTTGCCCAAAGATGATTCTGCGATATCTTGTATTGAAAGGTTCTAATATTTACCCCAATATTACTCTTTTATTGTCTAACACACTTTTACTGAAACTTTTTGATCCACTTTTTAATTGAGACAATAATCCACTTCTTTTAACGAGTCGCTGGTTAGGTCAGTATTTATTGCATATCGCTCATTGCCCTTGAGAATGTGGTTGTGAGCTGCATCTTTGAGCTATTGCAATCCACTGTTAGGAAGAGATTTCCAGGATTTTGACTCAATGACAATGAAGGAATGACCATATATTTCCAAGTATGGATAGTGTAAGGCTTGAGGTGTTCTTGCAGGTAAGGATGTTCCCATGTATCTCCTCTCCTTGTCCTTGTAGAGGTTGTGTTTTTGGAAGGTGGAGTTTAAGGAGCCTTGATGAGTTCTTGCAGTGCATCTTGTTGATGGTACATACTGCTGCCACTGGGCATCAGTGGTTGCAAGATTACATTTGAAGGTATATGGTGCTAATCAAGCAAACTGCTTTGTACTGGATGGTATAGGGCTTTTTGTGTGTTGATGGTGCTGCATTTACCCAGGCAAGTGGGGAGTATTCCATCACATTCCTGATTTATGTTTTGATGATGGTGGATAGAGTTTGATGTGTTAGGAGGTGAATTACTTTTTGTAGAATTTACAGCTTCTGATTTGCTCTTGTAACTTCAACATTTATATGGCAAGTGTAGTTCAATTTCTGGTCAATGATAACCTCTGAGTGTTGAAAGTGGTGGATTCAGTGATGGTAACACCAGCAAATATCATATATTGTTTAGATTCTGTTTTGTTGGCAATGGTCATTATCTGGCAGATAGTGTGAGATGGATGTTAGTTGCTACTTTTCAGTCCAAACCTGGATATTGTCCAAGTCTTATTGCATTTGAACAAGGAATGTTTCAGTATCTGAGTAGTCGCAAATGCGCTGAACCATTTAACATAAAGTCAAAGAGTGGATGCCGCAAGTAAAACAACTGTCAATGATACTTCATACAAACACATTAGTTCTACTGTCAATAAAATTGTACAGCATCATTTTATTTCAACGATTGATATAATGACTTGGAAAATCTATTCAGTGTCATCCTGGCAGTTACCAGATTGTTGCCTTCAGCATTATTGTTGTAACATCACTCAGTTCTTTGACTTCATGAGGTTGATGGGGCCTATACCACTCACTGAGCACATCGAGAATCAATGACTCTATATAAGTGCAAGGTCCAGCACTTAGCCACAATCACTTCCCCCACACCTTACCCTCCAGATTACCTGAAGCATGAGGAGGACTGATCCAAATTTTGTTTCAATCAATATAAATTGTACTTTTGGAGTCTATACTGTTTTCACTTCCTCAACATTCCCAGTCTTCCCACTTATATCCTTCTGAAGGCAAGTGAACTTTGGTTTGCTCAGCATCCTAGCCTTCCATGTTACATAAGGTTTTTTCTGAAGTGAATAACAGCAGTTCCTACAATAAGGGAACCCTCCATCCCTGCTTCTGAGTATTTGGTCCTGTTGGTGTTGGGCATGGATCTGGAAGAATGGTTGAGGAATTTAAGGCTCAGTGTTCCCAGTACTACCAGCCATTCCCATTTTGTGCTTGCTATTCTCTTGTCATAACTGAGTGAGAAAATTGATGTAACCTTTCATGCTGTGCCCTTTCCCTATCCATTGATACAGAGGTATTGCACACTCAAATTACATTTTGTCTCTGTAGGCTAAGTTGCCATCCAGTTTTATGTTAAAATAGGGCCAGTAGAAAACACACGGTCCTACCTCTGGCCCTTTCAACTGCTGTAATAGACTGAGTAAGGTAGCAATATAGAGTCAACTGTCAGCTGACTGAGGTATAGAGGACTGGAATGACATGAAGCAGAAGTGGGAGGCTAGGAAAACTCCTTTTCATCTCATTAATATTACTACACAGGACCTTTAATCACTGCAGGCAAAGACCCTGTTTTGCGCCCTAGGCTTAGTCCCCAAAATTCTGGAACAGGGTCAAAAATGGCAACCCACTATAATGCATCTTTTTTTTTAATTACGCAAGATTAAAAGTAGGGAATGTCACTTCTACATGTATAAAATTATTTCTTAGTTATGCTTAAACTGCTTTCTTTCACTCACATTAACAACCCGAGGAAAGAATCTAATTGTGCTAATATTCTGGCAACATCCTTCATGATTGTGGTCATGGTAACTGCTTAGGACTGGCTAAGCAGTCAACAAGAATAATGACACTATCCATCAAGTAGCAAATTGTGTTATCTACCTCTATTCAGTGCTTTTAGCTTCAAAGAAACTAAATTAGGCAAGTTTGTAACAGAACTAATGTCACAAGTTTTGATTTATTTTTACATCAAGAATATCTAATGTCCAAAGCAGAAAATCTTCACAAAACCCTTTATCATAAGCTTAAATCTCTATTATAAATACAGATATAGAATCTCAGACCCGACTGTCCTAAAACAGGAATCGTCCATACACCAAACACTTATTCATTGATTTTAATTGAGTAAGATTTTTTTTAAAAAAAGACTACCCTGACAATTCAACTAGTGTCAGGTCAATGCATGTGTGTCCAGAATAATTACTGGTTTCTCACTCCACTCCATCCTGTAGGCTAAACAACCCTTGTTCATAGCCAGCCAACATGACCTGAACAGATCACAGCCTGACTTCTGGACTCGAACTTGTTGAATTTGAAGCATTGCATTTACAGTAAATTCTTTGGTGTTAACAGCTGAAGATTCTCATGTGAGTTTTCTTTACAATGAATACAGTAATTCCATTTTTTTGAAAAAAAGCCTTGATTAACAATTTTAAATCTATAACATATAAATTGGGATCAAATGTCGTTCCCAAGACTGCAATGTATTTGTTGAATGTCGTACATATTGAATCACTAGGTGATCAACTTGATGAAACAAAAAGAGGATCTGCTGCCTTCTGCTGTTCAGTAATAGACCAAACACTGTGGACATCTCATTCACAGGGATAGTCAATGTGAGAATTGTGGTTTAGAAAAGAAAAGGAAAACAGAAAGAAAATTCAATAACAACATTGAAACAAAAATTGGATCAAAATTCAGAAAGTTAACCACAATTAAATCAGAAACAGATTCCACAGAGTTGATAAAAGATTGCCAATTTATGGATGAAAGAAAATTAAAAATTATGATTACAAAATTAACAACTAATTTAAAGGTACTTCTCTAACAAGCTTCCAGTTATGACACAGAGATATTCTGCGATAACTATGCAGTTTTAGACCCCGTTACAGCGTTGATTCAAACATAAACATAGGAGCTGAAAACCAGAGGTGAGTTGACAGTACTACACTTTAAATCAAGCCAGATGCAACCAATTGTGGCATTGAGGAATCCTATTAAAATTGAGGGGATGGGAAGCAGAGGGGATTCTCTCCACTGACTGGAATAAAGGAAGATAGCTATGGTGTTAGAGGGCAATCATCTCATTCCTAGGACGTTGCTGTGAGAGTTCCTCAGGGCAGTGTCCAAGGCTGAATCATCTGCTACTTCAGTGTTGACCTGACATCTAGCACACAATCAGAATGGAGATGTCACAATGTTAGGTGTGTATCTCTTCAAAAAATAAAACAGTCCATGTCCATGCACATTCAGGCTTGTGCTCGGTTTAGAAGTTGCAAACAACACTTGTGCTGCACATGTGCCTTGAAGTGACCATCCCCAACAAGAGAGAATATAACCCTTTCCCCATTGCTATCATTGAATCCTCCATGATCAAAACCCAGGAGGTCACCTTGATCAGAAAATTAATGAATCATCAATATAAATACTGAAACTACAAGAACAGGACATAGGTGGGTAACTTGGTGCTGTCCATGAACTACAAAATACAACTAAGGAATGCGATAGAGTACTTTCCACTTACAGAACTCTGAGATGCAAAGAGATCTGATGCATGCACCACAAGAGCTTAATATGCAGATACTGTGAGTAATAAGGAAAGCCAATCATGGAATCAAAGAATCTCCAGTATGGAAGCAGGCCATTCAGCCCATCAAGTCCACACTGACCCTCTGAAGAGCATTCCACCCAAAACCCACCCTCCAATCCCCATAAGCCTGCATTTCCCATGGCTAATCCACCTAGTCTGCACATCTCTGGACACACAATTTGCAATTTAGCCTAACCAATCCACCTAACCTGAACATCTTTGGGCTGTGGGAGGGAACAGGAGCACCTGGAGGAAGCCCATGCAGATGCAGAACGAATGTGCAAACTCCACACAGACAGTTACTCAAATGTTGAATCGAATCCGGGTCCCTGGCACTGTGAGGCAACAGTGCTAATAAAATGCAACAGTTCTTGTGAGGAGAATTGAACACATAAGTGGGGACTTATGCTTCAGTCATACAGAACATTGGGAGGCCATATTTGGAATACTGTGTACTGTACTGGTTACTTTACTTAAGAAAGGGTTTAACTACGTTGGAAGCAGTTCAGTGTAGTTTAACTAGACTACTCACTGGAATGGATGGGTTGCCTTATGAGGAAAGGTTAGACAGGCTAGTAGTTTTATGTCAGAAATTGTGGCGCTGGAAAAACACAGAAGGTCAGGCAGCATCTGAGGAGCAGGAGAATTGACAGTTTGGGCATAACTGCTTCATTATTCCTGCCCAAAACGTCAATTCTCCTACTCCTCAGATACTGCCTGACCTGCTGTGCTTTTCCAGTGCCACACTTTTTGACTCTGATCTCCAGCATCTGCAGTTCTCACTTTCCCCTAGTAGCTTTATGGGTAACATCAACACACTACTCTAAAGGAATTCACTACAAAACATAAGCCAAGGACACAACCTGCTCCAACAAATTTCTGTGGTTTCTTTTACATTATTTGTTCATGAAATTTAAGCATATCTGCTGGAATTTAGAAGATTAAGAGGTGACTCGATTCAAATGTTAATATTCTGAGGGGTCATGACAGGATGGATATGAAAAGGATGTTTCTATTTATGGAAACATGGAGAACTGAGGACAGTCTTTCAAATTTAGGGGTCTCTCATCTGGGACAAAGAGAATAAGAATAATTTTCTCACAGAGGATTGAGTATCTTTGGAATCCTCTCACTCAAATAGTGGTGAAAGTAAACTCTTTGAATATCTTCAAGGCAGTGATTGATGAATGGTTGATAATCAAGGGGGGTGAAAAGTTTCAAGGATAGGTAGGGATGTGGAATTATCAGATCAGTTATAATTGTATTAAACCACCTGAAAGACCTACGTTTCCTCCTAACGTGTACGTTTGTACATAGACTTTTATTTATGCAAATGAAATCTAATCAAGCAAAAAATAACTAAATGAATAGATGATGACTGCCTGTCAAAGATTTGTAGGCTCCTTAGTAATCTGCATTGAGCCAACTCCAGGAATGGGATTTAAACTGGGCATTCTGGTTCAGAGATAGGACTTCTACCAGCTGACATTCCCAGTCTCAATATATACCATTAAAAATATTAATTTAAATCTTATCAAACCAAATTAAAATGTGATAGCACCTTAAAGGGGCATTCTAATAGGGAAATAAGAATTTCAGAGGAAACTTATGAAATTAAATTAAAATGGATTTTGTGCGCCAGCCCCCTCAGTGCCCACTGATATGGAAGCAGTCTTCCTTATACGCGCTCTAAATAATTGATTTTTTATGCTCTTCAGTTGTATACCTTTATGATATAATTAGCAAATCATTAAAACGCTGTTCCTTCACTTTTAATGTATTAGAATCCTGGAATGCTGTCCTGAAGAGCATAGCAGGGAGTACATACACCACATGATCTGTAGAGTACCAAAAAGATAGCTAATTCACCCCATTGTCAAGGATAGTTAGGCATGTGCAAAAATGTTGGGCTTAACAACAATGCTTAAACCCCATGAGAAAATAGCATGAAAGAAACTACAGAATTTGTTGGAGCAGGTTGTTTCCTTGACTCACGTTTTTATGTGAATTCCCTTGGAGTAGTGCATCAATGTTATCCATAAAAGTACTACCAGAAAGATATATTTGATTTATCTAAAGAATATTTGGCTTATATTCTGTCATAAATATTTTGATTGAAATATTTATACCTAATATGACAAAGCATTAGAAATACTTAATCATCAATCCATCAACTTTAAGACTATCATACATAATGCTACTAAAAGACACTGTTTTCACAGACAATTAGTGTTTCATTCTGGGTGAACTGAAAGGTCAAAATTCATTAAAGTTAATTTGTGTTGCCTTGATTTATTGGGAATCGTGCTGAATGATCCTGTCAAACTTTAAGTGCCTACGCACTGGAATAAATCACAAATAAAGATGAGTGATCCATGAACAGATTTTGCATGAATGTTCAGGCTCAATATTATTTTAAAAAGTGTGGTTATTTTATAAATAATTTAGACTAGCATATTGCCTCATTGCCATCCTACCTTTAAACAAATGTAGGACTACAGCAGCACACAATCTTTAAAGAGGTACATGTACAACTTGCCAAATAACTGTTTGTTCCATTTATTTGGGCATGCCTCAATTTAGACTGCCAGTACTCGAGCTAAAACCAGTCTAAAAACTTATTAATATGTTTAAATAATGGGTCAAAAAGGTAGGATCCTCATGCAGTTTTGATGATGATTGGTGCTGTGCTCCTAATCCATTCATTCCTATTCTGCATGGGCGCTGTAAATATAAAAGGTTAATGTAGCATTTAGTTGAGTGGGTGATTGGGGTTAATTGATGAACTAATTGGCTGGTCAGAAATAAAAGAAAAACAGACTGGGTGTGGAATAGTGTGTAATACTGAGCAGTTAATAAACTCTGTCCATTAAGAAATATTTCTTAGTTTCAGTCATAACAATTGCCTTGGATGCAAGTTATATCAAAAAACAGACGTATGATGTAGGAACAAATATCTAATTATTTCTGCAGCACAATTTGGGAGTGAATCTTCACTGTCTGTCTTTGTGTCTGAAGCATACTTCTTTTAAATAACTGGGAGATGAAATCTGGCTGTTGAGGATCCTTACTTGATCAAAGTTTGGGTGAAGATTTGTAGCTTGGGTGCTCGTTGTTGTGGTTCTGTTTGCCGAGCTGGAAATTTTTGTTGCAAACGTTTCGTCCCCTGTCTAGGTGACATCCTCAGTGCTTGGGAGCATCCTGTGAAGCGCTTCTGTGGTGTTTCCTCCGGCATTTATAGTGGCCTGTCCCTGCTGCTTCCGGTTGTCAGTTTCAGCTGTCCGCTGTAGTGGCCGGTATATTGGGTCCAGGTCGATGTGTTTGTTGAGGAGTTTGTGGATGAGTGCCATGCTTCTAGGAATTCCCTGGCTGTTCTTTGTTTGGCTTGCCCTATAATGGTAGTGTTGTCCCAGTCGAATTCATGTTGCTTGTCGTCTGCGTGTGTGGCTACTAAGGATAGCTGGTCATGGCGTTTCGTGGCTAGTTGATGTTCATGGATCCATGAACATCAACTAGCCATGAAATGCCACGACCAGCTATCCTTAGTAGCCACACACGCAGACGACAAGCAACATGAATTTGACTGGGACAACACTACCATTATAGGGCAAGCCAAACAAAGAACAGCCAGGGAATTCCTAGAAGCATGGCACTCATCCACAAACTCCATCAACAAACACATCGACCTGGACCCAATATACTGGCCACTACAGCGGACAGCTGAAACTGACAACCGGAAGCGGCAGGGACAGGCCACTATAAATGCCGGAGGAAACACCACAGAAGCGCTTCACAGGAGGCTCCCAATCACTGAGGATGTCACCTAGACAGGGGACGAAATGTTTGCAACAAAAATTTCCAGCTCGGCGAACAGAACCACAACAACGATCCTTACTTGAGATAACCATCTCTTGATTCACAGCAATGTTGTCTCTTTTGCTTTACCCCAAATGCTTCCTTGTCTTCTTCTTCCTGTTGCTGTGGAACACATAGAACTATGAGAAAAGAGGCCAGACAAATAGACATAGACAATATCAAAGGAATTTCTGGACTTTAGGCATTTTTTTGTGTTGTCATAGTCTTACCATACTGTAGTATTGCTTTCTTATTAGAGAGATATGACTGGTGGTGATTTAACCTGAGGGCCATTATACTTCAGAAAAGGGGAGAGGTTGAGAAGGTGAGTCCTTTATGGGAACCTTAGCCAGTACAGGGATTGAACCTATTGACATCACACTGCTTTGCAAACCAACCGTTCAGTCAACCACCACCTCTATAAGGTACAAAGGTATGCTGTATCGTAATGATGGATTATAAATTTATCTCAAACACTAGATAAACATAAGATGAGTGTTGCAAGCATCTGACACCAACAGAAGAAGTCAATAGCTGTGCAGGAACATGAAATTGCAGCTCACTTTGAGAGCACAAAAAGTCCTGGTGTCCCTTTAAAATGGCATTAAATTTATTTTTGTCATCCTGACAGTTTCTGCATTGCAAGGATGATTGATGGTTTTCAAGGCCCCGGGGAGCAAGAATTCTTCAGTTTACAGGCAGTACCCATGGTTATGCTCAAAGAGATGAAGAAAGGACTGCCAAAGTTGCGTTGGAAGATCATTGTCTTCGGAAAGCAGCTGTTACAGCTACTTGAGGAGAGCAATAGTTAAAGTTATTAGGTAGATATTCAACATCGTCAAATCTTTAATGACTCTTTACAGTAGCATTGTGTCACTGTTAACTGATTAGAAAATGATGGTGCCTCAAGTTACAAATGTCATTTTGCACAAGGAAGCCAGATATCATCTGGCATAGCAAATGGGTTTAATACTTTCTGTATAAGAGACTCAACTCAAAATGGGAATGGATTATGACAAAGGACAAAATGCCAAATGATAATGAACGCAATCAATCTGAAAAAAATGGTGATGGGCAAAGAAACACTTGGAATAAATAAATGTTAATGCATAAAAGGAGCAATAAATAATGCTGAACAGTGCCTCTCTGGTGACAGCGTTGATGAAATATTAGTACCCAATGTGAATTCATTGATTGAAATACATTGCCCTGGATGGACAGGATGCCAGACAGCATTAAATTTTTTCAGCACGCTCATTTATTCACAAAATCATATTCAAATGCACAAACCAATCTGGACATTCAGAATCATTCTTAATGTCAGGGGCAGCCTTTGTATTGGCAGAAGTAATTTTATTTATTTACTAAAAATATGTAGAAATCAATCAAATTATTAAACTTGGGCCTGAAAAATTAGGATGGAACCGACAGTAAATGTATTAGGCTATACTAACTTAACTGGAATTTTGATGAAGGTTTATGTGGAGAAAATTCCTATTGAGTTGGAAATAAAGTTACCATGCTGCAAAGTATATAAAATGTTTTTTTTTTTCCCACACTGGTATTAGTATAGGGAGGTCAGAAAGCTGGATGGCTGGTTTGTAATGCAACATGATGCAACAGCATGGGTTCAATTGCCACACCAGCCAAGGTTACTATGACAGGTTAACCTCTCTCCTTGCCTGAGGTGTGGTGACCTGCAGGTTAAACCACAATCAGTCGCTCTCTGATGACAGTGCAGCCCCTGCCTGATCTTATGATAGACTCCAATAAGTCTTTCCTGTGAAATTGTGCTACAATCCATTGCAATATAATTTTCACCAGTCAGAAAGAATTTTCTTTTTAGTAGATTGGGCTTCAGTTCAAACCGGAATGACTACTGTTGCAAACATATAATAACTAGTGGTTGCAGAGATAAGTACTTAGAAAAAACATAAACAACTTGTAAAATAATCCTGGCAAAATTAGAGAAAAAGGACTAACATATCTATTAAGACGTAAAGCTCCCTTCTTAGTTGCAGACCCCACAGTCAAAATTTAATGGAAATTGAACTCTACCATTTTTGATTTTATCTGCAGGCATTAGTATCTTGTTTCTAGGTTTCCTAACCAATCACAGACTGCAGGCAATGATTACAACAAGCACTTTGTTAAAGGAAAGGTCTCTAGTTAATAAGTCCCTGAAAGGTTTGAGAGTGATTGAATTCTACATTGTTTCCTGAGGTTTCAGTAATAATACGAATGGAAAGGGATTTCCAGGCTTGCCCTTGCCTACTGATTAGTTCCATCCCTCTGGGTCTCTGTATCTGAGCTGGAGGTCCTGCTGCAATGTGAGGAGGGATGCATTTTCCTGAAGGCAAGAAGAGGTGGATAGCCTCTTAAGCCAAGCAGGGATGGATTGAAGTGCCTGAAGAAGAATGCATCTGGAGTGTGGTTCCTCAACACATGAGAATGGTCCAAAAGGTTAAATGGCCTCACAAGGCCTAGAAAGGTGATTGACATGGCAATTTCAGCTCAAACTTTCCTCCTGACTCTCTTCACCAACATCTGAACACCCCCTCCAACAGCACCTAAGCACCTCCCCCATCCCTGTTCCAACATGCACACTGACTTTCCAGCCATTTTTCTGCACAGGACCTCTCAAAACAATAATTTATTTGTGTCTCTTTCCAAGCATCTCCTCACACCCCATCTGAACAGCCATCACTCACACTCTTCCTCATCTTCTTCTAACCACCAGATGAAGGAGCAGTGCTCCAAAAGCTAGTGCTTCCAAACAAACCTATTGGACTATAACCTGGTGTTGTGTGATTTTTAACTTTGTCCACCCTAGACCAACATCAGCAACTCCAAATCATCTTCTTCCAATTGCATGCTCATCCTTCATAGCCATCTTCTATAAATGTTGTCATTTCATTCTGACACTTATGACTCTGCTTTCTCCCCTCACAGGACAGAACATACAATGCCAGGGAAAGGCAAAGACCTAATGGTGGCCACCTTGACAGTCACTGAAGACGCACATTCACCATATTCACAGTGAAACATTTCTAGGAAACTAGAAATGCCAGCTATTACCTGGCTTCAGAAGCTGGGTCTCAAGAGGCATTGATGCTCAGTTATTGTACTGACTACAGACACTGCGTTAGGGATACCAAGTCACTTCAGTTGGATATCTATGTGTTCATCCCTTCTATTCCTGTAGAGTAGCATGTACCCAAGAAGAAGTCAGATGCTGTTGCTGCTAAGGTCCAAAGTCGAGTTGCTTAAGTTACTCCCATGATGCAGCAAGGGCTGACAGCAGAGAAAATAAGATGAATGAAATTATTTTGAAAAAGTTGAAAATTAACTGTGAAGCATCTTATCAGAGCGGCGATGAGAGAAGGTGAGGTGAAGCGAGGGCTACTGGGAAGGATAAGCTTTCCCACTTAAAAAGGGACTTACCTCAGGAGTCAGGCCTCCATTTTGACAGAGCAGCGAGGAGAGAAGGTGAGGTGAAGTGAGGGCTCCTGGGAAGGATAAGGGCTTAATTCATATTTGGGCAGTGGCTAGACCTGAGATACTACACGTGTAGTATCTCCCTCCCGCCCCCCTCTGTCCCCCGCCCCCGCCTCTAACCAGAAGAAAAAGACCCTATAAGGTAAGGCTTTTATTTCTTATCTTGCTTTTTCATATATTTAAGTGCATTATTTGATTTTAGTTAGTTCATATAAAGCCAAGTTTACAATGGCAGGGACCTCAGGCCCGTGGCATGTGCCTCTTGCTTGATATGGGAGCTTAGGAATGTGTCTGACATTCCTGACTCTTACACTTGCAAGAAATGTGTCCAGCTGCAGCTGTTGTTTGTCGCATGATGACTCTGGAGCTGCGGATGGACTCACTGTGGAGCATCCGCGATGCTGAGGAGGTCGTGGATAGCATGTTTAGTGAACTGGTCACACCACAGGTTAGAATTGCTGAGGGAAACAGTGAATGGGTGACCAAAAGGCAGAAAAAGAGTAGGAAGGAAGTGCAGGTGACCTCTGCGGTCATCTCCCTCCAAAACAGATATACCGTTTTTGATACTGTTGAGGGAGATGGCTCACCAGGGAGGGCAGCAGTTGTCCAGATCATGGTACCGTGGAGGGCACTGCTGTTCAGAAGCGTGGGAAAAAGATTCGTAGGGCCATCGTCAAAGGGGATTCTATTGTGAGGGGAGTAGATAGGTGGTTCTGTGGCCAAAAACGGGACTCCCAGATGGTATGTTGCCTCCCAGGTGCTTGGGTCAGGGATGTCACCGATCGGCTGCAGAGCATTCTAGAAGGGAAGGGTGAATAGCCAATTGTCTTGGTGCATATAGGCACCAACGATATAAGTAGAAAATGAGATGAGGTCTTGAAAGAAGAATTCAGGGAGCTAAGAGAGAAGTTAAAGAGGAGGACCTCAAAGGTAGTAATCTCGGGATTATTACCAGTGCCATGTGCTAGCCAGTGTAGAAATGAAAAAATGGGCAGGATGAACACGTGGCTTGAGAGATGGTGTAGGAGGGAGAGGTTCAGATTTGTTGGACATTGGGACCGGTTCAGGGGAAGGTGAGACTATTACAAAATGGACGGTCTACATCTGAACCAGACCGGAACTATTGTCCTTGGGGGAGTTTTTGCTACTGCTGTTGGGGAGGTTTTAAACTAATGTGGCAGGGGACTGGGAACCAGAGAGAAAACAAGTAGGCAGTGAGGTGGAGACTGGAGACTGTAAGAATTATGAAGATAGCATTAATAAAGGGAAGAGTAGGCAGAGAGCAGGTGAGCGCAAACGAACTGCATCTACTTTAATGTAAGGAGTATAGTGTGTAAGGCAGATGAATTTAGGGCTTGGATTGGTGTCTGGGAGTATGACATTATTGCCATCACAGAGACTTGGTTGAAGGAAGGGCATGATGATTGGCAACTAAATGTTCCAGGATATAGACGCTTCAGACAAGATAGGGAGGGAAGTCAAGGTGAAGGGGGGGGTGGAGTTGCATTGCTGCTCAGGGATGATATCACTGCTGTGCTAAAGGAGGACACTATGGAGGTCGTGGGTAGTGAGGCATTATGGGTGGAGCTGAGAAATAAGAAGGGTGCAGTTACATTGTTGGGGCTGTATTACAGGCCTCCAACAGTGAGTGTGAGGTAGAAGAACAAATAGGTAAACAGATTATGGAAAAATATAGAGGCAATAGGGTAGTGGTGATGGGAGACTTTAATCTTCCCAACATTTGACTGTGATACACTTAGCGTCAGAGGTCTGGATGGGGTAGAATTTGTAAGAAGTGTTCAGCAGAATTTTCTAGAGCAGTATGTCAATAATCCGATGAGGGAAGGGGTCATCTTGGACCTGGTTCTGGGGAACGAGCCAGGACAAGTGGTAGAAATTGCGGCGGGGGATTTCTTTGAGAACAGTGACCACAATTCTGTAAGTTTTAGAATACTCGTAGATAAAGATGAGCGTAGTCCTAAGGGAAGAGTACGAAACTGGGCCAAGGCCAATTATATCAAAATTAGGCAGGAGCTCGGACATGTGGATTGGACACAGCTATTTGAAGGGAAGTCCATATTTGAGATGTGGGAAGCTTTCAAAGATAGGTTAACAGTAGTGCAGGATAGGCATGTCCCGTTGAAGGCAAAAGATAGGAAGGGCAAGATTCGTGAACCTTGGATGACAGGAGAAATTGTACGACTAGCCAAGAGGAAAAGGGAAGCGTACATAAGGTACAGATACATAAGGCAGCATACAAAAGGAAGCGTACATAAGGCAGCTAAGAACAGAACGGGCTCTGGAGGAATATTAGAAGGGTAGGACAAGTCTCTAAACAAGAAATCAAGCGGGCTAAAAGGGGTCATGAAATAACTTTAGCAAGCAGAATTAAGGAGAATCCCAAAGCATTTTATTCTTACATAAGAAGCAAGCGGAAACTAGAGAAAGGATTTGTCCACTAAAGGATAATGAAGAAAGGCTGTGTGTCAGACCTGAGAGAATGGGTGAGATTCTGAATGATTACTTTGCATCAGTGTTCACTGAGGAAAGGAACATGATGAATCTTGAGATTAGAGATAGAAGTTTGGTTAGTCTGGATCACGTTGGCATAAGTCGGGAAGATGTATTGGGTATGCTAGAGGTTATTAAGGTGGGCAAATCCCCAGGACTGGATGGGATCTATCCCAGGTTGCCGAGGGAGGCGAGAGAGGAAACAGTTGGGGCCCTGACAGATATCTTTGTGACATCCTTAAATACAGGTGAGGTGCCAGAGGATTGGAAAGTTGCTCATGTTGTTCCGCTGTACAAGAAGGGTAGTAGGGATATTCCAGATAACTACAGACCAGTGAGTCTGATGTCGGTGGTGGGAAAGTTGCTGGAGAGAGTACTGAGAGATAGGATCTACTTATATTTAGAAAAGAATGGGCTTATCAGTGAGACGCAACATGTTTTGTACGGGGGAGATTGTGCCTTACCAACTTACTAATGTCCTTCGAGGAAGTGACCAAGTTGATAGATGAAGGAAGGGCTGTTGATGTCATAGACATGGACTTTAGTAAGGCGTTTGATAAGGTTCCCCATAGTAGACTAATGGAGAAAGTGAAGTCATATGGTGTGCAGAGTGTTCTAGCTAGGTGGATAAAGAACTGGTTGAGCAACAGGAGACAGAGAGTAGTAGTTGAAGGGAGTTTCTCGAACTGGAGAAAGGTGACCAGTGGTGTTCCACAGTGTTCAGTGTTGGGACCACTGTTGTTTGTGATATACATAAATGATCTAGAAAAGGGCACTGTTGGTATGATCAGCAAGTTTCCAGATAACACGAAGATTGGTAGAGTAGTAGAAAACATAAGAGCCTGTCAAAGAACACAAGAGAATATAGATAGACAGGAGACTTGGGCGGAAAAGTGGCAAATGGATTTCAATCCAGACAAATGTGAGGTGATGCATTTAGGCAAGACTAATTCTAGAATGAATTATACAATGAACAGACAAGCCTTGGGAAAAGTTGATGGGCAGAGAGATCTGGGAGTGTAGGTCCATTGTACCCTGAAGGTTGCTGCACAGGTGGATAGAATGGTCAAGAAGGCATATAGTATGCTTGCCTTCATTGGACGGAGTATTGAGTATAAGACCTGGCAAGACATGCTATAATTGTACAGGAAATTGGTTCGGCCGCATTTGAAATACTGTGTACAGTTCTGTTCGCTGCATTACCAAAAGGATGTGGATGCTTTGGAGAGGATGCAGAGAAGGTTTACGAGGATGTTACCTGGTATGGAAGGTACTAGCTATGAAGAGAGGTTGAGTAGGTTAGGTTTATTTTCATTAGACAAAAGGAGATTGAGGGGGGACTTGATTGAGGTTTATAAAATCGTGAAGGGTATAGACAGGGTGGATAGAGACAAGCTTTTTCCCAGGGTGATGGATTCCATAACGGGACGTCACGCTTTCAAGGTGAGAGGTGGAAAGTTTAAGGGGGATACACGTGACAAGTACTTCACACAGAGTGTGGTGGACGTCTGGAATGCGTTGCCAGCAGAGGTGGTGGAGGCAGGCACGTAGATTAATTTAAGATGCGTCTGGACAGATGCATGAGTAGGTGGGGAGCAGAGGGATACAGATGCTTAGGAATTGACCGACAGGTTTAGACAGTACATTTGGACCGGCTCAGGCTTGGAGGGCCAAAGGGCCTGTTCCTGGGCTGTAAATTTTCTTTGTTCTTTGTTCTAAGCAATGAATTCTGATTGTCAGAACAGGTACAGTGAGTCTAAGGTTTTCACATAACTCACTGGCTACATAGCTTCACTGAGTAGTCTTTTAGATTCAGAGAATAATGACGTCTGGTAGCTCTTGTTTCTTCACTCAGGTTGAGTTTCACACAGCTAGGAAAACATGGTGGAATGGTTGTTTACACCAAAATCCTTGGTTAAATTCACTATTAATTGCCTAAGTTTAGTATTAAAGGATTTAAATTACTTAACACTGTGATAAAGGCCTATACTAAATATTATCATTTGGAAATATGGACTTTTAAAATAGAGGCAGATGGTTTCAGTTCTATTGTAGAATTATAGAGCTGTACAACATGGAAATAGACCTTTCGGTTCAACTCGCCCATACCAACCAGATATCCTAAATTAATCTAGTGCCATTTGCCAGCATTTGATCCATATTGCTCTAAACCCTTCCTCGTCATGTACCTATCCAGATTCCTTTTAAATGTTATAATTGTAGCAGCCTCCACCACTTCTGCTGGCAGCTCATTCCATACACGCAATAATGTCTGCATGAAAATGTTGCCCCTTAGGCCCGTTTCCCCTCTCACCTTATAACAATGGTCTCGAGGTTTGGACTCCGCTATCCTGGGAAAAAGACCTTGGCTATTCACCCTATCCATGTCCCTCATGATTTTATAAACCTCTATTAGGTCACCCCTCAGCCTTTGATGCTCCAGGGAAAATAGCCCCAGCCTATTCAGCCTCTCCTTATAGCTCAAACCCTTCAACACTGATAACATTCTTGTAAACCTTTTCTGAACCTTTTCAAGTTTAACAACATCCTTCCTTTAGTAGGGAGACCAGAATTGAACACAGTATGCCAATAGTGGCCTTTAAGGGATTGGATGGTCATTTGGAAAAGTGACCTAACTTTATAAGTTCCAAGAAAATATTTGACTTAGTAAATGCCTAGCTGAATAGCTGTGGTATTAACTAATGTAATGTTTATGCTGCTGAGCTTATGACCAATAGAAAAACAAATGAACAGGAGACACTGGCAGTTTAGTTTGAGTGCAGTTGAGAAAAATCAGGTTTCAGTTTGAGAGAACAGAAAGTGCTGGAGAAACTCAGCAGCTCTGGCAGCATCTGCAGAGAGAAGGAGAGAAACAGAGTTAATGCATCGAGTCCAATAGAACTATTTTCAGAACTGTCTGAAGAAAAGTCAAATGAGACTCAAAACTTTAACACAGTCTTAATCTTCTCAAGTGTTTACCCCTTTTACAGAACTAATGCCTCACTTCTCTTATGCAGACATTTGTGGCCCCTGGTGAACCTCCTCCATGAAGAGGCCAGCACCAGAGATCCTTAGCTCCACCTCCATCTCTGAGGAGGAAAGCAATCAACCCTGAGATGATGCACGAGAAAGGCTGTCACTTACACTCTCCACCAGCTTAGAGACTGTCACCTCGAAGAGTTCTCTATCTTATATCAGACTTGGGAGCACAACCTAATAAGTGCATCACTGTCACGTTTATCCAGCTGGGTAAGGAAGAAATACCCTCAGACCTGGCACTCAGAGGTTTGCCAGAGGCCAGGCATCTGCCACGTATAAGATGATCTCATGGTCTCAGCCCTTGATTACTTTTTCAGAATGCTCAGACCGGCACAAGGACATAAAGCAGATTTGCAGAGGCAGTGGGTAAACTGGATCAAATGATAGAGCTGTCCATTAACATAATGAATACTGTGCTGCCTCTGGCATGTGTGCACGTCTGGTTGTCTTCATTAAAAGGCTGTGAACTGCCATAGAGACCCAAGTGCAGCACACTCAATGTCTATTGGATATCCACACTGACCTGAATGGTTCAGAGCTGCATCAATAGCAAGACGACCTTGACCTTACTCCAGTTACTCCTTTCTCTCATGAGGACAGGGTATTGTCAGTGAGCACCTTCAATCAGGAGGAACTATGCGTAGGGCCTCAAGAAGCATCCTTTTAGGATAATCCAGAGGTACCCAGCTTAACCCCCTAATTGAGATACCAAATCCTACAGAAATCCAAGCCAAAGAGAGTGAGCCTGCATTTGGCAGGACATTCTCAGTCATGCTGGGCCCTCTTGGCATAAATGTCCACAGGAATAACCAGTTAAGTCTTTCAGGTCAACTGGGCCAACTCCAGAGAAAGTTCCTTCCACCCCCAACTGCGGAAGAGAGGATGTTTTATTCACTCAGAGACTGTGGTCTATGCTGGCTGGGCCAACTTTATTGCCCATCCCTAGTTAGCCTTGAAAGGATGGTAGTGGACTTAAACTTAAGAGAGAAAATAATATATTCACAGCACACAGGTGGGTGATGCATCATTGTAAATAACTTTGTACTTTTCCAAAGAGATTGCTCATTTAAAATGTTTGTGCTAGTGTCTTTGTTACTGCTGGATCTGGTGAAGTCTCACCCATGTGAGAAATGAACAGCCTCTTCAGACATTCCTAGGATGTAGGAGTAAATTACTGCAGATGCTGGAACCTGTACTGAAAACAATAAATGCTAGGGATCACAGTGGGTCAGGCAGCCTTTGCAGCCAGAGAGCAAACTAACATTTAGAGTCTAGGTGACACTTCAGAGCTGAAGTGAAGTGTAGAGGGGGCAGCATTTATGTAATAGTTAGGGGGATTGATTTGGGGTATAGAGTGTTGTGGGAGAAAAGATGTTGGTAGTTCAGATTAAGTGATTGGAATGTGAGAATGGCAGAACGATGGTGTGTCTACCTGCCAGATGTGAAAGAACAGACAGTCCCACTGAGGTGGGAGAAGAGGAGAGAGGACATGGTATCAGAGAATCTAATAAGTAAAGCTAAAAGAATGGAAAGGAATGGCAATTGGTTCACAATATTGAGTTGTCAACACTTCCAAATTAAGTCCAGAAGTCTGTAAAGTGCCTAGGTTGAAGCTGAGATGTTGTCTCTCCAGTTTGCACTGTGATTCGTTGGAGCAGACAAGTGGACATGTGAGCAGGACTCAGTGTTAAAATGATCAGCTACAGGAAGGTCGGGTTCATGCTTGTGCATGAACAGGAGATATACTGCAAAGCAGTCACTCAGTCTGTGTTCAGTTTCTTCAATGTAGAGTAGGATGCATTGGGTACAGTGAATACAATTTACAACATTGGAGGAGGTACAGGTGAAATACTGCTTAGATCCTTGGATGGTGAGCAGGGAAGAGAGGAAGGGACAGGTATTACACATTTTACAGTTACATGGAAGGTGCCATGTGAGGTTGGGTGGGTATTGTGACTGGTACCTGTGAAACAGCCATTGACATGCCACGATAGTTCAGATACCTGGTTGTTTCTGAAACACAACAAAGATTTGTAAAATTTCTTTATGAGGCTGTCTAGTCTATACTATGATAACATTATCTTTGTTAATGTGATCCTGGAAATAAGTTGTACAAGTAGAATGTGTGTATCATATAGGTCTGGATTCACACTTGAGAAGTCTATAACTGTTTTAAATAGTTAAATGTTGAAACATTTTTCACTTTTTTGGGTGGAGGTAAATGGAGGAGTTTCTCTTTCCTGAGCAAAGCTGTTTAATAAGTGGGATCAAACCCTTTAAATAACAATTGTTTTTTTTTTCCAGTATGTAGTTTATGGAAAGCATGGGCCTTAAGTGACAGCAATAGAAAGAAAAATTGGGAGAGATGTAAAAGCATCTACCAATTTGCAATCACCCATTTTACGCTATTGCACAAGTTAAATACTCAAAATAATTCAATCTAAATTGGTATCAGACCATAACACATTAACCCAAATCAAAATGCTGAGGTACATTGAACCAAAGTCAATGTAAATTGAAATGATGCAAAAGTAAGTTATTTCACTGTCAAATTTAACAGAAGTGAGGTGAGAAACTAACTTTTAAAATCACATTTGACCTTTTATATCAGTTTAGTACATTTGATTTGAAACTGTTTCCTGAAATGTTTTTCTAAAGTGAAGTGCCAAAGATTACTTGCCATCATGTGAAAAACCCACCAATTATCTTGCTGACATTAATATGTAAGTTGATAAACCATGCTCTGCTCTGAACATTTAGTACTTTGTGGCCCTACCTAATTATATCACCAACTTTAAATTGAACTTGATCTCGCTGAACAAAAAAGAAACAAAGCTACTGAAGGTTTATCAGGTGAAAAATAAAATGGAAGTTCATCCAGACCATTGTGCTGTTCTATCATTAAAGAGAGGTGATTGGTGGTGGTTTAACCTAAGACTAACCACACCTCAGACAAGAAGGGAGGGAGTGCCCTTCATGGTAACCTCAACCAGTACAGGAATTGAACCCACACTGTTGGTATCACAAACCTGCCAACTAAGCTATTGCCTGGGGCCACTGAGCACAAACAATTCATGGTTTCACAGTATTAGAAGCAGGAGTAGGTCATTTGGCCCATCGAGCCTGCTCCACCATTCATTAAGATCATGGCTGATCTACCAATTGTCTCAGCTTCTCCCACCTACATTATCCCCATAACCCTTAATTCCCCTACCATGCAAAAACCCATCCAATTGTGTCTTGAATATATTTAATGAATCTGCCTCTATTGCCTCCTTGGGCAGAGAATTCCATAGATACATTACTCTTTGGGAAAAGGAGTCCCTCCTCACCTCTGTCCTTCATCTACTCCCCTTAATCTTGAGGCCATGCCCCCTAGTCCTAATCTCACCCACCAGTGGAAACAATTTGCCTGCTTCTATCTTATCTAACCTTTTCATAATTTTACAAGTTTCTATAAAATCCCCTCTCAATCTTCTGAATTCTAGTCACAGGTGGCTCAACCTTTCCCCAAAGGGTAATGACCCTCATCTCCGGAATCAACCTGGTGAACCTCCTCAGCATCGCCTCCAAAGCCAGTGTATCCTTCCTTAAGTAAGGAGACCATGACTGTGCACAATACTCCAGGGGTGGCCTCACCAACACTTTGTACAATTGCAGCAGAACTTCCCTGCTCTTAAATTCAAACCCAGTAGCATTGAAAGCCAATATTCCGTTTTGCCTTCCCGATTACCTGTTGCACCTGCAAATCAACTTTCAGCAATTCATGTCTGAGCATTCCTTAGACCCTCTGCACAACAGCATGCTGCAATTATTAACCATTTAAATAATACTCTGACCTACTATTTTTATTTCCAAAGTGGATAACCTCACATCTACCAACATTGGCCTCCATCTACCAGACCCTTGCCCACTCACTTAACCAAACTAGATCTCTCTGCAGACCCTCCATATCCCCTGCACAGTTTGCCTTTCCACTAAATTTAGTGTCATCAGCAAACTTCGATATGTTACTCTTCCAAATTATTTATATATATCATGAACAGTTACGGGCCCACATTAACCCCTGTGGCACCCCATTCACGACTGATCTCCAAACAGAGAAACACCCATTTATCCCAACTCTCTGCTTTCTATTGCTTAACCAGTCCTCTAACCATGCTAGTACATTCCCTGCAACTCTATGCTTTCTTACACTATGGATGAATCATTTATGCAGCACTTTATCAAATGCCTTCTGGAAATCCAAATATACAACATCCCCACCATCCACTGTGCTTGTTACAAGCTCAAAGAACTCCAATAAGTTTGTCAAACATGAGCTTCCCTATCTGAAGCCATGCTAAGTCTGCTGATGGAAACCTTTCCATCCAGATGTCTCACTATTTCTTCCTTATTGATAGCCTCCAGCATTTTCCTGATTACAGATGTTAAGCTAACAGGCCTATAGTTAGCTTTTGCCTACACCTTTTTTTAAACATTGACGTGACATTCGCTGTCTTCCAGTATGCCGGAGCCTGCCTGGAGTTCAGGGAATTTTAGTAAATTACCAATAACATATCTATTATAACTTGTACCATTTCTTTCAGTACCCTGGGATGCATTCCATCAGGACCAGGGGACTTATCTATCTTTAGACCCTCAAGTTTGCTCAGCGCTACTCTTTTAGTGATAAAATTGAATTGAGGTCCTCACCTCCCATCATATCCTTAACATCATTCTTTGGCATGTTAGACACATCTTCTACAAAATAGTTATTCAAGACCTTGGCAGTTTCAGCATTACCCAATATTAATTCCCCTTTCTCATCCTGCAAGGGACTTATATCCACTTTAGCCATCCTCTTCCGTTTTATATATTTATAAAAACTTTTCCTACCTGTTTTTATATTCTGTGCTAGTTTGCATGCATAATCTATCTTTCCTTTCTTTATTTCTTGCTTTGTGGTTCTTTGTTGCTTTTTAAAGTTTTCCCAGTCTTCCTGTTTCCCACTACTCTTGGCTACTTTGTAAGCCTGAGCTTTTCATTGGATGCCTTCCTTTATTTCCTCGGTCATCCAAGGCTGGCTCTTCCTACCTTTGCTATCCTTGTTCTTGACCAGGATATACTTTCCTTGAGCAGTGTGAAAGATCTCTTTGAAAGTCATCCACTGTTCCTCAACTGTTCCACCATATAACTTGTGTCCCAACTCCTTCCTCATCTCATTATAGTCTCCCTTGTTTAAGCATAACACCCTGGTTTTAGATGATACTATTTCACCCTCCATTTGTGTCGAAAATTCAATCATACTGTGCTCACTCTTTCCAAGAGGATCATTAACTATGAGATCATTCATTTTGCCTGTCTCATTACACAGGACCAGATCTAAGATTGCACGCTTCGTTGTTGGTTCGGTAACATACTGTTCAAAAAGGTTATCATGGATGAGTTCTATGAACTCCTCTTCAAGACTGCTTCTACCAACTTGATTTGGCCAATCAATATGCATATTAAAAAACCCCATGATTACTGCTGTTCCATTCTTACATGCGTCAGATATTTCTTGATTAATCGTCTGTGCCACTGTAGCATTATTATTGGATGGTGTATAGACTACTCCCATCAGTGACTTCTTCCCCTTACTATTCCTGATCTCCACCTAAATGGATTCAACATTTTGCTCCTTAAATCCTAAATTGCCTCTCCCTATCACCTAATCTCATCTTTAATTAAGTGTGTGACCCCCACCTCCCTTACCTTCCTGCCTATCTTTGCTAATCACCTGATACCCTTGGATATTTAATTCCCAGTCATCACCACCCTGCAACCATGTTTCTGTAATGGCAACTATATCATACCCATTTTTTCTGATTTGCACAACAAGTTCATCAACTTTGTTTTGATTTCTATGGGCATTCAGATAAAGCACCCTTATATTCATTGCCCCTTTAGAATCTAACAATCTCCCTGTCTTTTGCATATGATTCTGTTGGCTAAATGACTCTTTTCTAATCTTTGCTCTGGTATCTACATTGCTTCCTTCTACCTTTCTGTCTGGACTCCCATTCTCTTGCCATTTTAGTCTACCCTTCCTCACCGTCTCTCTGCTCATTTCATTTACCTTTACCCCAACTGATGCTCTGGTTCCCACGCATCTGCCAACCTAGTTTAAAGCTTCTCCAACAGTGCTAACAAACCTGTTGGCAAGGATATTGGTCCCTCTCAAGTTCAGGTGTAACCCATCCCTTTTGTACAGGCCATGCCTTCCCCAGAAGAGAACCCAACCGATAGTGGAAATTGGATAATTTATGGTTTGCACAATTCTTTGAAAGCAGAGCATTTAGCTGTTGACTATAGCTCAATTTGTAGCACCCCTATCTATGAGATAGAAGCTTCTATATTCAAATCCCATTTCAAGACTTAAGCATAAAATTCAAGGCTGGCATTCAATACATTGCTGAGGGAATACTGGAGTTGCCACCTTTAAAATGCAATGTTAAACAATGACATTGTTCAGCCTTTTAAGGGAACTGTGAAATATTTTTCAAACATGTGTTGCTGACTAGGCCAGCATTTATTGCCAAGTAAAAGTCAACCACATTACTGTGTACCTGGAATCAGTTGTAGCGAGGATGGAGATATTCTTCTCTAAAGGAAATTACTAATGGGTTAAGATTTCAAATTGCTAAGTTCTTGTCAGAACTGGAAGTTGGCATAGAACTTTTCTTCAGCAATTACAAAAGCAAGGAATGTGAGGAGGGAGGAAAGAGAAAAGGGAAATGACGTGATAGGTTTGAAATGTGGAAGGGAGGAAGCATGAAATGACAAAAGAGATGAGGAACAAAGCATTTGGAATTGCCAATGGAACAATAAAATAATCAAAAGATAGGTCCAAAAGAAATATAAATGGCAACCAAAGAACTATTACCAGCACCTGCTGAGCACAAAAGTGAGGGCAGAGGTTAAAATTGAAAGTATTGTACTCCATGCTTAGACTGTAAAGCTACAAAGCAGCTAATCAAATGATGAAGTGGCATTCCCCAAAGCTCTGTTGAGCGACATTGGCAGAATGGGGGAAACTGTAAAATGAGAGAACGTAGAAACATATAAAATAGAACCAGGTGTAGGTCATTTGGCCTATCAAGCCTGCTCCATCAATTAATATGGTAATGATTGATTATCCAACTCAGTACCATGTTGCCATTTTATCCCCATATCCTTTGATAGCTTTGGTCCTAAGAACTCTTTCTAACTCTTTGAAAACATTCAATGTTTTTGCTTCAACCACATTTGTTGCAGAGATTTTAATGTATGAAGAAATTTCTCCTTATAGTGTCCTAAATGACATACCCCATATTCTTAAATTGTGACCCCTAGTTTTGGACTCCCCAGGCATCGGGAGCATCTTATCTACATTTGGTCTGGTCCTGTTAGAGTTTTATATGTTTTTATGAACTCCTCCCTCATTCTTCTAAATACCAGTGAATATAGTCTTATCCAATCTGTCTTCATACGTCAGTCCTGTCATTCCAAGAATCACTCTGGTAAACATTTTTTGCATTCCTTCTATAGCCTGAACATCCTCTCACAGGTAAGGAGACCAAAACTGCACAAAATAACCCAGGTGTGGTCTCACCAAGGCCCTGTACAATTGTAGCAAGTTGTCCTGCTCCTGTACTTAAATTCCCTCATTATGAAGGGCAACATACCATTTGCCTTCTTCACCAGCTATTTCACCTGCATACTTCCTTTTAGTGACAAGTTCATCTAGGTCTCATTGCATCTTCTTTCCTAATCCATCACCATTGAGATAATAATCTTGTTTCCTGTGGATAATCTCACATTTATCCACAATATGCTTCATCTGCCATGCCTCTGTTCACTCCCTCAACTTGACCAAATCAGACTGAAGCATCTCTGCATTGTCCCCACAGTTTACCACACCCCCCAACACCCACCAGTTTTACATCATCAGCAAGCCTGAAAATATTACATTTAGTTGTCCCATCAAAATCATGAATATTTATTGCGAATTGCTGGAGCCCTCGCACTGAGCCCTGTTAGTCACCATCTACAATTTAGAAAAAACACCCATTTACTTCTACACTTTGTTTCCTGTCTGCCAAACAATTTTCTATTCATGTCAGTACATTATCCCCAATGCCATATGCTTCAAGTTTACATGATAATCTCTTATGTTGGCCCTTATTGAAAGCCTTCTGAAAGTCCAAATGAACCACATCTACTAGATCCCCCTTATCAACTCAATAAGTTACATCCTCAAAACATTCCAGAAGATTGTCAGGCATGATTTCCCATTTGTAAATCCATGCCGACTCTGCCTAATCATGACACTGTTTTCCAAGTGTTCTGCTATTAAATCTTTTTTTGGACTCTAGCATTTTTCCTACTACCAATGTCAGGACAGAGTGGCATAGGGCAATAAAATGTAAGCATCCAAATCATCAAGGAATGTACTCATGGACTGAAAGAATGTGTTCAATGATCATTTAATCTGTATTTGTTCTTGCCGTTAATAAGAAGAGTACATCATAATTAGCAAATAATTATTCTAAATTGAACAAAGCACTAATAAATCTATATTTCATCTTGCAAGTGTGTGGGATCACTAAGTAGTGGGGAGAACGGGGTGAAAGGACTGGTGCTGCATGCAAAGATATCATAGGAAATGGAGCAGTTTAAAAGGATTACCCAGTCTGCAGCCAGAAAGAGAAACCAGCAAACAGTAGCATCTTTGGTCCACTCAAAGGTTAGGCGATGAAAGAAGGGACTCCAGTCTTGTGAAGAGTACAATATTTTTGAAGTACTGAAAGGGGAAAGGAAGATGTGTTTGGTGGCAGCATCACTGGGCAAAGGAAAAAAAAACTTTTGCTTATGGAATATGATAAGGTCGAAGTTAAAGATGAATGGGATCCTATTCTGTTTATCTGAGTGATTGAAACATGATCATAGCTGGTCAGTATCTCAATCTCAATTGCTAGTCTTTGTTTTATATTCCCCAATAGTCACAATAAAAATCTAATCCATCCTCATTTTAAAGATTCCAATTAACTTACTGTCCTTTTTTTTGGGATGAGGGCTTTATGATGTGTCTGAAAAGCTCTGTAAATATAAATACTTGATTGAGTGCAGTCAGTACCAGCTGCTGTGATAATATCATAAGGACTTAATCAGAGCAAAAAAGGAATTCGTAAAATCAAAATGGGGTTATTGTGATACGTTATAGACTCTCTACTAATCTAAATCATAATCATGCAATCTGTAAATAATGGCAGTAAATGAAATAAACTTCCTATTGTTTACTCATCAGGACTCTTCTTGGTAGGCCAAACAGCCGACAACCCTCATCGATGTTAGACCATTTAGGTGTGAAGGAACTTACTCACCCCTATGTACTAACTGCCTTATGCAATATCTCCAAGCTTTCCTTTGATTATTACATTATTTATACAATTGTTTCAAACATGCAAAGTAGGTTGCTTACGAGCTATTCTTCCCCCACTTGTCTGGCTTTATGAGTAGCTGACAACTTCATTGGGTGAATATCTGCTGCTTGTGGCCAAAACATTCAGGTTCAGTTCATTGCTGTACTGTAGCTTTGCTGGATCTTTGATTTCCTGAATGCCCATTGCGGAGGATATTCTCTGGTACGAATGCTGTTGTAGAATGTGGCACAGTGGTTAGCACCAGAGACCCGCTTTCAATTCCTGCCTCAGGCAACTGTCTGTGTGGAGTTTGCACGTTCTCCCCGTGTCGCGCGGGTTTCCTCCCACAGTCCAAAAATGTGCAGGTCAGATGAAGTGACTATGCTAAATTGCCCACAGTATTAGGTGAAGGCGTAAATGTAGAGGAATGGATCTGGGTGGGTTGCTCTTCAGAGGGCTGGTGTGGACTTGTTGGGCCGAAGGGCCTGTTTCCACACTGTAAGTAATCTAAAAACGTGTTTCCCTTGGAGTAATTAGTTTCCTCCAATCACGTCTGAGAAGATAACTGTTTCTATAATCTTCTCCTTTTGACATTGTAATGAAGTGGACTTGCATATGATCCTTCCATTCTTGCTTGTGTATTTTTGATAACATAATCATTTTATCAGATGAATCATAGACAACAAGGCTCACTGTGCCGTTTCACCACTGTTTCTTGTAAACTGATAAATTATATGAACTGCATTGTAAGACTACTATTAACTCCTAATGATTGTAGTGTCAAGGATATCTGATGATTCAATTTTGAAGATTATTCTTGTGGTTAGAAAGCAATGAATAATTCCACCAAACCAGTAGTATCTTCTGATCTCTCAGTCATAAAGTGATTTTGGACAACAATGCAATTAATATCAAGCATGTTTTTATTTTCAGTTTAGTGAATATTATTTTGAGATCAATGAAGTCTTCCTTCTTGTCGAATAGAGTTACATTGATCACTGACTTCTGAACTGGATGAGATTCTTTACCATTCTGTTAAATTTTAAGATTGAGGTATGCGTTTCTGCTATAAGACCATAAGAAATAGGAACATGAGTAGGCTGTTCAGCTCCTTGAGTCTGCTCCACTATTCAACTGAATCATGCATTATCTGACATTCGTCCCATCCACTTTCCTGTATTTTCTCCATAATTCTTGTTTCTCCATCTGATCTAAAATCTACTTATCTCAATACGCATCTGCTGAAATTATATCTGCTATATCACACTTAAATCTAATTTCAGCATTCCTTTGAATTTCAGTTGTCTGTCTGTACTATGGCCAGCACTGCTCCCTCACAGCACTAGGGAGCCAGGTTCGATTCCATCCTCAGGCAACTGTCTGTGTGGAGTTTGCACATTCTCCCTGTCTTTGCGTAGCTTTCGGCCAGGGGTTCCAGCCTCCTCCCACAGTCCAAAGATATGCATGTTAGGTGGATTAGCCAAGGAAATGAAGCATTACAGGAATGGGGAAGATCTGGGTTGGAGGATCAGTGTGGACTCAACAGGCTGAGTGGCCTGTTTCCACACTGTAGGGATTTTATGATATAGACATTTCATTCCCCTTAATGTAGGGATCTACTCAATGAATGTGATAACACTTAACCTCACCGTCAAGTTTGAAATTAGTTGGATCATAGAACATAGATCATAACAGTGCAGTACAGGTCCTTCAGCCCTCGATGTCACGCTGACCTGTGGAACCAATCTGAAGCCCACCTAACCTACACCATTCTATTTCTATCCATATGTCTATCCAATGACCATTTAAATGCACTTAAAGTTGACGAGTCTACTACTGTTGCAGGCAGGCCGTTCCACACCCCTATTACTCTCTGAATAAAGTATCACTGTTAACTTGTATGTTGTGTCATATCTGATTCAGATGAAGCACTAAATAATTGATTCTTATCTCCCAATAGTGGCATGCTATTATATAATGACACGTTTTCTAATTGAAATATTTCTTTGGATTCCGAGTCTTTTTCCAAAGATGCTTGATGTAGAGTTTTAACCTCTTTGTATATGTGACTATTACTAGTTCTGTGGTTCTATTATCACTTTTGATTCTTGCATTGTTCTTGCATACCATATCAGGAATGCTGCCCACATGAAATCTTCAGCAGAGGTAGCAAAATCTTGATGAACGCTAATCAGGTTTATTATATATTACTCAACGTACCATCGAGTCTGTATTGTCTCTTTGCATTTCTTCTCCCAAAACACAATGCCTCCCATTTTTCTGCATTGAAATTAATTTGCCAGGTGTTTGTCCATTTGGCTCACTTGTCAATGTCCTTCTGAAGGTGCTCAGCATCATCCTCACAATTCATATTCTCCCTATTTTAGTATCATCTGCAACTTTAGAGATTTTTCCCACAACACCCATCTCCAAATCATTGAGTAATATATAATACATCTGATTGATGTTCAGCAAGATTTTGCCTACCTTCTGCTGAAGATTTCATGTGGGCAGCATTCCTGATATGGTATGCAAGAGCAATGCAAGAGTCAAAAAGCAAGGCTCCCAACATCAATCCTTGGGGAATACCAGTTTCTAAGAAATGGGAAATTTTGGGAAATCTGAGAAATGTCCATTTATATCTATCCCCTATTTCCTATCTTTTAGCCAATTTCTCAATCACGCTGCCAAGGGCACATCAATCCCAATCATTTCTAATTTTCTAACAGACCTGCCATGTGTGACCATATCAAATACTTTCTGAAGTTCTACATATACAATATCCACAGCACTATCCTCATCCACCGCCTGTGTTCCATTGTCAAAGAACTCAACTAACCTTGCCAGACATGACCTGCACTCAACAAAGTCACATTGACGATCTCGTATTAACTTATATTTCTCTATGTGCATGTTTACCTTATCCTCTTATTATGGCCTCCATCAGTTTCCCACAGCTCTGCAGTTTTCTGAGATATTTTTTGCCCCTTTCTTAAACAATGGAATCAGATTTGCAACCCTCCAGTCTCCGAGGACTAATCCTGTGTACAGAGAAGCCTGAAAATTTTCTGTCAATGGTGCCATGATTTGCTCCTCTACCTCTTTCAGCAACCTAGAATGCACCCCATGTGGGCTTGGCAATTACTCCACCCGGAGTGCTGTCAGTCTATATAGTACCTCTTGTTTATCTATCACTACACTGCTCAGTTGCTCAACACCCACATTTTCAACTAGACCATTGTCACCATTTTCTAATTTGGTGGAGACAGAAGCAAAATCTTCATTTAGTACCTCTGCCATATCCTTTGCTTCAGTGAGCAGCTTACCCTGCTTGTTCTTTATGGGCCCTACACTATCCTTCATTAATCTTTTATGATTCATATGTTTGAAGAACACGTTACTATTTGATTTAGTGCAGCCTGCCATCCTTTCCTTATGCTTCCTCTTAGCCTTCCTTATTCCAGCCTTAGCCTCCCTCTTGTATTCCAGATAATCTTTCTGATTTCTACTGCTATTATTATTCTGATGTGCATCATATGCCTCCATTTCTTCCATAATTTCTCATCAATATCCTTCCAGTCTTAGTCTTCTCGGGTAGTCTGGCTTTAGTTACTCTGTATTTTTTTCTCATGGGTATATATCCACCTTGTACTCGATTAATTTCTCTTTTGAAATTCTCCCAATTTTCATATGATGTTTATCCACCAAATTACATTTCTAATCAGCTTTGCTCCAGTTCAACTTTTGACACTTAAAATCTTGTCTTTTGCAGTCTGGGATCTTAATCTTTACTGATTTTTATCTTATTCTAACTTAACATTGACACTATTATATTATGATTTTTTTTCCCCAAATGCTCCTTCACTCTGATATTCTCTACTTGGCCTGCCTCATTTCCTAAGGTCAGATCCAGCACAGCTCTTCCTGGTAGGACTGGTATGTACATATTCAGAAAGCTCTCTTGCTCACATTGCAGGAATATCTCCCCTTTCATGCACCACACTCTACGTTTTTCCCTCTCTACTCTAGGGCAATCACCAGCTATCATAACCCTTCTTTTTCCCCCTCACTATTATGAAGTCTACAATAAATACTCAACAAGGTCGCTGCTCCCTTCCTGTTTCTCACCACCAACATATGGATTTACATAAATCTATATGAAGCTTGTGACACAGTAGTATTTCTGTGATAACTGCCCTGGAGACCATTGTTTCAACCTATTCCCTCACTTCTGAAACTGATCCTGCAAGCTCTCCCTCCCTTGTTTTGGTTCCCACATAATTCCCAACCACTGACTGTTCACCCTTTTTCTCTCGAAGTTTATCCAACCACTTCCTTATATCCTGAACTTAGAAGGTGACAAACGATATAACACTCATGATCTTGGCTGCAAACTAGACTTTGAACGATTCAGTCATCCATTCCTACTACCTTACTAGTCTGCACCAGGTCTCTCTTTTTCCAGAGTTGCCCCTGCCTTTGCAAGATAATTGAACAGAGACAATAAACATTTCGTGCAACTTAAAGACAGGTACCAATTACAGGCCTCTCACATGATCTAATTGCTGCTCTGGTTTAAATAATTACCTAGTTGTAAAATACGACCATTCTCATTCTATATCGAACAACAAAATGAGAAGTCTAAAGCTGGCTGCAAAGGCAACTCTTTTGGCCCATTGAACCTTTGGTCTAATTCACTAATTGTCAAGTATTGTTCAGAGCAAGGAAATTTGGGAAAAGTTTGTGCGAAGATTTGTAGCTCGGGTGCTCGTTGTTGTGGTTCTGTTCGCCGAGCTGGAAATTTTTGTTGCAAACGTTTCGTCCCCGGTCTAGGTGACATCCTCAGTGCTTGGGAGCCTCCTGTGAAATTTGGGAAAATTCTGAGTCAAGGGTTGAGTGGTAACTTTCAGAGGCTAGTACATTGAGGCAGTTGGAGGCTCTGCCCCAAACTGTACATGTAGGTCACCTTGGGAAACCAGCCAGCTTTCTCGCCCACTGAGGAGGCAGATGATTAGGAAGATTGTTACTTAAGGCCTTTAACTGGCCATTAATTAACCATTTAAGTATCTTAATTGCTGACAAGTTTCCAACAGGCTTTCTCACCAAAGAATGAATGAATAGATTAGATTTTCTTCAGTGTGGAAACAGGCATTTCAACCCAACAAGCCCACACCAACCCTCTGAAGAGAAACTCACCCCCCTATATTTACCCCTGACTAATACACCTAACACTATGGGCAATTTAGCATGGCCAATTCACCTAACCTGCACATCTTTGGACTGTGGGAGGAAACCAGAGCACCCGGAGGATACCCACACAGACACAGGGAGAATGTGCAAACTCCACACAGACAGTTGCCCGAGGTGGGAATTGAACCTGGGTCCCTGTGAGGCAGCAGTGCTAACCACTGAGCCACCGTGCTGCCAATGGCAAGATGGTGGTGAGTTTCTCTTCAGAGTGAACTCCTCCATTATTTTCCCTTCTTTTACTCCTCCACTCCCTCTATGGAGGGGAAATTTGTAACCCATTTGTTTGCTTTATATCAACAATCCTGTGTAGTTATCTTTATGCAACTTCATAATGAGAACATTAATTATTGCAGTTGTTTTTGAGTTTCTAATAAAATTGCAAATGGGGCATATGGATTGATGACCTTGCAAACCATGTAAATAGCTATTAAAATTGAATTTTATCACAAAACATCTTAGAAAAACCTTGAATATACTTTCAGTTTTAGAGTGGGAGTGTATCATATGTTCAAATTCTTGGCACTTATGACAAGAAAGCAGATGGTTTGCTAGAACATCATATTGTAACACAATCATGACACCAAGAAAGTGATGATTGATACTGCGATGTCAAAATCCAAGTGCCTCATTTTTTATAAACTTGAAAGATATTAACCTAAAACTAACAAGGGGATGGTTTGCAAATTGTGTTATCTGCTTGTTCATAATTTGCATTTAACCTGTGTCTGAAGTTATCTACTGGACAAGGATTATGGCCAAAGCATCTATATCTGTGGAATGGTGCTTGTTTGTATGAAACATATAAAATTATGAAGGGAATACATAAGATGGAAGTAGGGAGGTTGTTTCCACCGGTGGGTAAAACTAGAACTAGGGGTGTCATAGTCTCAAAATAAGGAGGAGCAGATTTAGAAATGAGTTGAGGAGGAATTTCTTCACTCAAACAGTTGTGAATCAGTGGAATTTCCTGCCCAATGAAGCAGTTGAGGCTACCTTGTTGAGTATTTTTAAGGCAAAGATAAATAGATTTTTGATCAGTCAAGGAATTAAGGATAATCGAAGAAAGGGCGGGTAACTGGAGCTGAGTCCACGAAAAGATCAGCCTCGATCTTATTAAAGGCAGAAAAGGCTCGATGGCCAGATGGCCTCATTTCTTATGTTTTTATGTTCTATACTATGATTCATTTAAATGCTCATTTTACATCGTACAAAATTGCAGGAGTTTGAATTATCTCAATTTAGTGGAAGCACGATAACTTTGGATTGGTCATGTTCCATGTATCAATATCGGTACAATACAGTGCACAAATCTATCTCTAACAAGTGCAATTCTTCTCATCCTCTTCCTGAATTGTACTTTTAAAAATTTATTCATGGAACGTGGGAATCGATGGCTGGGCCAATATTTATTGTCCATTTTGATTTTCCCTTAAGAAGATGGTGATGAGATGTTTTCTTGAGCTGCTGCAGTACAAAATTGATAGCTAGGTAAGTTACTGTAACATTGACCTTAGGGAGTGTGTTCCAGGATTTTGGCTCAATGATAGTGAAGGAATGGTGGCATATTTCCAAATCATGATGATGAGTGGCTTGGAAGAGAACTTGGAAAAGGTGATGCTCTATTGTTTCTGTTTCTTGTCTTTCTTAATGGAAGTGATCTTTGGTTGAGAAGGCACTGTCTAAACAGTCTTGTTAAATTCCCACAATACATCTTGCAGATAATACACATTGCTGAACTTAGTATTGGAGGTAGATGAAGTAGATGTTTGTGGATATGGTACCAATCACACAATTGTCAAGCTTTTTGAGTGTTGATGGATCTTCACTCATTCAGGCTAATTGGGAGTATTCCATTCCAGTCTGACTTGTACTTTGCAGATGGTGGACAGGCTATGGGGAATCATAAATTAGTTACTCATTGCAAGACCTTTAACCTCTGACCTTTTGATGCATGCACTGTCTATATAGAGGATAAAAAAAGTATCAATTTTACTATCATCTTGTGGCATGCTGGCTTAATTGACAGGAGCAGCATTTATTGCCCAACCCTAGTTGTCCTTGAGAACATGGTGGGGCGCAGCGTTCTTGAGCTATTAAAGTCCATTTTGTCTAAGAGAAGGGGTTCCAGGACATTGCCATGCGATAGTGAAAGAACAATGATATATTTCCAAGTCAGTTGGTGAGTGGGTTGGAGGAAACTTGCAGTTGGTGGTGCTCTCATATATTGCGCTCTTGTCCTATTAGATAGAAGTGGTTGCAAGTTTGGAAGGATCTTTGGTACATTATTGCAGCACATCTTGTAGACAGTACACAGTGTTACTACCATGCATCCGTGGTGGATGGAGTGGATATTTGTGAATTCAGTGCTAATCAGGTCTTCTGTTTTGTCCTAGATGGTATCAAGCTTCTAGAGTGTTTTTGGAACTGCATAATGGGGAACACTCATGACTTGTACCTTGTAGATGATGGACACAATTTAGTGAGTCAAAAAGTTAGTTAGTCACCGCAATGATTCCTAGTCACTGATCTGCGGTTGAAGGCACTTTACTAATATGACTAATACAGTTTAGGTTTTGGACAATTGCAAGCCCCAGAATGTTGATAGCGGGAGATTCAATGATCGTAATGCCAGTGAATTTGAAGGAGTGATGGTAAGATCTTCTCTTATTTGAGATGGTCATTGCCTGGCACTTGTGTGGTGTGAATGTTACTTTACACTTGTAAGCCCAAACCAATTATTGTCCAGATCTTTCTGCATTTGAATATTGACTGCTTCAGCATCTGAGGAGTCAAAAAGTGTGGCGCTGGAAAAGCACGGCAGGTCAGGCTGCATCCAAGGAAATATGCCCGAAACATCAACTGTCCTCCTCCTCAGATGCTGCCTGACTTGCTGTGCTTTTCCAGCGCCACATTTTTTGACTCTGACTCTCCAGCATCTGCAGTCCTCACTTTATTTCAGCATCTGTGGAGTTGTAATGGTGCTGAACACTGAGCAAACATCAGCAAATATCCCCACTTGTGACAGTATGTTTGTGGTAAGGTCATTGATGAAATAGCTGAAAGTGGTTGGGCTTAGGGCTGTAATGTTCTATGAACTCAAACTGATCAGCAGTGAGCAGGATATTGCTAAGCAAATGCAGCTTGAAAGCACTGTTGATGACACCTTCCAACACTTTACTGATGTTCGAATGTTGACTGATGGGTCAGTAATTGCCTGGTTGGCTTTGTCCTTTTTGTACAGAACATACTTGGACAATTTTCCACAGTTTTGGGTAGATGCCTATGTTGTAGCTGTACTGGAGCAAACTGGTATAGAAAGTTCTGGAGCACAGATCTTCAGTACTATTCCTAAGCTGTTGTCTGGGTCCATAGCTTTTTCAGTAACCAGTGCCTTCATTCATTTCTAGATATCACGTAGGGTGAATTGAATTGGCTGAAGACTGACATTTGTGATGCTGGGAACCTTTGGATGAGGTTTCCACTTTATTTGAATTATGCAACCCATGAACATTACATGCATACCATCCCTATATGATAATTATAACTTGCTTAATTTGAATAGTAAGATATACCAGACATGGTAAATCATAATACAACATTCTACCATTACTATACAACAGCATTATTGATTTGATGAGAGAAAATGTTCATATTAATTAAAGATTTGACATCACTTTCAAATGAAGAGGTATTTGAATTAAATAATAACATAAATTAAATTTATTTTAATAATGTAAAGCAAAAATAGAGCTGATTCTTGTTATTAAAGATACATTTCAGAATATATCTCTAAAATTTGAGACACCTATTTGGTGAAAATAAATGGGAAATTCTATTTCAGTGAATTTTTATTAGCTGTTCCCCAGAATACAATTAAAAGTATGAATCTAAATGAAATTACATTGTGTTGAAATGTATAAATGTTCCAAGTATGACACTGATAAAATAGGAATATTTCTCCTTACAGAATACAGAAAAAAATTGAGATCCTCTTTCTAATGTTGGTGTTCATCTTATCATAAATACAGTATCTCAAATTACATTATGGCATATTTCATAATGACAACTTATTTTAACAAGAGTTCAGTCTAATGACATTTAGCTATGTTTGCTCACTAAATATAAATTTAAGCAGTACATAGACAGAAAAATTGTGCTGGTTATAGTGTGTAATCACTTTACCATTGTATTTATGAAGATTAGCTCGGTTTATTACTTATATTAAAATTATAAAAAGTTTCTACTTTCATCCAATTCAGATGTCTGAACACTTAACAGCAGCAGTGCTTTTAACTATGGTTTTTAAGATTTGTTCACCAGAACTGGATTAGATTTATCTGTTCTTAGCCAAACACACAGATGGAGCTTCATACAGCAAAAGTCTACTCACACTTATGGAGATAAGCACAGAATGCCCAACGGCTTCCAAAGGCACTGGTGTTTGCAGTGAAACTTGGACAACTCAGTACTCTCAGCTTGAGAGGATTTTGTGCTGGTAAATAACAAACTAGAAGATAATTAAACATGGAAGTACAGCCACACCATCCTGTTATTGTACAAATAATGCAAACTATTAAAAAGAAACAGCTGTTAGGAACCAAATGTTACTTAGTCAGTGACTTCACTACTTTCAGTATTTTGTTCTTCATACAAGTGTGACATTTATTGTGAATTTGGGTTTCTGAGTTAGTAACTCATTGCTTTTCTGTGTGTTTGGTCAATATTTAACTTGTAAATATTTCTGTAGCCATAGTGATTTCTTTTCAAATAACCTTTTAATGGCTTTGCTTTAGAATTTTGTTTTATGCATTAATATAGTGTTATTACTTAATAAGATAAAAACTCAGGAGACATGTTTCTAAAAAATGAAGAGAATCACCCATAGTTTAGAGGGAGGTTTTTTTGGAGCAGTGTGAAGACCTTCAAATAGGATGATATTACAAACCAGCCCTCCTGAAAAGGGAAAGATATATAGTGAACTAAAGTTCATTATCTTAGAGTGGTGAGCTAGTGTCAGCCCCAGACTAGAAGTGCTGGGATAAAACTCCGAAGGTGTAATGTAAAGTACATACACATAAGAAAGAATATAAATCCTTCAGGAAGGTGGGTGCTGTCTGTAGTTCCAGTCTAAAAGTTGAAATCACAAGTCACTTAATCCTACCGAGGTATGAAATGCAGGGACGCTGGTGTAAATGTTGTATGAGTGGTGTTTTTGTTACTGTACAAGGAGTGTGTTTTAGACATTATTAAAAAAAGTGCTGTTTGGCATCTTTTCTATTTATAGAGCGATGTTTTGGAATTAATGGAGTTATAATTTCACTGTGTGTTTAAACATCTTTGCATTTGTATTGTGAGCAGATTGTTTGGTTTATAATATTTTATCTTAATGTTTTTTGTTAATAAACTTCTGTTCAATTGCTAATCATGTTGTTTTGACCAATATATAAATATTTATGTATTAACATTATGCAAGAATCTGAGTTGAAGAATGGCCTTTGATTTGTTTCTTAATGAACCATTGTCTGAAAAAAGAATGGATGCATTGCTTTATCTTGTGCTTTATGCCAATACTATTATTTGCACATTGAGATATTGGTCTAGAATATCTGTGGATACAGGTGGCTGCACATGCATTTCCCTGATGTAGCTTGTTACTGTAACACTCCTTTTTTTGTTACATCTATACAGTGTAGGTTCTCCAATATAGCTCTCTAGTGTAGTGTGTTAGACCACTATCTTAATGTTTCATTTTAGATTTGTGTCTTCTCTCTTACTGATATCAGAGTCATGGGATCAGCTACATCATTATGATTTACATGAATCTAATTATACCACACCTGACCGAGTTTCTATATGTTCCTGTTTTTCTTTTAACCATGCAAAGTGGACATTATTGGCTAGTTCAGCATTTATTGCTTATGCCTAATTGCCCTTGTAAAGATGATAGTGAACTGTTCATTTGATCCATTGTGTTCCATCTGATATAAATACACCCACAATGTTTTAAGGAGGGAGTTCCAGATTTTGACCCAGCGACAGTGAAGGTATGGTGATAAAGTTGCACATCAAGATGGTGTTTGTCTTGGAGAGAGCTTTTATACAGCTATAGTCCCATATATCTAGATTAAAGGCAGGACTATCTGAACAGTCTAGAATCCATGCCATAATATCAGATTCCTCTTCTTCCCTTAAATTGGTGTAGTCTTCTTTCTGATATATATGTACAAGAACATGTGATTGTAAAGTGAAAGATTGGTCAATGCAGTCCAAGTAACCTTGACTAGTTTGCAGTAGCCCTTTCTAACTCAGGCATTTTATGTGTTGGGATAGACAAAGGGAACAAAAGTAAAAGGAGAAACAATATTTGTCAGAGTCTACTATTGGACTTTATTTAAACTCTGTCAAACTCTAAAATCTCTTCACTGGACTCTTCATTAAACAGTCTTAAATCTACATTAGCTATCTACTTCTGTCATGCACTTCCAAGGATTTGCTACATGCCATCCACAGATCGCTACTGCTGCATTTGAACTGTTTGTTTAAAAGGACTGGTAATACCTATTCAATAAAGAAGGATAGACTGTTTCTTAAGGGTTGGCAGAAGTTTCAGAATCTGCAGATGTTGATTTGGGTTTCCCCTCGTCTAGGGTTGGTTCTGATTTTCAGGTCATCTCACTGAGGTGGTATCTCTGGGTCTGGTTGATGATGCTCACCCTGAGGTACAAGGAGTTGAAAATGCAGTGCAGATCAGCTACAAGTCACTGGAGCTACCATAGGAAAAGGCGCAAAAGCAGATTGAGTTGGTGTTCCAGGTTGTTTCTTTTAACACCCTCTTCATGTCCTGCTTGAAGATTTGGTGGTCTAGTGGGAAGATCCAATGAGGTGACTACTTTTCATATTTAGAGGTCACAAATCATGCTTTTGAACGTTCAACTGTCATGCTATGTTTCTGGCATCCTACTGCACTGGGTGCCATCAAGTCTGTGTAGCATTCTTCTAACAAAGCAGTTTCATTGTAGGAGTGAACAACAGTTCATTCTGAAACAAAGTGGACATTAACATCCGACTAGGCAGTTATGAGCTGGTCTGGTTTCAACGGAAGTTGATTGTCCAAGGCCTAGCTGCATGAATTACAGTCTGTTCCAACTCTACAGTTTGTAAATTGCAAGTTTCACCAGTTTGTCTGAGTTTTCTTTCAGTTACTAGTAAAGTGTTTGTTATTTCCACTGTATTAGATTCTACTTTTTGTATAAGATGAACTTCTTAAGCTTGACCTTGACCGAACACACACAAGCATGTATTAAATCTATCTTGCCTGGAGCATTGACTTCATAATATTTCATTAGCTTAAGACTGCAGAGGCATTTGGAGATTTCTTTCAGTCACAGTAATGTTTCCAAAGGCTTGTGATTCATCTTGACTTGGAGTTCCAGTCCTATGAGAGAGTCTGCAATCTTCTGGTATCTTTATTTAACCTCCAGTACTTCCCTTTCTATGGGTGAATACTTCTTCAGTCTCTATTAAAACTCTTTATGTGAAATAGACTGGTTTTCCTGTCCATCAGTTTGCATTTGAACTGGGACAACGCTTAATCCTGTGGATGATACATTGGTGGCAACTATGATTAAAAAAAACTCTGGATTGTACTGTACTAAAATAGCAGTAGCAGTGAACTTCTTTTTAATCCTTTCAAAAACTTTCAATAGCATTGCTGACCTTTTTTGAGTTTTCCTATACGTTGAGGAGCACTGGCTAAGTTGGGGATAAATATTTCCAATTGTTTCACTATGCCTAAAAAGTACTGCACATCATTTATGCACTTTGGTACTGGAAATTCACTGATGGATCTTGTCCTACTTGGATCAATGTAATGCCTTGTTCTTGGATAATAAATCCCAAAAATGTAATTGTCATTCCATAGAATTGTTATTTCCATTTTAGTGTTTGTCCTGAATTTTATGGTGTCCTTATCATGTCCCTGACTCACTAGTTGTTTTCTTTCTTCATTTTGCCATGGACAATGTGTAAGAAATTAAATGAAACAGAACAAGAAGTGATGCTAACATTCCTGGGGGAATTCAAAGAGATTCAAAATCAATTCTGGACCACCTACTTAAAAGATTAAGGTTTAAATCAAAATTAAAATAATACATAGAAGTAACTGTTTTAGTACTGACAGACAGCTTGCCATGGTTAACCTCTGTGGGATTCAAACCATCAAAAATAAAGCTCACAGGCAAATAGTTCTCTTTTTCCTTCAAGTATTCTAGATGTTGCCCTTCAGAAACTTTCAAGTGCAGAAGAGATCCCAAATGGTAAACAGTTGAGGTCATGCTGCCCCAATGATGTAATAGATGTAGTCAGCAACCCCTACATTTAGTCTAAGGGTATCTGTTAAAAGACATTGTTTTGACCAGTTTTGTTGCCAATTTTGCCAAACTGTCATTCTCAGACAGAATGGGATAGGTTTTTCTCTTATTACTTTGTTATATTGTGTGGGATCCACACACAATCTTAGTTCTGCATTTGTCTTGGGAACAATTACAATGTCTGTGCACCATTATGCTTCTGTCACTGATATGACTGATTTGAATCATGCTGCCTGACTGAGATTTAGCTTACCCAAAAGAGGATAGAGAAGCAGATGGGTTTGGGAGCATTTTGCAGAATAGTGTGATGCTTGCTCTTTAATTTACCCAAAAGTTTGAAAATTCTTGCTGAAATTCTCTTATAACCTTTGTTCTGAAGCACTGTATCCATATTCTCTAAGAAACCCAGATGAATACATTCATTTCTGCTCAGCAATGATGTATTCTGATCCTTCAGTACATTTAATGTTTCTCTGACATTTCATCCTCTGCAACTAAGCTTTGCAGTGACTTGCCCACGGACCTAAAGATCAGTGCCTCCTGACCATGTAGCTTTATGTTTGATGGTCTGACTCCCACAGATGTCAATCATGGCAAGCTGTCTGTCTGTTGTAAAACAGTTACTTCTAAATAGTATTTAAATTCTGATTTAAAGCTTGAATTTTTAAGTAGGTGGTCCAGAATCAGTTTTGAATCTCTTTGAATTCCCCCAGGAATGTTAGCTCCACTTCTAGTTCTGTTTCATTTATTTCTTAAAGTTTTTCTTGTTGCACACACAATTTTTCTGGAAATTTTCCTTTGCTAGACCTGTTCTTTGTTTTTAAAGATGCTGAAGATACTGTTTAGTTTTAAAATTTTCAAATAGCATCCCCTCCTAGATACTGATTGCTCTTGTCACTCTGAATGGAGCCACATCTTGTACAAATTAATATGATCAATGACATTGGAACCTGTTCTTTTGGTGTTTGATTTTGGGAGGGTGACAACGCAATCTTGGGGTCTTCTCATTTGACCATGTGAGGAGAATACCCAGTGTTTCTTTGTAGTATAAACTGTCTTTGGGCCCTAATTTCTCTCAATAGAGTAAACTAAATGGCTTGTTCCAATGTTATATTTATCTTGCATTGAAGAAAATATAAAACCTTCTAGTCCTTCACACCAGCATAAACCACCATACAGTTTTAAATTAATTCACCCTTCAAACTCTGCGTCCACAATATTCTGCTAGATGACATAAATCCATTAAATGTGGTTCTTTTCATTCTCCCAAACTCTGAGATCAATTTATTAAATCATGCAAGGGCTGCACAAAACACTATATAGGACAAACAGGAAGACAGCTAACGATCCGCATCCACAAACATCAACTAGCCACGAAACGACACGACCAGCTATCCCTAGTAGCCACACACGCAGACGACAAGCAACATGAATTTGACTGGGACAACACTACCATTATAGGGCAAGCCAAACAAAGAACAGCCAGGGAATTCCTAGAAGCATGGCACTCATCCACAAACTCCATCAACAAACACATCGACCTGGACCCAATATACCGGCCACTACAGCGGATAGCTGAAACTGACAACCGGAAGCGGCAGGGACAGGCCACTATAAATGCCGGAGGAAACACCACAGAAGCGCTTCACAGGAGGCTCCCAAGCACTGAGGATGTCACCTAGACAGGGGACGAAACGTTTGCAACAAAAACTTCCAGCTCGGCGAACAGAACCACAGCAATGAGCACCCGAGCTACAAATCTTCTCACAAACATTAAATCTTGCTCCATCTCAAAATTTCTTTTGGAGTATGCTTTGAATGCTCAGTTGTCTTTCTTTCATGCTTTGTCTTACCAAACCTCATGTTTATAAAAGTATGCTGATTTAATGTAACTGCTTCTTTGTGTAGATGTCTGACTCTGTTCTATAGCATGGAAGCTACCACATCCAGTTTTCCCACTTCAAGCCTAATAATGAGCCTCTGTGCAATCAAATATTTGAGATAATGGTAAGGTCTCTTCAGGAGCTGTCATTTTTTCAGAGTATTGCATCTGACATACCTGGGTGCATACTTAGGTTTATTCTTCTTACTGTTGGATTTGTGCTGTGATCCTAGGTATTTCCTCTCTGGAATATTGACAATTCATGGCACACCTTCAAAGTTTTCTGAGGTTGTTTGTCCTGTCGTTTCGAGTGTCCTGTAGCCCTGTGATTGAAATCTTCCAGGAGTTTCTTCCATACTTTTGGAGTCTTCTCCTTTTCTAGGTTTTGTTTCTCTTCAAGTATTTTGATGTCTTGCTCTGCTTTCAGACTCTTCCTGCTTTTTACTCAGCTGCACTTTTGAATTTGATGAGGTCCTGATGGAATCCTCCCAGAATTCCTGCCAAAATGATAAACTTGGTGAAGAAGCATTCCTGGCAAAAATACATCAGCTCACTCCTCCGAAGGGAGGAAAGCAGCCAGTGGACCTCTGAGATGCTATTATTGTGACCATCCTTAAGAAAAAAGACACGGCTGAACGCAGTAAGTACAGAGGTGCCTGCCTGCTGTCCACCATATGGAAAAAAGTGAGTGTAAGCATCCTTGATTACGTTTTCCCAGTGACCGAAGCCTGGAGTCACATTGAGAACTTATGTCATCAGGAGGAGCAGTGAACATGATCTTCTCAGCAAGACAAATCCAAGAAAAGTACAGAGAGATGTGCCGACCTTTATTTACGGCATTCTCTGACCTCACATACTCCTTCAGCTATATAAATTAGGAAGGATTATGGAGCATTAATTTCTCCTTGCTGAAACTCACCACTGTTCTCCACCTGCAGCAAAACAACAGTTAGCTAGCCATGACCTTGATAATGGATTCACCATTGACCCAATATGTGGGCAAAAAAAAGTCAAGCAAGACTGTGTTATCGAACCAATGTTCTTCTTCATCTTCTTTGCCACAATTCCACCTGCTTTCCATGAAGCTTCCCACTGAAGTGAAGGTTCTCTACAGGATGAGTGTGAAACTGTTCAATCTTCATCTTCTCCAATACAGAAGCAAGACCAGCCCAATTTTTGCAATCAACTACAGGAGACAAGTGATCCTTGCATGAATACACACTCAGAAGCTGAGTTCTAAATCATCATTGACACATTCACAAAGGTGTATGAGAGAAATGTCTTTAGGCTAAATATCCAGAGGCCAACAGTCCCCTACCAGCCTTTTACCAGCATGGAAATTTGTGCCCTGACTATCAAAGTTGACAGTGAGTCATTGAACAATATGTATCAGCTCTCAGTAGGGGCAGGCATCCACAATGAAATTCAATATCGCTTCCAGTTTGTGAGCACAACTTTTAGTTACTGTTTTGAAGACAAAGATCTAAAATCCAAGCCTAAGGTTTACAAAAGAGTATGTATGCATCGGTGATAAGACAAATACAACAGACCTCAAATGCCTGCAGACATACCACAAGTAATGCCTCCACAAAATCCTATAATTCCAATCGCAGGACATGCCTTCCAATATCAGTGTCATCTCTATGGCCGGCATCCCCAAAACCCATTGACCACTAGGCGAAAGCGAGGACTGCAGATGCTGGAGATCAGAGTCAAGATTAGAGTGGTGCTGGAAAAGCACAGCAGGTCAGGCAGCATCCGAGGAGCAGGAAAATTGATGTTTCGGGCAAAGGCCTTTCATCAGGAATGAAGGGCTTTTGCCCAAAATGTCGATTTTCTTGTTCCTCGGATGCTGCCTGCCCTGCTGTGCTTTTCCAGCCCCATTCTAATTCATTGACTACTGTCAAACTGCTGTGTTGGCCCACATTATCCATAATATTTCAAAACCAAACTCAACGCCGAGCTCGGTCACAGCAGGTAGTTACCAATAGGGAAAAATAAACACTTCAAAAAACATCCTCAAAGTCTCCCTGAAAGAAATGCAATATCCTCACTTACTCAAGGGAATCTTTTGTCCATGATTGACTAAACTGGAGAGGTATCTGCAATGGTTCCAACCATCTCATGTATCTCCAAAAAGTCCAAGTGGAGGCTAAGCATTAATAGTGGAAATATTGTGTCAAAACCAAAGCATCCCACTTGAACGGTCTTCTGAAACATCACCTGCCAATGTCGGGCTGAGTGCGTGGATCTTGCATTGGAGTGTTTCATCACCTTAGGACTAAGAACTCCAGAGTGGAAGAAAGTAATTTCCACCCTCAACAGACTGCCTCATGAAAGGAGACACTCAATACCTTTATTTGCATTTATTATTCTTCAGTGCAGTAAATTTCCTTCAGAGTGCAATCAGTACTTTTTAAATGTTTTGTTTTCTATTCACATGTGGGGCTTGGGTGTTGCTGGCTGTGAGCATTTATTGCCTGCCCCTAGTTTCCCTTGATTAATTTCTCACCATGTTTCTGGACTCTTGCATTGTCAAGGCTGGAAGCCAATACGAATAAATGCACTTTATTTTGTTCTTTGCATCTACAATATTTTGTTTCCTTTAATTATTCCTTCATTTGAATTTGGAAGTTATTTTATTAATTCACAAATGCGGGAGATTTCAGCTTCACACTGGCAGGATCTGTGTACAGTCCTTGGCTGTGCAGTCAACAAACTCAGATTTAAGCAATGGTGTGAATCAGGTTCGAGCAAGTAAATTCACACTAGTGATGTTTCACGCTCACTGCAGTGTTACTTTGACAAACAAGCTTTTTTTAAGAAAAGTTCTATTGGATCTCTATTGGCATTGCACATTTTAAAATGTTATTTTTGTGTAATTTGTGCATCTTCCTTTTTAAACTTTCCAACTCTGCTGATATACCACTTTTGTAATTCATTCTTTTTCCCTCTCTATGTATTTCTCACTATGGCATCTACATGCATGAAATACTTTCATCATTCTTTTACTCTTCATAAACAGGTCCCTCTTTTTTTTGTCTTCTCACAAGAGCATCTCCTAATAGAGTTACAGAGTCATACAGATGTGTAGCATGGAAACAGACCCTTTGGTCCAACCCGTCCATGGCGACCAGATATCCCAACCCAATCTAGTCCCCCGTGCCAGCACCTGGCCCATATCCCTCCAAACCCTTCCTATTCATATACCCATCCAAAAGCCTTTTAAATGTTGCAATTGTACCAGCCTCCACCACTTTCACTGGCAGCTCATTCCATACACGTACCACCCTATGTGTGAAAGAGTTGCCCCTTAAGTCTCTTTTATATCTTTCCCCTCTCACCCTAAACCTATGCCCTCTAGTTCTGGACTCCCTGACCCCAGGGAAAAGATTTTGCCTATTTATCCTATCCATGCCACTCATGATTTTGGTAAATCTCTATAAGGTCACCCCTCAGCCTCCGACGCTCCAGGGAAAACAGCCCCAGCCTGTTCAACCTCTCCCTGTAGCTCAAATCCTCCAACCCTGGCAACATCCTTGTAAATCTTTTCTGAACCCTTTCAAGTTTCACAACATCTTTCCGATAGGAAGGAGATCAGAATTGCACGCAATATTCCAACAGTGGCCTAACCAATGACCTGTACAGCCACAACATGACCTCCCAACCCCTGTATTCAATACTCTGACCAATATAAGAAATCATACCAAACGCTTTCTTCACTATCCTATCTACCTGCGACTCCACTTCCCAGGAGCTATGAACCTGCACTCCAAGGTCTCTTTGTTCAGCAACACTCCCTGGGACCTTATCATTAAGTGTATAAGTCCTGCTAAAATTTGCTTTCCCAAAATGCAGCACCTCACATTTATCTGAATTAAACTCCATCTGCCACTTCTAAGCCCATTGGTCCATCTGGTCAAGATCCTGTTGTAATCTGAGGTAACCTTCTTCGCTGTCCACCATACCTCCAATTTTGGTGTCATCTGCAAACTTACTGATTATACCTCTTATGCTCACATCCAAATCATTTATGTAAATGACAAAAAGTAGTGGACACAGCACCGATCCTTGTGGCACTCCACTGGTCACAGGCCTCCGGTCTGAAAAACAACTCTCCACCATCATCCTCTGTCTTCTACCTTTGAGCCAGTTCTGTATCCAAATGGCTAGTTCTCCCTGTATTCCGTGAGATCTAACCTTGCTAATCAGTCTCCCATGGGGAACGTTGTCGAACGCCTTACTGAAGTCCATATAGATCACATCTACTGTTCTGCCCTCATCAATCCTCTTTGTTACTTCCTCAAAAAGCTCAATCAAGTTTGTGAGACATGATTTCCCAAGCACAGCGATGTTGATTATGCCTAATCAGTCCTTGCCTTTCCAAATACATGTACATCCTGTCCTTCAGGATTCCCTCCAACAACTTGCCCACCACCGACATCAGGCTCACTGGTCTATAGTTCCCTGGCTTGTCCTTACCACCCTTCTTAAACAGTGGCACCACATTAGCCAACCTCCAGTCTTCCGGCACCTCACCTATGCCTATCAATGATACAAATATCTCAGCAAAAGGCCCAGCAATCACTTCTCTAGTTTTCCACAGAGTTCTAGGGTACACCTGATCAGGTCCTGGGGATTTATCCACCTTTATGCATTCCAAAACATCCAGCACTTCCTCCTTTGTAATATGGACGTTTTGCAAGATGTCACCATCTATTTCCCTACAATCTATATCTTCCATATCTATTTCCACAGTAAATACTGATGCAAAAAACTCGTTTAGTATCTCCCCCATTTTCTGCCGCTCCACATGAACGCCGCCTTGCTGATCTTTGAGGGGCCCTATTCTCTCCCTTGTTACCCTTTTGTCCTTAATGTATTTGTAAAAACCCTTTGGATTCTACTTAATTCTATTTGCCAAAGCTATCTCATGTCCCTTTTTTGCCCTCCTGATTTCCCCCTTAAGTATACTCTGACTGCCTTTATAGCCTTCTAAGGATTCATTCGATCTATCCTGTCTATACCTTATATATGCTTCCTTTTTTTTCTTAACCAAACCCTCAATTTCTTTAGTCATCCAGCATTCTCTATACCTACCAGCCTTTCCTTTCACACGAACAGGAATATACTTTCTCTGGATTCTCATTATCTCATTCCTGAAGGCTTCCCATTCCCCAACCGTCCCTTTACCTGTGAACATCTGTCCCAATCAGCTTTTGAAAGTTCTTGCCTAATACCATCAAAATTTTCTCCAATTTAGAACATCAACTTTTAGATCTGGTCTATCCTTTTCCATCACTATTTTAAATCTAATTGAATTATGATCGCTGGCCCCAAAGTGCTTCCCCACTGACACCTCAGTCACCTGCCCTGCCTTATTTCCCAAGAGTGGCTCAGGGTTTGCACCTTCTCTGCTGGGTACATCCACGTAATGAATTAGAAAATGTTCTTGTATACACTTAACAAATTCCTCTCCATCTAAACCCTTAACACTATGGCAGTCCTAGTCTATGTTTGGAAAGTTAAAATCCACTACCATAACCACCCTATTATTCTTACAAATAGCTGAGATCTTCTTACAATTTGTTTCTCAATTTCCCTCTGACGCTTATGGGGTCTATAATACAATCTCAATAAGGTGATCATCCCTTTTTTATTTGTCAGTTCCATCCAAATAACTTCCCTGGATGTATTTCCAGGAATATCCTCCCTCAGCACAGCTGTAATGCTATCCCTTATCAAAAATGCCACTCCCCCTCCTCTCTTGCCTCCCTTTCTGTCCTTCCTGTAGCATTTGTATCCTGGAACATTAAGCTGCCAATCCTGTCCATCCCTGAGCCATGTTTCTGTAATTGCTATGATATCCCAGTCCCCTGTTCTTAACAATACCCTGAGTTCATCTGCCTTCCCTGTTAGGCCCCTTGCATTGAAATAAATGCAGTTTAATTTATTAGTCCTACCTTGTCTCTGCCTGCCCTGACTGTTTGACTCTCTTCTGTTCTCAGCTGTACCAGTCTCAGATTGATCTCTTTCCTCACTATCTCCCTGGGTCCCACCCCCGATCTTACTAGTTTAGATCCTCCCAAGCAGCTCTAGCAAATCTCCCTGCCAGTATATTAGTCTCCTTCCAATTTAGGTGCAATCCATCCTTCTTGTACAGGTCACTTCTACCCCAAAAGAGATTCCAATGATCCAAAAATATGAATCCTTCTCCCATACACCAGCTCCTCAGCCGTGCATTCATCTGCTCTATCCTCCTATTCCTGCCCTTACTTGCTCGTAGAACCGGGAGTATTCCATATATTACTACTCTCGAGGATCTCCTTTTTAAATTCCTGCCTAACTCTCTATAAACTCCCTTCAGAATCTCAACCTTTTCCTTTCCTATGTCATTGGTTCCAATGTGGGCAATGACCTCTTGCTGGCACCTTTCCCCAGTGAGAACATTCTGCACCCTCTCTGAAACATCCTTGATCCTGTCAGCAGGGAAGCAACACACCATTCTGATTTTTCACTGCTGGCCACAGAAACGTCTGTCTGTACTCCGGGCTAGAGAATCCCCTAACACAATTGACCTCTTGGAACCCAACGTACCCGTCATTGCATTAGAGCCAGTATCAATACCACAAATCTGGCTGTTCGTGCTACGTTCCCCTGAGAACACATCACCCTCTACATTTTCCAAAACAGCATACTTGTTTGAAATGGGTATAGCCACAGGAGGTTCCTGCACTAGCTGCCTACTTCTCTTAGCTTTCCTGGAGTTAACCCATCTATGTGACTGTATCTGAGACTTGCCCCCTTTCCTATAACATCACATAGTATTGCTGTTGAAAATTCCTCATCGCTTCCAACTGTCTCTCCAACCGATCCAGTCGATCTGATAAGATTTGCAACCAACAGCACTTATTGCAGATATAATCCGCAGTAACCCTAAAACTTTCTTTAAACTCCCACATTTGACAAGAAGCACATATCACTCTACTAAAGACCATTTTTGCTCCTTCACAATCGACAGACCCAGAAAATAACACCGTCTTATTCCTCTACAAAACACTGCCCCAGGTTAGATTAATAGTTATGGCTTATATTTTAAATTTAATCAAGAAACATATCTCAAAAACATATAATCCAGAAAGAAACCACTCTACTCACAACTGCAGACTTTCTGTAGGCCATTAAAACAATTAACTTATCTGATTCTGTGCTGTGAACTTCACCCAAACAGTTCCTCCAAGATCAGTTGTGAATTTCACTGTCTGTTAATTTTCCCAGATGCACTCCGATGTCCAACGATACATGAATTCAAATAGCAAAGGCAGTAACTGTGCATTGATTTGGCTGCCTACAATTTTTCTGGTCAATAACTTCCCTTTGCATCTTCATGGCTTTTTTACTTGGGTCTGGGTGCTAGGATCAGCTTTCCTGATGGAGCAACAATGGGCAGCAAGTGGGCTGGGAGTGAAGAGGCCAGTCTAGATCACTCAAAGCTTGCTCCTACAAGAAAATGGAATACATGAGCTTGGTGGTAAGAAGATCCAAAGAATGAGAAGGGAATAGGAGGAGATTGCAAAAGAAGTGAAGTCCCAGAATTTGCTTGCATGGATGATTTTAGTTACATCAAATGCATGATGGTTGACATCACCAGGATATAAGAGCCTGCTTCATCAGTACTCATTCTAATGCCTTCAACATTCATGCCCTCCAACACTGATGTACAGCAGTAACAGTGTATCCCATCTACAAAATGCACTGCAGCAACTCACCAAGCCTCCTTTGAAAGTACCTTCTAAACCATGATCTCCACCATCTGGAAGGACAAGGACAACAGATGCATTGGAGCACCACCACCGAAAGTTCCCTTCCAAATGACATATAACCTGACTTGGAGTAATATTGCTATTTCTTCACTAGGTCACATTCCTGGAACTCCCTTCTTAACGGTATTCTTCGTTTACCTTCATCTACACCTTCACACCCCTGCCCAATCCCAATACGAACTGCGACAGATAAAATAATATCTCCTCACCACTTTCTCAAGGATAATTAGGGACAGGATATAAATGTTGGCATAGCCTGTGATACCTATATCACAAGATCAAATAAGAGTGTTGTTATTAGCTGCATTTCATACTAGTGCAGAGGTTAGGTAATTAGAAACATTAATGTATGAGCAGTTAGCATGATGGCCAGCTAGCCTGCACTTCTTAAAGCAGATATCTCTCTTAAGGGGGAAGCGAGCTCCTGCAATCAGTAAGAAAGACCCAATAGTAAGAAAGACATATACCTAACAGGCAGATGTTCTACCTCACTGTAGCACACTTAACAGTGCCATCAATCTTATATTCACCTGTTACAGTTTCCACACACCTCTAGCTATTCAGCTATGGCAGCGTACATTACTCAAACCCATTACAATATATTCACTCGCATGCATTCCATTCTCTTACAAGACGTACAGCAGCGGAGAACTGATCCCATACAAATCTTACACTATCCTTGCCTGGACATGTATCACTGGCAACTTGCCATGGTTGGATCCCCACCTAACAGCAGTGTTGGTACACCTGCACACAAAATGCAGCTCGTCAAATGTAGCTCAGTGGTAGATATGCACACATAAGAAATACTTGATTTGCTAAAAATGCCCATTCTAAGACTGAATTATTAAAAAAAACTTTAATTTAAATTTAAAGCTTTAATAAGTTAAGATAGCTAATTTGAACAGGATAGTTAATTTCTACAGCAAACATTTAAAATATGACACTTGCTTTTTCTTGGCAATAGCGTAGGCTGTTTAACTTACAATAAATAACTGGATCTTAATTTACTGTTGGAGTATTGTTGTGGGTGTAAGCATTTAAGGGATGGTTATTCAGCTAGCTGGGATTCAGGAAAGACAATGGTTGTTTCTAATTATATGATCCGATGGGAGTTGTAAAGTTGGCACAATGTTTTTGTATTTAGAATTCATTGAAAACTATTGTCTTCTGTCAAGCAAATGGCTGATGACGTGACACGTTTAACTCAGAAAACTTATGATTATGTGGGAGTTTCCATTTCAGTAATGTTCATATCTTTGTTAGGAATGCAAGTTAAAGATTTTGACAATATATGCTAATTATAGTTTGCAATGATTGCTACCTTAAATGCATATGATGTACAAATCCAGATTTTTCTCCCCCCACTTAAAACTCCTGTCTTACATGATGTTGATTTAAGGAGCATACTATGAGTCAGAGATCCTCCTCATCTTGATGCTGGGCCATTAACTGAACTTGAAATACGTCCATTTGCACATACAGAGGAACCTCGATTATCCGAAGTACAGGCGGGCAGTATTTCGTTCAGTTAATCGAATTCCGGATAATCAATGCCGGATAATATAAAATGGCCAAGCATCAGGACATTGCGATCTTGCCGGATAATCCGATACTTGGATAATCGAATGCTGGATAGTCAAGGTTCCTCTGTAAACTGACATGTATGTTGCTAAAAGGACAGCAACAGGAAGGTGAAGATAACTCCAATACACATAAAGGGCAAATGTCAGGGTAAAACCCAAAGTTAGATCTACATGCCACATCCCCTACAACCCTCAAGCCTCTACATTGATGTATTAACAGCCTTTTCTATTTCATTGTTAGAAGTAGCTGCACAAGTAGCTCGATACAAGTAGCAGCAATGCCATATATCTTCAGGTCGCCAGCATTTCAGATACATTTTTGGACAAAGCTGAATTGTATTTAGCATAGCATGCAGTAATACATCATTCTTAATGGAATAGTGCATAATGAAGTAATTAAATCTTGGAATGTAGCTTGTGGTGAAGGAAAGGCATCAAAAGTGGGGAATATTTATAGAACATAGAACATAGAAAAGTACAGCACAGAACAGGCCCTTTGGCCCACGATGTTGTGCCAAAATTTAATCCTAATGTAAAATATAGTAACTTAACCTACGCACCTCTCAACTCACTGCTATCCATGTGCATGTCCAGCAATCGCTTAATGTCCCCAATGACTTCGCTTCCACCACCTCAACTGGTAATGCATTCCATGCATTCACAACTCTCTGTGTAAAGAACCTACCTCTGATGTCTCATTTATACCTTCCTCCTAATATCTTCAAACTATGACTTCTCGTACTAGTCAATCCTGCCCTGGGGAAATGTCTCTGGCTATTGTCTCTATCTATTCCTTTCATTATTTTGTACACCTCGATCAGGTCTCCTCTCTTCCTCCTTCTCTCCAGAGAGAAAAGTCTGAGCTTATTCAATCTTTCTTCATAAGGCAAGCCCTCCAGTCCAGGCAGCATCCTGGTAAACCTTCTTTGCAACCTCTCCAAAGCCTCTGTATCTTTCCTATAGTAGGGCGACCAGAACTGGACACAATATTCCAAGTATGGTCTCACCAGAGCCTTGTAGATCTGCAGCAAAACCTCGCAGCTCTTAAACTCGATACCCCTGTTAATGAAAGCCAAAACACCATTTGCTTTCTTAACAACCCTATCCACTTGGATGGCAACTTTGAGGGATCTATGTACTTGCACACCCAGATCCCTCTGTTCCTCCACTCTTCCAAGAATCCTATATTCAGCATTTGAGTTCGACCTTCCAAAATGCATCACTTCGCATTTATCCAGGTTGAACTCCATCTGCCATTTCTCAGTCCAGCTCTGCATCTTGTCTATGTCACACTTCAGTCTGCAGTAGCCCTCTATACGATCGACGACACCTCCAACCTTTGTGTCATCTGCAAATTTACTAAACCACCCCTCAACCTCCTCATCCAAGTCATTTATAAAAACTACAAAGAGCAGAGGCCCAAGAACAGAGCCCTGCGGGACCCTACTCAATACTTTCCATAAACATACTTTATGAACATCACTAGCATCATAAACATCTATTGCATATAGAAGGTTAATATTTTTCAATGAAGTACCTGTTGCATTTATGGTTCTACGTGGCATGTCCATGACAATGTCTTCTGGAAAATTCTGTTCCTTGAATTAATTTGTAAACTGAGTAGGCTTTGCAATAAAATTCTACAATGATTCTACTGACAGTTTCATGACATATTCATGAGATAAAACTCACTTATTTTTATTGTATGTCCTTATATTGGATGCCATGGAACCTTAGAAACAGATGGGCAAGTTCATCTATTGAGAGTAGGTTTATTAGAATATTTAAACACAGAAGTTCTGATCATTAGTACTTCCACGTGAGCAAAACAAAACTTCAAACCATTTTGTAAACAATTGCAAATAAAAGAATAAATTTTATGGTTAGCAGAAAAACAACAGTGCTCACTACTGACCTCAGAGAAAGTTGTTCACAAAGACCCAATGATCTCTGCGTCTTGAACTTCCCTTTCGTGGTGGCATCTTAAATGCTGCCTCTAAATTAAAGGATTCTTGATGTAGATGCAGTAGAGATATCAGCAGGTTACCAGATGAAAGTATTCTCGTATAAAGTAAGAGTAACAACATTCAGTTTTCTATATGTGCTCAGATACAGAGATAATTATTTATAATTGCTGATCAAGATTACATAAATACCCGGCACAAAAAAATCATTTGACTTAATCAGTGTATGCCAGTGTTAAAGCTCCAAATTCCTCATCTGAATCTACATTTTATGTTTATAACCATCTACTCCCTTCTCCTTCAAATATTTGCCAAGCTTCCTCTTAACTGCATCTATAGTATTTACATAAGCCACTGCCTGTGGTGGAAATTTTCATTTTCTTACCATCCTTTGGGTAAAGATATTTCTTTTTAATTCCCTCTTGGATTTCTCAGTGACTGTATGATTTAGATAGCCTGGTGTTATGTTTGTTGTTATAAAGAGAAAATGTTCTCTCTGCATGCATCCTGTTAAAACCAACCATACTTCATATCAGGTCACACCTTAGCCATTTTCTCATGAGAAAAGATATCCAGCCTACCAATCCTTTCCTGATAAAATTCTGCCATTCACAGGGTTGCAGTCCTGGAGAACATCAAAATTCATGATTTTCACAGATGCTGAGCATGGTGGACTCACAATGCTTGCACAATGTATACTTTAACTCCAGGAAGTAAGATGCTACTTATGTTATCTTCTGTAAGACCATAGATAAGCAAACATTAACCTTGACATTAGAAAAGAAACACAGTAATATTGCATGATTAAACCAATTTGCAAATCCCAGAATCCCAGAAGTGTTATGACCCAGAAGGTGACCATTCAGCCCATCAAGCCTGCATCAGCTCTCCAAATGAGCATCATGACTTATTGCCATTCTCCTCTCTTTTCCCTATGCTTGCACATTGTTCATTTTTGTTTAAGTAATCATCTAATGCTGTTTTGAACCTGGCTCAATTGAACCTGCCTCCACTGCACTTCTAGGCAATGAATCCCAGATGCGAGCAGCTCATTGTATCAAAATGTTTTCTCATAACCCATTTGCTTCCTTTGCAAATCACTTTAAATCTGTGTCCTCTCACTTTTGATTTTTTTTCACAGATGAGATCAGTATCTCCTTATCTTACTGCAGTTACCTCATGATTTTAGAAATGGTCAGATTTCCAAAGGTGGACATCTAAACTGTAAACCTTTGAAGTATTGAAAATCCATCCAAATCTAATAAAAATATAGCATGTCATGGCTGAAAAAGCATAGCAACATGAACACTGAATGTATGTAATAACATGACTTTTGGAGCTGAAAAGATAAGATTGTTTTATAGTCCTGGTCCTGGTAATCCATGGTATATCCTGCATTTCTGGTATCATTCTTGTGAATCTTATTTGCAGTTTCTTCAATGCAGGTGGAACTTAGAATCTTAAAAATTACAAACAATTTTAAAAAAGTGCACGGAATTTATCATAATAGAAAAAAATGACATTGCGCAGATGTACTATTAATAAGTATAGGTGAGGCTGTTTACCAAATAAGTTTTTTGTTAGTATGACATAACTAACAACAAATACTCAAAGCAGATTGCATGAAGTAGACAAAGTCACCGAAACATTATGTTTCAGATAAGCTTCAGTGATTTCAACTTTTTTTATTATTGGTTATTTGATTGTTGCACTTCACTGACTATAAGGTGCTTTGAGATTTTGGGGAATTGTAAAACGTTTTACAAATGCAAGTCATTTGTCTTGTGTTGTCAGCCTTCACATTATCCAGTGGGTGTTTACTAATGCAACACAGATGTGCAGACTCTCCCCCTAGTTATGGGGCAACTCATCATGTGCATTTAACAAACTGTAAACAGTTCTCATTTACAGAATATAACTGGGCACTGTGCCCACACAAAATCAGCTATTAGATGTCTGCAACACAAAGCACAGTTGTGTACAGACTCTAATCCTATATTTGAGAACTTCAATGCAATATTTCCAATTACCTGAAGCTCATCACTGTTCCAACTTACTGTCTTATGTTACTTCTAAAGCGCTCTACAAGTCAATTGAAAAGAATGGTCTGATGAAGTCAGGTAATAAAATTGTTTCAGGGAACATCTTTATCTCAAAATGCAGCTGAAACCTGTCTCAAATAAAGGGTTGGAATGTCCTAGTGACTTTTTTGCAGTAAAGACACTAAATGTTATAATCTTATTTGTTATTTTTATATTTTTGTGAAATTAACCACTCTCAGGTAACCTTTGTGGTATAAAATGCTGCTGCCAATTCTCTTTACTCTATCTAGAGTCTGTTTGATTAGCAAATAGAGGATGAATCATGAGTGAGGCTTAACAAGAAGAGGTACATGTTTTATCAACAAAGATATAGTTTATTACGTGATAGCAATGGCTTCTTATTACTTTGGCTAAATTGTCATAACATCTAAGATGACCAACAACCAGGGATGACCCTGTTGGACTCCTCAGATCTCCACTCAAGACTGTGACAATATCAGGTTGGGTTGAATCTCATACAATTCCCAACATTATCTCTTTCGATGTCTTTACCTTACAGAATCTCTATGTAAAACCTTTATCCCCATAGTTAACAGTTATACCTGCAGACATACAACTACTACTAGATTCATCACTACTCCACCTCTACACAAATCTCTGAAGTCTCAAATTTAGATGGTCTGAGAGTCCCACAATTCTATCAGAATCTATTCCATTTAGTCTTGAAATATTGGTAGGCCACTGGCTTGTGGTCTGTTGAGTTTGAATCTGATCATCTGCAATCATTTCTTCATTGGAAGATCTTTTAGCTCTCAGATCTCCTTCACGGTGGATGCCATTCCTGCTCATTATCTTACCTTTAGGACCTTTATTCTCTGAATTCCCTTTTTAGAGATTCTCTACCTTGTTAGTTCTGATGGTTATCCCATAGTATCACGCAGAGGATCTTTAATCTCATGAATGTTCATCATGGAAGACAGCTACTTGGATGAAATGTTTACTTTCTTCGTTGCAGTATTGAATTTTCAGAGTTTTATTTTATCGTTTTGACCCAAATCTGTGGATATTGATTTGGTTTCCATAGAATCATAAACTGGGCCTTTTTTGTTTTGTTCAAACAAAGTTTTACTCACAATCCACAGATATACCTGTGTTCACATATGCAAGCTCTTTATTTCACTCTGTTGAGTAGATTTGACATCCTCAGTCACCCCCACCCCCAGCTTATATTTTCCTGGTCAACTTTGTCATTGGTACTAATAATTCATTTTTGAAAGATAAAAAAATTGAAATGCTACATTTAACTTTGTGGTGGTGCATTATACAGTATCAAATTCAAATGTGCTTTATTGATTTTTTTCTGATGGCTGTCTGACCTATTTCATTTAAATTTTGCATAGCAAACTCAGTTGGATTGTACTGCTCATTCGTGTTCTCATTATTTACTTTGTAAAGGCCGTGCCCTTTAAAATGTTTTTTCAGGGTAGACTGAAATGAGAAGCAAACTATTTTAAAATTAAAGACTACAAGAATTGCTGCATGTTTTAAAAGCAAGTAACCTGACCCTCAAAGTAAGCATCTTTTACACAGCTGCTTTATCAACTGGGTTAGAGTGGTACTGGAAAAGCACAGCAGGTCAGGCAGCATCCGAGGAGCAGGAAAATTGACATTTCAGGCAAAAGCCCGTCATCACCCAGCACCACTCTAATCTAGACTCTGGTTTCCAGCATCTACAGTCCTTGTTTTTACCTGCTTTATCAACTGGCCAACTGGGTTTATCAATGCCTATGTGGCTAAATACTGGTTGACTTATTGTTTCTACCAGGCCAGTACTATTGTTTGGTCTTCTGGGTAAAATACTGAAGAGTCAGATTTAATTGTGTTTTTGGGTGGGGAGAAAGAGATTGGAATACGAAACCACAAGGTTAAATGAGCAAGGTATTTAACTGGGTGGATTGATGACCCTTGAGGGAAAGCTCCATCTTCTCCTAGTAGTGCTGACAATGTACTTACCATATGGATTTAGCCATTCTCACCTCATTTCAATTGATGATTTCCCAAGGTCTAACATTTTTGGTACAAGTCTCACAAATGTTGGAACAACTTAAAGACAATGGAACAAGCATTTAATACTAAAATGGCTTACAACCTAAAATTGTCCTTTTTTTCTCAACTTCCTACATCCAATCTCCCAACATAATTTTTAATCCAATTCCATTTGATTGAATTTCAGCTAGTAATTTCTTACAGCATTTTTTCCAGTGAGTTGCTGAAAAATCCACTGCCTTTAACATCCCACTCTGCATACCACTTGAAAGAATGCTCTTTCAAGTACTCTTTGGTGTCACCTACTCATGATTAACCTTTCAATATGAGCAAGCTGACTTTGCCTAATAAGCTGATATACTCCGAAATGCTCACTCATTGTGTCAGTTTTGATGGATTTTAGCAATTTCCCTACCAAAGGACATTGACCATAATAATCTCAGTGCTTACTTTGTCCTTTTCTGTTTCTTGAACATTTGTTCTCTTCCAAAACTTTATTATTCCTAAATCCAACAAGTGAAAAAAAACTTTAATTCTCACAAACTTAATTTTTTTGAAATCTCTACGGTACAAAGCCCTATTATCATCATTATTTGTAGCAAGCTCAACAGTGCTTTTAGATTCAATTTCAAGAAATTCATTTTCATTTTTAATGGCCTTACTCCATGATTTGAATTAAATTTCTCTAGCCTTGTTCACATTCTCAAAAAACCAAACTCTAAATAGCGGAGGCGTTGTTTGAGATCTTTCAAAAGTCACTGGAGTCAGGGAAAGTCCCAGGTGATTGGAAGACCGCTGTTGTAACCCCATTGTTCAAGAAAGGATCAAGACAAAAGATGGAAAATTATAGGCCAATTAGCCTAACCTCGGTTGTTGGTAAAATTCTAGAATCCATCGTTGAGGATGAGGTTTCTAAATTCTTGGAAGAGCAGGGTCGGATTAGAACAGGTCAACATGGATTTACTAAGGGGAGGTCGTGCCTGACAAACCTGTTAGAATTCTTTGAAGAGGTGACAAGTAGGTTAGACCAGGGAAACCCAGTGGATGTGGTCTATTTAGACTTCTAAAAGGCCTTTGATAAAGTGCCACACGGGAGGCTGCTGAGTAAGGTGAGGGCCCATGGTGTTCGAGGTGAGCTACTGGAGTGGATTGAGGATTGGCTGTCTGACAGAAGGCAGAGAGTTGGGATAAGAGGTTCTTTTTCAGAATGGCAGCTGGTGACAAGCGGTGTTCCACAAGATTCAGTGTTGGGGCCGCAGCTGTTCACGTTATATATTAATGATCTGGATGAAGGGACCTGGGGGCATTCTAGCGAAGTTTGCCAATGATACGAAGATAGGTGGACAGGCAGGTAGTACTGAGGATATGGGGAGACTGCAGAAGGATCTAGACAATTTGGGAGAGTGGTCCAGGAAATGGCTGATGAAGTTCAATGTGAACAAATGCGAGGTCTTGCCCTTAGGAAAAAAGAATACAAGCATGGACTACTTTCTAAACGGTGAGAAAATTCATAAAGCCAAAGTACAAAGGGATCTGGGAGTGCTAGTTGAGGATTCTCTAAAGGTAAACATGCAGGTTGAATCCGTGATTAAGAAAGCGAATGCAATGTTGTCATTTATCTCAAGAGGGTTGGAATATAAAAGCAGCGATGTGCTACTGAGACTTTATAAAGCTCTGGTTAGGCCCCATTTGGAGTACTGTGTCCAGTTTTGGGCCCCACACCTCAGGAGGGACGTACTGGCACTGGAGTGTGTCCAGTGGAGATTCACACGGATGATCCCTGGAATGGTAGGTCTAACATACGAGGAACGGCTGAGGATCCTGGGATTGTACTCATTGGAGTTTAGAAGGTTAAGGGGAGATCTAATAGAAACTTACAAGATAATACATGGCTTGGAAAGGGTGGATGCTAAGAAATTGTTTCCGTTAGGCGGGGAGACTAGGACCCGTGGGCACAGCCTTAAAATTAGAGGGGGTCAATTCAGAACAGAAATGTGGAGACATTTCTTCAGCTAGAGAGTGGTGGGCCTGTGGAATTCATTGCCATGGAGTGCAGTGGAGGCCGGGACGCTAAATGTCTTCAAGGCAGAGATTGATAAATTCTTGATGTCACAAGGAATTAAGGGCTACGGGGAGAATGCGGGTAAGTGGAGTTGAAATGTCTATCAGCCATGATTAAATGGCGGAGTGGACTCGATGGGCTGAATGGCCTTACTTCCACTCCTATGTCTTATGGTCTTATAGATTAGTATTTATTTCCTTACTCTGCCTGCCCTATCACTCAATATTCATATTACAATGAATATGCCAGAGTTCTTTGCAGAAACCATTTCATTCTGCTACTGCTCTTCCCACAATTTGAAATATATCAACTTTTTGGCAGAATCAATGTGTTTCTCAGAACTTAACTGTTCAACTCTATCTTTGATTACTCTGATGCTGCATGATATGGAGATGCCGGTGTTAGACTGGGGTGTACAAAGTTAAAAATCACACAACACCAGGTTATAGTCCAACAGGTTTAATTGGAAGCACTAGCTTTCAGAACACTGCTCCTTAATCGGGTGGTTGTCCAACAACCTGGTATGTGATTTTTAACTCTGATGCTGCATATTGTTATGGACCAGGCCAGACCCCCTCAAAACTTTACAAGAAAGTAGCCCAAGCTCTAACTTTGCTAATTGTTTTAAGCAGGTGTAACACAGATATTCAATGAAAGATGCAGTTGGCCAAATCACTTAGTTTTAAACAAAACAGAATTTATTTACAAGATTACTGAATGAAACACAAAAGAAAGAGAACAGAATAACTTAACCTATCTGAAAACCCAACAAATGATACCAACTTAATGATGCTATTCCCAATACTTGCAGCAGGCCCCATAAACACCCCTTGGCACAAAAGGAAAAATCAAATACAGGGTCTTATAGGAGAGAGATGTCAAAGTAAGATGACCAGCATAGACCTATTTCTTTTGGGTTCAGCAGCTTCACAACAGCCTGACTGCTTTCAGTGAATAGCCAGACTGTTATAAACCAAATCAAACCAGAGAGAAGCTGAGTTGAGAGGACTGGCCACTCCCCTTTCATTGTACATTTTTTAAAATTTGAAAGCCTTTTTCCTGAGGCAGTACCTGTTACCTATAATCAAATTGGCCCTAAAACCCTTCAACTTAGACTTTTCAGAGTCTGTGTCTTTTATGACCTCTCTGAAAACAAATGTGAAGTAAAACATTATTTTGTTAAAGGAGCAGTATCATAACAAATATTTTGTCATTCTCAACTTCTTACTTGTATAGGACTGTGAGACTTATTGAGCCAAAATCTTTCAGCTCCTCTGGCACATTGTGACCACAATGGGATTGCAGTGGATGGGCTGAAATCTGGGTACACTTGGTCATGGTCTTCTGTTGGAGATAATTCAGATAAATGCGAGGTGCTTCATTTTGGAAAAGCAAATTTTAGCAGGACTTATACACTTAATGGTAAGGTCCCAGGGAGTGTTGCTGAACAAAGAGACCTTGGAGTGCTGGTTCATAGCTCCTTGAAAGTGGAGTCGCAGGTAGATAGGATAGTGAAGAAGGCGTTTGGTATGATTTCTTTTATTGGTCAGAGTATTGAGTACAGGAGTTGGGAGGTCATGTTGCAGCTGTACAGGACATTAGTTAGGCCACTGTTGGAATATTGCGTGCAATTCTGGTCTCCTTCCTATGGGAAAGATGTTGTGAAACGTGAAAGGGTTCAGAAAAGATTTACAAGGATGTTGCTAGGGTTGGAGGATTTGAGCTATAGGGAGAGGCTGAACAGGCTGGGGCTGTTTTCCCTGGAGCGTCGAAGGCTGAGGGGTAACCTTATAGAGGTTGACAAAATTATGAGGGGCATGGAGAGATTAAATAGACAAAGTCTTTTCCCTGGGGTTGGGGAGTCCAGAACTGGACGGCACAGGTTTCGGGTGAGAGGGGAAAGATATAAAAGAGATCTAAGGGGCAACTTTTTCACACAGAGATTGGTACGAGTATGGAATGAGCTGCCAGAGGAAGTGGTGGAGGCTGGTACAATTGTAACATTTAAGAGGCATTTGGATGGATATATGAATAGGAAGGGTTTGGAAGGATATGAGCCGGGCTCTGGCAGGTGGGACTAGATTGGTTGGGATATCTGGTCGGCATGGATGGGTTGGACCGAAGGGTCTGTTTCCATGCTGTACATCTCTATGATTCTATGACTCTATGACATTCACTCTGTTGAACCCTTCTAAGCCTAATGACAGGCAAAGGTGGGATGTGTGGGAGAAGACAATCCCTATATCAATAATCCCCATGAGTAATCACTTCAGGCAGCAGACTGAATAATATGAAATCCAAAGCCTTATAGATTGAAAGGAATTTGCATATATTCAAATTGTATTTTTGGCTGAGTTCATCCTGTAGCACTTCTTCCACATTGGAAAAGAAGGGCCCCATGCTCTGCACAAATCTCTGTGCCAAATTAGAGCCAGATGTTTCCACGCTCATTGACATTGACAAAAACCTATTTGGCAGATTTACCAATACAACAAATGTTATTATGCGTGTTTCCAACAATTATTTCCTTGATGTCAAGTATTAAAGTCATCATCTGAATCTTTTGCAATGGAATTTACTGTGACTTCATCCTGCACTTGCTATCCTTTCCCCTGCCTTAAAAACAGCCTGCTTGTGATCACTTTGAACACAAAACAACATCTCTGTATTATCCTTTAAGGCATGAGCAGTACCAGTACCTAGATCAGTGGCTATAGGCATCTGATTGAGTGCCTGCATTCCTTTCTCACAGGCCTGCTCTCCCTTTGGGACCAGCCATAGCAGTGACTGACTAACCTGTGGTACCTGGGCATCTGAATGCATAAATACACAGGAAATGGCTTGATAGAGAGAAAGACGAATGAGTGCAAGCATGGGGGATAATGAGAGGTGCATGCTTATACCATCTGCAGCTTATGCTATACCAGATAACAGAATGTGGGCAAGCTGAATTTGAGAAAATGGATAAAGAAGTGAAATCCACAATTCTGGAAGACATCAGCAATTCTTGTTGCTATTGCTTGTGGAATTGGCTGGATGACTAGTTTGCATTATAAAGTGCACACGAATAGCGTGGCTTCAATTCTCACACCAGTCAAGATTACCATGAGGATTCTCTTTCTCAAACTCTCCCCTTGCCTGAGGCATAGCGACCTTCGCGTTAATCCACCACCAGTCCGCTCCCTTTAACAAGAGAGAAGCTCTATGCTCTGGTAGGTAACTTGTCTTTTTGCTTCATTGGTTATGACTCTAGTTACCTTCAGCACCTCCATGGACATCAGTACATAATTTGTGACTTCAACAAACATGAGATTTGCTGCTGCTGCTCCTTGATATGAATTATCTTTTCTTGTGAAAGGAATAAAATTGTGCCACTGAGTGTTTTGCAATCAGTTAAGTCCCCTCCCTCACTCCAGGAAAGGGGCTGGCAGGTTCAGTGGTGAGGTGCTCTAGCAGCTTGTCATATCAGTTGAACACTTGCTTCCACTGGTATTTTCCCAGCAGTAGAAGAGATATTGGGAGCCTTTGCTCTTGCGGCAATTGGGCCTTTTCATTATCGTTGGACAGAAGAGCTTCCTCTTATTTCTCCTGCTATCTTAATCAAACCACAATGAGACCTTCCAAGTTTCTGTTTTTCAGACTGAATTGGAGGGAGTGCCCATCTTTCATTCCCTCTTGCCCAGCTCCCCAATATGGTTCTACTCCCCACCCCATATATTCACACAGTTGCCCTCCCAAACCCTGTCCTCTACTCTTGTCACTGGCATGTTCCTGACTGGACAGATGGAAGAGCATAACTTATGTTCATATCCAACTCCAGTTCCAATGGGCGCAGTAATAAGAACAGTGCTTCACAATAATGGTGCAACTTGTAAAGTATGTAATGATAGTCTCCGACCTTGACCACTCATGTGCAGCCATTAAATTTGTATTTCGGTAGTCATGTGTCATTATTCTCAGATTTTGGGCACTGACTCCCATGGATAGCTACTCAAACTATCTTCTGAGTTGCTGTCTGTATGGTCCTCTGTCCCCCTGACAGGAAAGAAACTTTCTCCCTCAAGTTCGCCCCCTATGTTAAGGTCTCCCATGCAATATTGTAAAACCCAGATCCCGAGCTTGCTTGCCAATCACATTATGTCAATTACTTGTTCTTTCAATATTTCCCAGCCACTTTCAGTCCATACTATATATGCCAAGAGATATACCTCCTGGGAAGGGAACACAAATAGCAGTGTCCAAGACTTGGCACCCTTTAATAAGGCAACAAAACAAGGGCACCACAGATATTGTGAAACAATGAGAGATTACAGTCTGACTGATTAGTTAAATTTTAATTATGATAATATTTTTTAAATCACAGAACATTGCAGTGTATTGCTTTGGTAGCTATCAGTACTCGAACGTTCCCCAGCATACCACAGACATTTTTATTGTACAAGGTATTTCAATCTGTTTCAGGAATAGGCTCTCCTTCAGCTTGTCAAGTTAACAATAATGACTATTTAAAAATAATCAAAATTATTCTAAATATCACAGAAAATCAAACTATTTGATGAGCTTCTCTTTGTAGTGAATTGTATTTATATTGTTAGACAATAATTGACTAGACTGTGTGATTGCTTGTTACATTTTGCTTCAAGCTAGCCACAACATAAATTAAATCTCTGCCTAAATTTCATTTAGTATTACAAAATCTTGAAAAGCATTCCATATTATCAGCATAAAATCTAATGAGATATGATGACAGTGATACATAATTTATCTAAGCTGAATTTTAAAAACCATAATTAACAAACTTAACTAGATTTAAATTTAAAAGTGAATTGATAAGTGATCATATCAAATCTTACAATGCTATATGGCTTGCTATTACAATTTAAAGGTTCTATCTGTCACATACCAGTACAACATTTATTTATTTATGAATTTGCCAAAGCATTTAAATTCATTTGGATAACACGTACTGGAACGCTGTGTCGTTCAGAAGGTAAAAAAGATCGGTTTAAATCTGGTTCCATGCAGAATCCAAACAATGGATCTTTAAAAAAGACTTGCCTTGGGTAATTCAATCATGAGTTAATCTTGAGAAATTGGGTAGGTGAGCAGTCATATTGAACAGCAAAACAGGATTATGGGGCTGAAATGCGTACTCCTGCTTTGAGTTCTTCTGTTGCGTTTAGTCAGTAAACGTTTTCCTACAGTTCTGTTAGCACAGAATCCTAGGATTTTGACACAGTGAGGATAAAGGAACAATGATGTACATCCAAGCTGGATGATATGTGACTTGGAAGGAAACTTTTCTTGGCTTAGTCCAAGTTCTGTTGAGTTATTTGGAGGATTTTGTACTGCAAGGTCTTGTGAGAATTCTCACACTAACATATAAAATTCACCTTGTTAATTACATACCATGCCCATATGTCAGCTCTCACCAAACTCCAATGCCATTAACTCAGCACTAACCTTTGTGCTGTCCATTGTAATCTAATTCATTGTCTCTCTTTTGTTTATTACTGATAAGACAGCCCATAACAGGGCAGAGAGAGCCTGTATGGGTAGAGGAGTGTACAATGTCCATATCCCCACTCTTTACACGGAAGGAATCCTGACCCTTGCAGCAGAAGACCTGGACTGCTCCTGCAGAATTGATGAAACATCCACGTCTCATCAGACAAGTAAGTACCATTTTTCATTCCCTAGTAACTCTCATGTTTACCCTGCTGTCAATCTCAATCATTGCACATCTAACCACTGGCAGCAACATCTCTCTATTGAACTTGCAGATTCCACTATCTGCCCCACAACCTCTGCAGAGAAATGCTCCCCCCAGAATCACTCTCCTGCATGTCTGAAGAAAGACTACCAGAGCCTCAGAGGAAGAGTAGGGGTTAATAAGGCTATCTCTGGCACCTCCCAACATCTGATGTACTGACACTTCAGGGGGAACCATAGAAATGGAGGGTGTACAACCTGGTGAGCCCTTCATGGGGATAGTTCCACAGCTGCTCAAGGAATAAATTGCCTAGGTACTTGATATAATGTCAAAGAGACGCACAGGCAGGACCGGACCCTCTGGTGTAGGCAATCAGAGACTTCCTCCAAGTGCACAGGAAGGAGCAGCAGTAGCAGCAGCAGACAGGGACACAATTGGCCCTCATTACTCAGAAACAGCAACAATGCAACCATTCATGAGTCACTCTGCCTGCCTCCTTGGACAGGTTGGCAGCTGCCATGAAAATCCTGATACAGTCTCCTCAGGGTCTGCTGGAGATGTGCACATACCCACACTCCATCCCTCACCCACTGGTTTCCAGGACTGAATGCATAGTGACAGGGGACAGGAAGTCTTGCAGTCAAGGTGCCCCCTCCTGACATGGGATTAGGGCAGATTACTCCACATTAAAAATTTATACTGTATCTGTTCAATCTATTAATCTATCTCTATTTTCTGGAAGTCTCTTCATAGTACAACACATTTTAACTACATTTTCTATTTTGTGTTATCTATTTTGTGTTTTTGCAGGTTAAGTTAATCAGCCATGCTAAGTTGCCCCATAGTGCAGACTATGCTATTAGCCAGGGTCAATGTAGGTTTATGGGGATAGGATGGTGGCGGGGTGAGTCTGGGCAAGATACATTTCAGATGGTCAATGCAGACTCGATGGACTGAAATGTCTCTTTCTGCACTGTAAGGATTCTATGATCCTAAGAATGGAGAAAATCTGCAGTAGAAAAAAAGGAGGCAAAAGAAAAACATGGAAAATCAGTAAAACAGAGTGAATTGTTTAATCTGCAAAACATACTATTCCCAACACTAAAGATAATGCAATTCTAGGTTTAAAAATCTCTTACAATATCCCTTCCCTTGTTACATTAAAAACAGTCAGCAAACAGCAGGCTCAATAGAATCATGGAATTCCTACTGTGCAGAAGCCAGCTATTCAGCGCATCGAGTCCACACTGACCCTCTGAAGAGCATCCCACCCTGCCCCAAGCCCTGTGCCTGTGACCCTGCATTTGACATGGCTACTCCATTTGGCCTGCAATCTGCCTGCACATTCCTGGATACTATAAACAATAATAAATGAAACCTAATGATAACGAAGAACATTTAGTTGTGCAAACATGCAATCAATTTCAGCAGCAAAACTTCATTTCAAATACTAGTTAGATTGTATTAAAGATTGAAGTAGAACTATTGTAATTCAATCTTTGTTCATTTTATGGGATCATGAAGCAATTTATGTGAACCACTGTAGCCATAACAATTTGTTCCAAGTAAATCACTCTTGCTTTTCCAAATTCATTTTTGGCTAAATTTATCATTAAAATAGTCAACTCTAATTGCTTAAACAGGCTTTTGACATGTCAACATGCTCTTCTCAAGTGCTCCAATAGGTTAAAATATAATCTAAATACACCAAGCAATTGTGAACTCCAGCTATGATTCATAAATCTTTCACATGTAGACGAGGTGCACCTTAATCGAAATGGCATCACAAGCTGATTTATTTTTACCCTTTGATGCTTATGACAGTTTCTGTTACTTGTTCAATCTTAGAAAGGAATTAAACACTGCCAACCTTATCAGTGCAGTCTTCCAACCGTGGAACAGGGTACAATCTGTTTTTGAGGCCACATTCATTTTTATATAATCTGTACAAGGTCTAGTCGATACAGTTTAGGAACCAACGCCATTTGGTGAGCTCCAGCAGCTTTAACTAGGTTCAATCAAGTGGTCCTCTACTATATACTGAATCTCTGTTTCCACCTGAGTTTGTTTTCCTGGACTCAACTAGTAAAGGTTTTGTTTTATTGGTCCTGACTGTCCTGAGTCCATGTCATGTCTAGCTAATTAAGCATAACCAGGTACATCTCGACAAATTGTTTCATACTTTCTCAGCTGTCTTACAAGATACTCCCATTCTCTTTTCACTAAAAATGAGAACACAGAGTCTAACTGTCCCAGTAATTCTGTTAGCTAGTCAACTTATAGGCTTTGAGAACTGTAGGGAGAAAAACAGTTAATGTTTCAAGTCTGACATGACCTTTCATCAGTATATTTTGAAAGTGTTTAAAGGCAAAAGTAGGTGTGTGACTTCCAGCACACTCCCTCCTTCTTTCCTGATACTAAGTCTCTTGATCTGGCACAATGTACCTAATAATGAGAGAAACTCCCTTCCTCCTACCATGGAGACCAATCGCAAACCTAATAGTTCCCTAACAATCTTTCAACCTGTTGGGGCAAGCCATGCAGCTCCCACTTTATCTTTGTACTATCACTCAATTTTAGTGAATTCAGCATTAATGACATTAATGAAAACCCTATTTCCATGGGTAGGAATCCAGCATCAATCCTCTCTACCCTTCAACTTAATCGGAGGAGGTTTTGCTGCTGCTCAGGGATCTTGAATTTGATTTTGATTTTCAAATACTACAACATCTGTTTTTAGTCCAAAGCAAATAAAATATAAGAATTGAATCACTAAGAATTTACACATGTAAGCCTTTGATTACAATTAAAAAGATGAATTATGAATCAGTAAGAATTGATATCCAATGTTCTTTTCATAGGTAAACAAAAGTAAAATCCCAGTATGTTTTATAGATTAAAATCTGTAGATGGATGTATGTTGCATTGGTGGTACAAGCGCAAGATAAAAAAAAAATCTTTTTGACATTTTAGTAAGCTTCATATTCAATCACCATTCCTTGGTAAACTAGAAGATTTCTGATGAAAAGATGCTTTTTTGTCCGTTTTTAAAATTTAAATTGCTAAAGCAAAGAGATGAATGCAAATGCTACCGTGGGAAGCAACAAAGATAATACAGCCCATCACAGACATTCACATTTTTTTGTCATGAAAATTAGGCCTTTATTTGGGATAGTTAATAAACTATAAACATCTTTTCTGGAAAATTGCCTATAAGGAGCTTAATGGAAAATCACTGGAGAAAGCTAAAGGAAGATGAACAACTTCCTAGGTAAATGTAAATAGTTTAAACAAAGGACACGATATTTTTATACAAGGTATTAAAATAAGCTTCACAGCATAGTTTGGCTTGTCAATATAGTAAATTCATCCCATCTCCTGAAAACAGGTATAAAAAATTGAACACATTGGAACATTGTTTCATTTCAAAGTTGGTTTTCTTGCATTTCAGTTTTGATGAAATCAATGCTTTTGTTTTCACATATATATATTTTTAGCAACATTGAGTAATGTCTTTAAATTGTGTTTAAAGTTCTGCATCGCAAAATAGTTAGTTTCCCTTTTTGAACTTATTAAATCTGTTATTATTTTTTGTACTATTTAATTGTCCTGTAACCATTTCAAATTTGTGTCCGTATTATATTTGTAATTGGTTGGTAGAAATAAAACAAACAATCTTATTCAATGTTCAACCCTTTTAATCTATTCTCTTTTATTATGCCAGTTAAGAAAAAAGTGAAGTATGTATCTAATAGGGGATGGAACCTCCTACAAAAGCATGCACATCAGCTCCTGTCTGTCCAACGCACTTGTCACAGCTGGGATGTGTGCAGAAATGGATAATTTGAATGTTACAAAAGCAAGAATAAAAAAAGCCAGCTTAAAGTTGACCTTATAACCATTGTCAATTCTTATAATTGACATAATTGCTCTTTTATTGTTATTAGATGAATTTATGAGAATTCTCTACCAAACACGATCATCATTAAAATACCTCCATAAAGACGACCACTGAATGTCAAGAAGACATTTTTACAGCATACAGAGAGGTAGGCAATAAGAATGAAGATTTGCCAATATTATCTATTTCGCATTGACAATTCTTTTAAACCAAGAGATATAAATATATATTACTACATTTATATAGTTCTGTTTTGCTGGCGGTATTTCTGAATAAACTAATTCAGAGAAATCCTCAAGCTACTAGTGATGGGCAATAAAAATCTGAGTTTAGCAAACACTGACTGCTGAGTGTTACAGCTACACACAAAAAACTACAGAAGCTCAGTTTAATAGACTGAAACACTATTGGATTTGAACTTAGGCAGGGACACCATGGGAAGTGTTACTACATTAAAGGCTAGGTATAGATGCAAGTTATTATTATATCAATCACCTTTGCATTATTCTCTATCTGCTTCAAACTGCCTTACCCAGGGGAAGTTTGAAATGGGTTTGCATTGATTAATACTAGAGGAAATAGAATGAAGATTTAAAAGGAATGGATTGAGGTTGGATACTTTCAACACTTCAGATTGGCCTAATAGATTACAAAGACTTGAACTCCCTACCACCATCTCAGTTTTGTGCATTCTTCAATTTGTTCAAACAAATTAGCATTTTTTTGTCCATTTTGCAATGAAGAACTCTTTAGTTTAATACTGTACTGATTTACAGGAGTAATCACTGATATAGGTATGTCTTCGAGTGAAATGATGTGTGATGGAAGCAGATGCAGGATCCAATTGTTTAATGAAAGCTGAAAGCTTCTATAACAGTTTGACTGTTACAAGAATAAGGGAAAACACAATAAAGCCAACTATATATTTATTTGACATCAAGGCAAATAGAGGATTCTCAACACATTCAATATATCTACAATCTTTCAAATTAGATATCTTGAGTTGAATTTACCTGTTTGTTTGGAATGATTCAGCTTTCATTAAATACCTACAAACTGCATCTGTTTGTGTTATGCCTCATTTCACTCACACACATATCTGGATCCGTGATTACTTTAGTAAGGCAACTGAAAAATAACAGTTAAAAATCACACAATACCAGGTTATAGTCCAACAGTTTAATTGGAAGCACTAGCTTTCGGAGCGCCGCTCCTTCATCAGGTGGTTGTGGAGGACACAATTGTAAAACACAGAATTTATAGCAAAAGTTTACAGTGTGATGTAACTGAAATTATACATTGACAAATACCTTGATTGTTTGTTGAGTCTTTCATCCGTTAGAATGACCATGATAGTTTCACTTCTTTCATATGTAAATCACAAAACATTTTTAAAAAGGTACATTCTCAGGTAAGTGTAACAATTGGTGTTAGGCAGAAAAGATGTCAAAGGTGTTAGCCCCCTATGTACTGTTGTCTGTGCCATATGTTTAGACTGATTCTAATCTAAAAAAATGAGTTAACAGAGTCTTACATGGACTCATGCAGGTTTTGAGCAAAATACAATGTAACTCTGCAAGTACAAGTTCACCCCACAAATGTATATGTGTATGTTTGCAAGTGTGCGTGTGTGTTTGGGGTGAGCGGTTGTGAATGTCTGTGTGTGTGTGAGAGAGAGAGAGAGTATGAGTGAGTGTAAGGGGGTCTAAATCTGTGAAAGGATGCATGTGTGAGTGTGGGAGTATGTGCAACTGTTAGGAGTGTGCGTGAGTGTGTATGTGTGTGTGGGGGGGTGTTGTGAGTGTCTGTGAGAGAGTGCGTATATGTGTGTGTGAGTGTAAAGGGGTCTAAGTCTGTAGAGGGTGAATGTGTGAATATGGGAGTGTGTGTGTCTGTAGGAGTGCGTGTGTCTGTAGGAGTGTGTGTGAGTGTCTGTAGGAGTATGTCTGTGTATAGGTGTGTCTGTGTGTATGTGTGTGCATAGGAGTGTGTGTGTACGTGTGTGTGTGTGTGTAGGGGTGTCGATGCGTGTGTATAGTGCAATGGTGGTCACTTGTAGTGTGACATGAACCCAAGGTTCTGTTGAGGCCCTCCCTATGGGTACCAAACTTAGCTATCAGCCTGTGCTCGGCCACTTTTCACTGCTGCCTGTCCCGAAGTCAGCCTTGGAGGATGGTCACCCGAAGGTCCGAGGTCGAATGTCCTGGACCGCTGAAGTGTTCTCCAACTGGGACGGAATGCTCTTGTCTATTGATTGTTGATCGGTACCCATTCATCTGTTGCTGTAGCCCCTGCTCAGTTTCACCAATATACCATGCTTCAGGGCATCCTTGCCTACAGCATATGAGATAGACAACATTGGCTGAGTCACGTGAGTACCTATCACGTACAAGGTGGGAGATGTCCCCACACGTAATGGTGGTATCCATGTCTACACTCTGACATGTCTTGCAGCACCTAACGTGGTAGGGTTGTATGGAGTTGTTCTGAAAGCCGGGGAGTTTGCTGCGAACAATGATCTGTTTGAAGTTTGGCGGTTGTTTAAAGGCGAGTAGTGGAGGTGTGAGGAAGGTCTTGGTGAGGTGCTCATCCTCATTGATAATGTGTTGCAGGTCGCGAAGAACATGGTGGAGTTTTTCAGCTCCTGGGAAATACTAAACAACGAAGGCTACCCTGTCGGTTGCAGCACATGTCTGTTGCCTGAGGAGGTCAGAACTGGAGGTCGATGAGTTGATCGTCGTACCCTGTTCTTATGAGGGCATCCCTGAGTACTTCCAGGTGCCTGTCACGTTCCTCCTCATCTGAACAGATCCTGTGTATACGTACGGCTTGTCCATAGGGAATGGCTGTTTTAATATATTTTGGGTGGAAGCTGGAGAAGTGTAGCATTGTGAGGTTGTCTGTGGGTTTGCAGTAGAGTGTGGTGCTGAGGTGTCCATCCTTGGTGGAGATGCATGTGTCGAAAAATGAGACAGATAGTAGAGAGTAGTCCATGGTGAGTTTGATGGTGGGATGAAACTTGATATCACTGTGTAGTTTTATCAGTGACTCCTCGCCATAGGTCCAGAGGATGAAAATGTCATCAATGTACTTGGTGTATAATGTTGGTTAGAGATCCTGCGTAGAGAAGAAGTCTTGTTTGAATTTGTGCATGAAGATGTTGGCATATTGGGGTGCAAATTTAGTCCCCATGGCTGTTCCATGTGTCTGGATGAAGAACTGATTGTCAAAGGTGAAGACGTTGTGATCAAGGATAAAGTGGATGAGTTGTATGATGGTGTTTGGAGATTGGCAGTTGTTGGTGTTGAGTACTGAGGCTGTTGTCGTGATGCCATCATTGTGGGAGATGCTGGTGTAGAGTGCTGAAACGTCTATTGTGATGAGGAATGTTCCCGGTTTGATTGGTCTTTGGATGCTGAGTTTCTGTAAGAAATCTGTAGTGTCATGACAGAAGCTGGGGATCCCCTGTACAATGGGTTTCAAGATGCCTTCAACATAGCCAGAGAGATTCTTACACAGGGTCCCATTGACTGATATGAAGGGACATCCTGGTGTATTGGCGTTGTGTATCTTTGGAAGGCAGTAGAAGTCGCCTACGTGAGAAGTTGGTGGCATGAGGGCACGTAGGGAACTCTGAAGGACTGGATCTAAAGTCCTGATCAATGAGTTGAGTTCACAGGTGTGCTCTTTGGTCGGATCGGCCTGTAGTGTTCATGATTGTTCAGTTGTCAGTACATTTCCTTGCAGTAATCTCTTCCATTCTAAATGATCATGGCTCCTCCTTTATCTGCTGGTTTGATGATAATGTTGTGATTAGTTTTGAGAGCATGGATGGCGCTGCATTGTGAATGGGTGATGTTTTGCTCTACCTTGTGGGTATGGCTAATGAACCTGACATTTATATATTTCCTGACGACACAGACAACAGAACACAGGGGGCTAACACCTTCAACATCTTATCTGGCTGACACCAATTGTTACAGTTAACCTGAGAATGTACCTTTTTTAAAAAGTTTTGTGATTTACATATGAAAGAAGTGAAACTACCATGGTCATTCTAACAGATGAGAGATTTAATAAACAATCAAGGTATTTGTCAATGTATAATTTCAGTTACATCACACTGTAAACTTTTGCTGTAAATTCTGTGTTTTACAATTGTGTCCTCCACAACCACCTGATGAAGGAGCAGCGCTCCGAAGGCTAGTGCTTCCAATTAAACCTGTTGGACTATAACCTGGTGTTGTGTGATTTTTAACTTTGTACACCCCAGTCCAACATCAGCATCTCCAAATCATGAGAAATAACATATGATTCAAATACTCTGTGTTGTTTTTTAATGGAGAGCTTTTACAGGGAGTAGAATGGAATCATAAGTGAACTTGACTCTTCACTGATTTCCAAACTCTGTTTTCTCAAAGAAATCCAGTGGATAAGATGAGAAGTTTAATTCTTTTTCTGAGATGCAGGACTGCTGATGTCCACATCTACAGCCAATCAAGAGAAGGTATGTTAATTAAATCTGAAATCATCCAAACCTAACATTCTTCTTTTATTCAGTGCAAAATCAAGAGAAGTGATATAAAGGGGACAAAATCAAAATCCATTAACTTTGCCAGTACAAAAATAAAGCATAATAATTTTACTGGACAAATAAGAATTTATATAGGTTAGGAATCTGGCATCAGGAGTAAGCCACCTGGTCCCTTAAATCTGTTACAATGAGATCAAGCCCGACCATTAAAACAGAATGAAAATTGACAACTAGTGTATCTTTGTGTTTCCCACTACAGTAGGCACAGGGTTCCATTTGAACAACAACTGCTATTAGCTCATTGTTCATATAAGTATGGCCTTTCTCAATTTCATTCATTTGGAAGTTAATACAACAACTACTTATATTTCTATAGTGCCTTTAGCAAAAAAAAACCTCAAAGCTAAGCCACAAAAAGAGATGTTACTTCAGATGACCAAAGACTTGGTCAATAGTTAGTTTTTAGGAGGTGGGAAGTAGAAAGGCTAACAGAGGCCCATTCAGAGCTTAGGGTGCAGGATGCTGACTGTAGGACATCAATGTTGAAATTACTAAAATCAGAGTTGCTCAAGAGGCCAATATCAAAACATTAGTTAAAAGAGGTCCAATGTAGGTTCCTGTGCACAAGGAGAATGGATGAACAGGACATGATCTGAGTTAAAATATGGCAGTATAGTTTTGGATGACCTCAGTTTTACTGATGGCATAATGTTAGAGCACAGTCAGAAGCATATTGGAATAATCAAGTGCATGGAAATAAAGGTTTGTCCACAATAACTCAAATGCTGATTCTGTTAGCATTGTACTTCATTTTGGACACTCTTTCTTCCATATAGCAACATGATTGAATTGAGACAAGGTTACTGCAAACTCAGATTCACAGAATGGCAATTAAAGTCCTTTGCTCAGTTATTACTATTTCAATAGAATTAGTTTCAGTCCATGATCTCTCTTCACTGATCCACTTGCTCAAAGAAATAGTTTCTCCAACTTGTGCTTTCAAACTACCCATAGTTTTAAATACTGCTATTTAATATTCTTAAATCTTCGTTGCTCTCGAAAAATAATCTCAGCTTTTGCTAGATCACTGTATAACTGGCTGAATTCCCTCATGCCTGGTATAATCCAAGCAAAACTTCTTTGTACTCTCTACAGCACCTTGGGATTATTCCTAATTGTGCTGCCTAGAATTGTACATAATCCTCTACCTGGGGCTAAATCAGTTATTTGTTTCTTGTTTTCATATTCAATGTCTCTCTTAACAATGCTAAGTATCCTTTATGGATTCTTAACTGCTTTATCAATTTGTACCACCATCAACCTGCTTGTTACATTATCATATAAATCACTTAGTTTTATTAGACTTGATTTGCTTTAACATTTCTGTGTGGGCCACCTTTTAATCTTGTTTTAAAGTAATAATTAATTTTGTTTTTTTGACAGTGATTTCTTACAGATTTCCTCCAAATGATGTTAGAATAATTTGTCTGTTTATTACTGTCCCCTTTTTGAACAGGATGTAACATTTGCCCAGCACTACATCGAGCCCAAAAATGTTTGTAGTCAGAGTTTCTTTTAATTCAGTCCCAGCTTCCTTCAGCAACATGAAATGCATTGCAACAATACTAAAACAAAATAGTGTAGGTGCCTGAAATCTGAAATCAAAACAGAAAAGTCTGGAAATGCTCAGCAGATCAGGTAACATCTGTACTGAAAGAGTAAATAAAGTTTCATATCAATGATAACTAAATTTCTCATTCTATAGATGACACCTGACCAACTAGGACATATGAGGTCTGGATGTCTTGCCAATGTATTTATCTCTCTTCTTTTCAGTTTTACCTCATCCCATATCTTTACATCTCCCATATATCCTGCATAAATCCTAACTTCATCCTCTTCCTTTATGAAGAAAAAAATACATTTTCCCTTTAATACTTTAGTTCTCCTCTCCCCAAGATGATTTTTAAAAAGCTCTCGTGACCTCATTATTCCTGTAATTACTTTTTTTAACTGAATCTGTATTAGACGTTTAATGCAAGAATGATTTTTCTTCATCAGGTGATTGTCGCTCCGAAAGCTAGTGTGCTTCCAATTAAACTTGTTGGACTATAACCTGGCGTTGTGTGATTTTTAACTTTGTACACCCCAGTCCAACACCGGCATCTCCAAATCATGATTTTTCTGTTTCATTTGAATCTTGTTAAGGGGGAGGTTTTGTATGTAATTCACCTTGATCTGTGGAAAAAATATAACAGGCTGAGATATTTAGAAGACTCACGGGTGTTTATTTATACATGCACTCTTCCAGTGGTAAAAATGGATTTTCCCTGAGCTGTTCTGGGACATTTATTTTTAAACTAACTTTACATGGATATTACATTATTTCAACATATCAAACATCCATAATGAAAGTGATTCAATTCATCTAATTCCGGTCAAATTCCATCTTTGATGTTTGAGTCGTAAATTAACATTGGAGCAAGTGCACTAGAAGGAGAGGTGGTAAACAGATGACCAACTGCAATGCCTGAAATCATAATAGGAGACTTATTCTTAAGTATTGGAACATCTTATCTGTTTATTTCTCCAGATCATCAGGTATCACATCTGGCCGCCTTACTGATGTTATGTTATTACAATAGTAATGCTCCACAGCACAAAAGAAACTGCAGATTCAACCTCTTGATGTATTTGCTTCACTGACCATCCCAAAAGGCATAAAAGGAAAATTTATAGTAATCCTGATGCTATGAATTCAATGACAGAAAGATGGGACACAGAGGATTTCTCTGCTTCAAACTTCAGAAAGGGAGAATAGAGAATCCCTTCAAAATCTCACAGCAGATATACAATACTTGAATCACATTAGTCAAAGTTGATGCCTCAGGAAATGTTTCTGAACATTCAAAGTCTACAAACTCAAAGATTCCCTGGCTTGATAAGTCATGTAATTAGCTTGTGCCTTGATGGAATTTTCCCAGCTCAGAAGAGACAGCGTCAGGGGTTGGGGAAATACGAGATTTATTTTAATTTGTTCTTTCAAGGAACTTGAGCATTACAGCTGAGCCAGCTTTTATTGCCCATCCTAATTACATTTGAGAAGGTTTTCTTAAGCCACCTACTTGAACTGCAACAGTCTACATAACTTGCTGTCAGGCAGTTAAGGTTCACTCCACAAAACAAAATCATGGAGACAGTTAACCTTCACTGCTTATTGTTCAATGGCATTACCATTGTGAATCCCCCACTCTAAACATTCTGGAGATAACTATTTAGCACAAGCTGAACTGGACCAGTCATACTATTACAGTGACTACAATAGCAGGTTAGAGGCTGGGAATTCTGCAGAGAGCAACTGACTGTCTTCTATCTATAAGACACAAGTCAGAATGTGATACTCTGCACTTGGTTTGGAGGTTGCGGTTCTAATACTCGACAGGGCAAACCAGTCTATTTGCTTGACAACCCCATCCACCACCTTCAAGATTCACTATCTTCATCACTAATGCTCAGCGGCAGTAAGATGCCCTCTGCAAGATGAAGGGCAATAGCTTAACAACGGTCTTGTGATAGCACCTTACAAACTGGTGACCTCTACCATCTGCAAGGACAAGAGAAAGTTCTCCTCCGAGTCACATACAATGTGGGGCTATGAGATTGTTCCTCCAATGCCACAATCAAAATTCTGGAACTCCCTTCTGAGCATCATAGTGGCCATCTCCACACCACAAACACTGCAGTAGTTCAAGAAGACGGACACTACCCATTTTTCTGAGACATTAAGGGATGGGTAAAAAGGTATTGGCCCACACAGTCCACATTTGGTACATCTAACCTGCACAACAAAGTTTGGTGCCTCTTGCCACTTTAGCACGTCATTGACAGAAAATCATAGACTATTGGGCCCATTGCATTCTAGCTTTACAGTTAACTCCCATTTTTAATAAAATCTGGTAAAATGAATTGCCCATGCATTTTAGAATCAGTTTGATTTGCATTCTATTAAGTTCAGAAAAATAATTGGTCTACAGTATTGTTCAAAGAAGAGCAGTGAGTTTTACTGCTGCAACCCACCAAAATCATCAATTCAGATTAAATATCCAATGTATTTGTAGGGCCCAGCTGTTTGCAGTTTCATTTATGTACTTAATATGAATACCCTCATTAGAATATGATTATCTACATTAATTCATTGCTCATGAAGTGCTTTTTGCCGAAAGTCAATCTTTCTCTTTGAACTTGCAATTTTTTAACATTATTAAAATTTGGATTACTCTGCTCATCCAAGTTAATTCGCACACCACGTTGTATGTAATATCTATTCCATTGCATTGTAGAAATTGCTTTGAGATTTTATGAGTAGACTATTAGAGAGAAGTATTGAAAGTAAATGAGAAAATGATCTAATTTAGTTTTGCATATTGATAATTTAAATGGAAATTGAAACCATCTTGCATTTAAAATGATTGAAAACTATTTTTTAGATGATAAAATTAAGGAGTCTTAGTTTACTGAATGAGAATATCCACAGAACAATAATGCTAATCTTAGTCTATTTTCTTAATGTGTAAATATAAATTCAATAGCAACATAGGCATAGTATGAGCATGTATATATTTTATATATTGCACTGTTAACCATGAATCCACACTTTTTTTGAATGTAGAACTAATTTCCAAATTGCACTTACATTGTTCACAACAAATCTCATTTATGGATGAAAATGCCTATGATATTTCTGATTGGCATGAACGAATATATTTTCCTCTTTTAATAGAACAAACAATACAGTGTATAAACAAAAGACAACACAGATCAATAAATTTTCTTGAATGCTTTAATAAGATTGGTATGGCAGTTTACTTGACATGGTGCAGAAAATTAAAGACATTTCCTCACAACAGGAAGAACATACACCTGCTAGCTTTATACCTGAAACTTGCATTGGTCAAGGACAAAACCACAAAAGGTGGTCTTTTATGTCCAGTCCCAATTTGAGTTCAGTCCCGTTTGCCTGCTCTCTCAGGTTTACTGTGTCAGCCAGTGTGGATGCATGGTCACTTGGGCAGATGTGTTATCCCAGTCAGATGTCACCCCTAACATGGTAAGCCATTAACAAAAACAACCTGAACTGTAGATGATTGAAACTTGACATAAACTCCATCAAAGTGGAAAGGCTTCACCTCTGAACTGCAAGTATTTGTGTAAAGAAATGTCTTTATTATGTTGGCAGCAGTAATTGACCAAGGTTGTATTTAACAGAGCAGGGAGAAAGATGTCTACCCCATAACTTAGCTTCATATAAATTATTTTATTTCTGGTTTCAGGCTGACACAATTGCACCTGTTAACATAATTCCAATGATGTTAATGAGCATTTGTGACATGCTATAAACAGAGAAACTGGAACCCCCAACACCCACCACCTTTCATGAAGGGTTTTGAGACCTTAAGAGAAAAGTCTTTAACCTGCTGTCAGGAAATTGAATTTTTGTCTCTTGTCTCATTAAGCTCCCCATCCTGTTCTTTTTAAAGCTCCAGGTGTGCACAGAACATTGCACCCACGACCTTTCACTAATTTGGATTTAGATACTTAGATTACTTACAGTGTGGAACACACCCTTCGGCCCAACAAGTCCACACCGACCCTCCGAAGAGCAACCCACCCAGACCCATTCCCCTACATTTACCCCTTCACCTAACACTACGGGCAGTTTAGCATGGCCACTTTAGTATGCACATTTTTGGACTGTGGGAGGAAAACGGAGCACCCGGAGGAAACCCACACAGACACGGGGAGAATGTGCAAACACCACACAAACTGTTCCCTGAGGCAGGAATTGAACCCGGGTCTCTGGTGCTGTGAGGCAGCAGTGCTAACCACTGTGCCACCGTGCCACCTTTCTCAGAATTCTAAGCCTCTAAGCACACATCCAAGAATCAAATGATAAAGAAAAGTTTTCTCTGTTGGCTAGAAATCATTTATTTTAAAAAAATCAATTAGCTAAATGATTGCAACTCTGCCTTCTGAAATTCCCTCCTTTAATCTCTGGATCTCAACTTGCCTCTCCAGCTCTAAAAGCATCTTCAAAACCCACCTTAATTATTAAGTTGTAGTTTATCACCTAATATTGTTCTCTTTGGCTTTACATCTATTTTTGTAATTTTTCTTGATAGCATTTTTTGTCTATAGTAAAGGTACTGTATAGAATTAAGTTGTTTGTGTTAGAGAGCAATTCAGAAGATCCGGCCACATCTAGGGCTGTTGACTCATTGAAGTATAATTTAGGGCCTTAAGAACCTAATGGAAAGTTATACTCACAGATTGGATTGAAAAAAACTGAAGACATTGTCAATAATGTATACTTTAAAAACCAAACTTGTATCCACGAGATGGAAAATGTGGGTTGTACCATTTCCCAATGTTACAATAAGACCTCCTGTATGGTAGTTCCCACCCATGCTATTTTCCTGGTGGGGAGGTAGGGCAAGGCTGCTGCTAGGGAAGAGGTGATAACTCTGTGAGCAGGTGGATGTTAAGAAATGATTTGGAGATGCTGTTGTTGGACTGAGATGTACAAAGTTAAAAATCACACAACACCAGATTATAGTCTAACAGGTTTAATTGGAAGCATTTGCTTTTGGAGTGCTGCTCCTTCGTCAGCTGGTTGTGGAATATGCAATTGTAAGACACAGAATTTATAACAAACGTTTACAGCGTGATATAACTGAAATTATACTTTGAAAAATACCTTGATTGTTTGTTAAGTCTCTCATCTGTTAGAATGATCATGTTAGTTTCACTTCTTTCATATGTAAATCATAAAACTTCTTTTAAAAGTTACATTCTCAGGTTAACCATTGGTGGTGTCAGCCCAGATAATGTGTTGAAGGTGTTAGCCCCCTGTATTCCCTATCTGAGCCATAACGTTTAGACTGATTCTAATTTTAAAAATGAGTTGACAGGCTTACATGGACTCATGCAGTTTTTGAGCAAAGTACAATGTAACTCTGCAAGTACAAATTCACCGCACAACTATATATGTGTATGTGCGCATGTGGGTTTCTGTGTGTCTGTCTGTCTGGGGTGGGAGGTTGTGAGTGTCTGTGAGATAGAATGTATATGTATGTGTGTGAGAATGTAAAGGGGTCCAGGTCGGTGAGAGGATGCATGTGTGAGTGTGGGAGTGTGTGTGTCTGTAGGAGTGTGTGTGTGTCTGGGGTGGGTGGTTGTGAGTGTCTGTGAGAGAGAGTGTATATGTGTGTGCATGAGTGTCAAGGGGTCTATGTCTGTGAGAGGATGCATGTGTGAGTGTGTATGAGTGTGTGTGTGTGCGTGTGTATAGTGCAATGGTGGTCACCTGTAGTGTGACATTAACCCAAGGTCCAGGTTAAGGTCCTCCCTATGAGTACCAAACTTAGCTATCAGCCTCTGCTCGGTCACTTTTCGCTGCTGCCTGTCCCGAAGTCCACCTTGGAGGATGGTCGCCCGAAGGTCTGAGGTTGAATGTCCTGGACCGCTGAAGTGTCCTCCAACTGATCGGGAACCCTCCTGTCTGTTGATTGTTGTGCTGTGCCCATTCACACATTGCCGTAGCCTCTGCTTGATTTCACCAATGTACCATGGAGCAAATATCTTCAACACTTTGTCTAGACTGACACCAATTGTTCAATTTAACCTGAGAATGTAACCTTTAAAAAATGATTTGTGATTTACATATGAAAGAAGTGAAATTAACGCGATCATTCTAACAGATGAGAGACTTAACAAACAAACAATCAAGGTATTTTTCAATGGATAATTTCAGTTACATCACACTGTAAACTTTTGCTATAAATTCTGTGTCTTACAATTGCGTACTCCACAACCACCTGACGAAGGAGCAGCGCTCCAAAAGCAAGTGCTTTCAATTAAACCTGTTGGACTATAACCTGGTGTTGTGTGATTTTTAGTGTGTGCAGCAACAACCACATGTCGCAGTTGCTGGATTCCTTGCTGGAATTGCAACTGTACACCGTTTCAAGCTTCCACTCATTTCATAAAGATGGGTTTGCCTTGTGAGGAGACATGGTTCATGGAATTTCAGTTATAAACTATGAGAGAATTAAGTTTGAAGTCAAGATACTTTTAACAGTTAAATTCAAAAGGAATTGACAACTTTCCATGTCATAACGTAATGGTATATGGCTAGTTTAGTGATCAGTCTAGAGCAGCTCCAAGGTCAGAATTAATTGAAGAAAGAGTCAGAAAGAGACTGCATGCTGTACAGGGCTGCTGCTGTACTGCTAATGAATACTTGAGTTCATGAGAGCTCAGGCAACTCTTAGTACACTTGAATATTACTCGGCCCTGTGATTTTTGGCCTAAAAAATTGTTCATGTATCTCAAGTAAAAATCAACTTTAGTTTTTAAGCATCAAACCCCAAAACTTCTGCTGAACCTTTTAAAAAATATCAACAGATGACCTCTGCTCATGCAAATTCAAAGACACATATTTATTTCAGGAGAGTTTGTGCATTCTGTTGTGTAGTCAAATCTCATTATGAATATTTGGCTGAGCACCAACACTCACAAATGAATTGGGTTCATTCAGAGTTGTTTGCACAGCCATGAGTGGGACTATATATTTTGTTTGATCGCCAGTACTTTATGTATATAATAAAATTTAAGTATTTTTAAATTTTGGTTTTGAAGTCAGTTTATTTTATTGACTATTCAATAAAAGATTTTCTCAGTGTCATTTTAGAGTTTGCAACATCTTCCCATATAAGATATTAGGTAAGTAGATATGAACAACGCTTGAGATTTATAGAATCATTATAGAAAAAAGCATGAGAGATATGAGATTATATGAAGAGGGTACTGAGGAATGGATTAGCCATGAGCGTATTGTGGGGTCATTCAGGGTATGGAGGAGATATAAGGGAGCATGTGATATATAGAAAGGGCATCTGGCGTATGAGGAGGCCTAACACTCATTCAGAACTTGGCTAGTGTCCCAGGAAAGGGAGCTAGATTTTCAATGTATAATTTCAGTTACATCACACTGTAAACTTTTGCTATAAATTCTGTGTCTTACAATTGCGTACTCCACAACCACCTGACGAAGGAGCAGCGCTCCAAAAGCAAGTGCTTTCAATTAAACCTGTTGGACTATAACTTGGTGTTGTGTGATTTTTAATGATGTTAAGAAAGGCTGCTTAAAAATCTAGCTCCCTTTCCTGGGACACTAGCCAAGTTCTGAATGAGTGTTAGGAACTCTATCCTTCACTTTTCACCTCCTCATACGCCAGATGCCCTCTCTATATATCACATGCTCCCTTATATCTCCTCCATATCCTGAATGCCGCCACAATACGCTCATGCCTAATCCATTCCTCAGTACCCTCTTCATATAATCTCATATCTCTCATGCTTTTTTCTATAATGATTCTATAAATCTCAAGCGTTGTTCATATCCACTTACCTAATATCTTATATGGGAAGATGTTGCAAACTCTAAAATGACACTGAGAAAATCTTTTATTGAATAGTCAATAAAATAAACTGACTTCAAAACCAAAATTTAAAAATACTTAAATTTTATTATATACATAAAGTACTGGCAATCAAACAAAATATATAGTCCCACTCACGGCTGTGCAAACAACTCTGAATGAACCCAATTCATTTGTGAGTGTTGGTGCTCAGCCAAATATTCATAATGAGATTTGACTACACAACAGAATGCACAAACTCTCCTGAAATAAATATGTGTCTTTGAATTTGCATGAGCAGAGGTCATCTGTTGATATTTTTTAAAAGGTTCAGCAGAAGTTTTGGGGTTTGATGCTTAAAAACTAAGGTTGATTTTTACTTGAGGTACATGAACAATTTTTTAGGCCAAAAATCACAGGGCCGAGTAATATTCAAGTGTACTAAGAGTTGCCTGAGCTCTCACAGAACTCAAGTAGTTCATTAGCAGTACAGCAGCAGCCCTGTACAGCATGCAGTCTCTTTCTGACTCTTTCTTCAATTAATTCTGACCTTGGAGATTCTCTAGACTGATCACTAAACTAGCCATATACCATTACGTTATGACATGGAAAGTTGTCAATTCCTTTTGAACTTAACTGTTAAAAGTAACTTGACTTCAAACTTAATTCTCTCATAGTTTATAACTGAAATTCCATGAACCATGTCTCCTCACAAGGCAAACCCATCTTTATGAAATGAGTGGAAGCTTGAAACGGTGTACAGCTGCAATTCCAGCAAGGAATCCAGCAACTGCGACATGTGGTTGTTGCTGCACACACTTCCATAACAGTGCCACAAAAATTCCACATGGAATGCTGGTTGGAATTTCAAAATGGGTGTCACCCACCATTTTTAAATCCCTTCCAGCTTCACCACAACATGTATGGCAGCATGAAAATCTGGCCCTAAGTCTCAGAATGTAATTTCTTAGTCAAGTAGAAGGATGGTAAGAGTTGGGAGACAGTGTGTGGCATTTAATGCTTGAAGCCATAACCTAATAATGGAAGGCAGTTAGAGGAAGAAAACTATGGCCAAATGTTAAAGAAGAATAATTGTCATGGTGGATTTCAATCACCCTGATAGAACTGGAAAGAAAATGTAAAGAGCAATGTCTGTACAACTCTTTTCTAACTCAATATGGAAAAGGCTAGAGTAGGCATAAGAAGTAAAACTACCAGAACATCTTGACAATAATTAGCATAATATGTTTCAAAATGACGAAAAGAGAACACAGATATGATGAAAATCAAGTCAATAGATGCAAGGAAAACTGATCCTGATAGCTAAGAAATACTGGCAAAATTAATGTAGATTAAAAACAGGAAATATTTCAAATAAAGTTAAGAAAAATGTAAGAAAATATATTTTACTTAAAAGGAAAGACAGACTAAATATTGATGAAAGTAGACATAAGGAAACATTTGAGAGTTAGGAAAGCAGCATACATTAATTGCTTTGCTAGCAAAGCAGTGCATGTCAAAAGGCTAGAAGGGTCATGTAGATGAGTTGAGTGGAACCTTGGGGAAGTGTAATGCCAGTACAGTTTATGGGATGGGTTACGAATAGGGGGATGTAGATGCATGGGGGCTTACCAACATGAGTAGGCTGTAGCTGGAAGCCTCTGGAAGAGGACCCCTCAATGTCATCTTCCATGCAAGTAACCCTTCAAAAAATTCAATCCAACTCAGACTTGTCCATAAAATGTTAGATTCAGCCCTCTAATACTATATCGTTATGGAACATAAAACAAAAAAAAACATTTTATAGGTGTATCAATCAAATAGAGAGGGCTGTGATTTGAACAGGACCATTCAGGGATAGACAGGACGATTTTACAGGTAGAGTTAGAGAAATTGCTAAAATATTGAATAATTCCTTCATTATGGTATTAACAGAGATAGATCACATAAACATGACATTGAGATGAGTGGTGAGGTAACTGTATTTAAATTTTAAAAAATGTGTCCAACAGGTGAAATAACTTTGAGGATAAAGCACTGAGGCGAGGCTAAATTGATGCATGCTTTGTCAAAGAAGGTATTTTAGCAAAGGTATTGACGTTAAGACCAGTGGATAACTAATGAGATTCCAATGTTTAACAAGAGATAGAACATGTCCATAAATGGATTTCAAAAGGAAAAATCCAGCTTCACCATTATATTGAATTTATTAAGGAGGTAACTTGGAGTTAATTAACTGGATTAATTAACTGAGATTTCAAAGGTATTACTGAATATTTGATAAGATGCCACATGGTAATTTAATGAATCAGTCAAGGTAGGGGACAAGTGACAGAATGGATTACTAACTGGTTTGGGGACAGAAAATGTAGAGTGGGAGTATAGGGTTATTGTTCAAAGTGGCAAAACGTGTGAAATGTTGTTCCACAGAATCAGTGCTGGGACAATTGTTGGTCATAATTTGCATTAATGATTTTAGAATCAAAATGCACAATGTCAAAATTTGCAAATTAACCAAATTACAGGGGATAGCCAGTACTTATAATTGCAACAAATTACAGGATGACTTTAATAAACAAGCAGAATAGAAAAATAATTGGCAATTGAAATTTAACACTGATAAATGTGAGTTAGAGCTTTTTGCTATCAAGATTAGGGAGGCCATTTATTACTTGGAAGGTAAATGTCATGGTGGCTTGGAGGAACAAAGCAATTTCAAAGTATAAACACAACAATCACTAAAAGTTGTGCACAGGTTAGCAAGGCAACTAACAAAAAGAAAACCAAGCATAAGATTTTATTTCTTGAGGGATAGAATTGGCCAGTAGGAAGATTGTGCTCTATCTAATCAAATCATGATTAGAACATGCAGAGAACTGCATGCAATTTTGGTTGTTATAAAGTAATGTGGAGTATATAGAATATATTTACAAGGATTTTAGTACTGGTCATGTAATATAACGTGTGATTTCCATATCTTTCCATGTCATTTATTTTGGATTTTGAACTACTGGCATGAGGGCTTACTATGTGTTTGAAGAGGTTTAATGATTACCTTGCACCCATTTCTGTAGCTTTGGCGGCTTTAAAAAAAAAACAAGAATGGAAGAGATAGTTCTTGAAGGCTAATGAAAATGAGCAAAGAGACAACAGTGTGATATATTGAACTTCACTTAGAAGCTTCTAAAGATAATTTTTGTTAGCTATGGGGAAATACCCATAGCTTGAAAACATCTTTTATTTTGAAATTGAATGGAAGCTATATGAAGCTGAGAAAATCTAAAGTTAATTGTCTCAAAATTTAAAAAAAACAGCTATCAGATTCTCAAGACAAGGAATTGAAGCCACATTAAATTAAACCCTATAGATGTGAAAAGAAAAGAAATTTCTCAGGAGTGAGTACTGAAAAGGAGTAATGTTATGACTAATGGGATTGCATTTTGCCATGAGTTTAAAAATCTTTACACTTCTATTATACATCAATAATTTGGTTCAATTTAGTTTCATTCCTTTTGTGTAATAAACTTGTTTGATAAAACTAAAACAAAACATTAGCATTGCACATTTCTAGTTCAGTGAAAGACTATCTCATTAAAACAAATAAAATATGATCAATCAAGCAAGATTTCCAAATTAGCTGGGGTCATAACATACTTTGTCAAAACTTTTCATCTTGTATACATCAGAACAAACTGCAATAAATACCAATCTAAAGAGAGAAAAAAATAGTCTGTGTGAGAGATAATGTTATTGGTTGGCAAGTAAGTATGATTCATAGAAGAGTTGCCATGAACAATGTGTCCATGCAGCCCACACTTACAGATGTATAACGTATTGTCCAACATTCAATGTAATTCAGTGATTGGGCAACATTTACTAAATAATGCAAAGTATTACATTGACTTCCAATTTAGGATGTCTATTAGCTACACAGTACAACACAATAGAACATGCATATATTAATACAAAATACTACCCTGTTCTGTGAAGACAGAAAGAACATGCACACACAAAAGAGGTAACTGGCATTTTCTAGTACATTTCACAGTTCCATGCCTTGACCAAACAGAGTCAATGTGTCTGCGTTAAAATCGAAGGATAGATTGGTAGCTAACTGTCAATCATCATTCGTTGGTGCTGTCTCAGTGGGAGTGCCTCTCCCAATGAGAATTCACTTGCTAACCGTTCAATACCCTCTTCTCAAAGTATGAATGTTGTTTTCCATTTATACTGGCATTTCTTGCAAATTGCTCTGATGAGTGCAAGCCAAAACAAAACTTCAATGAAATGTGTTATTTTCTCAGCAATGCTGGTTCTGTACGACCAAATGAAACTAGAAATGCTAAGTAAACATGAGAAAAGGATTTCAGGTTGGGTACATTTTCTCTTGATAAAATAAAGGCTGATTGGTGATCTAATACATTTCTTTAAAATGATGAAAAAACATGTTATGAGTTGATGGCTGGTAACTGGAATGAATAATATTGAAAAATGTAAAGGGAAGCTAGATAAAACTTTGAAGAGAAGGATTATGATGGTAGCTTTATGTAAGAAAAGATTAGATAAAGCTTGAGTGAAGCATAAACATTGACATGAACTAGTTGGGCTGAGTGACCAGTTTCTATTTTGTTCATTGTACTGGCCTTAGACTCTATGGAGTATGCAAAACTTATTCAGTGTACAATTTTGCTAAAATATTCACTGATTTGCAAAACCAATGTTTTTCTACACAAATATATAATAGCTCATATTTTAAGAATGCCACATTCTACTATTGTAGAATCCCTAGACTGTTTACAAATCATATCACAATGATATTCAGGCTGTCTCTCAAAATTGACATTCATGAATGATACTCAAACATTTTTGATTCCATCTATCTGAGTCATTCCATATTTTTCTCTCGCATTTATAATTGTAGCTTCTGAATAATTTACCTTTAGATGACAGTTGCATACAATTATTTTCAAATATTTTGGCACACAATTTATGGAAGAATGGCACGGTGGCTCAGTGGTTAGCATTGCTATCTCACAGTGCCAGGGACCTGGGTTTGATTTCACACTTCGGTGACCGTCTGTGTGGAGTTTGCACATTATTTCAGTGTCTGTGTGGGTTTCCTCTCGGTGCACTGGTTTCCTCTCACAGTCCAAAGTGGTTAAGTGACTTGGCCATGCTAAATTGCTCGAGGGATGAGTGGATTAGCCATGAAAAATGCAGGGTTAGGGGATTGGGTAGACGGTGGGGTGTTCTAGATGGGATGCTCTTTGGAGGGTCAGTGTGGATTTGATGGGCCAAAAGGCCTGCTTCCACACAGTAGTGTTTTTATGAATATTAAATAAGACAAATAGCAAAGAGAAAATGAACTTATCCTTCTCGTTTTCTTGTTATGTCAATGTGTCCAGTTTCACATTCTGTTTTTGTTTGTACTAAGACCATAAGATAAGGCACTAAGATGCAGGAACAGAAGTAGGCCATGCAGCACATCGGGTCTGCTCCACCATTCGATGAGATGGTGGCTGATCTGATAATCTTCAACTCCACTTTCCTGCCTTTTCCCCATAACCCTTGATTCTCTTGCTAATCAGAAATTTGTCAACTTAATTTTGAATCAATCACTACAGCTCTCTGGGACAAAGAATCACACAGATTCACTGTGCATGCAAATAAGAAATTCCTTCTCATCGTTGTCTTAAATGGGTGACTGCTTACGGTGAAAATATGCCTTCTGGTCCAAGATAGTCTCTACGCAAACACCCTGTCAGTTCTTATACATTTCAACAAGGTCGTCTTTTACTCTTCCAATCTCTTATAAATGCAGATGCAACCCATTCAATCTCTCATTATAATACCCAGGATCAACTAATGAACTTCTTTGGACAGTCTCCAATGCTAGTCTATCGCTCCTTGGATAAAGGGATCAACCAGGTATGGTCGAAGTGGTGTATTGTATAGCTTTAGGAAGATATTCCCTTTCATAAACAATCCCCTTTGAAATAAAAAGCCAACATTTCATTTGCCTTCACTATTACCTACTAAATTTGTATCCAAGAGTTTTGTGATTCTTGCTCGAACACTCCCAAATCCCTTTGTGCTGTTGCTTTCTGAATTCACATAATATTCACCTCCTCTATGCCAAAATGCATAATACCACATTTTCCCATATTATATTGCATCTACCCAGTTTTTGCTCATTTGCTTAACATGTCTATATCCTTCTTGAGACTCTCATCCTCACAACTTGCCTTCGCATTAATTTTAGAATCATGTGCAAGCTTGGCTGTAGCATGTTCACTTTGCTAATCCCAGCTGTTGTACATAATGTAAATAATTGTGGCCCTAGCTCTGACCCCTGTGGCAATCAACTAGTTGAGGTTGCCAACCTCAAAATATACCGCGTTATCCCGACTCTCTGTCATCTATTAGTTAGCTAATTCTTTATCCATGCTAATGTAATATATCCAAAGCCATGGGTTTTTATCTTATTAAATTGCCTAATGAATGCTCCCTTATCAAAAGCCTTCGATAAGTCCAAACATATTAAATCCATTGCTTCCATTTTATTCTGCTTATTACCTCCTCAAAGAAGACAGATAAATTTGTGAGGCGTGATTCCCTCTTCATGAAGCCATGCCGTCTCTGATTGATCATATTATGTGTTTCTAAATGCTCTGCTATTTAATCCTTTATAATAGTCTCTAACATTTATCCATTAACAGATGTTAAGCTAACTGGCCCATGGTTATCTTTCTTTGTCTCCTTCCCTTTTTAATTATAGTGTCACATCAGCAATTTTCCAAACCTTTGGGGCTTTTCCAGAATCTAAGAATTCCTGGAAGATTACATGATCTATTATCCCTGTACTGTTCATGATTTGGAGATGCCGGTGTTGGACTGGAGTGTACAAAGTTAAAAATCACACAACACCAGGTTATAGTCCAACAGGTTTAATTGGAAGCACTAGTGATAGTGGAGGACACAATTCTAAGACACAGAATTTATAGCAAAAATTTACAGTGTGATGTAACTGAAATTATACATTGAAAAATACCTTGATTGTCTGTTGAGTCTTTCATCTGTTTGAATACTGCGATAGTTTCACTTCTTTCATGTGTAAATCACAAAATCTTTTTTCAAAAAAAGTTGCGTTCTCAGGTTAGCTGTAACAATGGGTGTTAGCTAGACAATATGTTGGAGGTAAAAACAATGACTGCAGATGCTGGAAACCAGATTCTGGATTAGTGGTGCTGGAAGAGCACAGCAGTTCAGGCAGCATCCGAGGAGCAGTAAAATCGACGTTTCGGGCAAAAGCCCTTCAACAGGAATACAGGCAGAGAGCCTGAAGCGTGGAGAGATAAGTGAGAGGAGGGTGGGAGTAGGGAGAAAGTAGTATAGAGTACAATAGGTGAGTGGGGGAGGGGATGAAGGTGATAGGTCTGTGGGGGGTAGGGTGGAGTAGATAGGTGGAAACGAAGATAGGCAACCCGCCGCTCCCTCACCACCAGACGCCTGGAGGAAGAACACCTCATCTTCCACCTCAGAACACTTCAATCCCAGGGCATCAATGTGGACTTCAACAATTTCCTCATTTCCCCTTCCCCCACCTCACCCCAGTTCCGAACTTCCAGCTCAGCACCGTCCCCGTGACTTGTCCTACCTGCCTATCTTCGTTTTGTAATCATTTTCTCATTTAACAATTGTTAATAGTCATCTACTGCCATGCTGATACTTAAGCCCTTCTGTCTTCACATTGGAAAGCTGTAATACAATTTTCTTTCTATTTTCTTGTGGAGCCCATACCAGAAATGGCTGAAAACATTCTAAACAAGAGAGACAAACCAAAATTTTCACACGATGGTTATCTATATGTGTTTGATAAATGTAGCAAAAGCGACCCATCTTTAAAGTTTTGGAGATGTGAGTGAAGACAGAAGGGCTTAAGTATCATCAAGGCAGTAGATGACTATTAACAATTGTTAAATGAGAAAATGATTACAAAACGAGATTTGAATCTACAGCGGGTCATTACAGCTTTGACTATCAACTCTTGCTCGTTGAGAAAATTACATCGGGTCGTTAGTCATCCTCTCTTCTTTAACCAAACAAGACTTTTTAAAATTCTGAATTGGCGCCAAAACGGCTCAGCGCCAAAATTCTGAGTGCCAAAACAGTTTAGAGCCAAAATGGCAGGGCCAAATGATTGGCACCAAAAGGGCGGTGCCAAATAGTCCCATTCCACAACCGACAGGGTACTCTTCGTTGTCCAGTACTTCCCAGGAGCTGAAAAACTATGCCATGTTCTTCGTGACCTGAAACACATTGTCAATGAGGATGAGCACCTCGCCAAGACCTTCCCCACACCTCCACTGCTTGCCTTTAAACAATGGCCAAACTCAAACAGATCATTGTTCGTAGCAAGCTGCCCGGCTCTCAGGACAACTCCATACAACCCTGTCACAGTAGGCACTGCAAGACAGTGTCGACATGGATACCACCATTACACATGGGGACATCTCCCATCATGTACATGGTAGTTACTCGTGACTCAGCCAACGCTGTCTATCTTATACATTGCCCTGAGGCATGGTATATTGGAGAAACCGAGCAAAGGCTACGGCAAAGGATGAATGGGCACCACACAACAATCAACAGACAGGAGTGTTCCCTTCCAGTTGGGGAACACTTCAGCGGTCTGGGACATTCGACCTCGGACCTTCGGGTGACCATTCTCCAAGGCGGACTTCAGGACAGACAGCAGCGAAAAGTGGTCGAGCAGAGGCTGATAGCTAAGTTTGGTACCCATAGGGAGGGCCTCAACTGGAAGCTTGGGTTCATGTCACTTTACAGGTGACCACTATTGCACTATACACACACACAGACACTCCTACACACACACACATAAACATGGACACACATATACATAGACACTCACACACACCCTTACAGACACACACACTCCCACAGGCATCTTCTCAGAGACTTAGACCACTCTACACTCATGCACACACGGATACACTCTCTCACACAGACACTCACAACCCTCCCACCCCAGACATGCACACACACTCCCACACTCACACATGCACCCCCTCACAGACTTAAGACACTCTACACTCACTACACACACATATACACTCTCTCTCACACTCATAATCCCCAACACAGACAGACAAAGACCCACGAAAAAAGAATTTGTGGGGTGAATTTGTACGTGCAGAGTTACATTGTACTTTGCTCAAAAATTGCATGAATTCATGTAAAACTCTGTTATCTCACTTTTTAGATTAGAATCAATCTAACCACCATGGCATAGACAGAGAACACAGGGAGCTAAAACCTCCAACACATTGTCTAGCTAACACCCATTGTTACAGCTAACCTAAGAGTACAACTTTTTAAAAAAAGGTTTTGTGATTTACACATGAAAGTGAAACTATCATGGTATTCAAACAAATGAAAGACTCAACAGACAATCAAGGTATTTTTCAATGTATAATTTCAGTTACATCACACTGTAAACTTTTGCTATAAATTCTGTGCCTTAGAATTGTGTCCTCCACTATCATCTGATGAAAGAGCAGCGCTCCGAAAGCTAGTGTGCTTCCAATTAAACCTGTTGGACTATAACCTGGTGTTGTGTGATTTTTAACTCTGTACTGTTGTTGTTATTATCTTTGTCTCTCAGTAACAAGCACATAAAAACACAAGAGTATAAATCCCCAAATTTTCCAGTTTCACTTCTCAACATCCTTTTTTTACTTGGTTAAAACACTTATATCTTGAGCACTGTATGTATACATCCTTACAAGAAAACTATAGATCACTTGCTTTTCTGAATAATGTTGTTTTCGTTAAAATTGTTAAAAATTTTTTGTAACCTTGACTTCAAATAACATAACAGTCAATTACATTTTGCATAAATACCCCTTACAAAAGCTCATTTGCCTCTGATATTCTCCAGAGTGCAAATGTCAATCTGATTAAATATCTCAATAAACTAGTGAAGGTCAATCTTATCTTAGCTGCTAATACTATTGCTGAATCATGAACAAAAGAAAGGATATGTATATTTCATTAAATAAAATAACTACCACAATTTATTTACATCAATGCATGATTTAATCATGCTTCAATTGATCATGCAAAATTGATTGAACCTTTCAGAATGGTGATGAGATATTGGGCAGAATTGAATGGAATGTTTGGGACAGATTTTGCTTTCCGAAGCAAATGAACAGATCCAACCACTTATTGCACATATTTGCAAACTTTCTATAGGGTTCTGAATAGGAACTCGCTGTATTTGTAAGCAACTATATCTTCCTTAAAACTCACTAACTAAAATGTGTGCCAGTTGGAGTAGAAATTCAGAAACCAGATGAAGAGTGGGTGGGAATGAATGGTGAATTTAAGAGAGAGAAATAAAAGACATGAATGGATATACAAATGTATAATTTTAAAAATTGAGACGGGTAATTAGATTCAGAAGAAAATAGAGTCCACATTTAACATAGAACATAGAAAAGTACAGCACAGAACAGGCCGTTCGGCCCAGGATGTTGTGCCGAGGATTAATCCTAATGTAAAATAAAATAACCTAACCTACATACCCCTCAATTCACTGCTATCCATGGGCATAGGATTAATCCTAATGTAAAATAAAATAATCTAACCTACACACCCCTCAATTCACTGCTATCCATGGGCATATCCAGCAGTCGCTTAAATGTCCCTAATGACTCCGCTTCCACCACCACCGCTGGCAACGCATTCCATGCATTCACAACTCTGCGTAAAGAACCCACCTCTGACGTCTCCTCTATACCTTTCTCCTAATATCTTAAAACAATGACCTCTCGTGCCAGTCAATCCTGCCCTGGGGAAAAAATCTCTGTCTATTGACTCTATCCATGCCTCTCATTATCTTGTACACCTCAATCAGGTCACCTCTTTTCCACCTTCTCTCCAGAGAGAAAAGCCCGAGCTTAGTCAACCTCTCTTCATAAGACCTCCATTCCAGGCAGCATCCTGGTAAACCTTCTTTGCACTCTCTCCAAAGCCTCTTATCTTTCCTATAGTAGGGTGACTAGAACTGGACACAATATTCCAAGTGTGGTCTCACCAGGCACTTGTAGAGCTGTAGCAAAACCTCACTGCTCTTAAACTCGATCCCCCTGTTAATGAAAACCAAAACACCAAATGCTTTCTTAACAACCCTATCCACTTGGGTAGCAACTTTGAGGGATCTGTGTACTTGAACCCCAAGATCCCTCTGTTCCTCTGCACTGCAAGAATCCTGTCTTTAATCCTATATTCAGCATTCAAGTTTGACCTTCCATCACTTCGCATTTATCCAGGTTGAACTCCATCTGCCATTTCTCAGCCCAACTCTGCATCCTATCTATGACACACTGCAGCCTGCAGTAAACCTCAATACTATCAATGGCACCTCTAACCTTTGTGTCATCTCAAATTTACTCAGCCACCCCTCAACTTCCTCATCTGAGTCATTTATAAAAACTACAAAGAGCAGAGGCCCAAGAACAGAGCCCTGCAGGACGCTGCTCAGCGCTGACCTCCAGGCAGAATACTTTCCATCTACAACCACTCCCTGCCTTCTGTCAGCCAACCAATTCTGAATCCAGATAGCCAAACCTTCTTGTATCCGATACCTCCTGACTTTATGAATGAAGTTAATTTGTAGAAGTTAACTTTCAAGAGCTTGTTTGCCGATTACTATGGATGTGTGATTTGATAAGGCAGTTATGTTTCTAAATGTGTACCTTTATTAAAAGTAAAACACAATTTACTGGAATTGGAGATACTGATTATACTAAACTCTGCCCTGATATGATTTTCATGGGATAGCAGCCCAGGTCAAAATGCGTAGAAACTCAGTTATTGCAAAATTCATATTTCTCTATGGAGATTATGGCATTGTAATTACTACTTTTTGCATTGTTAAAAATTACATCCACTGACATGGTAAAGCCCTACATTATTCAGGGGAAAGTAACAGGTATATGTCACAAACACATATGGAAACTGCATTGTAGATGCTTACTCAGACGATATTAGAGATGAAGGACTTCAGTTATGAGAAGCATTTCATAAAGTTAGGACTGTTGTCCTTGGAACAGAAAAGTTTAAGAATTGATCAAACAAAGATTTTTCAAGACTGGAGATTTTGATAGAATAGCAACATAGGAACAGGAATAGGTCATTCAACCCATCAAGCCACCTCTGCTATTTAATGTAATCACAAATTATATACTAAAAGGCATTTACCCATCCATCCCCATAACCATTTCCAGCATTGATTATCAAACTTTTATTAACCTTAACTCTAAATACTCACAAAGACTGGACTATCATAACCCTCTGTAATAGAGAATACCTTTGAGGTAAAAACAAATTCCTGTCACCCTGGTCATAAATGCCATACCCCTTATTTTTAAATTGAGTTTCCTGGTTCCAGCCTTCATACCCAGGGTGAACAACTTATCTGCATTTACCCTGTTATCCCTGTAAATATAAACACAAGGTCAGAATTGTCTAGGTGCTTGCCTGAGTGTGATGCTTTGTTCAAGGGCAATGACAAGCGATGGGTCTCCAATGGGCACTGGGCATTTACAAAAGGGCATTTAGATGGAATGTAGCTATGAACAGGTAAACTGTGTGGCCTTCTAGATAAAAAGCAAGTGGGTGAGAGAATGTGGCTGTACATGTGAGGGAATGTCAGCTATGCCATTTCTGTGCCGTAAGCAGCATGGCTCTGTGGCTGCAATACCAGTATCATGGTTAGCAAGGAGCAATGCCAGATTACCAATGCCTATCTGGGTCACCTTTTACTGATGGTGATGGCAGAAAAAATGCCATTCTTTTGGTGCATATCCAGTGGGTGACATATTGTTCCAGCAATGGTGAATGGTAAGATGTTCCAGAATTGAATAAGAGTAACATAGGGGGAGTATAGGCAGTGAATGAAGCACATTTGGTAAGATACAGGGAGACATACTGCTAGGTCTCACGGCAAAAAAAACTTCAAATAACACACAGCCAAAAGAAATGTAAGATGCAGCACATTGTGTCTGTCTTCAAAATACTAAGAACAGGCTGCTCAGCTAATCTGTCCAATTTCTGTAAAGAAAATCTTTGTGTTGATTTCAGAGTGGAACCTAATTGTTCTTTTGAAAGAGTGACTGAAGAAATAGCTATGTCTTGAGCAAGTAAGGTCAGCAAAACTTGAGAGACACTTGTTTGTGATTAATGATATGACCATATATGCAAGAATGTTTGGAACATCCTAAACTTTATTGTTTTTCCCTCAAGAATAATCCATTAGCCAAAGTGTTTATATTCAGAAAGTCAATCCCTGTACAGGACATTGGTTAGAAGACCACATTTGGAATGCTGCATTCAATTATGATCTCTCTGCTATAGGAAAGATGTTGTTAAACTTGAAAGGGTGCAGAAAAGATTTGTGAGAATGTTGCTGGCGTTGGAGGTTTTGAGCTATACAGAGAGCCTGAAAAGGCTGGGGCTGTTTTCCCTGGAGCATTGGAGGCTGAGGGGTGACCTTATAGAAGTGTATAAAATCATGAGGGGCATGGAAGTGTGAATAGCCAAGTTCTTTTTCACAGGTATAGGAGTCTACAACTAGAGAGCATAGGTTTAGGGTGAGAGGGGAATGCTACAAAAAAGGACCTAAAGGGCAACTTTTCACACAGAGGGTGGTGTGTGTATGGAATGAGCTGCCAGAGAACATGGAGGTGGATACATTTACAATATTTTAAAGGCATCTGGTCAGGTGCATGAATAGGAAGAGTTGAGAGAGATGTGGGCCAAATGCTAGAAAATGGGACTAGGTTAATTTAGGGTACCTGGTTAGCATGGACAAGTCAGGCCAAAGGGACTGTTTCTCTTTGACTCTACAGAGGAATCTATTTCTTTCTTCTTTTCCTGAAGAGTGAGAAAGAGAGTGTGTATACGTGTGTGTGTGTGCACGTATTTGTGTAAGTGTTTGAGGATATTTATACTTTTATATTACTGACTCTCTGAGCTAACCAACTATAACATCTTTATTGAACGTATTTGGTTTTCACAATAAACCTATAAATTTGTTTATAAAGAAACCTGGCTGATAGACCTTGCAGATTTAGAGAGAAGATATATAATTAGCCACCTTTGTAACTGGAAAAAAAAAGTGTGTTTGCAATTTTACATTGTGACTTGTGGAGTTGGAGGACTAGAGCTACATCAGCCTGAGTCAAAACTTTACAGTTGGGTCTCATAGCAGGAGATCCAGCAAGGACATTATTTGCTTAGAAATGGAGTGCTATTTATTTGAAAAGAATGAAAGAAAATACGGAATTCTTTTGTATTATTGTATCAAAATGGTTTCAGCCATTGCTCACACTTTTCCTGAGATGAAAATGTTATTGTTGAATAATTGACAAAGAAGTTTTTGTTTATTCAAGATATGGATATCACTGAATAGTGCATTTAAGAAAAAATGGCAAAATTAGGCAGGACCAACATGGATTTATGAAGGGGAAGCCACATTTGAGTTCTTGGAGGATGATTCTTTCATCAATACTACAAGTCAGTCGATGTGGTATTTTTGTATTTTTAGAAGGCCACTGGTAAGGTCCTGCACAGGAGGTTTTTAAATAAATTCAGGGTGCAGAAGATATATTAGTAAGGGTTAAATGTAGCTTAACAGAAAGTAGAGAGAGGGAATAAATGGATAACTTCCATGATGTTAGATTGTTTTTAATGAGATAGTGCAAGGATTATTGGATAAAGTTTTAATGAACCCTCATTTAGAGTATTGTGTACAAGTTCGGTCCTCTTACCTAGTGAGGTATATACTTACCATTGAGGGAATGCAATGGAGGTTTTTGAGTTAAACCCTAGGATAGTGAGATTGCCGGTTCAAAAGAAGTGAAATAGATTTTCAAGAATACAGTGAGTCTCTAAATTACACCTTTCGAATTGTGTATGGTAATGATCAAGATGCAAATGTTCTACTTATTTATACTTCTGGAAGAGAAGAAGAAAATTTATTTTACAAACAAAGGATGCAAGGGAAAGACTATAGATTATATTTTCATTCACAATAAATGGGTTATATGAACAAAGAAAATGGACTGGGAAAGAAATTTCACAGGATGCCTATCTATTTTTGATGCAATATATTTTCCATTAGACACAGCAAATAGATGATTGTGACAGAAAGATGTCCAGCTTCTATTATCATCATCACAGCAACACGAAACAATAAAAAGTCCAAGATTTTGCACTTTTCCAATGGTAAACAAAACACTCCACGTTAACAAATCTAAATGGTCATGACATGAATGCAATCAATGTGTCATCAACTCTAACATATAAATTGCTTATTGGAAGCAAAATGTTCAGTTACTGAAAGTTTTTGGAGAAACCCAACTGTTTCAGCAACAGCTCTTCCTCCCCCTCTGTCTTCTGCCATGGTGAACCCTGAGACAGAGAACCAATAGTCTGCATAAAATATTTAAATGAGCTGAGCCTGAAGAATTAACACGAGTCAGTGGCAGCTCACTTTGGGAGCTGGACCGCGAGAGGAAAGAAATACAATTCATAACAGACCATGAACTCCCCTAATTTGCAAGATAGCTCTCTATACTGCTATGAATACACTTTTAACAGCAGAAATTCATCAAATACTTCATCTTTTACTTGTGCTCATAAAATCTTTAAGAGTTAAGTATTTGTTTTACATTAAAACATTTCCTATAATCAATTTGAAATTGGTCACTCTTCATTACATAGCAACAATGAAAGATTGCAAAAAGAAATGATAGTTTCGGATATATATATATAATAAAGATTAGGCAATTTCCTACTTTATAACAGCCTTAAAGAGAAATCTGTGCTGCCTAATTTAAACAGTGACAAAAATATTTCTGTGCTAATCAAATCTTCTCCCTCTAATGGCTGTGTTAAAAATCAACCACAGAATAATGAGGGCAAATTAATTCTGAGAGATTAATGCATTTGTTTCATTCTAAATCATTCACTCCTTAGATTTGATGAATCTGCCATTCCCAGATTATTTTAAATAATTTATTGTAAACAAGTTGCATATACAGTACTTGAATAAAATGAATATTCGGAATGTAGATTAAGCAAATGAGTGTGCTTCTTCAGATAGATGTCTACAGAATCAGAAAAGGCATTTGATATACTTGTAGACATTTGAATGTAAAATGGTAGATTTAAGATCATTATTGTTTTTGTCAGAAGTGTTAAGGCTACGTCCATCATAGCTATGGTACTTGATGGTTTTAAGCAAAATCATAGGTTATCAACAGTGTTTTCTTTTGTGTTTGACACATTTATTCTGAGCCTGAAGTTTTAAATGCCAAGTAATTATTCATGATCACTAATGTTTTTGACATCCATGCTGGCAATTACGAGGGAATGGAGCCTGCTTCAGTGAGGGCAATCTTTAGTGTCACTGTCTGGGTGGTAGCCTAGAGGTGTACAATCACCCAACTGTAGCAGAATCCACTCCATATTTATTATATCGACTTCTGCAATAGGAGACACTCTGCTATTGTCAGCAAGAATGACATTTATCTTCAATTTCCAATATTCATATTCTACTGAACACTATCTTTATCGGTATTGTTCCAGGTATTTGTGCAAGTTATACTTTAGTTTTGATATACCTATTATTTACATTAAGTACTTCAAGACAGAGTAAACTCGATTTTGCTACTGATGCTTGTTTTTCTATTATTATGTAAGTTCGATAATTGCAATAGTTTACAGTGGACTGCCTATTGCACATCCCACTATTGTAGAAATGAAGAAAATCCAAAACTTTAGGAAGTTTGATAAACAGTGTACCAGTTGCATACGTTGATTCACATCTCTGAGGATAGAGCGATGTTCCTTCTGGTAAATGTCTTAATTTTCCTACTCAATATATTGCTTTGGTTCTCACAGGTCCTTGTTGTCTATCACATATCCTTGATGTGTTCTTCATTTGCCTAGAACAAAGCATGTAAGGATCAAGCAATGTCCTCTGTTCGTACTGAATCCAAACAAAATCGCCACATCAGGGCAAGCATGGAAACCTCATGTTGAGGAGACAATATGACCCTCGTTGGCCTCAGTAGAAGAATAACTATATTCAAACCTTTTTAAATCATAGACCTCATTAAGATGTATGCTGCACAAGCCATTTGACATACAAATCCTCCCGTTATCAAGAAAGTCAGCATTGCACTTTAGATAAAAGCATGGATATTTTATAACTCAGAGTGTGAGGTGAATAGTTCCTGGATCTTGCGCAGGCTTTAAGACCAAGAAATGCACTTGTGAATTGTGGAACTTCAGTGAAATTTTACACCCTGCTTGACATTAATTTTGCATCAAAGCCATCACTAGGATTAATGTGTAATGTTAAAGAAATTAGGAGAAAAGAGCTCCACTGGTTGGAATCATACCTGGCACAAAGAAGTGTGATTTGATCGGCAGAAGTCAGCCATCTCAATTCCAGGCATCTCTGCACAAGTGCCTCATGGTAGTGTCCTAGGCCTAACCATTTTCAATTGCTTCATAAATCACCTTCTTTCCATCACAATGTTAGAGGTGGGGAAGTTTATTGATAATTGCTTAGCACCATTTGTGACTCCTCAGATACAGAAGCAGCTCTTCTCCAAATACATCAAAATCTGGATAACATCTATGTTTGAGCTGACATGTGGAAAATAGCATTAGTATCCCACAAGTACCAGACCATGAATATCTCTAACAAGTACTGTGGCTACAACAGCAGGCCAAAGGCTAGGATTCCTGCGGTGAGTAACTCAAGTCCTGACTCACCAAACCCTTGCTATCATCTACAAGGCTTGACTTAGGACTGGGACAGAAATCTTCCCATTTCTTGGATGAGTGCAGATCCAACAAGACTCAAGAAGCTTGACACCACCCAAGTTAATATCTACTTGACTAGCACCACATACACAAACATTCACTCCCCCCAACAATGTTCAGTTGCAGCAAAGTGTACCATCACAGGATGCACTGCATAAATTCACCATGGCACTTTGGACAGTACCTTCCAAATGCACAACCACTACCATCTAGGAGGACAAGCACTACAGATACATGGAACACCACCCCTCCAAGATCTCCTCCAAGCCATTCACCATGCTGACTTGGACTGATTTTGCCATTCTTTCAGTGTCAATTGGTCAATATCCTCAATATTTCTGCGTAAAGTTTATCCATACCAAATGGATTACAGCAATTCAAGTAGGCAGCTCAGCATTATCTTCTCAAGCTCAACTGGGGATCGGCAATAAATGCTGGCTTAGCAGCAACACCCACATCCCATGACTGAATAAAAGAAAATAAAACTTCCTATGCTATTTTCCAAGCGATTGGAAGAAAAAGATTTTTACCATTATTCCTAGCATGGTTTGCAGATTTATTACAGCAGTTTTCTTATATGATACCTATTATAGTGGTATTCATGCTCAGCTTTTGTGCATTCATTAACAGGCACAGTTGGAAGCTGCCAATAGCAATGTCAAGCCTATAAACGTTTGCAATCTAAAATCCTGGAATGGTAACACAGTCCACCAACCACATTTGCATACTCAGGCAGCTCCAATTTTTCAGCATGCCTGGCCAGCCAAATCCCTTGAATTTCACTTAAGATCGTGCACAACTTGCCGAAGATAGTGATACGTACAATAAAAGTAAATGAATTTGAACAGCAAATCAATGTCTTAGATAAGTTCAATCAAAACTGTGGACACCAAAAATCTGAAATAAAAACAAAATAATACTATAAATATTCAAGAAGTGGAGAGAGAAACAAAGTTAAATATTTTAGGTCAATGATCTTTCATTAGAACTGCATTTCCCTTTTGTGCCATTTTCTGTCTGAGTACTGCCTGACTGCTAACACATATAGGACCATCACCACAGTCTAGGAAATAGATCCTGTTGATGTTCCAGAATGAATCACAAATCAGAGCTGATGAAAGTAAAAGTCCTAACGTTAGTTGGGCATAAGGAGCACATTCTTTGCTTGACTGCAATGCCCCCACAACCTGACTGAAATAATGTTTTGTGGGTTCACCTTAAGAATTGAGGTTAACTTCTGGGTTTTGGTGAGACTGCTCACCTATGATAAATCAACCCAATTTTGACCATATACCTTTCCAGCAGAAACTTACAGTTAAGTTTCAGGAAAAGAAGTTAGGAGATTGGGAAAGTAGTTATGCTGGATAGTAGTGGTTGTCAGTGAGGGATGCACCGGACAAAAATAACTTTATGGTCCTCTTAGCTCCTATTGAAGGCTTGTTTTTTCAACAAAATATTTTTTTAATTGGGATCTGTTTATTGCCAAACACATGTATAGGCAATTGAATCCTGTAGCCATGCTGCTAATGGAAGCCCATTTGAAGAAATGGGACTAACATATGTTTGAGGTTACTGGTGAGGGACTCTTGAATGATTATTCAATCCAACATGGGTTCAAAGGTACTTCAGCTCCAAAGGCCCCTGAAGACCTTAATCTATATAATTGCAAAATGCAGAAAATAAATTCAAGTTCCACTTTATATCCTATGATATTGCTAGTCTTAATGGACTACTGTTTATTACATATAATTTTAAAACAAAGGAGTTAAAGGACCCTTGAATTTAATACACAAGTCCATATTTGAAGAAAACTTTCAAAACATTTGTTATGTTAAAGAAAAATGATTGAAAGTATAAATAAGGTATGGTAAAAAACAGGAACTTATGAATAGAAAAGTGAGAAATGTAGACAAAAGGGGATCCTATATAACATTTTGCCAGTACATATTATTTGATAAAAAGCAACATTTTTAAATGGATAACTTGTGGCACAATGGGTAGCATTCATGTCAGAATCAGAAACTTCAGGCTTGAAATAACACGTTTCCCAACTCCAGGACTTGATGGCTAAGCAAGGTGCATTCATAACACAGCCAAACTTGAGTATGAATCTGCTGATAATGGATGTTGATAATGGATTGTTGGACAATTATGGAAGTAGGGAAGATACCTTTTGCACAGCTTGCCATACATTTCAAGAGGAAAACAGAAAGCACAGCACATATAAGTTTACCCTTCAAATATAGCTGCATTTGGGTCGGTTGGGAAGTTATAATTCTAAATATCTGAAATGGAAATCTGAAACACCATTAGCCTCAAACTCATCCCACTCCTTTAATGGAAGTGGGGTGAGTGACCAATTCAATCCCAGAGTGTGGGATAACTGTTGAAACCATTTTAGGAAGCCATGTGCCTTCAGGTAACAATATTTCTGTTTTGAATCACAGTGAGCCAGGAAATTCAGCAGTGAATGGAGACCAAATGGGTGGGCATCAGGTAAATGAGTTTACAGTATTGCCTGTGCGCCAGGAGAAGTAGCAATATTTCTTCAAGGCTCAAAAACTGAACAAAAGGTACCCTTCCTACTTCCATAATTGTCCATCAATCCATTATCAACATCCCTTCAATATCTTTCGAACTCATTTCTATTCTGTTCATTAGAGCCCCAACTCTTCCTATGATATCTGCCCTATTCCCTCTCATCTCCCTTTTATTTCCCTATGGCCCCACCATCTCTGTTGGCAGGGCATTTCAGACCACTACACTGTCTGAGATGCTGCTCATGCTCAAAGTTGTTGCCATTATCCTCTTTAAGTGTAGGAAATGACAGGATCTGTTTGGTCCAGTGTGATTGAAGAAAACCACTTCCTAGTCGAACAAGAAGAGTGTTTTCTAGTTAGCAAGTTATAGTTTATTGCATGTTAACAACTAGTTTAGTATCACATTGACATGATGGACATTGTTACTGATACTTCATGGAGGTCCAAATGTCAGTCTCACTCCTTCAAGATCCTAGCCTTCTGTTGACAACTACACAAGGCATCATCATTGTGTGTTCAGCTTATGGTAGTCTTCAGCATTAACTCTTTTAGATCAAAGCACATTTCCCCAAAACATTTATTTTTCAATACTATGTGATATTTTATATGTTTTAATATAACTTATATTAAAAGGTTTGGATCTTGAGCTTGTATTACTCTAGATATAATGTATGATTTGATTTCTCAAATAAACTCAAAATTGTTTCCGATAAGGTTGTCAACTGTTACTCTGAAGAGCACACTTGCATCATTTGCAGTTTGATCTGCATGTGTACTGTTTCACAGGTGAATCTGATGAGACATAGTCAAATTTTATATTTGTGGAGGCATTTTTGTTTGTTCCTTCTCATCAAATAGAGAAACTAAAGCTTTGTGATCTATTTCAGATCAAGTTTGGAGTCAGAAAATCTCTTGCAAGTCCTGTAACTGAGGAGCTTCCTTCTTAATGACAGCATATCATGTTTCTGTGTCAGATAATGTTGGTGATGGGACAGTCAGGTTTGAAAAACTAATCCAGTTGCTCCTGGAAGAGCGCTGCTCCGAAGACTGTAAAGGAAGAATCGGCTGCGATGATGAATGGAAAGGATGGATTACAATTCACTAATATATCCATGGACATCAATGTGTCCTTATTCAACTTTAAAGTATTCTTTTGTCAGTTCCATCACTATTCTTGAGAAATTGTCTCAAAGGTTCTATCGTAGTTGCCAAATGAGGCAAAAATTTCAGCAACTGGTTTACCATCCCAAAAGGACCTTTCGATATTTGAGTCCGAATATGTAATTATGAGCTTAGTAATGGGTTTAGTCTTTTGAAGACCATCATACCTACACATTGACAGTGCATCCCAAGAATTGAACAAATTCCTTGAAGAATTTAGATTCATCATTAGGTGTAAGCCCATCTGCATGTAAGCACTTTAAGGCTACATGCACTAATCTATTATACTCTACAATTGTTTTGCCATATATCAATATGTTATCCATGATTTGATTATTTTCACATGGACTGAAATATAGTGAAAAGTATTGTATCGCGTACTATCCAGGCAAATCATACCATACATAAGTACATCAGTGTAATAGAACAGAATGCAGAATACATTGTTACAGCTACAGGAAGGTGTACAGCGTGATCAACTTTAATTTATAAGAGGTAGTTTTAAAACTGCCATATAACTCCATGAAGATCTTGTAAAATATGGGACATAATCTGTGGAAGAATCTCTCAGGCTGAGGCAATCCCAAACATCGAAACAAAATCTCCCCTATGGAGTTTTGAATGTAAGAACTTGATTGTTTATCCAATTGGACCTGCCAGAATCCATTATTTGCAATGAATTATAAGAAAACTCTACTTTTGAATAGTTTAGCTAAACTGTCATCAACTTTATCTGTCGAGAGACTTTCTCTCATCACTGGCTTGTTAAACTGTTTGTTAACACAAATTCAAAGAGTACCATTAGGCTTATATACAGTCACCATACCCAAAACCACTTAGTTGATTTTGTGATAAAGAAATTGAGGCTCACTCATAACAGTCCTTCATGTTTCTTCACAATTTGCTTCTTTAAGGATGTAAAATCTTTTTGATAGAATGATAGGGCCAGCTATGAGAAAGACAATCATAGAGTGACAGCTAGTCTCTGCTGATCAATAGTGATCAAAGGGGAGTGTGTACATTCTAACTTAAAATGTATAAGGACAGACATTTTAAACCTGTGGCTTATTTTCTTATTGTTCTAAATTTTATGATATTATTATTCAATTTTCTGTACTTCGTTTTCTGACATTTTTTTGTTTTTTTTGTTCTGTTATCTTGCTCATTGCCTTCCTGACCTTTTTTTAGTGCTCTATACAGTGTCAGTGCTGTAAATAAAGGCATATTTTGAATCTACTTCTGTAATTCGGGCTGTCATTGAAAGATATGAGATCTAACAAGCGACATTATTCTTCAGTATAATGTACTATTCAATATTCAGTTTTCCTAACTATTTAAATAACTTAGCGCATTCCTGTTCAAAAGAGTTCCTTAGCTTCTGCTACTTAACCTCTTCCACCTTTTGTAAATGATTGAGATTGCGATGTACCTCCTTAGTCAAGAGTGAGAATTGTTGATTATAAAGTTCACATAGGCTTTCGACTATTTGGTGTTCTCTATATTGGAGATTCATTACTAGAATACCTTTCATCTTCAATAATTTGTTTCCTGCACTATATAGTTATACTATAGCCAGCTTTAAACACTGTTTTCTTCATATAGTTCATTATGTGATAATACATATACATATGAACATAAATATGAACTAGGAACAGGAGTAAGCCATTTAACCCCTCTAGTCTGCTCCTCTATTCAATAAAATTATAGCTAATCCAACTGTAACCTCAAATCTATATTCCTGTCTACCCTAACTTGCTTAAAAATAATAAGTTATTTACTTCTGCTGTAAAAAATATTTAAGGACTCCACTTCCACCACATTTTTTGGGAAGAGAGCTCCAAAGACTCAAAATCTTCAGAGAAAGAAGGAAGAAAAAAAAAACACTGCATCTCTATTTTAATTTAAAGTCAGTATTTTAAATGGTCAACTAAAGATTTTTAAACAATGACGCCCTAGTTCTAAATTCTCCCTTAACAGGAGCCTTCCTCTTCTCAACTACCTGGTCAAGACAATGCAGGATGTTACCACTTCAATCAAGTCTTTTAAGCTCCAGTAGATTCAAACCTACCCTATCAACCTTTAAAATAGTGACATGTACCCCAAATGTACCTGTTGCATCCTTTACCTCTTAATGAGCTATAATGTCATCAGCTAAGCTCACAAGTGCATATCCATTTGTATTTACTTGTTCAGCTTCTGGTTTAATACCTATTTAGAAGCTATCCTGAATCACAGAAATAGTTTTCTCCAAGATATCCAATTCCATATTCTTGTAGGGGCATCTCTGAAATAAAGCCTTTCTGTTAATATTTCTAATGTGATTATATATTTTTGCTTGCTTAAAAGACTTCTATTTTGCAGTAATGTCAGTTCTTCTCATTGTTGCCATACCAAAGTACTTTCCCATGTTTGCAGCTAAAATAAAGAATTTTTGCCTAGTTGAACTAAAATGGAGGATTCTTGCCTTTTGCAATGAAACTAGATAGTTCAGGATAAAATGGAAGCTTCACATTTTATTCCAACTATGATTTCCACTGCTCACAGCTTAATAAATGATTCCCACTTCTTTAATGGCTCTGATGCATATTTTCTACTGTCTGTAGATTTCATAAACAATTCCTATATTAATCACAGTTTTGTTAAACAATTTCCATTGTCCACAGTTTAAAATTAATAATTTCCATCTTTATTGTGGCTCCGATGAATGACCTCCTCCCTTTCTGTGGGCTGAACAAAGAGTCCTAAATTTTCTCTCCCATTTAGATTGAGGTGATTGCATGTGGACCTGTGGGCAAAACAGCTTTGGATAATGAAGGAGTCAGCCCCAATGTCTGATACTCCTCAATATCTCTAACAGTCATTAATATTATTATGAGCTGTGATAAATTGTGAACATGCAATAAACTTTATCAAAATACAACTTCATTTTTCCGATCAGTTTTATTCACAGCCAGCTGTTGATTATTTTCCAACATTGGCAGAAGATCAAGAACAGCCCTCCAGCATTTTCTTAAGCAGGGAGGATGCATGATCTAGAGACTCTGTTGGGACTGAGCTAGAGATTTTAAAGGTAAATACGAACAATAATATTTTCAAAATGTGAAAACCCAGCAAATAAAATTAAAGAAAATTGGTATAGCAGCTAATTCACCTTTGTGTACAAATGTGAAATGTTTCAGCCTTATATCTCACATGACAAGCCCATTATTGAAGTAAGAAATCCTACAGTGCCTGATCACTAATAATTTTATATTACGGTTGTACATACCAAAGAAAACATTGATTAAGGATTCAAATACTTCTTCATTCACAACAAAATGCCTAATTCATTTTTTTTCCAATTGACCACATTTAGTTTTAATCCTTGCTAAATTTTCATCTGCTTGTTGCAATTGTTGCACAGAAATTCTCTCTGTCTAAAAATAAATGACAGTCTTCCAAAAAGTCTACAATTTGGGGATTTCAATGTAAATAAGAGGCCATTCTTCTTATTGTCTGATTGGAGGGAAAATTGGGCTTCACAGCTAGAGCAGAACTCAGGTGTGGTGTATGGACTGATGACAGTACAACTATGACCAGTGAAGACCAGTTTCACTGTCATGATTTTTGGTACAAATTTAAACAACCAAAGTAAAAGTAAATTTTCTCTTCCTTCTCTAAAATTCTGTCATGTCGGGGATACATCCTGGCTGAACCCTGAGCTCCTCAACAACAGTGCACAGATTGGACAAAATCTGTCTTCATTTGAAATCCAAACTGGCAATTACTCGCACCACACTAGATTTAAATTGGGAGCGGAAGTTTTATTGGCCTGTTTCCCTCCTTAGCCTGAAGACTAACACTAATTATATCACCTCAGCTACTGCTTAATTGACATCAGCTCTTGTTGCAAAGTGAGGAATCAAAAGACTGTGCTGTCAGATTAAGTTTCCAATTGAGGAAAAAGTCTCATAACTGAAACACTAGAAATCTAGCAAAGCTGTGTTAACAAAATATATAAAGCGACTAATTCTCTATGACTATTTAAAACTGCACAATAGCCCTTATAAAATTGTAATAAGACCAAATTTAAGACACAAGCTCACTGCTAACAAAAGTGCTCTACTACCAAGGAAACTTATTGGAATATTGGCTAAAGCATAATGATATGCTCATTGGCCATATCATCACATATTATATACATTTCAGTATAAACTATGAAAATCACATGCGTCAGGCCAAATGATGAACAATGCAAAACAGACTTCCACATTTTTGGAAAATATTCTCTAAACTTCCAATGAAAGAAATATGGTAATTAATTTGTCTGTTTTTTTCAGCAATTTTCCTCTATAATTATTATTTCTCCACAACATTCCCTTCACACATGTCCTGACTACCTCAATGATATCATGAGCTAATCTTTAACTGAAAAAAACATCTCATAGCAGGAAGATTATCAGCTCCTCAACAACGTAAAAGCTTCAGAGCAGCATTTTGTCAGTGGCCTTGTTGACATTATTAGTCAACCTGTTAAGACATGGATACCTCTGGAACAGATGAGACTCTACTCCAGGCTTCCTAATAGTGACAATACCATTGTGCCACAAGAGCCCTTTTCGGTGGTCTAGTAATCCATCATCACATTTTCACCTGATTTGATTTGTGCCTGACAGGGCTAGTTTGATTACAACCTGCATCAGTCTGCTTCAGCTTCAATATTGAAAGAGACCCTACAAAGATCAGAATTCAAGTATTGTTGCAAATTGTGACAGAGCAAGGAATTTCACAGTTAGAGGCACAATGTAGAATAGCAGTACCACACCCCTCCACATCATCCATGCAGATTATGCTGTGGCCTGTAATGACCTACAACGAGATTCTATTCCCCATAAACAGGAGGCAGAAATCAACCTCAGAAGACATGCAGGAGTGCCTAGAGGTGGCACAGTATTAGGAGGGTAGTGCCTCATTCCTGAACAGTGCCACATGGGAGTCAATGGCATGTTGGACAGGAATGGACAGTGGCATGACATATTCAACTACGGAGTCCTTCATTCTACTTTACCCAAATCCCTCCTTCATATTATTCTACAAACCAACAAATCATGCGTGAATACTAATTAAGACAACTTCTCATATCTTCAGCTAATCATTCCTGACAATACACAATTATATGACTCATTCTCACCCTCCACCAGCACAGGCAGAAACATACACCTTTACAAAACCTCCAAAACAGGTCATCAGATTGTCACATGATGATGCATATTTTGGAGTTGAAGTTAAAAGCAGGTCACCCATGGTCTTATTGAGTAGCAGAGCAGACTTAAAGGGCTGAGTGACCGACTCCTGCTCCTAGTTCATAACTACAACGCAAAGTGAACAGGAGATGGAGATGGAGATGGAGATGGAGATGGATCTCCAATAGAGCTTTATTAGAGCTTGCAGGACTCTTTAAATACTGTTTAGCTGAAGATGCTGAGCCTTTAGTGTCATCAACAGAGAGGGCTTATCTGCAGTCACAATGGAAAATGCGCAAGGTTCTGTTAGCATTTCTAGAGACACTATACATGACTGGAGAGACCATCTTACACATGTCAGGCTGATGTCAACATCAACAGAAAGTGAGCCCTCCTGTATGGAGCAGCAGGTGCAGCAGATAACGGATTGCATCCTTGCCCTCCCACCAATCACTTGTACACAGCTATTCTAAACAGGATTGAGGAACACTTGGAAGGCCAGTATCTCACTGAAATGCAGCTAAATGTTCTCCAGCTCCCAGCAAGCATGAAAGTGCAGTGGATCAGGAGAGAGAAGGTAGATAAGTGGAATTCTGTTCAAAGTGTTGCTACATTCAGAAGGAAAACCAAAAAATATTGTAAATGGCAGACACCGCCCTGACTCCACTTGTATAATTTAAAATGGAGCTCCAGCATGAACTCTATGTTTCTTTCCAAGTCTTACTTTTCATGCTCCCCCTTTGGGCATCCCATTCAGTCGACTTCTATCCTAACAGCCAAGTAATCTCTTCCATAGCTAGAGGTAGAACAGCTCACGGTGAGATCCTCATAGGCTCCAAAATACAGAGGGATCAGCAAAGAGCATAGAATTATAGAATTGTGTAAGCAGGCTATTCAGCCCACACTGGCCCTCTCAAGAGCATCCCATCCAGACTTGGCCACTACCCTATCTTATCCCTGCATTTCCCATGGCTAATCCACCTAGCCTGTATATCTCAGGACACTATAGGTAATTTAGCATGGCCAATCCACCTAACCCAGAGTACCCAGAAGAAACCCATGTAGACACAAGGAGAATGTACAAACTCCACATAGACATTTGGCCATTCAGGATGGAATTGAACTGGGGTCCTGGCACTGTGTGGCAACATTGTCACTGTGTTGCCCCTCTGAGCACATGAGCAGAGCAGTCATTGTCTACTAATGCTGAAATCATGCCATATAGGGATAGTAAGCAGAAGAAATAAATTGATTTGTAGTTGCCAGATGAATTTAATAGCGCATCATTGTCTATTTCTCTTGATTGTTTATGAACCATAAACTTTATTTTGAAATTCTAAAAAGCTATTTTTCCTTGCCACCTCCCAAGTGCCTTCTGCTTTGCACAACGCTCATTGCTGTTTCTTCTTATCTTGAGATCTATTGTGGATCCTCAAAATTTGAAAGCCAGAAATTTCTGCAAATTTTATATATGCAGCCCGAGCAACAGTAAAGGATCTCGGTTACTAACCTGCCAATGTGCAGCAGCTCTTGCCATCTGTCACAGTAATGCCTGTGTTAGTATCCATAAGCTGCACAGCCGTGTCCTCATAAGTAATAATGGGTTTTATGAAGCAGAGACACCCTGGTGGATGCTGTTAGTGAATACTGTGTGCCAATTAGTTCTGCAAAGAAGCAGAATAAATGAGGCCATTACTCATAGTTGAGATGTGCATGCCAAATATATCAAAGAAGTGAAGTAAGTGATATGGTTATATAACATTTGAGTTTGTTCAAAGCAATTTTTTTCTGCTCCAAGAAATGAAGGTGCCATCTAAATGACCAGCGTTTAGGACAGAAGCTGTGGGATATTTCCTGGGTCCCATTGATAGCAAGCTCCCACTTAAACTGATCTGGAACTAGTTATACTCAAGTGAACCTGAAGTCGAGAAGTTTGGCAACCTCAACTAAAGTAACTTTGTTCGGCACAACAATCCTGTTCTTCAGTAGTTACGAATCAATTTCATACTCTGATGATCGTCCCATGAGCTCCTCAACATACTTAGTCTTTCTCTTTTCGACCTGAATTCAGGTCCCTGAATTTCAAATAAAGGATCATCTAATCATTATTCTTTGACGTGCTTGGGTTTGGCTTTTCATTCTTTTTAATGCTTGCCATTGTCCTGAACTATAACTCCTCAGATTCAATAATGAGAAAACCAAAATTTTAAAATCACCTTTATTATTCTAGTTCTAGAAACAGTAAATTATGCAGTTAAATGCATTTAAGAGTATGATTGGTTTTTTTAGACATTTAACTAATATTTGTACTTTAGAAAATTATGAAAATTCTTGAACAGCCGTTTGACTTTCAATATTTCCTTCAAGCAAGTAATTTATGTTTCATGTGGATTCATCCAAAACAGAATTGAAGAGATGATTTCAGCTGTAATCTGCCATTCTATCACTCAGATGAAACTTGCATCAAAAACAACTCACTCACTGGGTCTTGTTACACTTAAGATGCAAATAGATGAAAAATTGTCTCCTTTCTATTCAATTTTGAGATGTGGACATACCTGCTTGCCCTTGAGAAGGTACTGATTGTGCTTAGGGATGGACAAGGATTTGACTTGCTAACCAGAAATGTTTTGGTAACCAAAAATTCAGAACGCTATTCAATTCCTGTGTGGCTTTCATGGAATAAATCCTTTTACTGCCAGTGATGTGATCAGGTAGATGATTAAGAACTACTATCTTACACCTTAAAGCTGCTGCTATCTTCTTGAACTGCTGGGTATAGGTACTACTGCAATATGTTTGGAGTTGGAATTCCAAGTTTTTGATGCATTAACAGTGAAGGTATGCTAATGTATTACCAAGTCAGGATAAATGTGTGACTTGGAACACATCTTGTAGGTGGGGCGGTGTTCCCAACATTTACTGCCCTGGTCTTTCCAGACAGTAGAGGTTACATGTTGAAAGGTACTGTCAAAAGAAACTTGATGAGTTACTGCAATGTTTGTGCTGCCTCTGCCCTGCTAATGGAGGGAAGGCATATTCAGAATAGTTGGCGCAGATTGTTTTCTCTTGGGACTGTTTCTTGTGTTGCTGGAGCTGCATTCACCCAGGCAAGTAGAAATTATGCCAGTACATGTCTGGTTGTACCTTGTAGATTCTGGACAGTGGAGGATCAGCAGCTGAATCATTTGCTATAATATTCCTGGCCTCTAGCCTGGTCTTGGAACAACAGTATTCATATGACTTCAGTTTCTGATCAATGAATGTCAATGATGGAACATTCAGCGATAACGATGCTATTGAATGTCAAGAGGAGATGTCAATGGATCCTCTCATTTCAGATGTTTTTTGCCAGATACTTGAATGGTCCATATGTTATTTGCCACTGATCAACACAGGCCTGAATGTTATCCAGGCAGTGAATTTTACATAGGAATGTATTTCTTAAATTACCTGAGAGTTGGACTTTCACTCCTCCAAAATGTAATGTCCCACCCCCAAGAGCTGCTGGACAATTTGGCTGCTGGAACATACATAGTCCTGAGAAGAAGGAGGATGTCTCTTAGACTTGAAAATAAGTCAGGGATTTTGGTCAAGAAGGTATCAAGAAGGTATCCTCCCTGGACTGAAGAGGTCAGGGTGAGGAAAGCAAATGACAGAGGGCTCCCGCAAAGGACTAGGCTCTAAGCAGTGGATTGTTTTCCCCTGATTCCCATTGATTTCAATTTTACAAAATCTCCTTGGTCGAATGCTCTCTTAAGTTTGAGGGAAGTCAGCTATTCATTTCATTTGTCCGTGTTTGGATACGGCTGCAATGAGCTAATTACTCCTGAGCATTGTTCCACCCAAACAAACCTGGCAAACAACCTGAAAGCTCTGCACTGGCCTCACACATAAGTTGGTCCCTTTAAATTGCTCTGCATACATTGTTGAACAAAAAGGTTAACGGACTACAAACTTAAACAAATATATTGCACACTCCACCAAATCAAGAAGGAATGTTGGGTTCTGGTGAATCCTAAGTGGTGCATCAGTGAAACACAGAAACAAAGAAAATAGAAGGAGTAGGCCTTTCAGCCCTTCAAGCCTGCTTCACCATTCAATGTGATCATGGCTGATCATCCAACTCAGCCCCTGTTCCTACTTTCTCTCCATACCCTTTGATCCCTCTAACTTCCAAAACTATATCTAACCTGCTTCTTGAAAACATTCAATATTTTGGCCTCAACTATTTTGAGGCAGAGAATTCCACAGTCTCACCATTCTTCAATGAAAGTTTTTCTCCTCAATTCATTCCTAAGTGGCCTACTCCATATCCTTAGATTGTGATCCCTGGTTCTGGATTCTCCAGTTATCGAGAACATTCCTCCTGTGTTTGCCCTATCTAGTCTTATTAGAATTGTATAAGTTTCTATTTGAACCCCCCCATTCCTCTAACCTTCAATAAATATCATCCTGACTGAGTCAATCTTTCTTCATACATCAGTACTGCCATCCCAGGAATCAGTCTGGTAATCCTTTGTTGCACTCCCTCCATAGCCAGAACATCCCTCCTCTGAGAGGGAGGCCAAAACTACACACATTGCTCTAGGTGTGCTCTTACCAAGTCTCTGTACACATGCAGAAAGGCCTTTTTGTTGCTTACTCAAATCGTCTCATTATAAAAGGCAACATACCATTTGCCTTCTTCACTGCCTCTTGCACCTGCATGCTCACTTTCAGTGACTGGTGTACAAGGATACCCAAGTTTTGGTGCACCTTCCTCTTTCCCAATCTATCATTCAGACTATAATCTTCCCTCCCATTTTTACTACCAAAGTGGCTAATCTCGCATTATACTTCATCCGCCATATTCTTGTTGACTCACTCAATTTGACCAAGTCACACAGAACCTCTGCATCCACCTCACACTCCCCCCTCCCATTCAGTTTTGTGAACAGCTTGATGATGAGTACCTGATGCTTGACTGCAGTATCAATGAAAATGTACTGCTAATTGAGTTTAGTTCGATGGGGCAGTAATTAGCTTGATTAAATTTTTACTTTTGTTTTGTGTGAATAGATTAAATCATATCAATTTTCCACCTTGCTCAGTCGTTGTACTGGAACAACTTGGGTCAGGACTCTGGAGAGCATGTTTTCAACATTACCAGGTTATTTTCTGAGCTCAAAGCCTTTGTTGTTTCCAATGTGGCCAAATTTCCTTCCTGAATTTCCACTCTGCAGCCATAGCTAAAGTACCCTGTATATAACTACACTGAGAAAAAAGTTAAAATTCTGAGCACTAAATCAAAAGAATATTAAATAAAATAGCTTGATCATCTGCAATATTCCTCACATTAATATTAGATATTTACAATCTGAAAGCAAGCTTGGCTCCAGAGCCTTTTATAATAATTACCATGAAGAAAAGGGCATTAGAAAACTTAGGAATTTAAAAGTAAAAATTTCTCTAAAATTAGGGAATTATTTTCAGTCCTGTTTCCCTAGGCCAAACATTTATACAAAATTAAATATGATATGTAAAATTCACGATAATAGTATGCATAACACATTCTACAGGGCATTTAAATTAATGAAAACCTATTAATATAAAGTTAACTGAATGATTTGTACAAGGCTGTTAGGAAATGGCTTGTTTCATCAAATTGGTTCAAATATTTGCTGTTTTTATCCCCCATAAATGGCATCAATTAAATAATCCTTGAATGGTTCAACAGAATTTCATCAGAAAATGATAACCAACCTTATTTTTTGGCAAGTATTTCCACATAAAAATGATATACATCAATAATTTCCACAGAATTTATTTTACATTATTTCACGGTCAATATTGAGTTAATGGAGATTATCTTTTTACATAGGACCCTAATGTACATTACAAGACATTTAAAAATGATTCACAAGTTAAAATAGCAAATCAAGGGTTTGTCATCTTCATGTAACTGTACCAGATGCAATGCAAATTTATATTTAAAAGGCATTTGGATAAGTACATGAATAAGAAAGATTTGGAAAGATATGGCCTAAGCGCAGACAGGTGAGACTAGTTTAGTTAGGGATTATGTTTGGCATGAACTAGTTGGAACAAAGATTCAGTTTTCATATTGTATGACTATGACTCTATGAAATTATTGAATGACTGTTTCAGAATTTATTCCATAGATTTCTACAATGTATATTTTTTATATAATGTAATTGAAATTCACACTGATAGGCAGTGATAGGCAACATGGTTTTGTGCGGAGGAGATCGTGCCTTACCAACTTAATAGAATTCTTCGAGGAAGTGACCAAGTTGTTCGATGAAGGAAGGGCTGTTGGTGTCATATACATGGACTTTAGTAAGGCGTTTGATAAGGTTCCACACTGTAGACTAAAGGAGAAAGTGAAGTCACATGGTGTGCAGGGTGTTCTAGCTAGGTGGATAAAGAACTGGTTGAGCAACAGGAGACAGAGAGTTGTAGTTGAAGGGAGTTTCTTGAAATGGAGAAAGGTGACCAGTGGTGTTCCACAGTGTTCAGTGTTGGGGCCACTGTTGTTTGTAATATACATAAAAGATCTAGACGAGGGCACTGTTGGTAGATCAGCAAGTTTGAAGATGACACGAAGATTGGTGGCGTAGCAGAAACATAACGGACTGTCAGAGAATACAGGAGGATATAGATAGACTGGAGAGTTGGGCGGAAAAGTGGCAGATGGATTTCAATCCAGACAAATGTGAGGTGATGCATTTAGGCAAGACTAATTCGAGAGTGAGTTATACAATGAATGGAAGAGCCTTGGGAAAAGTTGATGGGCAGAGAGGTCTGGGAGTGCAGGTCCATTGTTACCCTGAAAATTGCTGTACAGGTGGATAGCGTGGTGAAGAAAGCATATAGAATGCTTGGTTTCATTGGACAGGGTATTGAGTATAAGAGCTGGCAAGTCATGTTAAAATTGCACAAGACATTGGTTCGGCCGCATTTAAAATACTGTGTACAGTTCTGGTCGCCACTTAACCAAAAGGATGTGGATGCTTTGGAGAGGGTGCAGAGAAGGTTTACGAGAATGTTACCTGGTATGGAAGGTGCTAGCTATGAAGAAAGGTTGAGTAGGTTAGGTTTATTTTCATTAGAAAAAAGGCAATTGAGGGGGGACCTGATTGAGGTTTATAAAATAATGAAGGGTATAGACAGGGTGGATAGAGACAAGCTTTTTTCCCAGGGTGAAGGATTCAATAATGAGAGGTCATGCTTTCAAGGTGAGAGTGGAAAGTTTAAGGGGGATACACGTGGCAAATACTTCACACAGAGGGTGGTGGGCGTTTGGAACGCGTTGCCAGCAGAGGTGGTAGAGGCAGGCACGGTAGATACATTTAAGATGCGTCTGGATAAATGCAAGAGTAGGTGGGGAGTAGAGGGATACAGATGCTTAGGAATTGACCGACAGGTTTAGACACATTTGGATCGGCTCAGGCTTGGAGGGCCAAAGGGCCTGTTCCTGGGCTGTAAATTTTCTTTGTTCTTTGTTCTTTGTTCTGATATTACTAAAATTACAATCCATTCCAACTGGTAATCAATTATTTAACCATAACTGGCAATTATTTCTCTGCATTTTTCAGAAATATCTCAGGCTGATATCAAGGCAAAGGAAAGTCAATACAAGGCTGATCAATACAGCTTAAGGAAAGGCAATGATTTAAAAAGAACAGACGGACACATTATGATTCCAAATTATTTGGATTATAACACAGATTTTCACATTATTTTCAAACACATTTTATTATTTTACAAAGGCACTAACTCCAGATTTAAAATGTATATAAAATGTATAAAAAGCTTATTTATCTTTTCTTTCACTTGCAGGAGGTGGGTGTCGCTGGCTGCTGAACATTTATTGCCTGTCCCTAGCTACACTTGAGAAGATGTTGGAGACCCACTTTCATGAACCACTGCAGTCCATGTGCTATATATAGACCCACAATGCCCCTGGGAAAGAATTCCAGGATTTTGACCCAGTGATAATGAAGGAACAGTGATATATTTCCAAGTCAGAATGCTGAACGACTTGGAGGGGAACAAACAGTCTTACCGCAAATTCAACCCAAACTCTGGGTCAGAAATGTGGATGACACCTTTGTAATCATTAAAAACACAGAAATAGAGAACACACACCGGATCATCAACGCCACACTCACAGGAATCCGATTCACTAGAGAGAAAGAAAAGGACAACCAACTCCCATTCCTAGATGTAATGGTACAGAGAACACCTAACGGAGAGTTCACCACAAAGGATACAGGAAAGCCACACACACAGACCAAGTCCTGAACTATGAAAGCAACCACCCCAACACACACAAAAGAAGTTGCATCAAGACACTATTCAAAAGGGCCACAACACACTGCAGTACACCAGAACTGCAAAAAGAGGAAGAAGAACACCTATACAATGTATTCGCCAAAAACGGATACCCGTACAATTTCATCAACAGATGCCTAAGGGAAAGGCAACGGAACGAGGACATGCCGCATCCCAAAGGACTAGCCACACTACCATACATCAAGAGCATTTCCGAACTGACAGCCAGGCTACTGCGACCACTAGGACTCATAACAGCACACAAACCAACAGCCACTCTCAGACAACAACTCACCAGGACGAAGGACCCGATACTCAGCATGAGCAAAACCAATGTAGTGTACAAAATCCCATGCAAGGACTGCACAAAACACTACATAGAACAAACAGGAAGACAGCTAACGATCCACATCCATGAACACCAACTAGCCACGAAACGACACGACCAGCTATCCTTAGTAGCCACACACGCAGATGACAAGCAACATGAATTCAACTCGGACAACACTACTATTATAGGACAAGCCAAACAGAGAACAGCTAGGGAATTCCTAGAGGCATGGCACTCATCCACAGATTCAATTAATAAGCACATAGACCTGGACCCAATATACCGACCACTGCAACGGACAGCTGGAACTGACAACCGGAAGCGGCAGATTCAAACCACTACAAATGCCGGAGGAAAGATCACAGAAGCACTTCACAGGAGGCTCCCAAGCATTGAGGATGTCACCTAGACAGGGGACGAAATGTCCGCAACACAAATTCCCAGCTCGGCGAACAGAACCACAACAAGGAACTTACATATATCTGTTGCCTTTGTCCTTCTAGCTGGAAATGGTCTAGGACCAGATGAGACACAGGTTTCTTTGCTTAAGTGTTTATTCATGCATGCAATGGAGATGTACAATTCAAAATATGTATATAGAGCTCAAATCTTTACTGCAACAACAAAGGTTTTACATTATTTTAAAGACAACAAGCATCCCATCAACTATTGCTAAAGATAATAATTTCCAATCAAACACATTTACTCACCTACATCTCTAACTGTGTTTGCAGAGTTTACATTCCAAATTTGTACAGGTAACTAAATTATCCAATCACATTCAAATTAATACATTTGACTATATCATGCAACATCTTCTAACTGCTGGTCCATTCTTGTGATTACAAGAAGCCTAAACTGTCAATTTTCCTCCTACCAGACCTGCACCAACCCTCCTCCCTGCCATTAACAATATTGTTTGATTTCCTCTTTCTGCTGCTGAAAAATATTACTCTGCTGAAGTAATGAAAACGTTAACTTTATTTTAGAAATATCTTCCAGAAGCTTCATATTGTCATGATAATGTAAAACCATATGTCATTGCATCACTTCTTGTGATGATGTATACTGTCTCATTGGTATATCACACAGTCAGACTTAACCCACTCTGTGACATCCCTCCGACTTTTTTATTCTACTCAATATATTACAAACCAGCTTTCTCCAAAGTCTTTGTTCTCAATTCCTTTTTAACAGCAATAACTGAAGTGGCAGTTTCACTACTGGGCCCCAATTTGTTTTCAGCTCCTTTGGAGGAGGTTTTTGACTTCTACTATTTCATTTGGTTTCTCAGATGCTGTTTGGCAGAAGAAGAATTGACAGATAGTCTAGTTAAGCAGTCAAACAGTTACTGGGGTATCTTGATCAATGCTGTATTTCTGGTCTGTTTGCCTATCTTGACCACTGCTTTGATCGTGGAGAAGGCTGCTTCTATGTAGAAACTAATACAGATCTATTGTATTGCACCATACTATTTTAAATTTGAGTGATGTAGGACCATGGATATGATGTCTGTTTTACGTCTTATCTATAATGAGCTTGGTCTCAAATCTAAAACAGGATCACTTGGTTGTCAGCCTGGTAGATTATGTGCCTTGTGATATTTAGAATGGTATTTATCCTCCTTCCCCCACATTATTTTCTGTTGTAAAATGATATAAGGGTCTGAAAAAGTCAATACTGTAGAGTGCTATGGGCAGTACTTGCTATGATTATCACTGATGAACCCGGTAGTTGAACAGCTTAGGATCTCAAAGCAGTCAAACCTACCATCCAGGTGCTCCTTGTTGTCTCTGCAACAATGAATATTATGTCAGGATAATTCATACACAGCTGGTAACACATGCCAGACCAAGTTGACCCTGTAAGTTCTTACTCTGAAAGAGACTGGTGACAGTAAAACATCTCCATGTCTTTTAATAATGCAGATACCCCCATACAATAAAAAGTGACCCCATGATGATTACTCATATAACATGGTGAGCAGTGGTGGAGATTCCATTTGAAAGAAAATTGAGGACTGCAGATGCTGAAGAGTCAGAGTTGGTAAGTGTGGCACTGGAATAGCACAGCAGGTCAGGCAGCATCTGAGGAGCAGGAGAGTCAGGTTTTGGGTATAACATGCCAAAACATCGACTCTCCTGCTCCTTGGATGCTGCCTGACCTGCTGTGCTATTCCACTGCCACACTTTTCAACTCTGGAGATTACATTTTCCTGCCTCAAACCACATATTGCAATGGTAGAGATCTGACGATTATTCGGACTGCTTTAAAAATCCTAGTCATATAGTCAATCAGCAGCAGGGAGAACCTGAACATCCAAGAACACTGCAGAAAGAAATCCTTGTGACAAGTTTCACCAAAACAGTCAATGGTAAAAGCACTTCAGACCCAGTAAGAGACATGTCACAGAAGAAGAGTTAGGAACTCCCTGGAGCTGAAACATTAGTCACTAAAAGGCAGTTATCAATCACATTGGGCACCAATGCTGCAAATTTGACCAGCACAAACTTGATAGAATGAAAGGCCTTTATTCTGTACTGTACACCTCGATGATTATGATCAATAAGAGCAGGCTGCAGTTGGAAAATGAATGCGCATTTGAAGCTTTGTGAATATACTTCACATTTATGGTGGTGGGGGAAGGCTTTTAAAAAATATCACAGAGATACAGGCTAGGAGAGCTTTAGGTAAAGGAAGTACTTGCAGCTCAGAGCAAGTGTTGCGAGCAGGTACTACACAGCATGGAAATCAAAGCCCACAGAAGCAATTCAAACTATGATTGCTGATCAGCAAAGCCTGAATTAAAGCAATAAAAGAGCATATCAATATTTAAAAAGGCAAGTCTAACAAAAGGAGGAGATTAGGAGATTTCATTAAATCTGTAGCAAGGCAGGAGATCAAATGTTTAAATAGCAATAAAGGTGGAAGTGTCCTTTGAATCCATGGACAGCAAGGATCATTCAGGAAAAATGGTAAAAGAAGCAGGGATTATTAAAGGTACGTACAACAGTGATCAGCCAGAAAAAAAATAATTTGTTATTAAAACGGACATCATTTTTAATGTCACAAGCAGTGGGATTCATACAGTAAAACTGTTAAGGAAACAGGAACAATTTATTTAGAATTCAAACAGTGAGATTCCACTGGAGAAGCCATAAAAGAGGTACATTTTGCCAGTGAAAAGTTGGGAAATCCTCTATTTTCACTGGCAAAACTACAGGAATACCCTCCAGTATCAGCACAAGTAGCAACACTGCTATTACTGCAAAATTAGAAGCCTTGTAAGCCAAGCAAATGGTCCTTGCAGAGTACAGAATTTAACATCTTGGAGAAAACATAAGATACAAAGTAACATCCAGGTACTAAATGAGAATCTAGGTAAGTTTAATATTTGTGACCACAACTGGAAGTGTAACTGATGACATTTTAGCTGACCTAGGTGTAAAAAGCATAACAAATATTTTTATGTAGTATTGTAAACCTTTGGGAATAATTTTAACCTCTAATAAACAAATAATAACAAAAGAAGAAGATCTAACAAAAGCATTCAGTATCAAGAGGAATCCATAAATCATTTAATTAATGATCTCTCCAGTTTAATGGAAAACTACAACTATTAAGATTCAAAATCAGAGTTCATATCTTAACTTTATCTTAAGAGTTCAAATTGTTGTAAAAATTACAAATTAATCTTTGTCAGATTTATTACAGTCAAAAGAAGATTTGACTCGAGACAAAGCCATGTAGAGAGAAAGTGAAGCCAAAGCTGAGAGGTCTACAATAGAAGACAAGACCTGAACTGTTTTGAGGGTCACTCACTGATCCAGACCTAGCCTTCTGGTAAGAGGGATATTTGAGCCAATTTGCATCTCACTAATTTCAAGCTTGACACAGGGGTATGGGTTTCACTTATATTGTCAATGATTGGATAATTTTAGAAAATAACTGTCTTCAGCTGACAGCAGTTTAACAACCCAAACTCAAAAGAATTGCACTGAAGATTAAAAGATATGCTCCAAGCCACTCTCCAACTCAAAGGGCATCAGACAGTAAGGAACATAGATGTAACACACAATGGAGAGAGAATTTTTATGGACTCCACAAGCTCAGTTTTGAGCAGGAATGCATACCTCAACCCTTTTTCAAAGATTCAGAGATTAAACAGCAGGTGACAGAGTTCCTTTGAACATGAATATCTAAATTATTCAGTGCATGAAGGAAACTCAATGCCAAATACAGCTTCACACAGAAGAAAGATGCTAAATCATGACATCTCTGTACATCCAGGAATATTTGCATTCTTTGATGACACAAGCTTAGAAACAACTTGTAGAGATGACCAGAAGAGGCATCCCAGTTACAAACTAACCAAGTGGCATCCAGGAGTTGTTACTTTACTGAAGCATAATGAGCTCATCCAAATTTGTGTTGATCTCTCTCAGCTGAACAAGGCAGTGATAGGAGAAATTCCTCCTTCCTGATTAAGGGGTCCTGCCTGAAATGTCGATTTTCCTGCTCCTCAGTTACTGCCTGACCTGCTGTGCTTTTCCAGCACCACTCTAATCTTGACTCTGATCTTCAGCATCTGCAGTATTCACTTTCACCGTAGGAGAAATCACCCCATTTCTATGTTTGTCTGTGAACATATAGCCACATCATCCAAAAATAGCTGTTGAATAAAACAATCAATTCTAAGAAGTCGCTTTGGACAAGCGATCAAGCTTAGCACATCTGCAAATCCATTTGAGAGATTTTGATTCAACATGCTGCCATTTAAGATCACGTTGACCCCAGAAGTTTTGTTTTAAACAAACTATATTCAATATTTTATAAAGGTCTTCAATGAGTCATATGACACAGATGACAAATTGATATGCAGCAAAACATTTGAGGATCATGATCAAAGAGAGTTCGTAGTCTTAAAGTTCTTATAAGTGCAAAGGCACACCCTAAGTATTCTTGTAAACTCTCCAATGAATCAATGTACTTCTTGGGACAGATCATCAAATGTAATGGAATAATGGGAGACTCACAGCCAGCCCTCAGGGAGTTCCAATTGCAAAGTCAGTCATAACTAAAATGATTTTTAGAGATTGTAAAACAGTTGGCAAAAATTTTGTCTCCTTCGAGGCTACTACAGAATCTTTGAGATATCTCACAAAGACGATGCAAGGATCATTGTGGAATCTGTATTAGGAGAATGAAGGACATTCTGATGATGATAGATGTCCTAATTGGTGCAATCCATATTTCCAGCCGCCATAGCTGCTGAAGGTGTGGGAGCAGAGACTTTGCAGGAGCAATCAGATGTTTGAAACTCATCTATTATGCATCAAAGGCATTTTCAGACATAGGACCATGACACGGCGTCAATGTGAGGAAGGCTGTCTTGCTTATTTGGGCTTGTAAGAGATTTTTAGACTAGATCCTTGTTCTGAAAGTGGTAATAGAGACAGACAACAACCGTTGGTTTCCCTGCTCGATGAGACTAGATAAGAGAGAATTATTGAGGATGTCTCCATGAACACCAAGATTTTAACTTCCCCCCTCCCCCCAAACTATCAATAAGATTCACCTATGAAAAGTACATGTGCAGAGCAAATAGCAGACAATGTTCGCTCTAGAACAATGCTTTCTTAGGCTTTGACAGCAGTGGACAGCTAGATATAACCATCTCAACCAAACATGATACAAACAGAAACAACAAATGTCTCTCAATTTGTCAGCATTGTGCCAAAAATTGCACAGGGTCAGTAGATAATCCATGAAAATATATTTTGAGCACCAACAGCATTTAACAATTGTGGATGATTTGTTGCTGAATGGTGAATGCTTATTGTGGCTTCACTATGGGAAGATATCCTACACCAGGGACTTGGAGATCACCATGTGCTGGGCTAGAGCCTGGTCAGTGATCTGGTGGCCCAGGATCTTCAAAGACATTGAAGATGTCATACTCAATTATAAAATTTACAGACTAGGGTGATGACAGCTATTGATACAACATTTCCTGCCAGACCATAGTAACATGTGAAGACAGAATTAATGATGGTTAGCAGGAATTACCGTATTGCATTCAGTTGGTTTTTAAGGTGAATAGAGATGAAGGGGTTATGCACCACCACTACAGATGTATTATCAGTGTCTTTCAGGAAATATTTGTGATGCATGGTTTCCCAAATGTCGCCATTTTGGGCAATGGAAAATAATTCACTAATGAATGTGTTATGAAGTTGGAGGAGTTTACTGTACCATTAAGAGAGAGTGAAAGCTGGCAAGAACTTAACAAGCATAGAGTGTGCTGCAAAACTTTAAATATGTAACATTTGGCTGTGAAACAATTAGCTGAGCTGAGTTGCTATGTTACATAACAAATTCAAATTCAGCCACTTTAAATTATACCCCAAGATACCAAAATCCAATAGAATTTGAATTTTACTCATTTTGATGATCCAATGTTTTGGGTTATAAAAATTGGGCATTTTGAACAGTTAGCCAGAGGGGCAAAGAGCACCAATACAAACTGCCTGTGGAGACGCTCCCTAAAAGGTACCTTTTTATACGAAATCTGTGAAACAGATGGCTGAAGAAAAGAAGACAGGAAGATACAGAGGAGAATCAACGCATCTGACTGGTTTTGAAATTTGAATTTTTTCAAAAACTTCATCGGGGGTTTTTATCAGATCGTATATTGTTGTAGAGTGGGAAGTAGATAATTCCATCAGACAAAGGAGGCTTACAGTGTAGATAGTTGTTGTTTAATGTTATGTTTCTTGGAGATAAAGAATAAATTGTTAATTATTTTTCTTTAAATAGTGAGATTTGGGTAGTTCTTTGTCACTCATACTTTTAAAGATAATGAGGCAAGGTGAGCTTTTCTGAGTGTCTTGTTTATATTAGCAGAAGGATTTACCCCATGTCGTAACAAATACTTTAGCAATTTTCAGCTAGCTTTAAATTCAAACATATCACAACCTTGTGAAGATACCTGCAAAGGGCGAAGCCAACTATGGGTTCCAGACAGTCAAGTCACTCCTGAAGAAAAATCTTGATTTGGTGCATTTTGTTCAGCTTTACTAATCCTCTGAACAACTATGGATATTCAGCAGTGAAGTTTATAGGATGTACTTCTTAGCTTCCAGTTCCACTGTTTCAATCATATTTAAGTCAATCCAGGTACACAGTGAACAACTCTGTTTTAGGATCATATACAAGTTTCAGTGATTTATCTTTTTGTATTGAAGCTATGTATTCAGTTTTCCTATGACTTTAAACTCCATACATCCTGACCCATGTTGTCTTATACATCTTGGCTGAAGAGGTCATAAACAGAAAGAACAAAGACCACTGCACCTGTGTCTAAATTAAACCATGTATTGCTTTCCTCTACTGGGATCTCAGCACTCCCATAGATTCCATTTGTTTCCTTGATCTCACCAAGAAAGGCAACTCAAATTATCAATATATTTTATTGCAAGGATATTTGTACCTTTTGAGGGCTTCTTTTTGAATTATTCTGTACAGGTTTCATGTCACAATAACATTTGAACTCTTTGGCACAACAACTTCTATGTTTAGGTTTTTCCCAACACAATAATAATGGTTAGTTGCTTGATTTATGCTCTTCTTGCCTCTATTATTTTTTCTGCTTGCAGACTTAACATGCTCCACAGATTCAGTTATTCAGATATGTTTCTGTCTGTCACTCTGAATTACCAGTTTAATTTTGCTACTTAACCTCAACTTGTCTGTTCAGCTCAATTACCGTTATAAGGTTAAATAATCCACGGACTGTAAGGTCTTGTTTATACTTTCATTGGATGTAAGCATCACCAACTAGGCCAGCATTTATTGTTAATCCCTACTTACCCAGGAAATGGTGGTTGGAAGATACAGAAAAAGGAGCCTCTGAGTTCCTGCAGTACATCTTGTAAATGATACATACTGCTTCACCATGTGACAGTGGTACAGGGAAGGAATGTTAACTCGGGTCCAAAACCAGCAGGATGCTTTGTCCTGGATGATGTCGAGCTTGCTGGAATGGCACTGAACCAGGCAAATGGGGACTATTCCATTTTAATTCTAATATATGTGCATTTGTAGATAGTGAACAGGACGTGGGGAGTAGAGATGGGATATTCACTGGCCCAGTTCAGTTTCTGGTCAATGATAACAGTTGTATGTTGTTTGATTCAGGTTTTCAGTCTTTCAAAATTCATACTTAGTTTAAATCTTTCTGTTCTGGTTATCTCTGACACAGACAGTTGGCCCTACTAAATTGCAGCAGAGGTCTCATGCTGTTTCATTTGGTCAGTTATTGAGCTGTAGATTGAAATTATAAGAGATGCAGCAGTACCAGTGTGTAAAGAAATAGAATTGTTTTACCAAAGTATTGCACATTAGTCAGTCAATTTCATCTTTTTTGTTTCTCTCATTCAAATTGATAAAAACCAAATCTCATTCATCATGGGCTAGTAATGTGTCAGCATAAAAATTTAACTTTGTTCAGAAACTTTGGGCTGAATATAGCATAAAGTCAGTCTGGATGTATAAAATGTGTCTAACCAAAAACACACTCTTCTTATAAGGTCTTTAAGTTTAAAGTTACTCTCCTGTTTTTAAAAAGTACATTTATCAATTTAAGCTCAAATATTCAATGAGGTATGACTTGACATGAATATAAGTGCACCGGAAATAGAATTTTATAATGTGCACAATGATACCATGAGTTCAATTCATTATGGGTGAGTATTTAATCATTGATAATCATTTACTACTAACTAAGGATTATAGAGATCAATAAATGAGAATCATTACATGAGTCTTTTTAAAAACAGGTATATGGTCCTATTTGCGCATTTATTTACCACTGTGGTGAATTTATGTGAAATATTCTAACACCATACTGCTGCAAAAAGGATTAGTTCAAGGAAACCATGACCTTCAATCTCTCTGACTCGCTCCCCATCTTTCAACCCCATTACCCATATAGTCATGTCCTCCATTCCTCCACCACCGCACAAAATAAATTGTGGTGGAAAGTGATCAAGTGAAGGAGATATGGTACAATAAAGGGAAGCAACAAATTCATAAAGCAAGGCAAAAATTGGATAATGATTTCCAAAGTGTAACAGGAGAGGAGGTTATATAGATTGCGAATGGTGCGGAGACTAGAAGCGGTTACAATGTGAGGGAGAGATGTAGAGGTTGGAGGAGATTACAAAGATAGAGAGGGCTGGAAGAGCTGATGGAGTTTACAAAGCTCAGGAAGGGTGTAGGGGCTGGAGGAGGTTAGAGAGATAAGGAGGATTATACATGCTAGAACAGGTTATAGCATAAGAGACCAAAGACAGATAAGGCTAGAGATAACAAAAATGCCTTTTTAAAGAAGAAAAATGTAATCAGAATCAACACAGTGTTTGCTGGTCCTCTAGGAATTGATCATGGAAAAGAAAACAAAAGAGGCTTTGAACAAATAAGTTAGGTCTGGCTTCATGAAAGAAGACTTAGAAATCTCCCAATTATGATTTAAGATAAAGAGGTGACGGCAAGGGATGGATCATCTTCATAGGCAAGAGATGCTAAGAAAACAAGATTGTAATGGTACGCTGATCCAATAAATACAAGTCCCACACATATACAAAAAAAATGAATTTAATCTCTTGAAATTACAACCAGGTTATGTGTGATCCAGAGTATTCTGTGCTTTCTTTGTCAAGTCTTCTGTCAGGAGTGCCTTCTCCGATTTTTCTGTCTTCAACATTGGTACTATTATTATTTAGACGGTGCTTTCTTTAATATATAGATGACTGTGAGAGCCAATTTCTCTCTTGAGAGTTGAGAGTTGTTAGCACTGGCGGATGGTAATTAGCTTTGTGATCTTTGTTCAACTGCCCCCTTTTATGCCGGTGATGACATAACAATATTTCCTATGTCGGTTTGACCCTATGGTGTCAAAACGCATCAGATTTAAATTTCATAGGTTTTTGATACCTAAGTGCCTAGTTCAAACTGGTTGACTAAATTCAAAAGACTGTTGTCCTGGTAAAAACTGCTGCTTGACCTGTTAACTGTACAACTTTTTGATACAAATGTTTCAGTTTGAGTTTGCAATGTACTTGCATTTTAAATCTCTAAGCACAGAAAAATCTTTTAAAGGGACCACACTTTTATCCCTAGCATTTAATAATTTTACACACACCGAATTCTAACTTTCTGTCTGCCAATTACTCTACCCAACTTTATAACAGCACATAAAAATAGAGCCCATGGTGTTTTGAATAACAACAGTAAAGACAAAGGATTGGTTAATAAGTTGGAAGCAGAAAATAAGGATAAATAGGAATATGTACTTGTAGGATTAGAAGGTAAATGATCTTTTCATGATTGACTTAGTTAATTTATAATATAATAAAAGTACATTCACTGATTAATCTGATATTGTAGTCTTCTGCTTGAGATAGCCAATGAAGAGATTACAGTAATTAGCTAAAACTCAATCAGCAATTAAGTTTGCAATTGCATAATCTTCAGATTTTAACAATTTTTAAAAATTTGCATATCTTTATACGGAAGATCGTAAAGTAAGGTAAGGAATGCAAACTTTTTCCAAGTATTCAAAATAGCAGGAGCAAAACCAGGGAAAAACAAATGGTAAGTGATAAGTAAGAGATTTAATCGGCAAATCACTGAGGATTGAGACATGAGTTCATAGATATTAGTCTTCAAGTCCAGATCTCATATCCCTCTCTTTTTATTTTGACAGAGGCAATGAATATTTATCTTTATGTGACAATAAGAATACTTAATGAAGAAGATTGATAATTGACAACTTGAGGAACCAGACAGGAGATAGTGAGAGGCAATAACAGTCAATATTCATCACAATTAAGAGTCAATTAGAGATTTATCATGCATTCCTTAAATCAATTAGCAATAACCTTGCTGAGCTTAAGCCAATCAGAATGTAATGATGCAATGATCATATTGTGGGTTTTGGCTTGGTAAGAGTTAATAAGCAACAACATTTGATAATCAAAGTGCAGGTAAAAACAGTTAAAGTTATCCTGCTTCCAGTTGTGAGTGAAAGCTTGTTGAAGTATTGGACAGAGATCAAGAAACCAACTGTTAATCTGTGTTTTAAGTCAGAAGAGAAAGCAAGAGCTGAAGTACATTTGTAAAGTCACTGCCCTGCTTTGATAAGTAATATTTACAACTTCAGCAAAGTTTCCTGAGTTACTGCACCAGACTGTCTCCTATTGCCTTATTGATTTTGAACAAATTAATTGTGGGATTTGAATATTAAAGTTCTAAAACTTAAATTATAAATCCAATTGCTTTGTCAGGTCAGCAAGCTATCACTAGTGGGAGTACCACAGGAATCATGACAATTCCTCAATGATTTACAATCTATATTATCGTTTTGGAAAAAGGTGTCAAATGAATGGTGGCTACACTTGCCAATGCCACCACAGTAGGTAGAGAAGTAAGTTGTCAAAAGGAAGTAGAGAGTCTGCAAAGTGATATAGTGAGTTGGGAGAAAGAAAGGTCATTTGAAATATAACATTGCTAAATGTGAATTTATCCAGTTTGGCAGGAAGAAAAGCAGTATGCTATTTAAATGGAGACAAAGCTTGGTGGCAAAGAGGGATCTGGGCATCCTGTGTCATGAAACACAAAAACTTAATCTGGATGTATGGCAAGTTAGGAAGACAAATAGAGCATAGCTGTGAAATATCAAAAGAAGAAATTTTACTGCAGCAGCAACTTGTAGTATAATGGAATTGATGTAAATTATGAAGAATTGATCATATGACCCTGATGTCAATAAGATGACAGATGATATAACCCAGCATAGAATAAATATGTGGTGAGAGATGTCTTGGACACAACACTAGACAGTTAAATTTGATAACTGACTATGTATAATGTTACAAAAAGAGTATTACAGAACATAAAGATTTGAAAAGCTTTGCAAGTGATAGGAGAAAGTCACTTCAGGAATCTCATATGGTTAGCCAGCCCAAGTCTGAGATGCTTAATACTATTATCTCAAAGTGCACGTAGAAGTATTTATTTAAAACACAAGATAAATCATACTGGCAGATAAAGGAGAAAGTCCTTCAGAGACGGGACTTGAAATAAAAATGTAGACCAAGGGACAGACAGAAAATGAAAGACTGAAGGCAACACAAGAGCTTAGAAGACCTTTAAGATAGAGCTCGGTAAAAAGCAGGAAGACTCCAAATGTCTCAAAAGCCTAAGGAAAATATGCCTAAAAAGGACAGGGCAAAAAAACAAATTTTAAGTTAACAGCACCCTCATCTCCTCAAAAACAAAGAAAAGGTCCTGCAAAGAAAAATTCCAGATTTTTCCAAAAAAATGTGGAATCCACATAACAAGCAAAAGATTTAGTAATTTAAAGTTACAGACGAAAGATGAAGATCACATTCCTAAGGGAGATCAAAGAGAGACAAACCAGATTTTGGACCATTAACCTAAAGGTACAAGGGCTTGGAACAGAATTTAAACTTAACACTGGCAGACAGCTCACTTTGCTGTCAGACCAACATCAGACCAACAAATAAAAAACTACAAGTTACAGGAGGCACATATCTTATGAGCATAATCATTATAAATCTTAGCGACAGAGGATCCAAATGCCAAGGAAATACTATCTATCCCGAGGAATCAGAATTTCTTATTATTTCATGTATGCGCCTAGTTCTCTTAGTGGTTACAATGCTTCAGACTGAAGATTGGAGATAATTTTAACAAGAATTTCCAAAGCTATTCAAAGATTTTGACAAATTGATGAGTATCACATTACTGTGACAAGACGTCCCTTTAAATAGGATTAGTTCCGTTCTGGTTCTCTTGAACAAGGGTGTTGTAAACCTGGTGCTGAGGTGTCTGCTTCCTAGAAAGCCACTAGATTCATTCTTTCAGTTTTTCCTTTCTCCTAGGCTGGAAAGATAGCAAGTGGGTAAATCTCTCAGTGAATTTGCCTTCACCAAGGATGTGCTTGGGGGATGCTGCTATTTTGGAACACTGTATGAGTAATAATTAAATATTATTTTGTTAAGTATTTCAATAGAATTAAAGTTGCACCTTTTTTTGTTTGCGTTTTAACTGTGGTATAAAAATATAAAGTGTGTTTTACTTAAAGCCTAGTAATATGACCAACAAAATCACATCTGGGTCAGAATGCCTTCCAACTCCTGATAAATAAGATAAAATTTAGGATCTAGGCTAACTCGAAACGTTTTGAGGGTGTTTCCTCTTGTCCACAACATTAATCTGCAAGAAGATACAATTGTCATGCTAATGACTGTGGTAATCATAGAATCATAGAGCTGTACAGCATGGAACCAGATCCTTCAACCCAATCCATCCATGCTGACCAGATATCCTAAATCAATCTAATCTCATTTGCCAGCACTTGGCCCATATCCCTCTAATCCCTTGCTATTCATATACCCATCCAAATGCCTTTTAAATGCTGTAATTCTGCTAGCCTCCACCACTTCCTCTGGCAATTATTCCATACATGCACCACCTTCTGTGGAAAAAGTTGCCCCTTATGCCCCTTTTAAACCTTTACCCTCTCACCTTAAACTTATGTCCTCTAGCTCCACTACCTTGGGGAAAAGACCTTGGCTATTCACTCTTTTCATGCCCCTCATGATATTCTAAACCTCTGTATGGTCACCCCTCAGACTCCTACACTCCAGAGAAAATAGCCCCAGCCTATTCAGCCTCTCTCTATAGCTCATACCCTCCAACCCTAGCAATATCCTTTTAAATCTTTTCTGAACCCTTTCAAGTTTCAAGATGTTATTCAGCCATAGCAAATTCAATGATTGAAGTATTGAAAATAATCTTTGTGATTCATGATTCCCTGGAATAATTAATGTCAGATGATGGATTTCAAATAATGAACAAGAATTTCAGAAATTTCACTTTGAAAACTGACATTACCAGGTGACAAGTTATCTCTACATTTTAAATTGAGTGACAGAAAAAACAGTCAAGAATATGAAGTCATGGATGCATAAGAATCTAGAGTGGGAATTAATTCTATTCCATTACCAAGAAACACCATTTAATAATGGATACTCTCCAATGAAATTGTTAATGGAGAGGTAGTTAAAGATGGATGCACTGATTTTAGTATATGACCTCTTACCAAATATGACCCCTCACACTGAAAATATAAAACCATTGGAGAAAAGCCCAAACAAAAGGTAATAGAGATGGTACAACCCAAGACAGAGTGAAAACTCGGTTGACCTTAAAGCCAGGGCAGAAATTTTGGTTAATACTCAGGACAACAGAAGCCATAGTAATCAAAATAACAGATAAACCAAGATCTTATATTAAGAGAGTGCCTGAAGGGATATTTAGGAGGATCGGAAGGACACTGACCTTATTCGAGCTAAGAAGAATAGTTGAAAAGTTTTCGCTTAAGTAAATTAGCTCCTCTGGTATGGTTGAAGACTTGTGATCTGATACTTATATTGCAGTGTTTTGTAGATTTACGTGAAATTCATTTTTTTAATACATTTATTTTGAAACTATACTAAATTAGAGAACACACCATGTACAACTATGCCAACTATTGCTTTACTACTATTATACAGTAGGAAGCAAGCTGCTGTAAGTACCTGGATTTTCTGGATGCTTATAATTATAAATAACATGAATGTATATTTCATTTAAGTGTATCACATGTGCCAGTATACTTTACAAGGCAATAATACATGGGAGAAAATCAGATGATGTAACAAATCACAAAACGTAAACTCATACTTTACTGCAGGAGACTGCACAGTTTGGATGAGAAGACTTTTGTGGATTAGAAAAAACATTCAGAAAACAAAATCATTGAGTAAAATTCAAAAGTAGTACATAAAATGGTGATTATTAGCAAGCATATATTCAGTATTATTTTACATGTAGGTCACCAGATTTGTATTGGGATCCGAAAGATCTGTATGTTGAAGTTGATTTATCATTGTTTCCAGTCCACTACATATGTATGATAGGCTGCAAGTTGGTGAAAGTGGGTGAAGATATTGCACTTCGACTTTTGATCAGATATTGCACTGATGCACTCAAAAACAAGGACGGAAATAAAATCATTGTCTTCATGTAATTGTGGTTGGACAGAGAGCTGAAACGTGATGTTAAACTAAATAGCACCTTTTTAACTGGTATAGACCCAATTGGCTGAAAGGCTTCCCTCTGTACTATAAAGTTTTCTATGGTTTTATTTTGAAACCATATGCAACTTCCATCATGTTGACACCAAGGAACTTTGCTGGTCAATGATATTCAATTAGAATAACTATAGCTAATCTAATTTAACCAACATGTTTCCTCCCATGATGTAAAACACTGACTTGAAGAACAAGCCTTTTGGAAAGTGTTTTATTCAATTTTATGTTATGATAATCAAGATGTACTATATTGAACACATTATTACAATTGATCTCTTCAGAGAATTTCAGAGAATTTCAATAAAATTTTAAACCATGATCAGCCATTCACAAATACACTCTGACTCAGAATTGTGGCTATTATTGCTGTTAACCTCATGAATTACTTCAATAATAATAGAAAACATTTTCTACTACAGTAATTCCCATGACAATATTTGTGAAATCTTTTTAAGTAGACCAAATCTTCTGATACTATTGGTGTTTAGTACATAATGAACTGCCATAAGGTTTAACTACAATTCTTCCTATTTTCACCTTATTTTCTTGAGTGCTCTTGCCGACTTCCATTCAGTCAATTTGCTTTATGAATGTTTCAGTACTCTAGCTTGAATGAGCACCTAATTTGTCATGTCAATTTTTTCTATGAATCCCATATATATCTCTTACCTCTCTAAATTCTTGCAAAGATTTGCACAAATTATAGAACATTATGAAACAAGTTGATTGCATTTTGTGTCCTATTGTATTCCTCTTGAACTGTTCCACTATTCAATGTTAAGAGGCAACTATAATTTGATTTAATGTTCTGCATACTAAACATTTCTAAATATCACATTGCTTCTGTTGAAGATATACTTTCAAATATGGATGAGCAAAACTGACATTTCTATTCTGTATTTTATTCGCAAAAAGCTCAATGTACAAAAATCATTATTTGAATATTTACTTAATTCTTTGGAACTATTTTTCAAGTTATTCAAATGGAATCATGTTTTTAGCTTTGACAAGCAAGGAGAAAGCTATAAATATTTAATAGAAAGAACTGATTTCCATTCACAGAACAATTATTACTGGAAGGCATGATTTGGAGGTGCTAGTATTGGACTGGGGTTTACAAAGTTAAAAATCACACAACACCAGGTTATAGTCCAACAGGTTTATTTGGAAGCACTAGCTTTCAAAGTGCTGCTCCTTCATCAAGTGGTTCATCACAAACACCTGATGAAGGAGCGGCACTCCAAAAACTAGTACTTCCAAATAAACCTGTTGGACTATAACCTGGTGTTGTGTGATTTTTAACTTACTAGTCTCCTTGGCATTTGATTATAGACATTTCTTTCACTGATGGCAGATGTCATCTTTGTCTTAAAACCAAATGAAAATCAAAGAATGGAATAAATGCAGAAATCAATTAGTGTCCTTTAGTCAGGTTACAGTTTTCAAAATCCAACAGGAAAAAAGAACTTGCACTTATATAGTGCCTTTCATGACCTTGCAGGAGAATGACTCTTTCACAGGCACTTAATGCCCATTGAGAGACCAAACACCTAGAAAAGGGAGTGTTGTCTTAAAACTACATGTTTCCTTGCATTTGTTTCCCTTTTTTTTAGATTACATTACAGTGTGGAAACAGGCCCTTCAGCCCAACAAGTCCACACCGACCCGCCGAAGCGCAACCCACCCATACCCCTACAGTTACCCCTTACCTAACACTACGGGCAATTTATCATGGCCAATTCACCTGACCTGCACATCTTTGGACTGTGGGAGAAAACCGGAGCACCCGGAGGAAACCCACGCAGACACGGGGAGAACGTGCAAACTCCACACAGTCAGTCGCCTGAGGCGGGAATTGAACCCGGGTCTCTGGCGCTGTGAGGCAGCAGTGCTAACCACTGTGCCAGCGTACTGCCCACCGTTCCCTTCCTCTCTTGACTTCTCAGTGACCCCCTCAAACTCTCAATGGTGATCTCTCCTCTAACTCTCTTGTGAAGCCTGCCCTCCCTCATTAATGACCACAGGCCTCCCCAGTAACTCATTATTAACTCACTCACTCTCAGCTTTCTCTAGATGAACCAGCACTAATTCTTAGTGAAGGTCCAAGTGCACTATCAATGGCAGTCAGCATCACAATTGTTCTGCGAATAAAACAAAACTACAAGCCTTTGATTGGCAGTGGTTCTCAGACGGTCTGATCTTAGCCCAGTATTTGAATTTGTGGGAAGCCTGACATTGCCCAATTAAATACCTCAATGCACTTAAATTTCTTCAGGTGACCCTTTGAATGGTGATTCCAGTTTTCTCTCAGTTCGCCGATGGATGGGGTGAATCTGCATCACGTACACTAAATTCAGTCTCATAAAGCAAATGTATTTTATTATAGCTATAATTAGGATTGATTCTGAGAATCAACGAATGGCTAAAAGCAAATGAAAATGGCAGATGCCATAGCTAAAACAGGATACAGCTAAAAGAATATGAGTGTGCTTGGGAACTGTGCTGACAAGTGGCAGATATATTTCATTTTACATGAAACATATTGCATTTCTCTAGAAAGAAAATATTCTCATTATGTTATAAAATATGGACTATTTACTTTGAATTCCATTACCTGGTTTAATACCTTGGACTTCTGCAGTGATTTAAAAAAATAATATACCTTGACTTACAATGACCATAAGCTTCGTGTGACCACAAGCAATTACATTTCATGAAACTAAATTGGATTAGAACAAGAGACAGCTAAGATGAAATAAACATGTTTTCTAAGAGCAATGATATTAGCTCCAAAGTCCTGAGGGAGGTGTGAAATGCTGTCACCTCATATTTCAAATTTACACCTTTGTGAAAATTTTCATATGTTGGAGGTGGAACCTCATCTACAATTAATAAAAACAGAACATCCTCAGAAACAGAATACACAAACAATTGGAGTGTAAATGGTATTTAAGGAGCTGCTTTTGGCAAGGCGATAGATTGTTGTTTGTGAATTGAAACAGGCTGGAAAAAGCTGCCTCACAAGAAGAGAATCCAGGGACAACAATGACTGAAGAGAAACACCAAAAATAGAAAACTTTATAAATTACTCTACTGTTCTCCACTGTTGAGGATGGCAGAAATTAACTAACCGGCTATGCTCACAGTTTAAATTCTAATGCATCAAGGACACTCAAAAAGGCTGTAAACATAATATTCCTTTATTTTCCTTTTTATACTTGATAATATGCTGTTTTAATTTTGTACCGATATGTGTGGATGTTCACCTGCTGTCTATATGCTCGATGTTGCATCTTTATAATTTTTCACGGGGCTCGTAACATAAAATTGCTACTTTTTAACTCAACAAAACCTTTTTAATTGGATCCTTATTGATGCTTGTGAAGAAAGTTAACTACATTTCAAGGAATGAAAGGTATACCCTAAAGTGCTTTAAAAAAACTTTATATCTTTGCTGTAACTAACCAATGAGGCTGAAAAGAGGAGGGGGGGGCAATTTATTCCTCCTCACCTTGTCATAACAGTTTCCATGAAGGGAGTATTACTTAAGTAGAAAGAAAATAATATGCATGGAAAATGAGTAAAGTATTACCATGAATCCTGATTGACATTCATTCAAATTTTTGGCAATGATGCTTGGTAGCAGTGAATTAAGAGTTTGACATTGCAATGTATTTAAAGGCTAATATTTAACTAAAATAGTACTGTAATTCTAAAACTTCATAGATCATTTAGAATACTGTTTACAGTCCCTCTCACGATGGTACATTATGATTACTGATTACTGAAAGCAATGGAAGATTACAGGAGCAAGCAAACAGAATGATTGCAAACTTGGAGGGATTATGAGAAGCAGTTATGTAAATTGGGAATTTTCTCACTAGAAAATAATGGCTCAGGGGTGATATAATTATTTATTTTAGGATTTTAAATAGATCTGATAATTCAACGATAAGGAGCTATTCTACCTTTTCCCAGGATAATAGAATCGGAGGATTCAGCCTTCACTCAAAAAGCGCTTGGGGGGAGAAGACTGGGTGGGTTAAATTCAAAACAAATCTACAAAAAGTAAAATCTGGTAAGTCAGTGGTCAATGAAAGAAATGGGGTCTCTAAGAAGACATGGAACCAACCTGTGTTAATTCATGCAAATACAGCTTTACTTTAGAGTATATAATATTGCTATATGGTAAATGAGTTATTTGAGACTTTGCATGTGGTAAGTGAAACATTATAGGGTGTTAAAACAAAACCTCTCCACTGCTGTGTTTTTTCTTATGCCATGTCTCAGTCTGTTATTAGCTAATCAATAGGAACAGCTGTATGATTAATCAATGTTACAAGTAGGTGAGGAACAGTCAGTTGGCTCCCTGATTTTCCACTGTTTATTTGATTAGAACAGATTTTTAACAAGAAAAGACAAGGATGTATTTGACACTTCAGTGTGTACTTAATTATTTCCTTGCTGTGGTAATAAAGAACTAGTTAAACAGGCTTTCTTAACAGATAAGGGATTAGCTTTAGGCATTTTCAAATCAACCTGAAGACAGCTGTTATTGCACAGCTCTGGGGTAGATGGGAGTTGACCCAGATATCTTGGCACAGTAGTAAGGACGCTACCATTATGACACAACAGCTCTCTCAGGGATTAGTTTTATTATGCTAAAACCCAAACCAGATAAAAATATTAGAAACACTAAAAATGTCTTCTAACTTGGGTGGCACAGTGGTTAGCACTGCTGCCTCACAGCGCCAGAGACCAAGGTTCAATTCCCGCCTCAGGCAACTGTCTGTGTGGAGTTTGCACGTTCGCCTTATGTCTGCGTGGGTTTCCTCCGGGTGCTCCGGTTTCCACCCACAGTCCAAAGATGTGCAGGTTAGGTGAATTGGCTATGTTAAATTGCCCGTAATGTTAGGTGAAGGGGTAAATGTAGGGGAATGGGCCTGGGTGGGTTGCTCTTCGGAAGGTCGGTGTGGACTTGTTGGGCTGAAGGGCCTGTTTCCACACTGTAAGTAATCTAACCTAATCTTGTGCAAAACAAAAATACAAATTATAAAAGAAAAGAGAAAAAATTCAGCCAAATTAAAGTCAAATGTAAAGATACCACTACAGCACAGGAATAGGCCCTTCGGCCCATTAAGCCTGTGCCAATTCCTGTTCCTGTTCCTTATTTAGACCTGCTGCTTATTACACATACACAATTAGTAACCATCTGTTCATCTCCCATTCATGTGTCTATCAAGATGCGTCTTAATCATTGCTAACACACCTGCTTCCAGCACCTCCACTTGCAGAGTGTTCCAGGTGCCCACTGCTCTCTGTGTGACACATTTTCCCCACACTTCTCCCCTAAATATTCCTCCCCTCTCACCCTGAACCTGTGCCTTCTTGTCATTGATCTTTCCACCCTGGGAAAAAGCCTCTGATGATTCAAAATATGTTCTTAGCTTACTGTTTTGTCTGGATGTAGTTGCCTGAAGATTTTAGGTTCTTATCTGACACAGATTAAAGTAATAGCTGATATTATCTTCACGTTTTAGGTGTTGTTGGGAAAACTGGTTGTTTTTCTCTTTAAAATTTCTGTCTGCATGCCAGAATAGTCAAGACTAGTAAGGAAATTTAATGTCTTAGATTGATGGATAGGGAAAGATCTGGAGCTCCTTGCTCCATTCTGAGGCTTGATCTTTTCTCTTCTGACCAAAATATACTCTTGAGAAACACATACCCACAAAAATTAGCTTGTCACATGATTCCTCTCCAAAAATCAGCAGAGGTTCAAAATCAATTGTATATCTGAATGATAATGTGATTGAGAGGGACCTTGGAGGTCATTTATTCATGCAACTGACTTCTGAATGTTTCATTTTGCCATGTTTGAATACTGGATATTTCCAATGATCTTGATAAGTGGGAGAAAAGCTGTTTACAACAGGTTTTTCCTGGGGAACCATTATCTATAAAGGGTTTTACAAACAGAGTGCTTATGGGATGTCTGCTGTTGTATATGGTTTCAACCAGCATAATGATATGTCAGTACCCTTGTTTTTATTTACATAAAAATGTCTTTAGAAAGCTCAATATATGAATCCAGCAGGTGAGGTAAACATTAATATTAGACATAAGTATATTTTTGACAGTCAACAGCTCTATTACTATTGTTTTATGTGACAAGTAGCAAACACCAAATTAGATAGGCCTTTTTTTTGTTGTCTTGTAATTCTTTCAATTCTGCAGAGTATTATGACCTCTGCACCCAAATTTCCAAAATAACAATAAATTCATGCTGAGCTTGTCAATGTAAAAGTTCTGATCCATTCGTTCCAGGGAGATAAAATTCACCTTCAGAATGTCTCAAAATACTTCACAGCAAATGAATTACATTTGAATTGTAGTTAGTTATTTATAAGCAAACATGACAGTCAATTTGCAGTGTTAGCAAACAGCAATGAAATAAGAAACAAAAACAGAAGTTGACTAGTCTTGTTGGTAGTTACAAAACATTAACTCCATTTTCTCTCCACAGATGCTGCCAGATCTGCTGAGTTCCTCCAAAAATTTCTGTTTTGTTTCAGAGTTCCAGCATCACAGTTCTTTATTTTAACGTAGCAATGAAATAAGGACCAGATCATCTGTTTATTTTATAGTTTTGTTTGAGGAATCAGTGCTGGCTAGGCTAACAGGAGAACTGCCCTAGGATCTATTACATCTACTTGAGATAGCACATAAGCCTTAGTTTAATAGTGTATAAGGGAGGCAGCACCATCAGTATTACACTTTTGACTCTGCCTGGATTCTGCAGACAAGTGTGTGGAGTTGGGCTTGAATCAGTGGCATTTAGAATGAAAGGAGTTGGTAAAATCTAACTGCAAAAAAGGCTGACAGCTAATCCAATTCAGTGTTGCAAATGAACTAATCTTGATGCACCCATAATTACTTCATTTTCAAAGATGGTAATCAACTAATGAGTTGCAGTTGATTACCCAGTTATGGAGTGCATACAGCTGAGGGACAACCTGTGTCACTCTAAACAGTTTAGAATCACTAACTTTTAAATGTCAAGGTATTGTTTTAAACATGTGCATTGTTACAGTGGTAGGCAAATAACTTACATTTGTCTAGTGTGTTTAAAATAATAAAGTTGCTCTTCACTGGAAAGGAAACTTGAGCACATAAGATGATACTAGAGTAGTTGCTAAAAGCTTGGTGAAAGAAAGCATGTTTTAAGGAATATACCTGAAGTGGGAAGTGAGGTATTGTGTGGGAAAAGCATTGGGAGGAAATTTCAGAGATGATAATATTGGCAGCTAGAGGCGCAAAAGTAATTGTCGAACAATTCAAATCGGGGATACTTGAGAACAGAATAAGGGATGCATTGAAATTTCAGAGAATTATGAAGCTGGAGAAAACATGGAGGTGTGAGGCTATGGACAATTTTAAGCATTTATAAGCATTTTAAAATCATGAAAGCCATTAATTGGAGTCATTAACTGGGGGACACTGTAGCTTAGTGAGCACAAAGATGATGGATAAATAGGATTTGATGGGAGTGAGGACATGAGTAGCAGAGGTTTGGGTGACTGCAGGATGTAAACGATAACATAGATTCATGGAATCCCAGAAGTGTGATTTGAACCAGCACCATATTTCCAGGTAATGCTTTCCAAATCTGAACCACCCATTGTATGAAAAATATTGTTTCTCACATCACATTTGCTTCTTTTACAAAGCACTTTAAATCATTCTTTGTCCTTTTACAAACATGAATACTTTCTCCTCTTCCACTCAATCCAGCCCACAAGTGATTTTGGAAAATTCCATCAAATTGCCTCTTAGCTATGTACTCTCCAAGGCCAACAGTCCAAACCTCTCTAATCTATCCTCATAACTGAAGTTAAAAATCACACAACACCAGGTTATAGTCCAACAGGTTTAATTGGAAGCACACTAGCTTTCGGAGCGACGGTCCTTCATCAGGTGATTGTGGAGGGCTCGATCGTAACACAGAATTTATAGCAAAAATTTGCAGTGTGATGTAACTGAAATTATACATTGAAGAATTGATTGTCTGTTAAGCCTTTCATCTGTTAGAATACAGTGATAGTTTCACTTCTTACATGTGTAAATCACAAAACCCTTTTTTTTAAAGTTGCATTCTCGGGTTAGCTGTTAGGTCGACCTAAGTGGGTTCATGATCCGTAATCCATTCGGGATCTTTCCTGCTTGCCTGCATTCCTGTAGAAACTTGATGTCTGTGTCAATATGTGCGATCTTCTTGGAGATCCTCTCCACTTTAAGCCGGCAGTTAGTGGTGTCGATAGTAGTCATGATTTGGAGATGCCGGTGTTGGACTGGGGTGTACAAAGTTAAAAATCACACAACACCAGGTTATAGTCCCGAATGGATTACGGATCATGAACCCACTTAGGTCGACCTAACAGCTAACCCGAGAATGTAACTTTAAAAAAAAGGGTTTTGTGATTTACACATGAAAGAAGTGAAACTATCACTGTATTCTAACAGATGAAAGGCTTAACAGACAATCAATTCTTCAATGTATAATTTCAGTTACATCACACTGCAAATTTTTGCTATAAATTCTGTGTTACGATCGAGCCCTCCACAATCACCTGATGAAGGAGCGTCGCTCCGAAAGCTAGTGTGCTTCCAATTAAACCTGTTGGACTATAACCTGGTGTTGTGTGATTTTTAACTTTGTACACCCCAGTCCAAGACCGGCATCTCCAAATCATGACTCATAACTGAAGTTTCTCATCCTTGGGACCATTCTTGTAAATCTCATCTACACTCTCTCCCATACATTCACACCCTTCACATAATGTGGTGCCCAGAACTGTGCAGAATAATCAGCTTAGGTCTAACAAGTATCTTACGCAAGTTCAGAATTTTCTCCTTGTTTTTGATCTATATGCCTTTGTGAATAAAGCCCATGATATTTTATGTTTTGCTAAGTTCTCTATTCACTTTTCTGCCACCTTCAATGATCTGTGAATATATACAGATACATAGTGAACATATATCCTCTGCTCTTGCAAACTCTTGAAAATTGAACCCTTTATTGCATCCATGTTCTTCCTACCCAAATGCTTCACCTCACTTCTCTACAATGAACTTCATCTACCTCTTTTCAGCCCAATCCACCAACTTGTTTATGTCCTTTTTGATGTTCTATATTGTCCTCACAGTTTACAATGCTTTCAAGTTATTTATATATACATTTTATATGGAACATCAAAGGTACTAATGTCAACCCAGAGGGGGACTTTAATACAAACATTCCTCCAGCCTAAAACATATCCATTGATGATTATCCTGTTTCCTATTACTCAGCCATTTTGTACTGACATTGCTACTGTACTGTCGTTCTTAACTCAACAGTTATAGCTTCCTTCACAAATTTGTTGTGTGCCTTCTGGATGTCCATTTATACCATATCAAGTGTTATCCTTACTGACTGTTCTCTTACCTCTTAAAAATTTCAAGGTTAATTAAACACAATTTCCCCTTTAGAAATCCATGCTGCTTGCAATTAATCAACCCACTGCATCCAAGTGGCTCCTAATTCTATCCTAAATAATTGTTTCTGGAAACCTCCCCACCACTGAAGTTAAATTGGCTGGTCTATAGTTGCTGAACTTTTTCTTATCTTTTTCTAAACAAGGGTGCAATGTTTACAATTCGCTAGTATTCAGATACCTCCCATGACTGTAGGGAAGACCAAAAAAGTTTAGCAGTGCCACTGCAATTTCACTCTCCCTTGCTTCAATATCTACAGGTGCATCACCTCCCTGGAATGTTGATTCAATACTATCAGTGTTCTGATTTTATACAAGTGTTTGTCTCAAAGTTACTTTACAATGAAGCACATAAACGAATATAAAGGATTGGACACTCTGGAGGCAGGAAATATGTTTCTGCTGATGGGTGAGCCCCGAACCAGAGGACACAGCTTAAAAATAAGGGGTAGGTCATTTAGGACAGAGATGAGGAGAAACTTCTTCACCCAGAGAGTGGTGGATGTGTGGAATGCTCTGCCCAAGAAGGCAGTGGAGGCCCAGTCTCTGGATTCGTTTAAGAAAGAGTTAGATAGAGCTCTCAAGGATAGTGGAATCAAGGGTTATGGAGATAAGGCAGGAACAGGATACTGATTGAGAATGATCAGCCATGATCATGATGAATGGTGGTGCAGGCTCGAAGGGCAGAATGGCCTACTCCTGCACCTATTGTCTATACCTTCATTATTCAGTCTTTTGAGTACAGGAGTTGGGAAGTCATGTTGAGGTTGTACAAGATATTGGTGAGGCCTCTTCTGGAGTACTCTGGTTGCTCAGTTATAGGAAAGATTTGGATGATTATGGGCCAAGAGCAGGCAGGCAGGGCTAGTTTAGTTTGGGACTATGTTTGGCATGGACTGGTTGGACCGAAGAGCCTGTTTCCATGATGTATGACCTTGTGAGCCTCAGGTCACAGCATTCTAATGTAGTGCTTTTAGACTGCACTCCCACAGGCCAAAATATAGTTGTGTCTACATTTATTGACAAAATCCCTTCAAATGAATAGTTAATTGATCCTCAAAACATTAACAGCACAGCAAATACAAGTCAACTCACCAACAAAACAAATATTGTTATCATTCAATGAAATACTTGGAAAGTCTAAAACTTTTACATTTCCTCTGTATTAGGTTTTTCTCACTCTCCTTTTCACTAAACTGCTTGAGCCTTTGAAGTTCATACTTTCCTTTCCAAGACCAATTTTTGTGTATCGGCCCATACTAAAGACGATTCATTCCAATGTACCCTTCTTACATCCTGTACATCATGTTATTTCTTCTATAGTTATTTTCAACTCTTTTGCATCAATGCTAATGCTTCGTGCTGCAGAATAGTTATCTTTGCCAGCAGCCGCAGTAACAAAACAAATCTCTGTGCTGTAGTTCCATATGCAAAGATTGCCATGATTGCTAAATGGAATGCATATTCCAACTGAATACCAATCATCTCTTTGTAGTCTATCCAGATTATTTGCTTCATTTGAATTATTGTGTTGAAGATTTGACGTGGCAATATTCCTGCAGCTGCTCTGGTAGTAGGTATGCTTATCATACAAACGTTAAGCCTTGTATTAGCATATAAGTCTTTTATGAGTGACATTCCAATGTTATTTATGTCTCGGTTGTTTCCATATCATGACATTTTAAAATTGTAAGGCTCCATCAAATGGCAAAATTGGCAAAAGCCCTACAGAATGTAGCCCAAATACAAATCTAGCCAGAGAACCTGGTTTTGCTAGGAACCTCTAAGAATAGATATGCTGTCGCCAACATTTCTTGCAATACTACTCTTCGAGAGTTACCAGTCTTACATGATGAAGAATTATTCACTAATGAATCTTCGTTAGAAGAGATGCATGGTGAATAACAGAAAATAATCTATTACACACAAGTCAGATAACAGGTTACATTAGACAAGAACTGGTTGACTATGTGCAGGCTGAACATAATGATGATCCAATGTTGACCTACTTGTGCATCTGCACAGCAAAAGATTAGATTAGATTAGATTACAGTGTGGAAACAGGCCCTTCGGCCCAACAAGTCCACACCGACCCACAACCCACACATACCCCTACATTTATCCCTTACCTAACACTACGGGCAATTTAGCATGGCCAATTCACCTGACCTGCACATCTTTGGACTGTGGGAGGGAACCGGAGCACCTGGAGGAAACCCACGCAGAGAACGTGCAAACTCCACACAGTCAGTCGCCTGAGGCGGGAATTGAACCCGGGTCTCTGGCACTGTGAGGCAGCAGTGCTAACCACTGTGCCACCGTGCCCATGGATGGAAAGGAAATAAATCCTACCACACTTACTCATTAAATTGAAGAGAAAATGATTTTTTTTATGATGGAGAACAAAGATGGAAGTTTTCCACCATTTTTACCTTCTTGGTAGTTTTCATTGTTTCACCATTTCTGCTTCTCCCCAACAAGGAGAATCCAAAGGGTTTTTACAAATACATTAAGAACAAAAGGGTAACTGGGGAGAGAATAGGGCCCCTCAAAGATTTCAGATTTCTCCAGTTTCCTCATTTCCCCTCCCCCCACCTTATCTCAGTCAAATCCCTCGAACTCAGCACCGCTTTCCTAACCTGCAATCTTCTTCCTGACCTCTCCGCCCCCAACCCCACTCTGGCCTATCACCCTCACCTTGACCTCCTTCCACCTATCACATTTCCAACGCCCCTCCCCCAAGTCCCTTCTCCCTATCTTTTATCTTAGCCTGCTGGGCACACTTTCCTCATTCCTGAAGAAGGGCTTTTACCCGAAACGTCGATTCTCCCGTTCCTTGGATGCTGCCTGACCTGTTGCGCTTTTCCAGCAACACATTTTCAGCTTTGATCTCCAGCATCTGCAGTCCTCACTTTCTCCCCTCAAAGATCAGCAAGGCAGTCTTCCTGTGGAGCCACAGCAGATGGGGGAGATACTAAACGAGTATTTACTGTGGAAAATGACATGAAAGATATAGAATGCAGGGAAATAGATGATGACATCTTGAAAATGTTCATATTACAGGGGTGGAAGTGCTGGATGTCTTGAAATGCATAAAAGTGGATAAATCCCCAGGATCTGATCAGGTGTACCCTAGAAATCTGTGGGAAACTAGGGAAGTGATTGTTGGGCCTTTTACTGAGATATTGGTATCATTGATAGTCACAGGTGAGGTGCCGGAAGACTGGAGGTTTGCTAATGTGGTGCCACTGTTTAAGAAAGGTGGTAAGGACAAGCCAGGGAACTATAGACCAGTGATCCTGACATCGGTGGTGGGAAAGTTGTTGGAGGGAATCCTGAGGGACAGGATGTGCATGTATTTGGAAAGGCAAGGACTGATTAGGGATAGTCAACCTGACTTTGTATGTGAGAAATCATGTCTCACAAACTTGATTGAGTTTTTTGAAGAAGTAACAAAGAGAATTGATGAGGACAGAGCGGTAGATGTGATTTACATGGACTTCAGTAAGGCGTTTGACAAGGTTCCCCACGGGAGACTGGTTACCAAGGTTAGATCTCATGGAATACAGGGAGATCTAGCCATTTGGATACAGAACTGGTTCAAAGGTGGTGATGGAGGGTTGTTTTTCAGACTGGAGGCCTTGGAGGACTGGAGGTCAGCTGAAGTGCCACAAGGATTGGTGGTGGGTCTACTACTTTTCATCATTTATATAAATGATTTGGATATGAGCATAACAGGTATAGTTAGTAAGTTTTCAGATGACACCAAAATTGGAGGTGTTGTGGACAGTGAATAAGGTTACCTCAGATTACAAAGGGATCTTGATTAGATGGGCCAATAGGCAGAGAAGTGGCAGATGGAGTTTAATTCAGATAAATGCGAGGTGCTGCATTTTGGGAAGAAAAATCTTAGCAAGACTTATACACTTAATGGTAAGGTCCTCAGGAGTGTTGCTGAACAAAGAGACCTTGGAGTGCAGGTTCATAGCTCCTTGAAAGTGGAATCACAGCTGGATAGGATAGTGAAGAAGGCATTTGGTATGCTTTCGTTTATTGGTCAGAGTTTTGAATACAGGAGTTGGGAGGTCATGTTGCAGCTGTACAAAACATTGCTTAGGCCACAGTTGGAATATTGTGTGCAATTCTGGTCTCCTTCCTATCAGAAAGATGTTGTGAAACTTGAAAGAGTTCAGAAAAGATTTACAAGGATGTTGCCACGGTTGGAGGATTTGAGCTATAGGGAGAGGTTGAATAGGTTTGGGGTGTTTTCCCTGCAGCGTCGGAGGCTGAGGGGTGACCTTAATAGAGGTTTACAAAATTATGAGAGGCATGGATAGGATAAATAGACAAAGTCTTTTCCCTGGGTTGGCAGTATCCAGATCTAGAGGGCATAGGTTTAGGGTAAGAGGGGAAAGATATAAAAGAGACCTACAGGGCAACTTTTCAAGTAGAGGGTGTTACGTGTATGGAATGAGCTGCCAGAGGAAGTGGTGGAGGCTAGTACTATTACAACATTTAAAATGTATCTGGATGGATATATCAATAGGAAGGGTTGGGAGGGATGTGGGCCAGGACTGGCAGGTGGGACTAGATTGGATTGGGATATCTGGTCAGCATGAACGGGTTGGACCGAAGGGTCTGTTTCTGTGCTGTACATCTCTATGACTCTATGACATATGTGCCCAGTTAATCTGAAGAAAATAGTTTCGTGGCATATTTTTCCTTTCATTATTTTCAGTTGTACAACAAAAGTTCGTAGCTTCAAAATTATTATTTTGAATAACGTATTCTTCTTCCAGCTTAGAGAAATACTTAAAGAATTGCCCTGCTTTTGAAGACTTTTTTTTTCTGCAATTTGAAATAATGATTTTAAAGATGAAAGAAATGCTTACTTAATAAAAATTCCAATTCAAACCTTCCTTCAGCTTCCAAGACTAGAATTTTGCTGTAAAAATGAAGCATTTTCATCCTTCCCATGAGGGTCCGAATATTAGTCTGGAGCTTGGTATCCATTTATTTTTCTGCAGGTTTTCCCCTTCTAGCTTCAGTGAGACTCCAGACCTTCACAAACTTTTAAATACTTTTCTTTATTCCAACTGATTCAAGCTTACATAGAAAGTCTTCCTACTGTTGTTGCTATAGCTTTTCCAATCTTTCATTGTTGCTGCTGTTACAATGGGGAGAAAGTGAGGTCTGCAGATGCTGGAGATCAAAGTTGAGACTTTATTGCTGGAACAGCACAGCAGGTCAGGCAGCATCCAGGGAACAGGAGATTCGACGTTTCGGGCACAGGCCCTTCTTCAGGAATGAAGAAGGGCCTGTGCCCGAAACGTCGAATCTCCTGTTCCCTGGATGCTGCCTGACCTGCTGTGCTGTTCCAGCAATAAAGTCTCAGCTGTTACAATAGCTGACTGGCTTTGTGCGCCTTTTCTAGTAAAAAAAAACAGCTGTTTAATTCTTTAAAAAGTTACTTTTTTTTGTAGAATTTTGTTCTTTTCTGTTCTCTTCAGATGGTTGGAGACTCTGCACTGATGATGTTTTCTACACCAATCTGTACTCTAGCACTGTATTATTAGAAATGTTCATATATGACATTTTGGATCTGCAAGGAACCTCCTAAGATACATGTGCTGCCACCCACCCTTTTTGGTCTGGTCTCATCTGTGAGGGTTACTACTAATTAAGTGGTATGAGATTAACTCCTGGAACTTATCTCTGACAGAAGAGGTACAATCTTGAGTAACAAGGAGCTGTTTCTTACATACTCGCACCATAACAGGTTGCATGAAAGCAAAGACTAGTAGACTTTATTACTCTTGGTGAGAATATAGGCTAACCCAAGTTCCTGATGAAGGGCTCCTGCCCAAAACGTCGATTTTCCTGCTCTTTGGATGCAGCCTGACCTGCTGTGCATTTCCAGCACCATTCTAATCTTGACTCTAATCTCCAGCGCCTGCGGTCCTCACTTTCGCCTAATCCAAGTTTGATTGTTGTTAACTCAAGAAATAAGGAGAAAATGAGGACTGCAGGTGCTGGAGGTCAGAGTCAAAAAGTGTGGTGCTGGAAAAGCACAGTTGGTCAGGCAGCATCGGAGGAGCAGAAGAGTCGATGCTTCAGCATGAGCTCTTCATCAGGAACTCCAGATGAAGAGCTCATGTTCGAAACATCGACTCTCCTGCTACTCGGATGCTACCTGACCAACTGTGCTTTTCCAGCACTATACTTTTCAACTATAGAAATAAGACTAACGGACTACAACAAACAATTAGAACTGATTTTGGTTGCTAAAACTGATATCCATTTAAGTTTTTGGTTTTAAACCGCTTTTCAATGGAAAGTTCCATTTTCCTTTACCATTGTGGTTTTGTCATAAAGATGAAGTCATCCTTCAACTTCCTACAGTGCAGGGAAGAAGTCTCAGCCTATCCAGGCTTTCTTTATAACTCAAACCCTCCTCTAGATCCTTTTGGCTGAATCAGAAAACAAAATCTAAATAAAAACATTTTGTTAATTCTAAAGCTTGATTTTTGCTAAGGCCTTGACTTTTTCTAAAAGGATGGCTATGGTGCGGCTATCCAGGACATTGGTTAGTCCACGGAATATTGCCTGCAACGTTAGTCTCCTTCCTATCGGAAAGATGTTGTGAAACTTGAAAGGGTTCAGAAAAGACTTACAAGGATGTTGCCAGGGTTGGAGGATTTGAGCTACAGGGAGAGGTTGAACAGGCTGGGGCTGTTTTCCCTACAGTGTCGGAGGCTGAGGGGAGACCTTATAAAGGTTTATAAAATCATGAGAGGCATGCATAGGATAAATAGACAAGGGTCTTTTCTCTGGGGTAGGGAAGTACAGAACTAAAGGGCATAGGTTTAGGGTGAGAAGGTAAAGATATAAAAGAGATCTAAGGGGCAACTTTTTCACGCAGAGGGTGGTGTGTGGGTGTGAAATGAGCTGCCAGAGAAAATGGTGGAGGCTGGTACAATTACAACATTTAAACGGCAATTGGATGGGTGTATGAATAGGAAGGGTTTAGAGGGATATGGGACGGGTGCTGGCAGGTGGGACTAGATTGGGTTGAGATATTTGGTTGGCATGGACAATTTGGGCTGAATGGTCTGTTTCCGTGCTGTACAAATCTATGACTAACTCACCATGGCTACAGAAATACCTACTGGTTAATTAATAACCTGGTAATTGTATTGTTTACATTGATAATTTGGTTGATTTCTGGGAAAAAAAAATACAAGATTTGACTGAACTGTTTGATTGGCTATAAAAAACCAATTCGGCTATAAATTTGGTTAAGAGTTGGTTTGCCAAAGGTGGCAGAGTGGTTAGCACTGCTGCCTCACAGCACCAGGGCCTTGGGTTTGATTCTAGCCTGAGGTGACTGTCTGTGTGAAGTTTTCACATTCTCCCTGTGTCTGCATGGGTTTCCTCTAGGTGCTCCAGTTTGCTCCCACAGTCCAAAGATGTGCAGGTCAGGTGAATTGGCTATGCTAAATTGCCCATACTGTTAGGTGCATTAGTCTGGGTGGGTTACTTTTTGGAGGGTTGGTGTAGACTTGTTGAGCCAAATGGCCTATTTCCATACTGTAGGGAATCTAATCTCATCTAATGGTGACTCAGTTGGGCCATGCTGTTGGACAAGGCCAAAGTGCACCAGAGAAGCAAAAATGCAAGATATTTTGGACATTCCTGTGTCTCAGATGAAACACAAAATTTCATGTTATCTCATCACGTGATTTCTTTAGTAAATTGTTCTGAATTCTAGTACTGTCATTGCATCCTTAACAGACTTGATGAAAAAACACAGAAAATTTGAATGGAAACTAGAGCGTTAACTTGCCTTTGAAAGCTCTACTAAAATGCCATCAGTTTTAATGGTGCCTTTTTATTCCAAAGCAATTCAAACTGGATGTTGATACAGAGCAGTTTTATTGCAAGATGATGAAATAGGGATTGAATGGTCTGTCAGTTATGTTTTAAAGAAATCATCTACATTTCATACAATATATTAAAAATATTCAACCATTGAAAAAGAGACATTGAGTCTTATACTAGCTCTATACCATTTGACATATCCACCACCAATAATATGGTATGTAAATTACTTTATTGGATAATAATTGAAAGGTAGAGGATGCCTTTGTAATTGAAACAGCATAATGTGACACTGATAAGGTCCATCTATGTTACAAAAGTCAAAATTTCTGTAGCTCTCTTAATTAAGGGAACTTGTCAATACTCCTTTACCAAGTCAATCTTTGTGACAAACTTAGAATGTCAAATTTATTCAATGTAATCTTTTTGCCCAAGTATAGGATATGAGCTATTTTCATTACTATGTTGACTTTATAATAACCAATGCAAAATCTTTGTGACCCATCCAGTTTTGGCACCACAATATATGAACTCCAACTACTCTGACTTAGTTTGGTAATATCATTGTCCAACATTAACTTAATCTTTTCCCTGACCTGACCCAATCTCTAGATTGCGCCAGTACTGGTGTTGCTTTATAGATATTGCATTCCCCAAATCCTCATCATGAACAGGCAAAACTATTTCATTCGGTCTATTCCCACAATAACATAATTCTATATTATACTTCAGAAGTTACCTTGATAGTCATCTGGAAGATACAGCATAACACTATCTAATCTTTTAAGTATGTTTGTGTTCTGTAGTTTAATTGTTGGTAAATTAACATTTGAGTTTTCAATTTTGGATTCATTCTTCCATTGCCTTGATGTTTCTATTTTGCTCCCTACTTCCTTACTACTGTAAGTACACTTTTCTTCTTATAATCATGTCTAACATGATATCTCTTCAACAAGTTAACATGAATGACACAGTCTCTGACCTTTTTCTCCACCTGGAGTACTCACTACATAAATCATATTATTAATTTTTTTCTTAATTTTTTTAAAGTTCAGTAAGTCTTGTTTTTAATAATTCCCCAGATAAAGGCAATGATATAAACACATTTTCTCCTGCAACAAAATTTAGAACCTTTGTTCTTTTTAATCTGCTCAATTTTTAATATTTATTGAGCTTCTTTCAGATTTTTTTGCAAATTCATGTACATTTGTCATTTTCTCTCTGACATTTGACATGTCAATTGTCTTCTAGCTTTTGTTTGTCAATCTTTTTAAAAATTTATTTAAGTTGCCTACTTAAATTTATTTAAGTTGCTGGTTGGACTACTGTGAACTGATCTTGGCACCACACTTTGAAAGGCTATATTAGCCTTAGAGAAAACACAATTTTGAGAAGTGTTTTAGCTCAGGTTGAGGTTCTGGATGTAAATTTCCTTGCTGAATTGGAAGGTCCATTTTCAGACGTTTTGTCACCATATTAGGTAACCTTATCAGTGAACCTCCAGTGAAGCACTGGTGGTATGGCCTGCTTTTAATTTATGTGTTTAGGTTTCCTTGGGTTGGTGATGTCATTTCCTGTGGTATTACAATTTCCTGTGGTGATGTCATTTCCTATTCTTTTTCTCAGGGAGTGGTAAATAAAATCCCAATCAATGTGTTTGTTGATAGATTTCTGGTTGGAGTGCCATGCTTCAAGGAATTCTCTCTGTTTGGTTTGTCCTAGGATGGATGTGTTGTCCCAGTCAAAGTGGTGTTCTTCCTTATATGTATGTTGATGGGCAATAGACCCAACCCCACAACTAGTGAAATGAATCACAGCCCTAATCAAAAAAAACTGGAAAAATAAATAAGACTGACTTCCAAAAAGTGAAACCAGATGGATCCAACACACCATGCTTCTACAGATTACCCAAAATTCACAAACCAGGAGCCAGCCTCAGACCCATAGTCTTGCTACCTGGAACACCAACTTTCAGATTAGCCAAGGAGCTACACCAAAATCTAAAACATTTATAGAAGACTTGCGCTACTCCATCCATTCCATCAAAGAATTCCTGAAGACCATGAAAGGCACCAAAATAGAAGAGGATGAAATAATGGTCTCCTTTGACGTAACAGCCCTGTTCATATTCATCAACATTAACCTAGGCCTTTTTGTTTATATCTAAACAGTTGAGACTTCCAGGCCAAAGTGTTCATCTTTAGAAGTGACCTGTATAATGAAAGGGGAGTGGTCAGCTCTCTAGCTGAGCAGTTCAGTTTAGAACTAGTTAGGAGTTTAACAGTGAGCTGTGTGGACACGCTCTTTCTCTTTCTGCCCTTCTAACTTCAACCTGTAAGCATTGGTTCCATTTTTATAAACTGTGTTTTAAGGAGGTTTGCTTATTGGGACTGTTGTGTATATTTGGAACAGCATAATTAAGTCTAGCTTTGGTTTGACTGCATTCTGTAGGGGTTCTTTATTCTGTTCTTTGTGTTTCATTGTGTAATTTTGTGAATAAATTTCTGACTGTTTTAAAATCTCCGGATAATTCTCACTGTACACTTACCTAAACAAATTGCAAACATATGGTCTGGGTTACCTGCTCAAGAGCGTTTTGAGTGGTCTGGCCTAGTCTATAATATCCTTTTATTAATTTAAAATGAGTAACTCCTGTGGACTCATTTGGAACATCCCTGATGACAAATAGTAACAATTTGTCTCACAATCCTTATCTGAATTGTTAGGATATTCTTAGCAATAATCTTCAAAGCTTGATACCATCTTTCCAAAGCACTTCAAAATTGTGGTTGATATGCAGAAGATGTGAATTGCTTAATTGCCAAGCTAGTCATAAGTTCTTTAAATATTTGAACATAAGGTTTGTGCCTTCATCCGATTGTGTTCATTTTGGCAATCCATATCTCGTGATAAATTGAACTAATCTTTTTACTATCACTGTTGTAATTTTCCCAAGTTATTACTTCAGGAAACATGTTGTGAAAACACCCATAAAAGATAGTGATTGCCAATTCTGATTTTAGGTTTGGGAGCTAGACAGTCTATTAACATCCTACTAAATGGTTTTCAAATACTGGTATTGGAATAAACGATGCAGGTTTTATTAAGTGTTCAAGATGGAGGAGGTGTATTGGAAATTGGTGAAAGCTTCTGTGGAGTGGAGAGAAGACTCCTGTAGAGAAGTGGGCAGGATGTGATGAAAGAAGGTAATGTGCAAAATTGATTGAGGTGAAGGTATAAAATGATTTTCCTGAACACAGATTGTTTTGAAAGAACACTGTCAGAATGTAGAGTGATTACGTGCAAGACATGTGATCAGAAGAAGGATTGGATTTGAAGTGAAGGAGCAGGGATTAAGAACCCAGAGAAGTATCAGTACATATGAGCTATTGAATCTTGCATTCATTAACATCTGAAAGGAAGAGAAGACTCTATTTCTTTTGTTGAGGCAATGAATGGGTTGAAGAATGAAATTAAACTGGGAACCAAGGCAGCTTTGAGAAAGTATAAGGTGATATCCATGGAATGGAAAACAAGTTCGAGACAGGTTCATGTGATGGTACATGTCCCTAAGTGTTGATCTCAGGATGTCAGGGGAGCATCTGTCTGAGAAGTGTTGTATGACACGGAGATAACTATACTCTTGAATGAATTCAAAATGAGAAGCTTGGAACGTCAGTTGGAATTAGTGTGGGGTTAGGGGGCACAGACATCAGTCACTGAGGAAGGAGAGGTAGTTATGAAATTGAGTTTTCACAAACACTTTTTTTTAAAAAGGAGGGAACTAAAAAGCAATTAAAGTGAACACGCAATATATACCTGGCTCTAGCTTATGGTCATTATAGGTAGGAACTAATCTGTTTTGTTTGAGTTTTCAAATCCAAGTGCTTTTGATATTTCTTTCAGAGAATCTCACATTCCAGTGTGTTCTTCCAGAATTGTTTTATCTCCATCTACTCGATGGTATTTATAACCAATGATGTTATAATGATGCTGCTCCTTTAACAAGGTTAAGGTGTCATTGTTTTTTTTTCCAGAGAGGTTATAAAAGACAAAAACGCTGAAAAGTTTAAGTTGAAGGGTGTTAGGGCCAATTTGTTTATAGCTAATAGATATTGCATCAGGTAAAAGACTTTTAAGTTTTAAAAAAACTTGTACAATGAAAATGGAGTGGCCAGTTTTCCCAGTTCAGCTTTTCTCTGGTTTGGTTTGGTTTTAGCAATCTGCCTGTTCACTAAAATCAGGCAGTCAAGTTTAGAGTGATGCTGGAAAAGCACAGCAGGTCTGGCAGCATCTGAGGAGCAAGATAATCAACATTTCAGGTAAAAGCCTTCATCAGGAATGCCCCTCATCAAAAGCCCCTCATCAGCCCTTCCTGATGAAGGGCTTTTGCCCAAAACGCTGATTTTCCTGCTCCTCAGATGCTGCCTCTAATCTTGACTCTCCTAATGAAGGGCTTTTGCCTGAAATGTTGATTTTCCTGCTCCTCGGATGCTGCCTGACTTGCTATGCTTTTCCAGCACCACTCTAATCTTGACTCTCATCTCCAGCATCTGCAGTACTCACTTTCAACTAAAAGCAGGCAGTCCGTTGTGAAGCTGCTGGATCCAAAGAAGCAGGTCCCCTCTCTGACATCTCTCCTGTAAGACCCTGTGTTTGATTTTACCTTTTGTGCCAAGGATGATGATGGGATAGTGTAGGGGGATGAGCTGAGAATACTTCACAGGTTGGCGCAACATCGAGGGCTGAGAACCCTTTCTGCGCTGTGTTGTTCTATGTTCTAAGGGGTGTATGGGGATTGTTGCAAGTGTTTGGAACAGCATTATTAAATTAGTATAGTCTGTTGGATAGGTTAAGTTATTCTGTATTCTGTTCTCTTTTATTTGTGTTTCATTTGGTAATCTTGTAAATTAATTCTGTTTTGTTTAAAACTGTGATTTGACCAACTGCATCCCTCTTGGAATATCTGTGTTACACCTGCTTAAAACAACTAGCAAAGTTAGGGTCTGAGCCACTTCTTTGAAATGTTTTGAGTGGGTCTGGCCATAACAATGTGCAACTCTGTGACATCACCACAAGTGTCCAAATCCCTTTCCACAGCAACTTGTTTCTCCCAGAAGCTGTAATTTTTATCTTGTGAATGGAACTGTACATTGACTTCAGAGTTAGCACTCAGGTCAATTAACATAAACAACAGTTTTTACTGAGTTTATTAATTTCAACTGGTTTTGGGAGGAGAACCAAATTAGGCAGGACTCTCACTTGTGCTTGCTTTCTCAAACCCTTCAGAATGATATGTGTCCATGATAATTGGATGATGACAGAAACAAAATTGGTTATAAGGCTTTCTCCTCAGCTACAGTCTGCGTGCATTCACTAATCAGCCTGCCAAACAAGACTGATTACTGAAATGAATCACAGGTCATTGGCAAATGTGAATCCATCCCTGTACAAGAGGTGATGGATTATTCAACAAAAATCGCTTTATAGCTGACTTTTTAATCTGAGATTGTAATTACAGAATGATGCAACAAAGTATATCATGATCTCATTTTACCTACCTTTTGGCTGCAAAAGACAGTCATTAATCAAAGACAAGATTTTACATTGACATTTAACAGAACTGAATCTCACAATATTTTATATACTTTTTAAATGCTGCAGTTTTGCATCTGGTTCAATGTTCCCTTGATATTTGGAACATTTAAACTGCTAGTAAAATGAATAAACAGAATTAATTTAGAAATATTAAACATAGCAAATGCACATCTTATTCAGAATTGTTTTTCTGGCTGGTTGCAAATGCAGAGTAATTTAACTCGGCAAGTATTTACCAACAGCACCATTAATCCAGTAAACAATGGCCAAATTCACAGAGACAACAGATGTTGCATATACTTTTAAATTTAAACATCAAATAATTTTACCTTTGAGTTAGTAGAAAGCACTTATTCTGCTCCCATTGGGAATGGACACAGTATCTAACCTACTGAAGGAGAAAACTGCAGTATTCATGATAGTAAACAGAGCAATTTGGTGAAGTTATAGTAGGAATGGGAAAAATCAATCCCAACCTTTGAAGCATGAGAAATATATGTGAATTCCTTTTTGAACAAGGAGCAGAAGGACAAATCAGCACCTTTAGCCTTCTCTGACTTTTGATATGATCATGGGCGATTTCATATCAACCTTAACTCCACCTTCCTGACCACTCTTCAAAACACTTCAAACCATTATTAATTAAAAATCTAGGTGAAAGTGAGGACTGCGGATGCTGGAGATTAGAGTCAATATTAGAGTGGTGCTGGAAATGTACAGCAGGTCAGGGCAGCATCCGAGGAGCAGAAAAATCGACGTTTCAGGCAGGGGCTCTTTATCATGAAGGGCTCCTGCCCGAAACATTGATTTTCCTGCCCCTCGGATGCTGCCTGACCTGCTGTGCATTTCCAGCACTACTCTAATCTTAATTAAAATTCTGTCTATCTCCTTCTTAAATATATTAATGTCCCTACTGGGGTAGTGAATTCCACAGATTTGAGTATAGTAATTTCTTCTCAAGTTTGCTTTAATCTGTTACTCCTTATCCTAAAACTATAACTTCCCATTCTAGATTTCCCCACAAGGGGAAATATCCTTTCTGCAAGTATTTTGTCAACCCCACTGGCATCTTCTACAGCTTAATTAGATCTGGTTTCATTCTTCTAAATCCTCGAGAATGTTGACCTAAACAGCTCAATCTTTCTTCAAATGACAAACCCCTTCAAATCGCCCTCCTCTGAACTACTTCCAGTAGAAGTACATTTCTTCTCAAGTAAGGCAGCCAAATTGTATACAATATTTCAGGTGTGGTCTCACTAACACCTTGTGCAGTTGCAGCAACACTCCTCTGCTTTCATACTCTGTTCCTTTCACAATAAATGCCAAAATTCCATTTGTCTTCCTGATTACCTGCTTTATCTGCATATTAGCTTTTTATGATTCATGCAAGAGAACACCTAGATCCATCTGCACTGAAGAACTGTGAAGTTTCTCTCTATTCAGATAATGAATTGCCTTTCTATTCCTCCAACCAAAATGGATAACCTCACACTTATCCACATTAAACTCCATCTCCCAAATTTTGGCCCATTCACAGAAAATCTATCCATATTCATTTGTAAATTTCTTATTTCTTCATTGCAACTTACTTGCCCACCTATCTGTAATCTGTAAATGTGGCTATAATACTTCCTGTCCATCGTCTTCTCTCAAATATTTGGGGCATGAAGACTGAACCGTCTGACACCCCACTGTTTAAATTTGGTCTACCAGCAAAAGATCCATTTATCCTGATTCTCTGCTCTGCTCTCTTTTTTTTCATGTTTTTCTTTCTTGGACTGAATATTATAGTATGTTTTCAATTGTATGAAGTTGCATTTTAATATTGTTTGCATTATTCATTTTGTAGTGAATGGCTTCATATTCTCTGGAAAAATAGCTTCTGAATTAGTTGACATCAGTGCCACTCAAGTTTTCATCTATTTCAACTGGAGAACCAATTCTTGAACATGATGCTTTGAGACTTGATGAGAAAATATATTTTTATAAATTGCATCATACAGTCATATTGATTTTGCCTCTATAGTTTATTCACGATTGAATGATCAAAGGCATTTTTCATAGGTTGCAAAGAGAGATATTCTGCAGATGATTTTAAAGGCACTACAATTCTTGAGAGAAAATGCAGAGAGATTGTTTTGTTAGGGCCTTCAAGTATCCAGTAGGTCCAAGCAACCCCAAAGTCCACAGAGGAGCTAACACAGACTGTACTGTCACAAAACTGATCCAGAATTCTCAGGAACTCAGACTTGCACTTTGTAAGAAAACTCAGAGATTGTTATCACAAAATGATTCGGCTGCTCAAGAGAACAAGAGCAAATCTTTGAAGTAAAAAGCAACAGCAAGAGCAATTGTTGCTGCTTCTCCAGTCATGTCCTGTTTATCAATAGCCCCTGAAAAGGACTGCTGTAGAGCAATGAGGGAGTGGGCAAGAATCAAATCATCAAATGAATGGGACAGCTTTGTGGTGGATTGTCATCTATACTAAATGTCTTTGCCTTATCATTTTCTCCAAGCATTGAAATGATTGAAAGTACCATAATCTGCATGAAGAATTTTGAATAATAATGTAGATTTAGTAGTTTCACTGGTACATCTCATTTTGGAACACTTTTAACAATATATCATAATCAACAAGGCATTCTGCTTTTAGTTCATAAGACATATGATTCTAAAAGGTTGTGTTGCAGGAGGAAAACTAGCTTTTTATACAAATTTAAATATATCACTGCTTGATTTCAAAAAACACAAAGTGATTAAATAACAGTTGAAGAACTATTTCCTGTAAAGTCTCACACTTGGATAGCTTTTCAATGGATTTTAGTCAATAAATGTTTCAGAGAAATATTAACAACAATCATATGCCAATTTGAAAGGTGAAGGACTCAGAAGTGCTAAAGAATAACAACTGAGCTTTGTAACACAATCCCAATTGTAACAATCTGGCATCAAGACAAAGAAATATTCTTTCCAATTCTAAAGGGACCCATGGGAAAGGACCATCTGTCAGCTCAGAACGACACAATCGATAAATTGACAAAACATTGGGAGGAATTCTCCCAGCATCTTGGAAGTATTGGAGGTGGGATGGGGGAGAGGGCTTGGAGAGGACAGGAAAATAGCAAAATAACAACTATCTGGTGTGCTTCTGCGTCCTTGTAATTTCAGCAAAGGCAGCATCAGAGTGGAGACTGCAACCCACCCACTAAAGGTGGGAAGCCAATTAAGGTAATTAACAAAGTTGTTAATTTTATCCAGATATTCCAATTTTCCCAGAGGCAACCAGGACCTTTGTTATGAGCATGATTAGACTGCAAACAGGAAACAAGTGCACAGCAAGAGATATTTCCATGAAATCTGATCTTTATTTGCCAAAAACAGAAAGCCTATAGTTATCAGTATCACAGGCTATTAGACACTGATGACCCAGATTAAACTCAAAGCTCTACCATACTGGATGCTGATTGATCTTGATTGATTGTACAAGGACAATATTCATTATCTTTCCAAGATTCAAATTATAGTTGTCCTTCTAAGGAAGTAAGACTCATGTACATTGTGCACCAGCTCAAACACTTGTCATCCAGTGGGAACATGTAGGCTGAAAATTAGTTTTTTACCAATGACTCACACTTCATAAGTTAGGTAGGGCAGAAGGTATTGGCAGGTACAGCTATAGAGAGTGTGCATCAGAGAGTGCAGTCTCCTCCAACTCTGCTCAATTAAACACCTATGCTAGCCCCCAGAGGCTGTCAATGAAACAAGAAGCATTAAGCAGTGGCAGAGAATGTCTGATTCACTGACAGGCTTTCCAAGGACGATCAATATGATTTCAGGCAGACTGGAGGAGTCTGCCACAAGCATGACTGCTTTGCTTTTATAGTGCTTCGTGACAATATATTCCTACATGGATAGACTGGCTAATTCTATCAAAACTGGGTCAATATGTGGCTAGAACAGGACTCTTTAAAAACCAGTTTCGAGAGTGCGGTGCTGGAAAAGCACAGCAGGTTAGGCAGCATCCGAGGAGCAGGAAGATCAGCGTTTCGGGCTTCTCAGATGCTGCCTGACCTGCTGTGCTTTTCCAGCACCACACACTCAACTCTGATCTCCAGCATCTGCAGTCCTCACTTTCTCCTCTTTAAGAAGCACCAATATCCATGGCGATAACAAATAACTTAGTCCTGGCTTGAAAAAATGTGTTATTTTATGTGACCTGAATATCACTGGCTAAAACAACATTTATTTCCCACCATTATTTGCATTGAGAAGGAAATGGCAAGCTGCGTTTTTGAACTAGCACAGTCCAGTTGGTGTAGGCACTCCCACAAGACTATTAGGAAGGGATTTCCAGGGTCTTTACCCAGCAACAGTGAAGGATTTACAATATAGTTTCAAATCAGAGTGGTGTATCGCATACGAGTGATTGAATGCTCATGTATCCGTGGCCCTTTTCCTTTCAGGTAGTAGAGCTCTTGATTATGGAAGGTACTGTTAGAAGGAGCATTGGTGTGTTGCTTCAGACACATTCCTGAGGATTTTTTGCTGCACTGTCCCATGGCTGAGCTATTTGAACCCAAGCAATCACACTCATTGTGATTTTTTTTTGCTAGATTTGGTTCCAACCAGCAGCAGTTTTCCTCTAATTTGCAATGAATTTATTTCTGCTAAGATCCCTGGTGTTGCACTCAGTCAAATGTTACCTTTATACCAAGGGCAATCATTCTGTTTTTATCCCTTACAATGGCAAAGCCAGTCCCATATGGACAGTACTTTTATGCTGACATTTCTAGTAATCACCACCTTGTTCTTCCAGCTGGCCACCCCCCAGCCCATTGGGTCACGATTAGGGTGGCAGTGCTAATGTTGAACGTCCGAGCTCCCAGGCAATAATATTTCTTGTCATTCCAGAAGTTGCTAGAGGACTATCCACCACAGTCCTGATCTTCCATGTTCCAAACTTCATTTGGAAGAGTGGTAGATGATTGTGGGTGAATTATTCTAATGCACAACAGCCACCACAGAGGTTTGGTGGAGCAAGTTCTTAGTCTAGTGGGAAGACATCCAAGATGTCCAGGATCTGTGTGTGAGCTTAAGACACACAAACATCCATACTTCTACTGTTCTCAACACTGTTCTAAATCCATTGCCTTGGTGTTGACAGATCTGGCAAAACTATTATTGGAAAGAAAAACAAAACAAAATTTTGAGTATGCAGTAGCAGCTTTTCCTCACAGCTCCAGGTCAGCTGACTCAACACAGTCTGAGAGAGTTGGCAACCCTATTCGCTGTTCCAAGTTCAGGATCACACAAAATCTATGCCTGTTAAAACTAGAAGTGGGCATTTTCTGAATGAATCGCATTTCAGTTCTTTTAAACTTTAAGTTTATTTACCTGCTTTTGCTCCACCAATAGTGAGGGATTAAGTTTCTAATTGGCTCAGAGATGTACACTATGTATAGGTGGCATTCAAAAACTTGGAGATATACCGCCTTCTCAAGATCTTGCAAATCTATTAGCAGGATAGGTGCAACACCATCAGTGTTCTCACTGAGGCCAACAGTTCCAGCATTAAGACGCTGACCATGTTGGATCAATTCTGCTGAGTGTGCCTCATTCTCCACATGCCTGACATGGGAGTTGTACTCTGATCTTGGATAGAGGAAGTAAGTCCTAGATGGTAGTGGTAACATGTCAAAGCCTTCTTGAGAAAATGCAACATTCCCATAAACATTTGGGAAACATGTGCCAAGAGTACCCAAAATGGTAGGAAAGCACCTGGGAGCATTCTACATACTTCAAATCACAATGCTACCAGCAAACTGAAATCCATAGAGGTAGGAGCACAATGCATATTACCTACACATTGAAAGTTCTTCCAGTTGGTGAAGACTCCTGGGTATCTGATATTCCTATGACCCCAGCCACCATTCAGCTTGTAACAGGGACTGTAGGTTACTCATTGGACAAATCAGTTACCTGAGATCTCATATTTAGTGTGGAAGCAAGTCAACTTTGTCTGTGAGAAACTGCTTAAGAAGATCTCTAGAAACCAGCTCCTCCACCTTGTTTGTATCAACGCTTTAATGAGGTCTGGACTTTAATGACCTTGGCAGAACTCAAACTATGTAAGTGTTGTTTGATGGAACTGCCAATGGCACTTTCCATTAATTTGCTGATGATCAAGAGTAGATAGCAGTGTGAACAACTCATTCCACTCCTCCTTTTTATCTCATGCTGCCTTCTCCTTCACAACTGAATCATCCAAAAAGAAGGCTAGAGCTCTTAGCCTTGTTTTGTTTTCTGGAGGTCCAAACCTCATTGTTAGATAAATTACAGTCCACTCTAGCCATTCTAAATGATGTTTACTGGAACTCACCTCTAGATCTGTTTAAGCACTTGCAGTGGATCTTCAGTGTTCCAATGACTTGTTTGATCACACATCTTCTGATCAGATCGTGGCTTTCATTTTAGTGCTGCTGAATTTCATTCCTCAGGGTTCTGATGTGTGACACCCAGCAACCATCTCTTTAAGGTCTGAAGAGATGCTGGAACTTGGACTGGAGTCATAGAGTCATAGAGATGTACAGCATGGAAACAGACCCTTCGGTCCATGCCGACCAGATATTCCAACCCAATCTAGTCCCACCTGCCAGCATCTGGCCCATATCCATCCAAACTTTTCCTATTCATATACCCATCCAGATGCCTTTTAAATGTTGCATTTGTACCAGCCTCCACCACTTCCTCTGGCAGCTCATTCCATACACGTACCACCCTCTGTGTGAAAAAGTTGCCCCGTAGGGCTCTTTTATATCATTCCCCTCTCACCTTAAACCTATGCCCTCTAATTCTGGATTCCTCCACCCCAGAGAAAAGACTTTGTCTATTTACCCTATCTATGCCTCTCATAATTTTGTAAACCTCTATAAGGTCACCCGACAGCTTCCGACGCTCCAGGGAAAACAACCACAGCCTGTTCAGCCACTCCCTATAGCTCAAATCTTCCAACCTTGGCAACATCCTTGTAAATATTTTCTGAACCCTTTCAAGTTTCACAACACCTTTCCGATAGGAAGACCAGAATTGCACGCAATATTCCAACAGTGGCCTAACCAATGTCCTGTACAGCCGCAACATGACCTTCCAACTCCTGTACTCAATACTTTGACCAATAAAAGAAAGTATACCAAACGCCTTTTTCACTATCCTATCTACCCGTGACTCCAATTCAAGGAACTATGAACCTGCACTCCAAGGTCTCTTTGTTCAGCAACACTCGCTCAAACCTTACCATTAAGTGTATAAGTCCTGCTAAGATTTGCTTTCCTAAAATGCAGCACCTTGCATTTATCTGAATTAAACTCCTTCTGCCACTTCTAAGCCCATTGGCCCATCTGGTCCAGATCCTATTGTAATCTGAGGTAACCCTCTTCGCTGTGCACTACACCTTCAATTTTGGTATCATCTGCAAACTTACTAACTGTACCTCTTATGCTCGCATCCAAATCATTTATGTAAATGACAAAAAGTAGACGACCCAGCACCGATCCTTGTGGCACTCCACTGGTCACAGGCGTCCAGTCTGAAAAACAACACTCCACCACCACCCTCTGTCTTCTACCTTTGAGCCAGTTCTGTTTCAAAATGGCTAGTTCACCCTGGGTTCCATGAGATCTAACCTTGCTCATCAATCTCCCATGGGGAACCTTGTCGAATGCCTTACTCAAGTCCATATAGATCACATCTACTGCTCTGCCCTCATCAATCCTCTTTGTTACTTCCTCAAAAAACTCAGTCAAGTTTGTGAGACATAATTTCCCATGCACAAAGCCATGTTGACTATCCCGAATCAGTCCTTGCCTTTCCAAATACATCTACATCCTGTCCCTCAGGATTCCCTCCAAAAACTTGCCCACCATTGACATCAAGCTCACTGGTCTATAGTTCCCTAGCTTGTTCTTACCACCCTTCTTAAACAGTGCCACCATGTTTGCCAACTTCCAGTCTTCCAGCACCTTACCTGTGACTATTGATGATACAAATATCTCAGCAAGAGGCCCAGCAATCACTTCTCTAGCTTCCCACAGGGTTCTCGGGTACCCTGATCAGGTCCTGGGGATTTATCCACCTTTATGCGTTTCATGACATCCAGCACTTCCTCCTCTAATTTGGAGATTTTGCAAGGTGTCACCATCTATTCCCTACAGTCTATATCTTCCATATCATTTTCCACAGTAAATACTGATGCAAAAAACTCGTTTAATGTCTCCCCCATTTTCTGTGGCTCCACACAAAGGCCGCCTTGCTGACCTTTGAGGGGCCTTATTTTCTCCCTAGTTACCCTTTTGTCCTTAATGTATTTGTAAAAACCCTTTAGATTCTCCTTAATTCTATTTGCCAAAGCTATCCCATGTCCCCTTTTTGTGCTCCTGATTTCCCTCTTAGGTACACTCCTACTGCCTTTATATTCTTCTAAGAATTCACTCAATCTATCCTGTCTATACCTTAGATATGCTTCCTTCTTTTTCTTAACCAAACCCTCAATTTCTTTAGTCATCCAGCATTTCCTCTACCTATCAACCTTTCCTTTCACCCTAACAGAAATATACTTTCTCTGTATTCTCGTTATCTCATTTCTGAAGGCTATCCCTGAGGTATGTTGTAGCATAGCTGCACAGTTTGATTAAAAATAATTGCACAAGCAACTATCAGGAAACTATGGAAAGTGAAATATTGTTTTAATTAAGCAATTTACAGATGTTAGTAGACAACCAGCCTCTTGCAAGCATTACAACACAAGTAGCCTAATGCATTCCAGTTACACCAGAAAGTTGGCAGGATGGAGTCAGTGAAGCATTGACATTTATGTTAATTGTAACTCTGTACCTGCATTCAAATGCACATGCTCCTCCAGGTTAAAATTTTCCACCATATGTCGAACTTCCATGGGATTGCAAGGTAATAATATAAAACAAAACAATGATTTCTCAAGTTATTGCTTTGTTTTGGCTTGAAAGCATATTTAAATTCACTACATTAAGGTAATCAGTACTTATTATGCAAAGCAAAATTGAAATACAATAGTGCATGCATATTGAAACACCTAAAATTTAAAATTACAGTTGCCCCCTTCCAGCGAAATAATTCTACTGAGGCTAAAGTTTTTAACTTTAGTGGGGAACTAATGATCATTAAAGCTTTAAGGTATATGTTATTGTTCAGCTATAACACTTAATAAAGTAGCACGTATTTATATGCTTCACAGTTTCATAATTACTATGTTGAAATTAATAATTATTCAATTTATTTAAATGTAACACAAATGTGTTCTGAAAAATAACCATTATTTGATGTTATTTGCTAACCATCTTTATCATGGAATTGTTTCCCTAAAATGAAAATAATGATGTTATAACTACACCTCTAATTTTCAAGGTTGTGTTATATGTAAATAATTTGCTTTAATCATTTATGTAATAAACTTTTATTTTATTGTTATAACCGAATTGGCAGCCTTGTGTTTATTGAAAGGTCACCTTGTAAATGCGAAAAAAACTATGAAATCAAGATTCAGTTTTGGATCTGAGTTATCTAGTAATAACACAATTAATCATTAATATTTGCATAATTTCAATACTTCAGTATTTTAAATGGAATGTTTCATCGTGTTTTTTATTTCAGCTTCATTACGTTGTTATCTCAAATGATAACAGATTTAAATTGAAAGACAATTTTAGAAGATTAAAACTTAGGAACAGTTACTGTTAATATTTTGGGCATACAGGGTGACCTCCGTAACTGCGGAATCGGTTTAAGTGATTTCAGTTACCCGTGGTTTACCTTGGGCCGAACATACTATAGGGAATCTTCCAGCACCAGGGACCAGGAGGATGCTGGGAAGGTAAATTTCCCACTGAAATGAATGGGTTCGCTCCTACCTGCGGTTTAGGGATTCCACAGTAGGTAGTGGAACATATTCCCCATGGCTACAAGGGGACTACTGTACATGTCAACAAAGGTAATTTCTGTATTGACTAGTGGTGTATTTTAATTCAAATGTCAGATTGCACTTTCTAAGTAAATTCCTTCAGCATTGCATTGTGATACAGCAGATGAGTAGGCTGAATACTGCCAGCAATAGCACAGCTTTGCATCTATGGCAGACCACTAAGTGAGATATCAACTTTGATACAGGAGGGTGTGGAAAACAAATGTTTAGCTGAATCACAAGTGAACTCAACCTATGCCAATGCTATGCACTTCCTGACAATTTTCAATGATATATTTAACAGTTTCTATATGGAAATTGGAAATATGTTTTTCTCTGCCTTGTCCCCAGTGAATGCACAGGTCTTGGATCCTAGATGGAAAAGCAGATTGGACCTGTGATTCTAAGCTTCCATGTCTCCAGACACATCTTTTGATGGGGTTTTAGAATGCTCATGTTCCCTGGGCTGTAGTGCTTCGGTTTGGTGGCTGTGTCTGCTTAACACCTTAAGGGCATCAAAAACATAGAGACAGAAATTACCCGAGCACTCTTGTGTACAGGTATACTATTGTCAAGAGTTTCTGGAAGATCTCTCTGTTGGCAAACATTTTCATTATTGTGGTCCGAAGTGATCTATCAATGGAGAATGCTTAGTCTAAGCTAATAACCTCTAAATTTAGACAGATTCAAATGACATCAGGTGAAACAGAATTTAAGCAGTAATGGTGGTACAGTGAGATTGAGGGCTTGGTGCTGGATGGATGGATGTAAGATCACTCAGGTGTTGATCATTCCTCTTTGTCAGGAAATCGTCCAAAGATAATTCATTTTTAAAAAGGGCATAAAGTTATCTCTGAAAATGTAAAAGCAGTAGGGGTAAATTTGAACTTCCTCATGGAAATGAATGAGCTGTTGGCCAGGCTACCTGGTACATTAGCCAGCAGATGTTTCTTTCCAATAAAGCCTTTGAAAATGAAAATTAACAGGTTTTATAAGGGCAGGCCTGTGTGATATTGTTAATCCTCTGACCCTGCTGCAGCTGAGGATTAACCCTAATAAGAGATTACAGTCATCCAAACATAGCTGAGCAGTTTGAGATGATATTCTACCTTCTAGAAATACCAAGCTCTAGAAAACAAAGCACTTAATTTAATTTATTTATTGTCACGTGCACTGAGGCAAAGTAATAATCTTTGTCTTGCAAGCAATACAGGCAGATCACATAGTTAAATAGCATAGGTGAGCAAATAATAGGTAAACACCGGCAAAAACAAAAACACAGGTACAGGCGAATGTGAAGAGTTTGTGAGTACATTCAGTATTCTAACAACAGTAGAGTAGAAACTGTTTCAAAACCGGCTGGTGCATGTGTTCAGACTTCTGTACCTTCTCCCCAATGATAGAGGTCGTAGAAAAGCATTGCCATGGTGAGATGGATCTTTGAGATTGCTGGCGGCCTTTCCTTGACAGCGGGCCTGATATATGGATTCTTTAGATGGGACGTTGGTCTTTGTGATTGTCCAGGCTGAGTTCACCACTCTCTGTAACTGTCTCTGATCTTGATTGGTACAGTTGCCATACCAGGTAGTGATACATCCACACAGAATGCTCTCGATGACACATCTATAAAAGTTGGCAAGGGTATTCACCGTCATGCCAAATGTTCTCAGCTACCTATGTTCTACCTGAGAAAGAAGAGAGATTGTTGAGCCTTTGTAACCAGTGCGTCCACATGAAGAGTCCAGGAAAGCTTGTTGCTGATGACTACTCCCAGGAGCTTGACACTCTCCAGTCATTCCACTTCTGTGCTGTTAATGTGTAGGGGGGCATGAGTAACATCCCGCTGAAAGTCAATAATGAGTTCCTTGGTTTTGCTGGCATTGAGAGCTAGGTTGTTCTTAGTGCATCATTTTTCTAGGTCTTCCACCTCCCATCTGTAGTCTGTTTTGTTGCCATCTGAGATTCGACTAAATATGACGGTGTCATCAGTAAACTAGTAAATGGTATTAGTCTGGTATTTGGCGACACAGTCATGGGTATGCAGTGACTACAGTAGGGGGCTGAGTACGCAACCATGGAGGGCTCCAGTGTTGAGTGTTAGTGAGGATGAAATATTGTCCCCAGTCTTCACTGATTGTGGCCTATGGCTCAGGAAACTGAGGATCTAGTTGCAGAGAGTGGGGCTTAGTCCGGGATCACTAAGTTTAGTAATCAGTCTCAAGGGGATAATAGTGTTGAAGGCTGAACTGTAGTCAATGAGTATGAATTTTATGTAGCTTTTCTTGGTGTCAAGATGTTCTAGGGAGGAGTGAAAGGCAAGTGATATGGCACCTGACGTGGATCTGTTGGTCCGATAGGCAAATTGGAGTGGGTCAAGTGTAGTGAGAAGGCTGGAGTTGATTAATGTCATGACCAGCCTTTCAAAGCACCATGACCACCGAGGTTAGTGCCACTTGGTGGTAGTTGTTGAGGTAAAAACAAGGACTGCAGATGCTGGAAACCAGAGTCTAGATTAGAGTGGTGCTGGAAAAGCACAGCAGGTCAGGCAGCATCCGAGGAGCAGGAAAATCGACTTTTCGGGCAAAAGCCCTTCATCAGGTAGTCATTGAGACATGCTGCATGAGCCTTCTTAGGTACAGGGATGATGTTGGTCCTCTTGAAACAGGCAGGGACATGAGCCTGCTGCAGGGAGAGATTGAAGATGTCCGAGAAGACCTCTGCTAGTTGATCTGTGCATGCTCTGAGTGCACAGTCTGGTACTCCGTCTGGTCCCATCACTTTCCTTGGATTCACACAAAGGACAACTGATCTGACCTCTGATGCAGTGACTGTTGAGATAAGTTCATCAGGACTTGTTGGAATAGGTGTTACCTCTCCACCGAGATTCTACTCAAAGCAAGCATAGAAGGCAGTGAGACGATCTGAGAGGGGTGTGTCATCATTGGTTATCTTGCACTATCTCTTTTTAGAAATTATGATGTCATTCAGTCCTTGCCATAATGGCCGGGTGTATATCTTGGCTGTCTTAAGGGCTCTGCGAAGGTCTTACTTGGATTCCTTATATTTGAGTTGGTCTCCTGATCTGAAGGCCTCACAACTGGTTTTTAGCAGGTTCTGTATGTCCTGATTCATCCAGGGTTTCCTGTTGGGGAACACCCAGATTGACTTCCTCGGTATGCAATCCTTCACACACTTGCTGACAAAGTCTGTGACGGTGGTGACGTACACGTCCAAGGTACCTGCGGACTGTTTGAATTGTTCTAATCGGCCGATTCCAGACAGCACCGGAGTTGATCGTCTGCCTCCTTCAACCAGCACTAGACCAATATCCGCAAAGGCATCTTTGCCTGTAAGCTGGGAGAAGAAACATGGCATTGTGGTCAGAGTTCCTGAAGTGAGGGTGGGAGATGGAGTGGTAGGCACCTTTCACAATGGTGTAGCAGTAGTCTAAAATGTTCAGGCTAAAATGGTCAACAACATGGATAGTAGGACAATGCACAGAGAAGTGGCAGGTGAAGGCAGTGAAGTTTGGAAAGGGAATTCCAGAGACGAGATCCAAGCAGTTGAAAGCTTAGTTACCAATGATGAAATGAAGAAAGAAACAATGTTCAAGTGGTCAGAGGAATGGGGAGTTGAGGGCTAGAGGAAGTTATAGGGATAGGCAGGAGAAAGGCACTGGAGGGATGTACGCAAAGGAATGATTTTTTAAAAATTCAAAATACATCAATAATTTGTGAACTAGTGAATCCATAAATGTTAGAACTTAGCAGCATGCTGGCCCACCACTTACTATTGAAATATCAGTTTGCTCTATTGCATCCCTTATGCTTTAAATCACAGCAAGCTGTTTTGGTAAGGCATCAAGAAGCGTACTGATCAAATGAAAAGTAACACTACAGATTTTTTAGAGTATGTAATGTGTCCACTTAACCTTTGAGCCACAGTTAGCACATTTGCCAGGGAGCAAGCTGAAAATAAACAAGTTTCACCATTTCTCTTAATAACATTTTCTCAGATGAATAACCATTAGAGATCATTGCTGACCAACTGGAGCTGTAATTATTTTCCATGCTGTCTAAGCTATCCTATTTATTACAATTCAATAAATAAGAGAGAGTTTTTACTTATTTATTCACATGACTTCAAACTGAAACCAAAAGTACAGAAATGATTTTATAATAGAGAAACAAATCGAGGTGATATGATGCTATAAAAAAATCTTTTTGACTTTCTGAAAATTCTAAAATTGTGATTTATTGTTCAATTGATCTTTAATTCAGATGCAAAATTTAAAACAGTATTTGTCATATAGTAGCATGTCACCTTGAAATAAAAATCCGCAGTTTTAAGACACATTGAAAGCTTGAACGTATACTTCAACATGACAGCAAAGCACTGAGGGGGGACTACTTTGTTGGAGTATTTTTCAGATGAAGTTAAACCAAGACTCTGTCTGAAGCATTTGTAAAGAGAGAAAGATCAAGGAACTGAAGTTATTGCTTCCTGGAAATGTGTCAGAGGCAGCAGTGGGTGTGGGGAAGTGGATGTGTGTGTCTGTGTGTGATGTATCATTAGATAGGAATATGTGAGATGGAGATCCTTCTGCCTTCCCGCCTCCCTCTTATTAATTCCAAGATACATGACTTGTAGATGGTCTGCATCCCTGGAAGAGATTTGGGGCTTTTAAGGGTCAATAAAAGGCCTTATACTATTGCTGCTGGTATTGAATCAATGGAAATTGGAAACCGCAGCATATGGCCCCACCAGGAGTATCCTGACAGATAAACTTAGGGCCCAGTAGGAGCTCCCTCTTTGCAGGATGTTCTTCTCTGACAGAGCACCCATTAGAGGAAAAAGGCACCCAAAGAAAGACCTCCCCCTGACTTTCAGATCGGTACTCCTACTCCCCCGCCATCTATTCTACTGTAAACTCAACTCACTAAACTGATCTTTAAAAAAAAAACTGCTGATGAGAATCTGAAACAATGATAGAAATTGCTGGAGACACTCAGCGGGTCTGACAGAATCTGTGGAGAGAAAACAGTGTTAATGTTTGGATCCAACTGTTTTGAAGAAGGGTCACTAGACCCAAAACATTGACTTTGCTTCAGCAATTTCTATTTTTGTTTCCCTAAATTTATATCAGAGGTCTGTTGCTGATCAGCCTGGACTGCTGTGTAGTGCTAGCTGTGGTCACCACTCCTAGTGGTGCTGCAAGCACTGAATACCTGTCAGCCACTGTTTTTGGCTATCAAATCTACCATATGCCACCTGCAAGTTCAGGGAGAATTTCCTGAAGGGAAATTCCCTTACAGTAGCTGGAAAGCCCACCCTCAGAAAGTCAAGTATCCAATTGAGACTTAACCCCATCAGATCTCCTAAAGATAGCCACAGTGATGTTGCTACCAGTTTTCTAGTCGGTGTACATTCCCTCTGCCATGTCCATTAAATTTCAGCCAATGTTTTAGGCCAATGATATTCCAACAGAAAGGTTCTAATTGAAGGTCATCAACCTGAAATGTTAACTCTGTGGTGTTGTCTCCACAGAGGCTATCTGGCCTGCTGAGCA